>NC_031982.2:32474661-33074661 GCF_001858045.2 Oreochromis niloticus
GTGAGAAAGAAAGAGCTCTGAGTCACAATTGGTTTTCTGAGGGTAGACACGTGTTATAGGAAGTGCTTTGTGCATGGATTTAGTGTTTTTGCAGGCTGTCTTATCCTATCAGATTTAAAATACATATAATAGTGAGATTCAAACTTCTATTTTTAGTCATTTTCGATTCATTAGGGTTAGAGCTTTATCCATCCTCCAACGTATAATATCCTCTGTAAACATGTTGGGCATGTCTCAGTTATCCAGGGAGATGCACTTTTCTGGCTGTTATCTCAATCCTGACACCTCCTCCTGGCCAGAGCCAAAACACCAACACAAACCTCCCACCCTGAAAGCTCCGGGAGTAGAATCGAAGCAGTCATCCATCTCCTGCGTGTATGTTCCCTGCGTAACCTCGACATGTGTGGCTAATACTCTCCCAGCAGGGTGCTGGGGAGGGGGACGAGGATACGTTCGGGGCTGGAAGTGTTCATACGCCATCAGTGTCGGGAATGAGCAGCTGCCTTGTTTGGGAGATTCCACTTCCTCTCCCACAACAAACTGCGTCTTGTGCTCGACCACAGCTACCCCCTCTATCAGCGCCGTCAATGCAAAAGCCTGTGAGGGTTTTTCTTTATCTTTTCGTGAGCATTAAAACTTTGGCTCAACACAACTGCTGGTATGTTCTCTGGCAGATGACCCGCTGCTGCTCCTGCAAACAAACGGCACTATTTTTCTTCCATCTTCATTTATTCCTCTGACGTTCAACTGCTGTTAACAAATAACTAGAATAAATGAAAAGCCTGCCTTTACACGTATGTATCTGCAAACGAGGAAGCAGCAGTCCAGTTGTTTTCTAAAAGAATCCGTGCAATGTATTGCTGCTGCTGAACTTTGACCTCGTCTACACCAGCTGTTCTGAGAGCAGGCACATCTCCAACAGCTGCAGTCCTCCATCAGTGTCTGCAGTGAATCTATCCTACCACAGTATTCCTTCAGTCAACTCTGACGCTCTACACAGAACTCACCCTTATGGTGGGTGTTAATGGCATCGTTTTGGATGTGAGATGTCTGCACTGCTTCCCTGCGTCAGTCACTTGTTGGCTGAGCCACTACTGACAGGATACGCCTGACAGGCCACTCAAACACCTGATTAGGGTCCATTATGTCAAATCTGCTCCCAGATTTCACACTTGTTTCCGATAAATCTGAGGTGGAATCTGGGCAGAAACTTCCATATCATAGCATCTGCACAAACAAGTACTTTAAACAGCTTTACGAGTTTCCAGAGAGCTTAGTTATATAAAGGAAGGTCAAATTGTTTTGATAACTGATCTTTTCAACCGTTTTCCCCAAACTTTTGAAGTAATTTTTACCTGACAAATAACACGGCTTACTCTGTGTTACAGACACCCCAAAAGATTTGTGCTTCACTTTTGGAGAGGTGAAATTTCCTATTTTATAAGACGGCGTTCAGTTCATCCATACAGCTTATAAATGCTGATAACTGGGCACTCTTTTGACTAAATATAGTGACCTTTGGTTCCGCCCCCCAAAAAAAATAGTTTGGCAGTGCCCAGAAAATACACGATGAGACTTCAGAACCAACAGATGATGTCAAGGTACTCGCATTCATCTTCTTCATGAGATCTATTTTCTACTCTGGTTTACATTCACTGATCTAAGATAGAAGATTCATGTGCAGCTGCATGTCTTCATATATCTTTGTTTCTTTTTTAACTGAAGAAAAATGTTTAGGGTCTATACTGAAATAAAGAGTTTCACTTATTTACCTTTATTTTAGCAGGGAGAGACATTTAGATTAAATCTTTTTATACAACAGAGACCTGGCCAAAGCAGCAGCCGTACATCAGTGTTGATATATGACACTACCTCTAATAATCAGAATATGATACAGTCTGCCAAATGGTACTATAATCTCGTCTCCAACCATCAGTCGTCTCCACCTGCAGATCAGCAGGTCCCCTCAGTCAGTCGAGTGGAACGGATTATCTGCCCCTTGTTTATACAAGCCCCACATGCTCATCACACCATCCGCCTTAAACATCAGGCCGAGAAGAAACGAATGACGGGTTAAAGCAAAAAGAAAAGAAAACTGACCCTGGTAATTTTTGAAAGTTCTGCACGACTGCGAATAAGAACAAAGGTGAACAACGGATCAGAAGTGGTGCGTCACGCACCGCTTATCTGAAGTCTAGAAGGCTTATGAACCCGTTTTTGATCTCAACTGTCTGAGCACAGGTGTGCTTGGTGTTTCTTTCCTTTCATGATTGATGAGTACTTGAAACCTCAAAAACAGGCATGCTGTTTCAAAACCTCACTCTCTCCTCAGTGCTGAAAACATTATTCTGTGGCTTGAATTTGAATTTTCCACCACCTGATACTCACGCACAGCTACCACTCGAGAGTAAAGATAAACAGTGATGCTGATCCTGCACCCCGTCTTACTCTGACTGTGATAGTAGGAGATTAGAACAGACGGAGTGCAGCCCCAGATGCTTATTATCACGTCGGCTTTGTGTGAGACATTGTGTGTCCAGCAGATAGTGATCAGCTCCTGCAATGTGTCGTAGACGGCAGCTCCAGACCTTTTGTTTTGCTTTGTCTTTGGGTGTGAGCAACCGGCTGGATGAATTAATTATTAACTGTTAGTGGGAAATACGTTTTACGACTAACTGTCACACGTTCACGTGATTTTGAATTTGTCTTCAGTTTATCAAGACGTGACATTTAAACTGCTGCTGAGGAAAGCCTCAGTGTTTGTCAGCTGAGCTGTGAGGTTAACGTGAGATGGATAAAATGTCTGGAAGTTTCCCTCTTTGAGATGACGGTGGCACCTGGAGAGTAAATCATTTTTACCGCACAGAGATAATTTATGATTTCCACAAAGGTGAAAGTGTTTGATTTTTAAGCCACTTCAGGATAAAGTTTATTTTTTTGCAAACCGCGTGCTCCCTGTGCTCTCCTCTGATGACAGTGAGTTACAAACAATGGAAACAATGCACACCTATACACCGGTGTTTACTGTGAAACTGCTCTGCAGTCAGGAGGAAGTCCACAAATTGACCTTGAACCTTTGCCAGCATGCGGTGCAGACCAATCACCTCACAAAGCGTTTGTAGAGAACCAATCAGCACAAGTTCAGCGGAAGACGTTATTTAGATTTGAAAGACTGGACACACAGAGTGAGATCAGGGATTGTGGGAACCGATTAGCCTGCTGTATTGACTTGCCTGGGAAAGCCTCACAATGTATCACACACACCAAAACAAACACACAAAGACAATCACACATGATTAAACTCAAGCGCACTGACAGAAATACACACACTCGTCAGCGTGAACTCATTTATCGGATGCACACATTTCACTCACAACTGTATACACGCAGTAATATCAATAAACAAACACGTTCTAATGCAAAACACATGCCATAAACTTGCAAACGTGCATTAACTCACACATGCAAACAAGCAAATCATACAAACTGCAGATGCACAAACACACACACACACACACACACACACACACACACACACACACACACACACACACACACTCTTACACTGACAAATCCAAACACACACAGTTTTACGACCACGCAAACACAAGATCAGCTAAACATACTAAAAAGAATATGGACAACTGAAAATGTATCCGGGAAAATTAGTCTGTTGGAGTCACGAAAAGCTTCACCGATTAAAGAATTGTCACAAAAAGGGAGAAAACCGGGGGAGGGTGGGGGGTGGGGGGACTGGAGCCTATTCCAGATGTCATATGGTGAGAGGAGGAATGAACCTAACATCCATGTCTTTGGACTGTGGGAGGATGCTGGAGGATGTGGACAGAAGCGTTGCAGACACAAACTACACACAGAAAAGAATCTATACCATATCACTCACATACATACACACATACACACACGGAGACTGCTACTTGATCCAAAAACCATAATATTTCTGTCATCATCCATGGAGCCTTTAGCACAGCTAAAAATAACAGTTACTTTACATATTGAGTATTTTAAAAGCTTCCGTTTGTTTTTCATTATGTTGATTGGAGACATGTGAAACCAATTTCCCTTTAACGAGCTTTGATGTTCTTCCATATTTCTTGAAAAGCAGTCTTATCTCAGCCTATCGTTTAGGAGAAAGCTCTTATGTAACTCACTGAGGATGGAAGTTTACATTATCAAAGTCTGCTACAAAACTACTTGTTGTTTTTCTTTTTTTTCCCTTTAGCTTCAAGGAAAACTCAATTCACTCGAGTCGTAGGAAGTAGAAAGTTGCACGGGGAAAATGTAATTGTCTTCTTTGAAGCTGCTATATGGACCAAATCTTGGAAATGGTTCAGCACTGTAAGTGACGTCCCCACCGGTAGCTCGATCAGCAGTGAATACACTCCATCTATCATAATAACTGCTGCCTTTACATGAGCTCCTTATTGAATTTCCAGTGGTTAATGCACCTTAATTAGATGTTACGTACCACTTAACTACCCGGCTCAGTGAGCAGCGCCACGTATTACTGTGCCCTGAGCTGAGTGTGTCTGCTGAAGCCTGCGTCCTGACACATGACATGTCATTTCTTCTGAGAGCGGAGAAGTTTTATCCAACTGTAACGTGAATAAATTTGTGAGTGTGGGATTTTCGGAAGGCGAGTCTGGATGGATGCGTATGTAAGGATAAAGCCTAAAACTGTAGCACCCTGTGCAGAGACACTGCAGTTATTTATGAGTTTAAAGATGTTTTGTTTTTTGCCGTCTGAATTCGGCTTTTAAATAAGAGTCTTCCACTCCACTCATCCAAGTTCTCAAAAGACATGAAAATGAATACAGAAGTACAACCACCTAATTAAACTAAAAGAGGGGGAAAAAAACGATTTAATGCACCAGAAGCCGATATCTCCCTCTGTGTGCGGCTCCTTGATGTGGCAGCAGAACAACAGAGTCCCACCACAGTCCAATCGCACCCACTCAGCTTGTAAGACAGACACTGAAAAGCCAAATTCCCGCTTCCCATGGCTGTTCCCTAGCACAGGGGTAAATGGAACCATGTGTGTGGCCCTGCAGACACATCGTACTGAATATTCTGAATGTTTTTCCCACAATCCAGTGAAAAGGTGTTTACGGGCACAAACAGAGTAGCCTGTGCATTATGGAAGGAAGGAAGTCAGAGGCTGCAGAGGCTTTTTCTGGGATAACGAATGATGATGGAGAACTGTGATTATCACACTCAAAAACACACCGACATATGCAAAAGACAGTCTGCACACACACACAGGCTCTGCTCGTATATGATCTGTGACCAATTACACAGACATGAGCAGCAGCCATAAAACACACACGGCCCCGCTCACAGCAGCCAATCGGATGCTGCGAGGAGCTGCTGACTTGACTGAGTTTAGATAATGTTTCTGATTAGATTTTCATGCATGGCGGTAATCAGAGCGCTGGCTAAATTCTGACTCTGATGATTTGTGGACAAAGGCTTTTTGTTTTTATGAGGTGTTTATAGAACTACTGCACACTGCATTCCTGTTTACAGTACACTGAGAAATGACCGTACATGTTTTAGTCACTTGCGTTTTGTTCCAGCGGCCGATTTCAAACTCGATCTCACATTATTGTTTTCATGCCATTTTCACTATTTAAATGAGCCCTCCTGATTTAAACATAAACCGTAAAAATCCAAACACTAAATTATAAATCAATGGAGGTGCAGACATTGTGTTGTATACAGTACATTGTTTGATTGGGTTTTATTAATTGCTGCTATGTTTGGCTCATTCTAAGTCCCATTCTGACCACGTCCACGTGCCCATGCACTTTCACCCTGGACGTCAAGCACACAGCAAACATCAATTGTTGTTTTTAAACGTTTACAGCCAATCTGCAGTCTTCAGTGCAGACTAGGGTTGTGATGATTTTAGGATTTCAAACTCAGTACCAATACCCACGAACGTACTTGAGACTCCAAACCATTTTCGATACCACAGGCATTTTTATCCCCGTGACAAAGATCGTTGGGGGGGTCACATTTCAGCAGATAAAACAAAAAGCAACAGTGTGAACTGACTGTAGTTAAAGCTCCCTGCTAGAGGCTCAGCAGCACCGTTTTATCTTGATGAGGAAATTGCATAAATGACTCTTTTATGAAAATTTACTGATAAATATCAGCGAACTCTGCATACATGGTCAAGGAAAAGCAAGCATAAATATAAAAATGAACCAACGGAAATCTGTTTTATGACATTCATTCAGGACTTCCAGCTTTCACTGACCACAGGATCAACTTTTAACAAGCTCCCTCTGCTTGCTTTTCACTCCTGTGCCTTATTTTATGGTTTATGACGTCACCATTAGCTCAGTGGCTTTGTGGTTGGAATATACTTAGAGTCCAGACTCAACTCAGAGATGGTAAACATTTAGAGAGCAAGTGTGTGGGTTTTTTTCCTTCTTTTCCCCTTCAGGCGAGTGGAAGTTCATCCAGGATCAGTTTACTCAGAGGCAATCTTCTCAGCCAGAAACTAACTGCTTTTAAAACGTATGGGATCAGGAATGAGTCAAATTTACCCCTTTTTTCACTTTAAAACATGTTGCAGTCGAGCTGCCTTCGCTCAATTCTAATTCAGCTCATAAATGTAATTTTTAAAGAATTTGTCCTTTTAAATAAAAAAAATCTTCCCTCTGACAGAAACTAAGTAGTGACTGACGTTACACAGAAACATATTTAAGAAAGACACTTTGGTTTACAAGGCAGGAGAGGCCATCAATTAGCTCTCTGCTTATGAGGATGTATAAGGACACAAATTCTTTAACCTGGCCAAAATATACAAAAACAAGGTTTTAAGTTACGTCCTTAACAAACCAGGCTTTCAAGTTTTGGATGCTAAGTAGACAGAAATTATTAAAACTGAAAGAAAAAAAAAAAAAAAAAAACACCTAAAAAATATAAAAACATATTAGGTCACAATATTCCAGCGGCATAAAAGCAAGAAAAAAGAAAAAACCAAAAAAAAAAAACCCAAGACAATCACCATCGGCTCCTATTTTAAAATAAACATGTTTTCAGCCTTCTGGAAAAATAGTTTTGTCTCTATAGTTTTGCCCTTGATGACAAACGATGGGGCTGAAATGTTTGCATACACCTCACTTGCATTAAGACTTAGAGCCATGCAGATTCACGGGTTGGCTCCTCTGAGCCATTTCTTCTTGTTCGGCATTCGTTTTCACTAAAAACACCCGAAGGAGTCCGCTAGTGTTAAGCAAAATTACAAGAATTTTCTTTTAAGCTAACCAAAAATTTTACAGTGACCTCATGTTTGACTGTTACGGATATATAAGCCGAACTTGAGCTCTATAAATACAAAGAGGCGATGTCATGTCGTTAGCTTAGCTTTGTACAAATTTTATTTTCATTTATTTCTGTAAAGATTTGGTTTGAGCCATAAATGGTAGTAAGATTTTTCAGGTATATCTATATGTATGGATATACCTATATAGGTATATCCATAGCAGCAAAGAAACTGGGAAATAAATCCTATTCTAAAGTAAAGAGTGTGAGGAAGCACAGCTTTGGTACCAATGAACCAATAAACTGAGAAAAAAAATGAAAAAACAAGCTCAAAACCCAGTGAACTGTACATAACACCTGGTAGGCTTAAATTATTAACAACCCAGCTGTCACCAGGGGTCAGAGGTCCCGTCACGCAGCACATTCTGATGTCAGGTAGTGGGCGTGAGCAGAGGTGTTGAGTGGAGGCTCCACAGGAAGCAGCTGGTCATCAGCAGATCGTCTTCCTGCTGTCAGTGATCAAAAACAATGTGCACAAAGAGACGAGAGGAAAAGGTATCCCCACACTCGTGAAAGTGATACTCGCTAAACAGGACTGCACATCTCAAGAGAGCTGATTAATTAAAAGGCCCATTCATCCAAATTTAAAAAGGCATATTTCAGAAAGCCTTTAGGCTTTAAACAAATGCATGAATAACACTTTCCCACACTAAATTCTTAAAACTTCAGAGACGTTTATGTCTGGGAGATGAAGCTCTCAGTATTCTCCTTCAGCTGCTTGGTGGATAATTAAAAGGCATGTCGCTGTGGATCTGGAGAGCAGCTGTAGGGTGGATACATGTGAGTTTGCAGCTGACTCGGGAGAGACTTGGAATCTCTTTTGATTGGACGACAATCAAACCTCCAGGGGAAAAACACAAGTACGCTGTTTCATGAGCTGAGAACAAGAAACAGCACTCGGCCGGGCACTGCAACAGGACAGAAGGCAGAGCCACAGAGAGGTGTCACTGTTGTGAAATGCCTCAGCAAACACAAGTCAGTGAATCTGATGCCAATTTGTTCCCATGTTAAATATGTTTCTGCCCATTTGTTTCTGTTAGGGACTCAGCGTGCTGAAGAACTTCAGCTTTTCCAACTCTATGTGTATTTACTGTCAATATTTGTAACAGAATCCCCAAAAATGTGATAAATAAATATGCTATAAGCAATACACAATAGTCACTGTATTCATGTTTTACCCTCTTATATCCAACTAGGGTAGCACCCCCCACCTCCTCTGGGGCGAGACGGGGGACAAGCACAGGAACCAAATCAGCTGTCTCGTCTGACTTCCCTGTTTTAGCCAAGCTGTCAACAAAAAAAATGAACCAAGTTGTGTAATCATAAATCACTGTGCACTCGTTTGACTCGGGGTGGAGGGACGCCGGAATATGAAAAATACAGTTCTCTGTTAATACTTACTAGGACAGATGTCCAAATACTACGCACAGTTTACTTCTAACCTTAACAGGAGGCAACCTTACCAACCTACAATAAAGACCACCTTCAGTTGGGCCAATCAGGAAACAGTTAGCTTATGTGGGAGAAGAAAATATACCGCAGTGCTGTAGGTCAGACACCCGGCTCAAGTTAATCTGCAGTTAGAAGAACACTTATCTGCACTGTCCTGAGTGTGTTACTGCTAACAGATGAGTGCAGTAAAGCTTAATTTATAGTTCTGTGTTGAATCACCTACGCTGTAGCTTGACATACACCTTTTCCAGAAGGGTAACTACATATTCCAGCAATGCGGACTACATCAACTGTGGTTGGTCTGCTTTATTGCTTTGCACGTGGATAATCCCTCTGTCAAACTGGACCTTTTATTTTATTTTTAAACAGTATACACATGTAGCAGTGATGGAAGCTCATATTAAATAGATCAAATATGTATATGACAACAATGTAAACCAAAAGCACAGAAGCTCCACCCACCTGCTGTTTAAACCTTCTGTTGGAAGGTTCAGCGAGGAGCAGCCAATGAGAAGATGAGCATAAACGGCTTGTTTTAGAAACAATAAGACCTGAGAGGCTGCACAAAGACCAGTATATGATAAATGAGGATTATTTCCAAGTAACTTTCCAAGTAAAGTTACTTGGAAAGTTACTATAGTAGTTTTGCATGGTTCACATGAAGTTTGAGGAGAAACATAACAGGTCAATTTTAAACAAATTTAAAGCAAATTTCATATCCCATTTTCTAATTTCCTAATTTTGAGGTCCTCTCTCTTTCAGTGTAACAGAAATTATTGATCAACATCTAACAGCTCCAAGTCCAACGGGATCAACTCAGAGCAGCAGAACTGTTCAGTAACCACGATGCACCGAGCTCTTTAAAAGGTTATATTTTCATAGGAGGCACAAAAAGAAGGATTTGGAAATGTTTCGAAATATTGGCAGATTTCCAGGATGAATCAGTCTGCGTTACAAGCCAACCAGAAGCCCAGGAAACATCACTCTGGATGTCACGCTGATCCCTGCACTCTGTAACTGCACTAATAACAGTTTTCTGTCAGCGCGGCGCCGTCATTATCACACGACAGAACGTTTACCTTCTCATCTCGCTCCTACAAGTGGATGTCGTTTGAACGGGTAATCTGACAGTCCCACCACGTGTCAACACCGTGACATCTTCAGCTGAAGCAAAAGTGAGGGAAGCATGCAGGAATTTCACAATGACTGAACATCTGTGGATACTTTACTGTCGTTCCCAGACAGGCTTCAACTGTTTGTTTTTTTCCCAATAAGTGCAGTTGCTCAATAAAATTTGCTCTTGGCTGTTTGTGTGTCTGGACACGTTTGATGGGAGTCTTTCTGGATGAATTTATATTATTTGCTAATCGAACTTGACTGACTCAGCGGGGTGTGTAAGGTTTCACCGTTCTGCCGCTGCCACCAACAGAGACGGTCAGACTCAGATTATTTTTATCTTGTGCCGAAACGAGGAAAATCCCCGAGACACAGCATGCAGCTCTACTTTTGTTACAATATTTCCTGTAATTGAAACTTAAAAAAAACAACTATATATTTTCAAGAACGAGATAAGCACAGGTAATGAGACTACAATAGTTCTTTGTAGGCTGAAAATGTGCCACAACCTGTACAACAAGCCTTTGAGGTAAAACTGTAATATCACAGCAGTCAAAGATGTCATTTTAAGTGTTTAACTGACATCTTAACAAGTTCTGTACTTTGTTTTTTACTACACAACCTTAGCAGAGAACTTTACTGTGAAAGTAGAATGGGAGGCAGAGCCCTCAGCTTTCAGGCTCCTCTCCTCAGGAACCAGCTCCCAGTTTGGATGCAGTCGACAGACGTCCTCTCTACTTTTGAGATTAGGCTTCAAACATTCCTTTTTGATAAGTTGGTTAGCGCTACAAACCACTCCTTAATTCTTCTTAGTAACCTCATATGATGCACTGAGTAGCTCTGCTTTCTTTAGCTCCCCGAGCAGACTGTGGTTCTGTCACAGGTGGTTTCTCCTTCACACTATCACAAAGTGCTGCTCCAGGGGGATTATTAGCTTTCTCTCTATATAATACTGTAAAGGCCTTCATCATTCCATGTAAAGTACTCTGGGATGACTTTAGACTATAAAAATAAATAAATAACCAAAGAGAATGTGTAAATCAGGAGGGAGTAGCAGTTAAAACTACTTAAAATTTCATTGCTAAAAACGGAAAATGTGTAAAAACCCGACAGCTGCATGCTCAGAGTTTAATGGAGCTTATAAAAATAGTTTCAGAATCTATCCACATCTATTCATAGTTTCAGACAGAATGTCGAACTTCTAATTTTATATGTTTAAAAAGAAAATTCAGTACATCAGACTCGTGTACTCACTTTAAACAATTTAAAATCTTTGAGCTGCGTGCACTTTGATGGAAACTGAGTACAGTCCAGATGGCAGCCGGCAGGAGCCGTGACTGACAGGCTGTTCAGCCTGAACCACAGTGACCAATGATGCAGTCAGTGATGACATGGAAGTTTATTTATTACTAAACAAAGCCAGAGCAAACAAAATACAAATCTAACAATGAGAGCGACGCTCTCCAGACTTTATACCACAATGACTGCTTTTTGCTTTAGACATGGTGTGAACATGTCTCTCAGGCACATTGTGTGCCATGACTCAAAGTCAAACATCTGCCCACCTTTAGTGTCTCATCAACAAACTGTTCTCTGAGATATTTATTTATTTCTCTGAGCTTTCTAATGAACTCCTGATGACAGCAGCGTTTGTCTCCATGCACTTCCTGTGTGCTGCAGATGACAGTTTGGTTCACTGCGTCTCATTAACTATTCAGTAGCACTCATTGTGTTGTTCTGGTAATTCTCGAGTCACACTGCACGAAGGTGACATTGTGTGTTCATTAGTCTGCGTTAATGACTCAGTCGTGTATTTGGTGTTAACTAAACTGCCAAACAAAGTTTAGAGTGGTCAGATGTGAGGATGTCTTATTTATCTTAGAGCACCAAACTAACTCCTTCATCACATGTGCTAAACACTGCAGGTCTCAAAAATAAGATCCAGGCAACGTTACAGTTAACATTTACAGCGCACCAAACACATTATCTTAAACCATGCAATCAGCCGCCACATAGAGGAAGTGGACCAGTCAGCCACTGCCAAAACTGGAGTTATACTGGGAAGCTCTGAGGATGTGAATGAATAGCATGAGAATAAATCTATGAACATGGAACAGACCGATGCTGGAAAGACCTTAAATACTTAGGAAACCACACTGTAATTACAGACAGAAATATATGTATAAAAAAAAACAATGTGCAATGAATCAATTCATGAAGTGAAAACAAAACATGAAAAATGTGTCTTTAGGGGTCAGACGTGGGAAAGTTGGAATGCAATGATTCCCCCTGAATATTTGACAGAGGCGATTGACTTTGGTTTTGGCTGATGAAGAAAACAGGTGTGGAGCTTCATGCACCACAAGAGACGTCCAATTCAAGCTTAGCTGCAGCTTTCTTGCAGTTCTGGCACATATTACAACAACATGAAGAAAAAGGAGGGAATTTGAAGAAAACAAGCCAAATTGAGCATACCATTAGTTAAGGCAGGCCAGGAAGTTAAGCTCTGTGACACTGACGCATCAGTCGGTATCCTTCTACACATCCAGCTGGGAGTGCAGTTTTAAGCTGGTTTAGTTTGCCTGCAGTCAGTCTACCTCTGCAAGCCAATTTGCAACCCAACTTGTAGTAACTTTACAGATGCATCAAATATTCCTTTCCCCATAATGTACACAGCTCTTGCTTACTGCAAGTTGTTACAATTGATTGATACTGTAGATTGTTCCATAATGCCACACAGTGTTAATGTATGGAGGTGGTCGCCCAACAAGAACATGGAGATAGTCGCTGTTACATTTGTTGTCCATTGAGGTTCAGCACTCTCCCTCTTTCCGCTTTAAAGCTTCCACCAAGCTGTGCATGTTACACTGCAAAAATAGTTCCAAGTTTATGTTTCTGCTGATCCAAAACTCACAGTTTAGCAAAGCCACCTGCACACTGTGACCCTTCTCTTTTTCTTCAGCTAAACAGCTCCTGACTTTCTTTGAGTTGGCTCGTTATTTAGTGCCAGCACCTGGTCGCTGGCCCCGCTACAGACAACTGAAAAGACGCTTCTGGTTTCCCGTTTCAAGGCAGCCACATGAAACAACACAAGAGCTAAAGATGACTTTGGCTCTGAGACACTTTTAAGAGTCCAACTAAGACATAAGCAGCATTCAAAAAAGACGAACGTGTTCAACGGAGATCTGAAGAAGTCCTTTGAAAGCAAACAGCTTTGAAGTGAAGAAATTCTAACTTGGCTTTCCTGTGAGGACTAATGTCTACGTTGACCCTGTTCTTTCTTTTTTGCCCAGGTCACCTCTGTGCCCAAAGGTTGAGATGGTTGTCAGTGTGGTTTCTCATCCATATGAAATGTTCTGAGAACGATTGTGGTCAACTATATTACAGCCAACCGTAGGTTTTTGAGAGCAGCTTGCAGGTGTGAAGCGGTAGGCGAGGCAACTTTAAGGTTGAAACCCTGCATCTCCAAAAGTAAAAATAAATTCTCTTTTCATGTTTTTTGAATGAGGAGCCACATTTGGGCCGTTTTTGGTTTGCAGAACAAAGCGACTGTGAATCCCACAAGCCCAGGCTGTAATCTCAGTTATGCTTGTTGGGCAGCTTCCTTGTTTTCTCCTCAGTGAGTCAACCTTGCAACATGCACAGAAAGAGCCAGTGGGGCTTTGTGTGCCATTCTTAGTCAGGTATTTGTTCTTTTTCTTTTCTTTTTTTAAAATTTTTAAATTGGGGGGGACTTTATTGCCTAAAAAGCACTGAACTGTTTTATTGCGGTCATTTAACGGAAAGAAAGACTTGTTCCTGTAACACCAACATTTTTTACCTTCAACCAGCAACCTTGTTGTACTCTTGTCAGTGGGAAATTTGTATTTCCATGAATGATTTTACACCAACCAGCCCACATATTTATTTTCCTCTACAGTTATATTTTTTCATTTATTTTATTTATTTGAATACATCTCATTTACATGAGCAAAGTCACTTTTGTTTCATCTGATCTTAAACAGAACAATCATTTGTATTGAAGGCAGCCTTGGTTTGGTGATCACTTTTCTTGTAATTGTGCTTTTCTAAGACATTATTTCTGTGAAATATATCCGCAGTTGGAATTGGTATTCTAGGCGCTGCTTCCATCCAAGCTTTGGTGTGTTTCCAGCATTTAGATGCGAATGAAATCCTCTACATAAATGAATAAAAATGAACTGTGCTATGAAATTCGCAAACAAAATGTCAAAAGCCTAAGACTACAGATGTAAAATGGAAAGAGAAAAGCCAAGTATGACTCCAAAAACATTCTTACAGAGCACTGGTAACAGCTTAAATGAATTCACTTGTAGTCTAAATGAATTCAGCGAAGATGGCACCGTGTTTCACTCCCCAATCCAAAAATTAAACAGCATGAATTTGCTGCAGCTCTGATTCATGCCTCTGTTTGGCTGCTACTTTAAGTCACTGGCAGCTTAAACCCATGAATTCATTCAATTTTGAAATGTTGAAAAACAAATACTTTGTACAAGAAGAAACCAGCGGTCAAAAATGGTTCATGTTTTTCTGGGATATCACCAACGAAAACTTTTTACAATGTCTGCTTAATCATGTTACCTACACTAAGCTCACCCCACTAAGCACCTAATGGGAGTGAATATAAACACACCACTGCAACATACCACTATTAACTGTGTTTATCCCATCACAAAACTTGGCTATCTCAGCATATATTTATGTCTCCTTCTGCTAAGAACCGTGCAGATTATGATTTCCAGATTTCATGAAGCTGGACCAGACCACAGGAAACACAGCTCTATATTAAATAAAGCCATTTTATTTTCTCCTCTGAGAGCTTTCAGTCAAAGGAAGACCAATAAGTGAGCTTTCTCCACGCTGCTCCACAAGGAGGGAAAGAAGGTAAAATTAGCATTGGCAATAAGGGATTTAAACATTACACTGTACATGAATCTAATGCACAACTTGAAAACATGATCAAAACATTGTATAAAGAAAACTGAACGCAGTGAACTAGTTTCTGGCTAAAAAAAATGTCTCGTCTGCGACTCATTAGTCATCACAAGCATGCATGCAAAGCAATTCGTCTCCGCCGCTGCATGTCTGAGCCCAAATCGAACTCACGTGAGGCGAGGAATTCTGAATTCAAAGGAATAAACTAAACTTAGCAGAGACTCTTAAACTTTCTGCAGATGTGAAACTCAGGATCAACAATGACCTGACGTTGAACTAACTGAGCTTAGACTGGTTTCCATCCCTGAGGACCACTTAGACCATAAAGGAGGGAAATGACCAGAGTCCTTTCAGTTGGGCCCACCTGACCTACTTTCTCCTTCTGTGTTTGTCTATGAAAGTATGCGTGTGCACGAGAGCATGGGAGAGTAATTTGTGCACGTTTAAGGCATTGTTTGCACAAGTGCAGCGATTCCGGCTGAAAAAGCATGCGCACATACAATAACTCTCATTGTAAACAGCGCTTTCAGGGACTGCGTTTGCCGGATATTCTGTGCATCATTGTGTTAGTGTGTGTGGGTTTGTGTGTGCTACAAGTTGGCAGCTGAGGCCACAGTTGCCATGTGTTGCCCAGCTGTGGTCGCCTGGCGCTGGTTTTGCAGACTCCAAGGAGAAGAAACGGACAGAATATAAATACTGCCTTCCCCTCTCTGCCATTCTCCTGGGACGAACAACAGACGCCTTGTTGTACAAAAAAGAGGCGGATTTACCCCCAGAAACAGATTGTGTGACTCTGCAAATTAAGGTAGCAGTTTGGTGTGACCTGGAAACATCTGAAGTCATTTAAGGCGGCAAAAGCAGTGAAACAATGAAGGGGTGCATTTTTAATTTTTAATCACTTTCTTATAATCTTTAATATTCTTATTTAACTTTTTTAGAATCATCCCTTTCATTTAGTCTGACGTAGAAGTTTTTTATGCAGTGGGAGAATCAACCATACCTACGCTGTGTTAGAACTCCATTTTTACAGGAACGTGAACTAAGCATTTGCAACTAAGCATCTGCTATTGCTTCACATTAACAACGTTTAACTGGTGGCTTGTATTGTGAAGCATTTATAGAAAAGCCCAGCAGACAACTTGTCTACGTAGTCTGCAGTTTTGCACATGTTAAACATAAAAATAACACCCTCCTGTCACAGCTTCTCACTGTCCAAAGTCTTTAAAGGTTTACTATGAAGCAGCTACAAGTAGCCTTAGAAATTGACGATGACTGTTGTTAAAAAAGGGGTTTTGATAATCTCACATACTGGTCCATAAATAAATACCTTTACATTTAGGGTTTATTAGGTCCAGAAAATACAAAAGTATGCAGCATTTGCTGTGACAAAGGAGTCTTCCATCAACAAAAAATGCGATGGCACGGAGAGCAACCAAAGGTCACACATGCATGTCAGGCCTGAACTTTTCCAGATATTACCCATCGAATCTGCAGATACCATTGTCAATGTCATTTAACCTGCCAGCTCCTCAGAACAAACAGGATGTCAGATTGAGCTCATGTGGGAATACTGCACTCAACTGTCTGGCATATTCTCAACAGAAGAGCAGGAGTCGTGTGTCCTACTTCCTGCACTAACTTCCTCAACTAAACCAATTTTCCACGTTGACAAAGTGGCAGGAGCGGATTCCTGCTACATGTGAGAAAGGGCAGCTTTGGACAATGTCCTAACCTGATTCTCACAACAGCTGATCAGCATCAGCTGACTGCTCAGAAAACCCCATTCTATGCATCCAGCTGACTAATCTCATACGGGTACCTTCTTTATGGTATGAGGGCAATCCCAAAAGTAAGGTCTCCAAAGCGGTGGGGTCATAGAGAAACTGTTCGCCACACTGTTGTGATTGGTGCTTCCTCCACTCCCTAACAAGCATGCGCAGCTTTGCTGGGATGCTCAATCTTGGCTTGGCAACCCTTGAAAATGGAGCTCCCGTTCAACGCTACCGCCAAGTTATTCGCACAGTTATTCAATTTTTGAACACAAAAGGCGTTAAGCCAGTTGAAATTAATCGCCAATAGATGGAAGTGTATGGACAGTTGTGCATGGATGTCAAAAACGTTGGCAAGTGGTGTAGAGAGTTTACAGCCGGTCGTACTGAAATTCCCGACGAACAAACGGCAACGAGTTGATTGCGCAATGCTTCCAGAAGGAGACGACGGCGAGCTGGTATGACATGGGCATTCTAAAACTGCCACAAAATCTACGAAAATCCATCGACCAAAAAGGTGATTATGTGGAAAAATAAATCGTTTTTCAACCTTATTATTATAGAAAATAAACAGTTATTTGTATTTCTTGTATTTCTTCCTTACTTTTGGGATTGCCCTCGTATATTAGCAGTTACCCGACAGTTGCTGTGCATTTACAAGTTGCTTGCAACACACCTCCTGTTGTCACTGACGGCTGCTCTGATCTTAAGCTTATGCTTTTAATGTATATGCATGCAATGACAGGGAGGTCCCAGAACATAGCGCCATATCTAAATTACTGCAGAGGTAAATAATCTTGTAACTAGAGTGGTCTGACCTGAACTTTGAGAATGCCTAATCTGTCTGTTACAAAGAATATTTTACTTGGCGTGATTCAATTGAAATGTGGAGCTGCTATCCCGAGACTGCAGATAACAGCATTGGCTAAGTGGGCACCAAATGCTCTTCAGACAGACATTAAGAGACATTACAGAGCACTACTTCTTATATTTAATCCAAATTCGATTTTCTTTTTCTGTCTTGCTCAGACCTTATTGACGTACATTTTCACATTCTCCCTTGAAATTCTCAGTTACCTCCATCTCTGCTCAGTTTGGGAAACAAGCCTTGATGTTAAGGTACAAAACCCCCTTGAAGGCGCCTGACCAACTGGACAGCAGAGATAACCTTGTTTTCTTTGTCTCAGCATCTTAGCTTGGTGAGCATGAGAAAGGCCTTATTCTGGGACATGCTTCAAGCCTCAGAGCTTTTAACTTCCTCTAATGACTTTATGGCTTTTTTGGAAAAGTGTCAAGTAACTGAGTGCACTCACAAAGACAATCTATGATTCTGGCGGCTTGGACGGAGAAGAAGTGGGTTAAGTGGCCCGGCGAGGAATGAATTAGAGAAGAATTGCTTTGCAGGGTAAACAAACTTTAAGGCTCTGTTTTATCACAGCAGACCCGAGAGTGTGTTTAAATCATCATGTTTCACATAGTGTAATGGGGATATTTTTCAGGCTGCATATAACTCAAGAGATCTGCGAACAAAGGTAGACAAACACAGACTCTCTGCTACTTACGGCTCAAGGGCACACTGAAAATGGGTGTAATCTATTGCCAAAGACAAAAGAGAAGGGAGCTTTTCATTCATTATCAAACACATAAGAGCTAACCATTAAAACGTGAATAAAAGCTGTTTGTCAGGCCTGAAATTGTGAATCGCTGTAAAAACTGTAAACTGATTAAAATTCTTTAACTCTTCTTTGTAATACTCTGAGATGAGAGAGGAGAAAAAGGACAGAGAAGGGCTTCAATGTCTCAAGGCAAAAGAGAATGAGCTAAAAGCAAAACGACAGTGTTTGTTTCGTTCAGGAATAATTTGAAACCAGGTCTGGAGCTGAAGGCATCCAGAGTTTAAACCAGCAAAAACAAACAGTTCATTCACCCATCAGCACTTTTCACGCCAAACCAGACCCAAAAAAAGCTAATTGAGGACTATCAAGCAGCACTGCTGCAAACAGGTTCTTTGAACTTCTTCTTCCATCACTAACCTCAGTAAACACCAACTTGAGTACTTTAAAAGGAGACGCAATCTCATCTCACTGTCCACTCAATTGTTTCCGACCATGGTTGTCAAAAACCAGAAGAAATATATCAGTGATTAACAGATTCTCAAGGACATCTCAGCTAAGTTGGCTCATCGTCACAACTATATACTAGTAAGTAAATTGTCAATAGACTGGCTTATTTATTTATTTAGCACTTTTCAACTCTTACTGAGAACTCAACGTGGTTCTTCACTACAAGCCACATATCCCTGTTCACGCATACTTCCATATAACACCTTATTCTATAAGGTATTTTATAACGTTTTTTGTTAAGCTAACACATTCAGAGATGCATCAGGGACAATTTGGGGTTCAAAAATACTGACTAAGGACAATATGGCATGTGGACTATAGGAGTCAGGGGTTCTACAAACCACCCGCTCTATCCTTGTGGCCACTAGAAGGTCGAGTCAGTTGTTACTATATTGAGGATTTCAATTTACTGAATATTTATTTATTTAAAGAGTTTAATTCTTAAGGAGGTGGATGCAAATTTAGCAAAATAAGAAATCATGCAAAAGAAAAGAAAAAAAATTACGTGGCAAGAGACTGGCAATTGGTTTTCCCCACAAAGGGTGCTTTTGCACATTCTAAACCCAGATTCAAACCATCTCGGCTCATCTAGGCTCTTGCCCAGAAGCAGTTCATCAGAAAATGTCCTTGTACTTGCCACAATTTGCAGGCCAATTGTGTGATTACACCACTGTACATGTTCAGGGGCTGGAAGATGTTGACTGGTCTGGAAACATTGTTTTGGAGATTTTATGCTCCACATCAGCATCTTTAACCTTCCAACTTCCTCTTTCCTGACATCAGTCCTGGCTGTCAAAATGAAACATTAAACACAAGACAGACTGATAGGGACTAGAGCGTGGCGGGCAGATGAACATCTCTTTTAGCTGCTGTTGCTCAATAAGATTTTGTTCAGAGGAAGTGAGACAAATCTGTTCAGTGATTCATGTGCTTAGTTACAGATGCAAAGAACCATCATTTACTGCTCACCAGAGGTATCGGGGAAAAAAAATCTAAATATGACAGATAACTATCTGCATTAGTAACGAGACGTGTGGGTATTTGAGATTAGATAAAATGTTGTCCTACTCAGACTTCAGACATGTTAAGTCTTGCAGCCGATCTGTTGAATTAGTTTCACTTTTCTTGTAAATTCCCCGATGACTTCAGAGCTAAACTCCATAAACTGATAAAGATAATCAGAAGCTACATGACACATTCACATTCCCAGGGTGTCACATGGTGCTGTTCTGTCAAACCTGTGGACAAGACCGGCATGATGCACAGGGTGGAGAATCTCAGGTTTTACTCCCAACTCATCACATACTGACATTTGTAACTTGCTGTCACTTTTAAATGGATTGGGTAGCTTTTATTTTCGATTGTCCAGGGTTTGAATTTGAAAAGGCTCAATTAGCAATTTTATACATGTTAGAAGAACTTTGGCTCTCATGTACAGTAGAAAAACACTTTATAAGAACCAGTTCATTTAAATCTAACCAGTGAGTAAATGCTAAAATAAGAAGCATGTGAAAACCAGCAGAAAAACAAAAAAACAACGTTCCCCAAATGAAACATGTACTACACCATCCCGCTTGAACAACTTGTGAATTACCGGTCTATTATGATCAAATATTGCCACGGCTGGTGCGTCAAGTTACTGAGGTAAAAAAACACCTTGTGGATACCTTTGCAACACCAGTAGCATCTGGGAGAACAGCAATATTTGGCACCCTGAGATAAGCCATGTAGTAGAAGCGTAATTAAGGTAAAGTAGGAGCTTAAAATCTTTATTTTTAGACAATTTTTCAGCATCATGGTGTCACGCATTCTGTTCACACATACATCTTAAAAATATCCTTTATGAGAGTCCTCAGACCTCTCCCTCCTGGGCATTCTCATCCCATCAATAAGAGTATGCATACTTAATTGCTGCTTACATACAAAGCAAAACAGCATGGTAAGTAGTAAATGGACTGATTTTTATATAACACTTTTCTACTCTGAGGATTCAAAGCGCTTTATACAACATACCTCATTCACCAAATCACCCATTCATACAAACAGTTTTTCTGTGCTAAGCACCTCCTATCTAACATTCACACACAGTCATACTCGGACGGATGCATCAGAGAGCAACTTAGGGTTAGTATCTTGCCCAAGGATATTTAGCATGCAGGCCCGTGCAGGCGGGGCTCAAATCACCAACCTTCCAGTTAGTAGACGACTTCCTACCGCCTGAGCTACAGCCGCCCCGGAGCTTACTATAAGTATATTAATAGAAAAGTTATCTTGACCACTCAAGCTGCAAATACCCCTTAATGGCCTGGAAGAATCAGGAGTAAATATGAGGTCGAAGGAAAGAGCTACTTTGATTGCCTTTTAGACTCCTGCTGCATAGGAAAAAAAAAAAGAAAGAAGTCAATCACATTAAATCAGATCCTTAAAACGATGGAACTTCTTAGTCTTCTCTAACAGAGCAAATAAGAATAGCGTGATGTTCCAGAACTCTGAGTAGCCTCAGAGGAGTGGACCTGCACTCTCACAAGGTAACAGGATCGCATGAGAACAAGTCAATTAGTGGAAATGGATGTTTGGCTTTTCGGGTTGCGCCTAGCTTCTAACTTGTGTGGTGTTGTGTGTGAGTGTGTTTGCATGGATGGGGTTTCCAGGAAGCTGCATTCAGCACAGTGCAGGATCAGATATCCCTCCTCCTACTTCTCTCTCAGATCTGATCTTAAACAGAACTGTGTTTATCAAAGATGTCCAAGACAATAACCAACATCCGACTAAAAGAAACAATTACAGCATTCAGAAAATCAAAATCTTTCAAACAAATTTAAATCAGGGGATTTTTTATAGGTCCAGTTTAATGTTCTGGTGATTAAATCTTATGCAAGGTTCAATGCATCTGCAAAAGGCTGAAAGGCTTGCTCCAAAGCACTCAAGTTAATGGAAAGAGCCGATATCTTTTTGTACAAAATGTTGTCGACTGTCATTAGAAAACAAGTTTGTGAAGTGAATTTATCTGAGTTGTATCTTCTTCCACAATTTAGAACTGTCAAACTGATGGCCTGGAGTTGTCTGTAGTGATGTAGTCCATTTACTAAAGAGAGGAAAGTGTCAGAGTAGAGCCACTGGTCCTCCCCATAGAGAGGGAGAAACATGATATTCCTTGGGACTGAAAGTGTTTCCTGAAGGTAATCACTGTGTTTCGGCTGGTTGTAAACATGCAAGGACACAGTGATAGTGAGAAGCAATATAAACAGAGTTCAACACCTGCATTCCCTCTTGACTCAACATAATGGGCCAATCACAAACTGAAGGGGATGTAATTTTAGAGTAACTGTCAGATCCAGCTCCAAGATGTCGCAGGAGGTGGTTCTCTGAGAGCCACAAAACCCAAACTAAGCCTAATGAATAGTTCAGGCTGTTCCTGTCACAGTTACAGTCGCAGCAACATGGGGATAAAGCATCACTTTTAAAGCCTGATGAGTTAAGGAACTGATCTTGCTCCTCTTCCACTCTTGCGGCGCCAGTCTACATTTTTATACTTGCAAGGGTCGTGATGTGTTTGGACCATTGATGACTTTTGCCTGACAAAACTACAGTCAGAGGAGGCTTCCTCATTATGGGAATACTCTGACCTCGTTTGAACCCTGATCATATCTGTCCATGTTTCTGTTTCTGTATCCTGTATGTCTGAAATGTGAAGTTTAAATAAGGAAAAAAGTTTAACATTTATCAGGCCCACTCTGAAAAAAAAAAAGCCAAAGACTTAACAAAAGCACAATAACAGAATATTTGATTGGGTTGGATCAGGTGGTATGAGTGAAAATCAAATGTCCAAGAAGTCGAAATAAAGAAAAAGAAGAGGAAGAAAACTCAACAGAAATGTCATCCTGGACAAGTGAACATTGTGAGTCATCTGCTCAAAGATTTTCTTTTAATTTTATTTGTATTTAATTATTTATTTTTTCCATCCAAGAAACCTGGAGTTTAAAATTACCTCGTCACATTCGACATGCAGCTTGCTCTAATCTCCAACACAGATTTCTGACCTTTGAACGGCTGAAACCAAACCACACACTGACATGTACGACCAAACACCCGTCTCCAGACTTGCCTTCCTTTGAGCCCATTGGTTTTATTCCTTCCTGAAGATGTTTCCATTAAATTATTACAACCATTTCTGAGCGTGATGATGTGTAAACCCTGTAGCGCTAATAATAAAAGTGCTACATGCCTTTAGGTATGTGTAAATCCTAAATTAAACCACACCGAATCAAACAACATCAAAACGTTGTTCGCCTACTTCACCTGTCAGGTGTGTATTTGTATGGCTCGCAGTGACAGGTGAGACAAACACAAAGCCATAAAACACAAATTCTGACTCATCCTTGTAAAGCATGACTCCTACACTGCATGACATATTTGCTAATATCATGTTTTGCTTGGCATTTATTCTGAAGTTATTCTGAATCATGCAAGTTAAAGATATTTAATTTCAAAATTAAGAAATAAATGGCAAAATAATCCTTGTAGTATCTTTACCACTGCAGAATTTCTAACTTGCATTTTACTTTTAGGATTTATTTGCAACTGATTTGGCAACTTAAATAAAACCGAACGAGAAACTCTCTATGAAAGAAAAATGCCAGAAATAAACCCAGACTTTTATACTTGGATACTGATTTATGAAATAAAAAACAGACGGTGTAGATCTGAAAGCCAGTGAAAAGATCTGAAATGCCCAAAATCAAGAGCCTCAGCTTTCCTCTGCCTCCTTCTGCAGCACAGTGACGCTGCAACATTGAAAATCAGTCAAAAGGCTAAAATCTACAGTCGTCCATTCCTGGTTTTAATTGACCATTTCACCAGCGGGGAACCACGACTCAGCAGGACACTGAGGGATTAGTGTCAACAGACCATCTCAGACTTAAACCCATTTTACTGCTTTTTTTTTCTTAAATATTGCTTCTACAGCCACTCAACCAAGAAATGACCTCTCATGCAGAGATGTGCAGGTTCCTGTGTCGCTGCAGAGCTGTACAGCAAGTCTGTACATCAGGTTAATGTAAAGGGAAAATATGTGTAGACATGATACAGCAGAGGAGTGATGGTTTTTAACATTAACTTAATGGAGTTTGATTTATTACACAATGATGGGGTCATAAAGAGGTCAGGTGACGGAAAATCCCCGAGCTGAAACTAAATCTGCGTACAGATGTACCTTCATGAAAACCTCGATGGCTCGGTTGTATAACAAAAATAAGTAGAGAAAAAAACAAAACTTGAGGTTGGCTCCAAAAGAGAGCCCGGTGCCCCGCTCGGTGCCCCACATGTTGAAAACATCTTTAGAGACTCATACAAAAATGGTTTTGGTCTCTTGTAATAGTTTCAACTTCATAAGAACTGTACTGTGGTAGTTTTGTTATAACTGACATGTTCATGTTGTGTTAAGGCTTAAAGTTAGCAGGCTTATGTAGCCACTAGCTAAGCTAAGCTATGCTATGCTGTGCTTCAGCTGCATTAACTCAAGTCACTTGGAAGTCGTAATTTCTGAGTTCCTAGAAAAGTCAGAGCAGCCCCACCAAGGCCGAGTTAATAATCCAAGATGGCAGCACTGAAAGTAAACAAGAGTAAAACTAAAACTTTTAGTTTGTATTTGTGACTCATTAAATGAGCCATTCACAGAACACTGAGCAGGCTCCATCCATGGCCGTGCTGCAGCGATGTTTCTAAGCAAAAAAATATATTGCTCTGTTCTGGTGATGCGTGCATCGCTCTATTGTGCTAAGAAGTTAAATAAATCATGTTTTTCCTGCTTTAATATTGAAACATACTCAACTTGGGAGTGACGTCACGCTCAAGTTCCGACTTCTGAGATCTTTCGAAAGTAGCAACAGAAATGAATCTCTGAATTGTGTTTGTGCAGCTAGTGCTTTATTGAAACATTGGCATCTTTAAAAAATAGTTTTGATGAGTGAAATGCTAAAACTCTGCAAGTTTCTCACTTAACACTTAGTATTATTGCATCCATGCTGCCACAGGTCCAGAAAACCAAAGGCTGTGATAATGTTGCCTAAGTCCATATTTTCCGAATAGCTGCTACATTTTTTAGGTAATATTTAAATTAAAATTTAAGGAAAAGACTTAAATAGATGCAAACAGCTTATTTGAAATGACCTAACAATACAATCATTTCACTAAATATTGACAGTGCACACGATAACTTCAGCTATATTCTTCAACGTCACCTACGCGCATTTTATTGACTGTTAGAGAGAAGGTGATTATGCAAGTTTCATGTTATTGGGAGGTTTAAATTGTAGTTATTTCACCAATTATAATACCAGGATTTTTTTCCCCCAGCAGTGTTAATGTACAGATAAAAATCACAATGAATTGAGCTGTGCAGACCTCTGTGCACAATGTTCCATGAAAACATACACATGTGGAGGAAGCTGGACTGAGTGCGAGGTTAGGAAGTGTTAGGATCCAGAGGAATGTTTAGAACTATCCGGCAGGAAGTCAAGACTTAACAGAAAGCCAGAAGAGAAAAGAGGAGGATCGAGCAACGAGTGAGGAAGGTGAGGAAACCGAACAGGAGCGACGTTTCTGTTCCATTTTGTGTCTGGATATTCGGCACTTTTAACACTGCACTCTGCACGTTGGGATTTTGACCAAAATCTTCCACTTCTTTAATTTTGTGGGCTCGTTTTGTTGAGAAAGACCTTGAGAAAACCTCCAGCATGCACATTTGAATCATTGCCATTATTAGTGAATAAAATTAGGTGACAATTTATTTTTGAATTGGTGAACAATACAGAAGGTTCTGAACTATTTTAGTGATCATTTCCTGAAAAGGGAAAAGTGATGGTTTACCAGCAGGTTTGACATGTAAGTGTGGACTTAGTCCATGTGTTTAGTCATTTAAATGGTGAGCTGTTTAAAATGATGACATCATACTGTTGATTTAAGATAGCATGGTAAAAGCTTCATTTGTCTACTTTGTAACTCATGAATTCTCACCACGGTGGGCAGATCCACATATCAGACTTGGCAGATTTTTAGCCAGATGCCCTTCTTGATGCAAATCCCAAGGATTGGCGTCACCTTCCGGTCTTAAACCGGGGATCTTTCACATGTTAGACAAATGTGTTAACCACTATACTATGAAGCCACTAAAGCAGGGGCGGGGAAACTGCAGGCCTCACGGCCCGGTGTCCTGCAGGTTTTAGATGTGCCGCTGATCTAACACAGCTGATTTAAATGGATAAACGACCTCCTCAACATGTCTTGCAGTTCTCCAGAGGCCTGCTAATGAACTAAACATTTGATTCAGGTGTGTTGACCCAGGGTGAGATCTAAAACCTGCAGGACACCGGCCCTTGAGGCCTGGAGTTCCCCGCCCCTGCTTCACAATGCATTTTATCAGCCACACCTTTAAACCAAATTCCATTTCTCTGCAACAATAAATAAATAAATAAATAAATAAATAAATAAATGAATGAATAATAGGAAGTCCACTTGTTTCATTTCATGATTCAAGTTCTGCATGCATTCTCTTAAATAGAATAACAGCTGTCAATGTTCTTAAATAGGTTAAAGGAGATTAAAGAGTTTATGAAATTAAAAAAATAAAAAACAAAGACAACCTTGGTGCTAATCCTTGAATCCTAATCCTTCATCTGATGCGTTTGCAGTCGAAACATATGTGTGAGATCAGCCTGTACCTCATCCTCGTCTGAACCACACAAAGACTAACCTCATGTCAACCATGAGGTTCTCTTGATAACAATAACACAGACATACATGCACACAGCTGCTACAATGGCATCTAGATCATGGATTAACCTACAAACTGAGACAAAAAGCAAATATGAGGAAAAAGGGCAGTGTTTAGAGCGTTTCAAGTCCAAAATGCCTCATCTTCAAGGAACCAATCCCTCACAAGGTGAATGACCAATGTGATTACACAGGAAGACTCTGGGTCAACTATGTTGGTGCTTTCAGCTTGTGAACATAGTCGAGTGTTTAGGTCTCTGTATCGCTTCCCAGATAACTCAGAAAGTTCTGAATACTGACAAAAATCTTACGCTGAACATGAAGGCAGCTCGTCTGTGATAGAAATGCACAACTGAGGCTGGAAGATACTGAAATAAGCAGCTGACCAGAGATGATTAACTGAAAAACAATTACAAAACTGCTTGCATCAGTTTTATTCTATGAATTCAACTTTATGGCAATTTTCACCAACTTTGAATATTATTACATCATTTGGGGTGGCTGTAATTCAGGAGGAAGAGTAGGACATGCACTAACTGGAAGGTTGAGTGTTTGATCCCTGGCTGCTCCAATCTGCATGCCAAATAATCTTGTACAAGATAATAACCCCAAGTTGTTTTATGATGCATCCATCGGAGCGTGAATGTATCTGAATGTCAGACAGAAAGCACTTATGCATAGAAAAAAGTGCTTGTGAATTAAGCAAGTTGCATAAAGCACTTTCACTGATCAGGTACAGTAGATAACGCTATAAATGAAGGCTTAACCAATCCTGAACTTTATTGCTGATCCATTTTTCCGTGTTTTCTTCCATTTTCATATCCATGATGTTTAAACGTTTCGGTTATCTGGACCAATCACTTAGTATCTCACTAAAAGGTTCCTCTGGTGCTGAGAACCCCAAAAACAGGCTTTTAAGAAGTCTGATTGTCTCGTGTTCCTGCAGAGTGGAGACGTAAAGAAATGGAAACTTTCTTTAAAAGTTATGAGCAGCATCAAAAAAAAAGTTCCCGCAGTCCAAAAGCGCCCGTTGATACGCTTTTTGTTTCTCCACCAGCGTGCTGAGCTGCTCATTAAAATGATCAGCTTAAATGAAAGTTTTGGAACGGACTCACTGCTGCAGTCGGTGGAGTGAATAAAAATAAACAGGTTTCCTGTCTGGGCCCGGGTCTGAAACTGCAAGCCTGAGACTGTTTGATTTCCCACAGTCGCTGCTGCCCCTCTGCCCTACATGCAGTCAGTTGAGAGCAGTGAAACCAGTTTAGGATCGGGTGCAGGCGCCTCTGGCTCGTATCCAGAGCGTTTGACGGCTTGAGAAGGTGTTATTTTAGCAGGAGGGTAAAAAGGACTCTGAGCCAGAGCTCGACTTTTTTTTCTCAAAATGATGTAGGAAACAGGACACCAGCCCTCTTTAAATATTGTATATGTGACTGTGGAAAAGAATATTTTTTGTTCCACACACACAATTAGAAAGCTACAGACAAGGTAGCGAGGCTGCCACACTGAAAGTTCGGCTTCAGCTCCAAACAGAAACATTTACGCCAGAAATATGTGAAGTTCCATGTTTTTCTGGTTAAATCTTGGCTTTGACGTTTGCATGAAGGGAAAATTTAGTACCACAATATATATATATATATATATATACACACACACTTTGCTTACATTATATTGGTGTCCACATACTTCTGGTGATGAACACTGCTGGGGGTGACTGTGGGGATGAGTCACTTATGTGCATCTTGAACTTTTCAAACTCTGACTGGTCACTTGTTAAGACGACCTGAAGAAATTCCTGCAGACTGAGCAGGAATTCAGCTGTATGTATAACAGTTGTCTGACATGAACAACATGGGGGGGAGACAAAATGACAAATCTCCAAGCTGTTTAAATTCCTTGCAGTTCCTTCTGCCTGCTCCACAGGTGTCAAGTTTCAGCTTTAATAAGAAATGGAGAAAAGGAGGGAGGGAGAAGAAGCAGTTTGACCCTTCTGCTTGAAATCATCATTAAAATGGAGCAGTATAAAATGGGCAGGGCCTCTGCTTGTTGTGGCGAGCCTATTAATGTCTATGATTGAGCTGTTACTTTTTATGGTTTTAATGGGAAATGCAGGCAGCTGAGGCTGCTGGGAGGAGAAGAAATAAAAGAGGCTCAAAGAATGAAAAGCTTTGCAAGTTTTTCAGGGCTCGTTTGGAATCTAGAGAAGCAGGTTAACGAGTGCGGGGACCCGAGTCTCACTGGTTTATTTTGGAGGCATGTCCGTCCATGTGACTTTAGTACAACAGCGAAGTAAAATCTTTCAGCAGAGTTTAAACTTTGTCTCCAACTCTGAGCTCAGACTGCCAAAGATGCAGCAGCCCCTAATGCCTCGTGTGTCTTTCAGAGTTCCAACAAAGCAGCACGTAAATGCAACAGAGCTCTGCCAACATGGACGTTTATATATTCACATCAGTGCATGAACACAGAGACAGGTTTGAGCTGTGGACCTGTGCTGTGTGCAACACTCCAAAAGGGCGTGTAGTCATGTAGTCAAATATAGTGTTAATGGGAGCCCCTGTGTTACAGATCAGTTTTTCTAAATTCTTCTGCTCTCTGCATCGTCCATTGTTCAGTTTATCAGAACCAGCACTTCCTCAAACTACAATACCTGCAGCTCACCACGTCGAAGCACTGGGGAATTTTTTTTATGACATGAGGGACGTAACACATCTTAAGAAGTTTATTTTTATAAACTTAAGCTACAACCATTCAGTTAGCTAACGGATCCAAGTAGCCTAATGTTCAGTTTTAGGAAACAATTTTAGATTAAATAATTTATTCACCAGCTTAGTGAATCATTCATCACTGCATGTGAACAAGGCTAACCACGCTTTGGAGCTCTTCACCTGGCACGGACCTATATTACTGTCTCTTTATGCTACAAGTGGGAGATAAACGTGTTATGGTGGGTGGACAGAGGTATGCTAATTGCTTACAACCTGCCCATCCCCACCACTCAGTGGCAGCCTTTCTGGTGCAAACCCTGAACTTGAAGCCCAGTACATATACTGGTATTCAAAATTTAAACCACATGGACAAATAATAAAGTTATAAATCAAACTGCTGTCTGCTTCCTGTCTCCTACAGTAAAGAGAGAAAACCTTTGACTTGCAGAAAAAAAGCCTAGGCAGCCAAGAAAAGGCATGAAGGCATGATTATACCTAAACAAAGTGAAAAAAATATGATTTTAGGATTTGTTCTGATTGGTCTTTAAACATAAGGCAGCCATCGTTATTAAAAACAAAGTAACTCTGTATGTCTTTGACTTTATAGCACAAACTCTGGTAAATGAACAATCCTTCTATCATTGCTCCCTGCCTTCAGTAAGCCTGACTGATATCTGTTCTCTTTTTTTTAATTCCCCCATTGCTGAATAAATTTACACTGCGATCACTGCAAACACACACCTGAGGCACAGCCGCCGTCTGATTGGTGGACAGGTGAGGCTCAGCTCTCTCCACGCCCACCAGTTCAAATAAAAACAAACCTTCTAACCGACTGAACTTAGTGACTCCATTATGTCAACACACACCCGAACATACACCACCTCAGAACACACAGCAGTTCCTGCTGCCACAGAAAAGAAAATGATCCTCTGCAGTTTATTGGATACAACAGAACTGAACATTAGCCAATCACAGACACGGGATTCTTTTCTGCTCTTCTGCCTCGAGGCTGTTGGTCAGTGAAATCGGAATGAAATCTGCCTCATCCTGCCAATGAGTACCCAAATAACACGACTGGATAAAGCTAAGCATGCAGTCTCTCTGCTGAAGGGTTTTTCTGTGAAAAATACAGAGCATTAGCAATATTAACCTTCATCCTGTGCTACCTTTGTTCATCCTTAATGCTAAAACATAAGTGACCGTGTTACGCAGCCGTTTTCTATGTTTAGCAGCTTTTCTCCCCGTGAAACAAAAACCTGCCGAGTATATAAAACGACTCTGATTGCTGCTGGACTGGAAGACCGATTCCTGTTTCAAGAAAATGACCAAGTGATGAAAATGTGCAGTCTGAATTTGTGGTTAGGCTCTATTTATAGTGGCTGGACTGACTGTGCTGCAGACTGTTTTGGCTGCAGCTCAGTAATTAGAGATGAGAAACCTCCTGCTGAAGGATGTGTCATTGTCAACACATTCGTGTCTCTGATGTTCAGGACAATGTGCTCTTCTGTAGCTCGCAGGAATAACTTTTAATTTAAGTCAGGCTGGAGAAATCGTTCCGAGCATTTCCACATATGAAAATCTGTCAGAACTTGATGGATAATATTAAATAAATCGCACAAATTAGGAGAAAATTATCCTAACAGATGTGATGTTAACAGTGAGATTTCTCTTCTTCACACTCCTCCTCAAACACTTTGAACCACAGTCATCATAAAGATGACAGGCATTAAGTGCTGAAACTAACACTTTCTTTCAGTCTTTTGCATTTAACACTGTCGCTTAAATGTGTCATTCTCCAGTTCAGCGTGTCAGCTGCACTGCTTCAACTCTTTGAACCTCACAAATACTCCAAATAAAAGTCTCTCTTCTCCCCAGGAAGCCAAATAAGTTAATAACAATAGGATGAATCCTAACAAAGTGAATGGTCACTGGCTTGTTTCGACATAAATGTAAATAAAAACAAAATGGCAAGGCTAAAACAAACACAAATCTGACAATTAAAGATGAAATATTCAGAAAATGTAGCTAAATGGTGCGGTGGTTAGCACCATTACCAGGTTCTCCCTCGCTGCATGGGTTCTCTCCAGCTTCCTCACTCAGTAAGATATAATTGGGTTTAGGTTAACTGGTGATTCTAAAGGTGACCATTAACACAGTTAATTTACTAATGGAGTTAATCAGGCACCCTAAAGAGGTTTTCAAAGACAGCCGGCTGAAGGTTTGATGCCCTTTATTAACAGCATGTCTTTGTCTGTCCGGTGACTGCGGGTCCCTCATGTACACACAGCATAAATAAGAAACACTTCAGGTTCTTTCCCAGTTCACATTCCTCTCTCCTCAAACCGTTGGCCTCCATATGCAACGACTGAAGCCGGTTTACTTCCTTGTCAAATGCCCTTTTCCTTAAAGACTGGGCTCTTTGTTTCAGCTGCGATTAGCTGGCAGATATACAGGCAGGCAGGCCGATATCTGAGACTATTGTGCACGCCTGCCTGCTTCTGGCAATGAGAATTATTCCCCCTCAGACTTCCACAGAGAGCTGAACTGCTGGATGTAGCCCTGCACACTCGTCATGAGACCGGCACGGCGTCGCAGTGTTTGTTTAACTCAGCCTCACACACGCACCTATGAGCTCAGTGAGTCCCATGACCTTTGGCCCTTCATACTGCTGAAACTGAGACTGGAATTTGAAATTTTACAAGCACCAATGGGAAAGCAGGTGTTTTGGTTTTTTTCAAACCAGGAAGCAAAGCTTTTTATAATTGTTCGCCAGCCTTTAACACCGCTACCTGAAGAGAAACCAGTTTTAAATCACTTTCAGTCTCAAACGTTTTTTATTGTTTGTTTTTTTTCTGAGCAGGTCTGTTACTGAAACCAACGCAGTAATGACAGGTTGCTTTCCTGAGGGCTTCCAAAGGGCAAAAAAAGAAATCATTCAGGTATGAGTCAGCGATGACTCAAGTGTTACCGCTGTTACCTGGCCCACGTCATCAGAGGAAAAGGTGTGAACGCTGATATTGCAAGCGTATCGCAATGAACACCTTTTATCCCTGAGTCACATCTCATGCTGTTAGATGGTGGACTCACACAGTCAGAGTGCTTCAGATCACTGAGAAAAACCACCTGACGTTACAGTCATGAAGGCAGCACAAATAACCAGGTTACAGAAGTCACACCTCAGATCCACAAATGTCAGGAAAATTCTACTCATGTACTTCTGAAGCAAATGAAACCAATTTACTTATTACACTACTGCACTGTAAGGCTCACCAGCTGATCACCACTTACGCAAAACATGACCATTCTTAACCTCGAGTGAAGACAACAGTCTGCACAAAGAACAAGACAAAAAGAGGCAGAAAGTAGGCCAGCAATCGACAAGCTGCAAAACTGTGATGTTTAGCATTGGAAAGCTTTCTTTTAATTTATATTTTAATTAATGAAATATGTGTTTAATGTCGTTGTTTGACGAAGACTTTTAAGTGTGTTTGAAAATGTTTTTTGCCGAATAAAGACCTGAAATAGTTGAGGAGTCCAAACTCTGCTGCACCATAACACAGCAAAGCAAAGTGACTGCTGCCATTAATGAAACCTCAGTGGTAGCTTACGCTGAATAAGTTCAATCAGCTTTAAAGGCAGGAGCTCATGCTTCCAAACATCCTACACTCACTGAAAGTGGGAATTTCTGCATCTTGGCCAGTACAAAGCTCCCCTTGGCCGCAGGTTTAGACTTCTATCAATATCTTTACAAGACAGTTTCTGCGGAAGGAAAGAAGAAAAGAGGTGCGGAAATACCAAAAGTCCACTGGGACCAGTCCAAACCCCCCTCTGACCAGAAAAGTCCCTGTGAGATCCATGTTTTAATGATGTACCTTTGATATTCTTACAGGGATTTGGGAAAAGCGCGTTTAAAGAATCTAAAAAGTGCTTTATGGCATCTTTATGACATGAGCAGGAACTCCACTGGGTTTATTTCACGTTGCTCACCGTTTAATTTCCATTTTAAAGTAGCCTATCCTACCATTACTCCTGGCACTCAGTAGTAAGTTTATGCCTCATAGTATTTGCATCCTTTCAATATAGCAAGATTTGGAGCCTAACTGCTGTGCATGAGTTGCACATGTTTGGAGAGGTTTCCTTGTTTTACAATTCTCCAAAAGTTTGCAGGACGAGAGGAAAAGTAACACTGCGAGCATATGGAAGATGTGCTGCGTGGTGCATGAATGCAGCAGCTGCAGACTTGAGCGTCTTCTTACCTCCGTGAAGAAATTATCCATTGCCCGAGTTATTTTAATCCCCGAGGATTTACTGTATGGCACCCGCGCGTCCGGTCAATCCAACTCATGTGTTGTTAGTGGGATCCAAACAAAAACCAGAAAGAAGAAGAAGGGCGGCGGATCCGAAAGCTTCAGTGCATCATCTTTCTCCTGAAAGTGTGCGGGCTGGAGGACGCTCACGGCGTGGGTCAGTGTGGAGCTACAGTAGTAAGTTTACTCTTTTGTTTCCTGGGTTACTCATCCAGCACAGAGTCCTTTAAAGCAGATCTTTGGGGCTTCTCCTGTTGGAGCTCTCTGCGTGTCCTCCGCGCGTGTCCGGCTGTCACTTCTTGGTCCGCGTGGTTCGGTGAGCACTTTGTTTGATCAACAGTGAAAAGGTGCAGGAGACGCGACTAAACGACACGCCGGTCAAACTTTGGAGACTCTCTCTCGGCCAACCAGTCACTCAGACCGGCGGACAATAATACTCAAGCCCCACCTCCAGCCCTTACAGCACCTCCCTCCTTCTCCCATACTGCTGCCCCGCTGTCTCTCTGACTCCTCCTGCTGTCAACATGAAGAGTCCGGAGCGCAGAGACTGGGAAGGTAAAAAAGGCAAAGGCGCTGGTGCGCAGAAAGACTGAACTGCTTCCATTTGGAAAAGGACTCACTTTTGGGGGCAGCCTCAAGTGGCCAATTGAAGAACTGCAGTTTTTTATTTATTTATTTTTTATTTTTTTTTACTTCAAAGAGGATGTGATGTGATTCATATGATTGTTGGGTTTTTCTCTGTATGTATTACTCTACGATCTACCTTACAATATAAAGCACCTTGAGGCGACTGTTGTTGTGATTTGGCGCTGTATTATGGGCAGAAATCTGTGCCATCAGAAACTGAATTTGAATTAGTCTAATTTGAAATTGAAATTATGGTTTGAAAATGATCATCACTAAATTGAAATTGAATTTTATTTTTGAAAATGAATTCATTTGCTTTGAAACTGCATTTTATCCGTTAAAAATTCAGCTCTCGAATAATTTCAGTTTCACTCTCACCATTCAATTTCAGTTCCAAAATTCAGTTTTTTGGAACTTACATCCGGTTCCGGTTCAAGAGTAAACGAGCGCAGATTAATAGAACTACGTTTTACTAGCGGACCGAAAGTGTTACTGACGGGAATCTACAGCGTCTGGAGCTGAATTAAGACTTCAGAAGTCATTCGTCATGTCGAATGACCAGCGGATAAACTCTCAGGTTGGTAATAAATGTATTACATGTATAAGAACAAGCGTCATGTTAACAATTGATAGCCGTACAGTAACTTTTATGCTTATTGTAGCTGTTAGCTAAAAACGCTAATTTAGCCTAGTTTGCCCTGGATTTAGCTTTGACAAACAAATATGATCGACTGTTTCTAGTAGAATTCCAAAGTTGTCATCTTGTACCCTGTCAGAGCCCTGTATGCTTGCAGAGACCCCTACAGTAGGGAAACATGCAAAACAGTGTCCAAACCTTTGTATTTTAGCTTTATTTATGTCTTACACAGCATCCCAACTCTTTAGCTAACTTAATAACTTTAGCTAAAGTGAATAGGTAGTCTAATTCGTTAGTGCAGCATTACTGGATCACCTCTGTTTGAAGTGATATAAATTCAATTTCAAATTAGACTAATTCAAATTCAGTTTTCAAAAGCATTTATTCAAGTTACAATTCAGATTCAATCTGAGCAATTCAGATTCAAATTTAACTTATTCAAATTCAGTTTCTGATGGCACAGATTTCGAATTGAATTTGAATTGATGTGGCTTTGAATTGTACAACTGGATCAAACCTTCATTCAAATCCCCTCCTGCAGAAAAAGAACATTTATAGCTAACATGCCACAATCTTTAACCAGTCGATAACAACAGAAATACTTTCAAGCTGAATTTTAGTGAAATAAAACAAAGGCTTATAACTTCAGCAAACTCTGTTTTCCCCTCGTAAATCTTCTTCCTTCATAGCTTAACTCTGCATTTTCCCACTGGTCATCCACCCATTCTGAAGGGACTCTGTGCCTCACCACAGCAGGTGCACTCCACAATTTGAAAATCACTGGTATATATAATTAATTTTACTGCTGTGAGATACAGGGCCGGAGCCAGTGAGTAGTTCGAGGGGTGGCCATGGCCACAACAGACTAAACTCAGGCCGCCAAACACTGTTATGCAGGATTTAGTGTGCTTTGTTTGGGTTTCTTTGCGTACATGTTTGTGTATGCAGATGTGTTTGGATGCAGTCCTTCAGATGACCAACAGCATATAGAGAAGAAAAAACATCAATAAAATATAAGCTTATAACATCAGTGTGAGAAAAGAAAAATCACAGATTTTTTTTTTTAAAAAGACAGTCACTGCAATGAACAGGTTTCACTGGTCAGTTGGTTTCACTTCAGCTCTTTGTTTTTATAACTTTGCTTTTCTCCGCGGTTAGCTGAAGAACCAAAAACAACACAAGCAAAAGTAGCCCACAGACCAGTTGGCTGTGATAGCGCCCCCTGGTGACAGTAAACAGCTGCACTATATAGACATCCTTAGACTCTGCGTAGGACCAATCATGCTTAAGCTCTTTTGGGGTCACGTACGTACTCAGAGAATTAGAGTTACATCAAGTAACAATTCTTTATTTAGCATAACTTTTATGATGACTCATTTCTCTGCAGGCGTTTTTCCCACACAAACTCAGTTTAACAGTGTAACCATCCATGTAATTAACTTGGGCTTTATCACCAATAAAAACAATTAAGCTGAGCATTTTTCTGATTATGGTATACCCTATGGTACATTTCTACAAAGGAGTCATAAGAAATTTGTATAAAGTCCTGTAGCAAAAAATCTCAAATTAAGTTTTTATATAAATGTGGCCACTGTGAAAACAGCAATATTAAATATTAAACTACATATGAGAAACAAAAACTGAATAGTGTGTAAAACAACATCAGATGATAACATAAAATATTCATTTAATACACTAGTACTCACCTGAATCAAATAATGTTTATAAAAATAAATGTAAAGTTTGTTTCTTTTAAAAAAGTAAAACATTCATGTTCATGTAAGAAATTATCTCACCTCAATATTTACTGTGAGTTTTAGCCCGGTGTTCAAAATCCCCAGTATAATAATCACACCAAGCCATGAGAACCATTTGGCAGACTGCAGATTTTGATAATATTCCAGTTTGTTAAAAAGAACCATTTGTCACTGAGCGAAATGTTTAAACATCAAAAACACATTCAAATTTCTAAATATTCAGCAGTTTCTGAAACAAGGAGTTCACTGGAAGCCCAAAAGACACAGAGGAAGGTTTTTATCAAGCAAAAACATTTATACAGCAGCGATGACAAAAACTTGACAGCAGAAAATTGTCACATTTCCAACAAACTGGTTGTGGAGCCTTTTTGTTCTTTGTATCTGTGAGCCGGTGTAGACCAACAGTCTGTATAAACATCTAATGAGGTTAACGGTCAAACATTAACATTCCAGCTACAGGTTAACAACACAAGCCTCACATCTGTGTCTGTGTCTGGTTTTCCCTTCACTTATAGGCACATCAAATGACCCTTAACCTCCACAGGTTCAGGGTCCTAAACCCCACCATTCAAAAATACATTTGTATTTTTTTTAAATGGTGCGTCTTAACAAAACCCAGATGTGCTTTAAGGTTTTGTGTCAATGCTACATTATCAATGCAATACACAGCTTCAAATACAAAGTAATAGAATTTTAAATGTACTCTATCGGTACCTGAAGACAGTTACTTACTATTATAGATGCATAGGACATAGCCACAACCCTCTGGTTTAGGGGCTCTGCGTTTTGAAGCGTCAACATTAGCATTATGGCTGCTGACATATTATTTTTTTGGAGGCAGAAGTGACTGTAAATGGACCAGATGTCAGGGACTTGGGTCATCAGACCCAGGGTCCATGAGAAGTTGTTGTACTTGTTTATATGTTGATGGAGCGTACCGTGGTATTGTGTATATTTGCTGTGTTGTGCTGTCCCTGGTTTCCCTGCTTGCGTGTGCCCTGCCAGGTGGCTGGCCACACCCAGGGATGATAACACACACCTGCAGCTGATCAGCCTCGTCAGGGGAGCTACTTTGCAGTGTGGTTAAGCTCTCTCCGACGCTGGATTGTTGCGTCAGACTTCCCGTCAGTTACCCAGCTAGATGTCTGTTAGTGTGAGGTTGTCGTATTGTGAAGTATTAATGGCTGCTTCTATGTTCTTCCTGCAGGAGTGTGGAGACAAGAGGGCAGCGAGCGTGGGTACTAGGAACACTAGGAAGCAGAGTTTCGGAGCACAGACACTGGAAGAAGACACTGCACGGGAGTCGGGAGAGCGCACGGGGATTTATTGTGGTTTATATTTGTGACACTGTAAATAAAGACACTGCTTCATTTGAAGAGTTCTTCCTAGTTCCCCCACATCCCCACGGTCTGCCTGCTCACACCAGAGAGTTGAGCCTCTCAGTGATCACCTGCTGGCATGCTCAAGAAGCCACATTCATAAACTGTATGGGTGCACACCTGCTAATTAGGGATTAGTAACAGACTGATAAAATACTAGAATATGCTAGAAGCTGGTGCACAGACCTGTTGAATGGTCTGTACTTTACAGCAAGCCATATCATTTATCAGATATTTCCATCAAACATACTCTAAAAGGTGCCAATAATACAGTTGATAAGGTTGAGTTCAATGAGTCAACTCAGTGGTGAGGCCTAACCAACACCTACCTGCATGTCAGAGCACCTGTTAGTCAAAGCAGCGGTCCCTAAACTCTAAGAGTTACCAAAAAAGAGACCGTTTTGCTGCTTGGCCAAAGCGAACCTGAGTCTGCTAACCCTGTAGCCCGAGAGCATCATTTCTTTGGACAAGATGACTAATTCTGACCTGGTGCACAGCGCGTTAAGGTGCCACACTGAAACTAAATGTTTCCCATGAAAGCAATAGCTTACATCATGGTGCTGGACCTTGACCTTGGCTCCTCACCCTGGACCTGAGGAGCAAAACTGTTTCCTGGGTTATATAAAAGTGTTTGATCAGGTAATGTTGGTAAAGTCTATACTGCTGTTAAAGTAAAGCTAAAAAAATGCAGATGTTTCACAGTGAATAAATTTGCTTTCAAAAGTGCATTCGTCTGTTTTGGCTGCGCTTTAGGCACAAAATGTTTGTAAACCATCCGTCCATTCGCTTATCCTTTTCAGGGTCGCAGGAGCCTATCCCAGCTGTCATAGGGCGAGAGGCGGGGTACACCCTGGACAGGTCGCCAGTCTGTCACAGGGCCAACACACAGGGACAGACAACCATTCGCACTCACATTCACACCTAGTGGCAATTTGAATTATCCAATTAACCTATCCCCACAAGCTGCATGTCTTTGGACGGTGGGAGGAAGCCGGAGTACCCGGAGGGAACCCACGCAAACACGGGGAGAACATGCAAACTCCACACAGAAAGACCCCGGCCTGATGGTGGAATTGAACTCAGGACCTTCTTGCTGTGTGGCAACAGTGCTAACCACCGTGCCACCGTGCTGCCCACCGGTTCTTTTTTTCAGGCTACATTAAGAGAGTTTAGCTGCTTCTCAATGCTTCTAATCATAACCTCGTGAGATGCAGGCAACTTCTAAGGTGCTTCTGAAATGTTTTCACTGTGGACTCTTTGTATTACTGTGTGCTTGTTTTAAATTTGTGCAATACCAAAACCACAATGATGCATGTGGTGCACAATCCTGTGACTGTCAGCAGCTCACGTAGGAGTGGAAATAAAATGTGAGGCAACCACAGAAAAGAAGAAGAAATAATGCGGTTTAAAAGAAGGAGAAAATAGATTTCTGACATATCATCCTGAGAAAGTTGAATAAGGTAAAGCAGGAATGCACTAACCAGCTAATTCCACATGTTCCAGCAAAAAGGCCATTAAGGTGGCCAAGTATGTTGGCAAGTCTACAGCTGAGAGTGTGTTCTTGCACCAGAAGTCATGCAAAGCTGCCAGATTTGGGAAATTTTAAGGGTTCTGACTCATACACTGATCTGGGTTGAGAGTTACTGCAGATCCAGCCAATGTAAGCTTTGGAACAAATGAAGCTCTGTTTCACAAACGCCAGGCATGATGAATTTAGGCCAATGCTGGACCAGGAGCTTATGGGTACTAGGATACAGTATTTTTTAATTTTGGGTAGCTGAAAAGAGTAAAATGCAATTAACACGTCTGTCTGTTGTGTCAGACTCAGCTGTGAGAGAGTGCTGGTGGACTGATGAACAGCTGTACTGCACATAGTTCCTGAAGTTAAGGGGTTTAAAAAGGCCTCTAAGCCAGAGCTGCTGAGCGATCGAACGATTAACATCTCTTGTTAGATTTTCAGAGGCTTTTGGTAAAAATTTCCTCTGGGAACAAACATGGAAACAGTGCTAATAATGTGGTTTCATCAATCAAAAAACTATTACTTCCAACTTTAACCCTCTTAATTGTCATTAGTGAAGGCAAGTCCTAATTCCGTGCTATGTACATCGGCTTAAATTTCTTTTACCATAAAGTTTTTACTCTCCCATTTCGTTAAATCAGTGCTTACTTAGAAATAAAACATACAAAAACTTCTTTCAGTAATTCCTGTCTGAATGAGTGCAAAGAGCAGTAAATGGAAGCAGGGCAGCATGTAAAACTGTGCTGTTGCCTTCAGGTGGTTTTCTCTGTGTTAATGTAGAACACTGATGGAGGATTTTCAAGAAATCAGCTAAGACTGTGGAGCAACAGGGATTAGTTTTCCCTCTCATACCTCGAGCTGTACATTCTTCATTCAGTGCCGGTCACCTGTCTGGACTCTGTCATCTCAGCAACCCTTGACCTCTAATTTGCGGCCGTGTCAGAGGTTAAGTAACGCTCGTTCCCTGTAGCGATGGTCTTTAAGCTCCTGAGGATTTCACAGCCAGGGTCAAACTGGATTTAATGGGAGCACTGAGCTCAGCCCACCTCTGCAAATTCACACTAACCTGAACATGCCTCGACTTCTGGTCTTGACCCTCCCTGTCAAGAATTTTTGAGATTTGATATGTGAGCGCTGATTATGAGTGAAAGACTGATCCTTCTCTTGAGTGACGAGAAGCTGCTGAACCACTTAGCGGTGTAATCTCTGCATGTGTCAGCCCGCTCACTAATACACTCTCACACTTACCTGTGTTAGAACTTCAGGTGTAAATGTGGACTTTCTCAGACAGCACTTGTTTATTAATTGTGTGTGGATCGTTTATGCTGTGACGATCCTCTCATCCATCATTGCCAACCCAATGCTTGATGTGTGTACACTGCTATTTGCAGGGCATTGTGGGATACCTTGTGTACACTGTAGTGTACACTATACATGTTGACAGCGCTACAAACATTTCAGAGGGAGGAAAGCAAAGTTTTAGTTCACACCATCTATCTTTGAAAGCAAGGTGCATCTGCCTACTGTGTTTGTGCTTCACACTGATACCTGCCACTTGATCACAGTTGGATGATTGACTGCATAGAAAAGCTTTGTTATTTTTCTGATATTTCCATTAAAAATCCTCCAAAAGGTGCAACAAATATGGTTGAGAGGTCCAGTTTAGTAGCAGAGGTGGAGCCCAGCAGAATCCATGTATTTTCTTCCTTTATCCAATTCTGTGTCGGGGTTGGAGGCTGTCCCAGATGTCACTGGAAAAGAGGCTAATCTATGCCAGGGCTAACAGCCGACATGAGTTACATATAGAAAAAATAAATCAACTGTGTTACAAATATGCATGTTTCTGCTGTTAAGCTAGTCATTGTAACACGGCACAGAGACTGACGAGAACCTGGATCTGCAGTTTTTGGTGTTTTTGTGTTGACTTCATTTTTCAGCCCTGCAGGTTGTTGTTTTTGTTTTTCTGTGACTGATTATAAAACTCATAGGAATGAAACCTCAGTCAGACATTAGTGGAAAGGTTAAACGACATTTAAATACCAGCTGCTGAAGAAGCCTTGGGCCAAAATTTGCAGATGTCCGTGTAAAACAGAGAAGCGATTCTCTCTGTGAGCATTGTAGTAATCCTTTCATCATTTTCTTATTTATTGTTTTACAAAACTCACCGACCTCTGTTCACATTATGATCTGGATTTGGATTTGACAGGGTGGTTTATGTGACAGGGGACCAGATGAATAATAAATCATATGAAAAATGTGTTTAGTGTTAGAGAATCAACTTGTTAAGAGACAAATTGGAAGACAATGTTTAATGTTGAGAGAGGAAATAAAGAAATGTGTCTGAAATCTGGAACTGATCATCTCATGGTTTACCAATACTGCAGGATTATAAGAGTCAGTTCTCTCTTGTTGTTTGATTCTTTGCCAGCATCTCGAAATTTCCAATTGCCCAAAACAGGATGAGGAAGACAAACATTTCCTGCGACTCTTTTAGACTTCTCCTAAAGATGTAAGATAACCGGACTGGGAATTATTTTCTTCCAGGACTGTGTCAGTGGTGAAGCCAAAACAGACATCCTCCAGCCGGTATCACGCTGCGAGGAAGACGGAGACAGCAGAAGACTGACTGTGGCAAAATAAAACACTGGAAGAGACGAGGAGCAGGAAAATCAGGTAACTCTGGCCATTTGACAAAGCCCTAAATACTGTAAATGCAAACAATGCTCTAAATATGTGCACAACTTTTTAACGTTACTTTTATTTATTATTTATTTTTATTTGTACTTTTTTTTTACCTGCATGTTGAGATGGGTAGTTGTGCAAACTTGTTTCATTAAATAATTTCAGATTTAAAGTAGGAAACAATCTGCACAGTGTTTACCTTCAAATCCATAATTTAGTAGTTTTGTGATCACTGATTCACTTTTGTTGTTTTACGCTCCAATTCTTATCAATTTTGTGATGTTTTTTTGTTGTTGTTGTCTATGTAATAATAAAACCAGTGTTCCTATAACTGTACACACAAATCTGGAAAACTGATTTTTTTTTCACTCAAGGCATAAAATTACTGTGTGAACTGCTCTAACCAATAAAAAGCATCTACATTTTTAATGTAAGGTTTGCTAAATTATTAAGGTGGAATAAACAGCATTCAATTTAAAATGAAGTCCAATGAATTAGAGCTCTTTTGCTTCAGTGTTTGCTTATAGTTTGACTCATTCCTCTGACTTAACAGGTGACAATTTTGGAAAAATATATGTAGCGGCGATTCCTTTTGTTTGACCAACCAAACATCCAACAATTTAAAAATCTACAAGCCACTGCTGCACTGAGGTAACATTTTGTACGCAGGCAAAAGAAGTCCACTGTCCAAACCTGAAAGTTGCGTTTTATGGTTTATTCATCCAGTTTGGCAAGCAAAGATCAATTTTTGTTGCTTCCTGCTGTTTCTCCTGCTCTGGTAAGAAAAACATAGGCCCACCCCAGTGCATGCTGGTCCTATACCAGTCTCTTTATTTAAAGAAAAATGGCCCTACAGCTCTTACTGACTGACTTAACAAGATAAACAACAAAACAATGAAACAAGTATTAACCTACCTACAAATAAAACTTGTGAATAACCCCCAAAATACAAGTAAACCAACAACAAACTTTAGCAATTTTCAAAACAATAAAAATAAAGAACAAATAGCTCCAATAATATTTTTTTTTAAAATGAAAACCAATAAACAACCATATAATACGGTGGCGGAGAAATCAAATGCACTGAATCTTCAAAAAACATCAGCAAACAGAAAAATGCTGCAAAAGCTCACAAAGCACAATCACGATGTTTTTTTTCCTTGAAGTTTTTCAGCGAAAAAAACATTGACGATGTAGCAGTTTTAAAAAAACTCACAAAAATGGACAAACACGACGCACTTGGCGTTGCAGGGTTAACTTTTATCTGGCCTGGTACGGTCACACAGACCGTACAAGGTGCTTTGAGGAAATCTTTGGTAAACAAAGTTTTATTTATTACATTTTTAATCCCAACCTTCATCAATATATTCTTACTTTTACACACTTTAGGCCACAAAACACAAACTGCTGTATTATGTGAAGGACCACTTTGCCTTGGTTAACCAAAAAAAGGTTCGATCTTATTAAACGAGCCTCAGTAACTCCTAATCCCCCCCCTTAATAACTATAAAGCCTCATCAGACAGACATGAACCCCCTCAAGAACCGCTAGTCTCCTTCAAGGATTCCTGAAACTTCTGAAGGACTTGAGAGTAAATAAGAAAGGAGAGGGGAGGAGAAAAAGAGACAGCGTTTGATAATTACTTTCAGCCAAGCTTGTCTCCACCTCCCTGTGATTACACCGAAGGCTAAATCTAATCTTAACTACTTACCAGCAAATTATGACGCAGCAAACTCTTTCAGTCTGGGCAGGTCGTGACGAGCCTGCTTATTACTATTAAGCCCTTATAAAGAGGCAGAGGTCCCGCAAATGCTTTGAAACAGTAAGTGTTCTTTGGCAGGTTTGTTTTAAAGACCTTGCCCTTTTCAAAAGCAGAGATTGCAAATTAATTTTCTCCCACGATTTTGTAACTTAAAGGTTTGCTGTAACCATAACAGGCTGGAAATGTTGGATTTGATGGCTTTGTTTTAATTTGTTTGAACTGTAGCAAAAAACACTAGCACAACATGAGAAGCAAACAAACAGACGGACAGAGGCAGAACCCTAAATATTTGGACGAAACGACATTTCAGTGTAATACATAACCACAAATTTTCCTCTAGGCTCTTTAATGGGCCTTTCTCAGAAGTTCGACATTAGATTCGCTGAAACTGAAGAAGTGGGCTCTTATAAATCACAGAAAGCTCAATGCTTGTTTGGGTGAATTTAATATTCCCCAGTTGTTATTTGGGTTGAGGAAGCAAAATGAGTTCGTGTAGCATTTTCTATCATGTTTTTAAACAACAATCAGGAAACTGTGTGCGGTATAATTAATGCTTAAATGATGCTGTTAACAGCGGTTTGTCTGTCGTGACTCATCTTCACCACATCATCAAAGCTCCTTTTGAACTAAACTCTGATGTTTGAAAGCGTTTCTTCTTCTAACCTCAGGCCATATCTTTACTTCAGTTAATCTTCCAGTTCACTGTGCACCAATGAGCGGCTGCTCGGCCCCAGATGATAAGGTGTGAAAGTGCACTCAAGCAGATGATTCATCTGCAAATGAAAAAACTAGCACAGGAAGCCAAATACTGTCAAACTGCTGTTTATTGGTCCTCTCATCATCAAATGCATTGTTATAAACTGCAGGTCTGTTCTCAGGTTGTTTACATGTGCGGTAATTTTATAACTGAGGAGATTAAAATAAAATGATGCAAATAAAGAGTTTTAACCTCTTGACATCCACCAGGCTGCCAGGAAATTGTTTAGGTGTAGGTTTAGGGTTGGGTAGGATTTTAGCCATTTGCTAAACATGCATTATGTCACACATGAAAGGTTGCTGGTTCAATTCCTATCAGAGACACGATTCCTACCTACCTGCTTTGGTGACCCCTTGTGGCACAGGAGCAGCCGACAGTAGCCATGTGGCATTCACATTAACTCAGGAGTGAAAAACCGTGATGCCTAGATGCAACTACCTTTGTCTTTGTGGACCTGACCCTGATGAATATGGCTTTGCTGTTTCAGTCTGCTGTTCTTTGTCTTGCTTGTTCTGAGTTTATGCACTCAGTGTTGGCTGGACCCAGTTATTTTTTACAGGATGCTCAGAACAGATACTCTTTTATTCCTCACAAAAGACTCTGAAAGAGTTCCTACATGTACAAAAGGTGCAGGTCACCTTAAAACTGGCCTCCTGTTGGTGGTATGTGCTGAGTGCGCTCAGGTTTAGCACTAAATGTTGGGAAAGAAAGGAAGGACTATGGGATGTGATGGGTCACTTGTAGTTCATAGGCAGTGGGATCATCTGAGAACATGCAGGATTTATCAGCAGCTCTGTGCAGGGGTCAGGTACAGCCGGGTAAGTCAGGCCACTGCATCTCCCAGAACAAACTGACCTCTCCCTAATCCCAATACACTTCCTGCCAGAGGGAGGGGAGGGGGCTGCACTTTGTTGGTCTTCACCATGGGAATCCCTCTGGAGGAGCTGAGATGTTGATAACAAACTGCTGAGTCTCAATGTGACATTGCAGAGGCAACAACAACACATTTAAGTTGTGCATATGAAAATATACTTAAAGTGGACTTATTGTAGTTTTCCTTTATCTCTGTGATATTTATACAGTTCAGTGATGGATGCTCACATTAACCATCGCAACTACTTTCAAATAAATTAGGTTAGAATAAAGGCAAGTAATCCTTATGAGCCAAACACTCGGCATGATGCCAGTGACATGTGATCTAATATGATCTTCTCGGGCAAACAACTCTGACCCTCTGCTTATGAGAAGCAGCCAATCAGAGAAAAGTTGGCTTACAGGGAGAAGCACTAAAAGCCTGTTGGTCACAGAAGAACGATGAACTGAGGAGCTGCACCAAGGCCAATTATACGATAAATAAGAATTTTTCTTTAATAGAAACGTACTTTTAGCTGCTGCCTTATTTCCAAAGGAGTTGATTTTACACTGCATGCAATTACTGATCCAACCCTCCCATTTATCTGGGCGTGGGATCAGAGCTAGGGGTAGAGAAGCTTGTGACCACTCTTGAATCTGTGCTCGTTCACAGATGAGGTGAATGTTACAACCACTAATTATTATTATTCTTTAATTATTGTTTTTGAAGGATTACTTTGAACAGTTCATGTGAAAATACTGAATTCAAATGATTCAAGGAGTCAAAAACTAAAACTTTTTAAAGCCTTTGGTTAAAGGTCATAAGTTCACCTGCAAACACTGTGAGGTGACCGACAGCCCTGCTGTCTACACTGACAAGGACGAGATTCCCCTGAGATGTGACAGAGAGGAGAGCAAGTCTCTGAAAGGAAACTAATAGCTTTACAAAATAAATGTCCCCCTCCTTTTATTTTAGTTGAGCTAACTTTTTAGCTCTGGTTTTATGTGGAACCAAGGGTGTAGATTTGGCATGGACGGAAGGGACATGTCCCCACCAATATCCAGCGATTATTGAATTGTCCTCACCAATAATTTGATCTCTTCGAGTAAAGAAAAACAAAACCGTTCTCTACTGGAGTCCTAGGTCATGTGACAAATATGGCCAATGTGATTGGCTGTGCTTTTCAGGGAGCTCTGTTTAGTTTCAGCAGCAGCAAACCTGCGCTGTGAGGACCTGCAAGGTGGAGAGGAGGATGGCAGCAAAGAGGAAGAACCTGGATATAAGAAAGTATTTTTCAAAGAAACCTGTAAGTCACTTAAAGCCAAGTTCACTCATAAAATGTGTCCGTCATAATAACGTTACAGGCTATGCTAGGCTTTGGCCCACATCAGTCTAAAATTGTATGTAACCATGAATAACGTTGGAAACTAACTGCACAACAGGCAGCACTATTAGTTATCTCAGTCTCAGAGCAGCATTTCTAATTTTGATTGAAAGTGTCAGAGAAAACGGCAGCCTCGAGCAAGCCAGGATATTAGTTTACAGAGGCTGTTAAAATTATATGTCTAACGTTAAAATGTTGGTGACACAATAATTTCATCCTAGTGGTACTGACATATTCATAGGGTTAATTTTTGAGACAATATATCATGAGGTAGTCATGATTTTGCAAATATTCCACCTTGTAGTGCAGTTTGCACAAATTGGTTTAAAAATGCACTCACCCTACAAACATTACTGATCAGTCAAGATCTGCACAAATCGACAGAAACACTGAAGCAGCTACACATTTTATTCTTATTGTCATGTATGTCCTATTTGTCAGGTGACAGAAGAACCAACACAAAGCTCAGAGAGTAATGGTGACACAAGATCACAGGTGAAAGTGGATGATGACTTGGTGGTTCATTACTGTATTTGAAGCACATGTGTGACTGCATGTATTTGGAATGTCTCACTGTTATTTGTCAGGTGACAGAGGCAGCTCTGCCATGTTGTAGCTCAGACAGAGGTGAAGAGGCGAGGTCGCAGGTGACTGACTGATGATTTGGTGCTATAGATTAACGAGAGGAGAAGGCATGTGTTTGGCTCCTTCACATAGTGAACATTGAGTTGTTGTGTAGGACACCAGTAGTCCATGTCTGTTGCTGTAACAGTAGGTCATGTTTAGAATAAAAAATCCCAGCTCACTGATTTGATCGGTGCAATAGTGCCTAAAATGTTGTATAATTTTGCTGAGAGATCTTTTACTTTGTGGTAATCTTAGATGAATAGTTTTATGGACAAAAACCAGCAGGTCATTCAGTGTTCCCTTAGTGCTAATGTGTAAGAGATGTTGGTGTACTATAACTGAAGTTAAGTCATTATGCAAATGTACTGTTTATAAGATTGGGGAAACCTTCAGTCAGCTGAGACTGAAGAAGTCACTTGGATGAGTGACGAAATGTTTCTCCCACAAAACGCTACGTCCAGATGAACAGAATCAGCTTTTGGAAAATTAATTACCTGGATGACTGAGCATGCATCAAGGCGATATAACTTCTTGTTATATCGCCTTCTGTTATTGTCATGACTGTATTTGAAACTTTTTATTTTTGTATGATACCTGATTTATATGGAATATGGCTGAAGTAAACTAGTCTAAAATACTTAGTCAGTCATTTGTTTAATAGTAATTTAAGATTATATAATTCACATATAAAACTATGAATTGTAATTTTAAATGGTTTAAAAGCATGTAGAATAGCATATGTAGGCAAGTATATTTCTCCTTTTTTATCAACAAGCAAAGACAAAAAGGAAAAAAAAGGAACAGGGCAGTGTTCGGTGGTTGAATCATCCGTCCCCACCAATGCCAAAACCAAATCTATGCCCTTGTGTGGAACAATGCAAAGCATCAACTCTTTGCAAACATTGCCATCTAGTGTCAAACTTTAGGTAATGCCGCACAGAAAATATGTTATGAAAATATTATTACACATTCACCAAACTTTTCTACTGTACTTAAACAGATGTAAACACATACACATAAACACAATGACTTAATATTTCTGAAGCCCTCACAGATTAAACATTAAAATATCAACTATGGAGCATTGAGAAGCAGGTCAACATTTTTGGAGTCAACCGTTTTTCCTAAAATGTGAAACCAGTTGAGTTTTTTTTTTATTATTATTATTTTGTAAAATCTGGCCCAATAAACAAATGACAGTTTCTTCAGTCTGTTCATCAACAAGTCCGTCCGGCCTACCAAGTCCTCGGAAACACGTGAGTAAAGTGAACAGCAGGGGGCGCCCTAAAGCAACGACTGACGAAAGACGGAGCGCAAGAATGAAGTATTGCAACTAAAAGAAGCGCAGAGAGAAATTTCCGTTCCCAACAATATCTGAGTAAATGTTTTCTACTAAATACATAAATAAAATAAAATGAATCATTTTGTGTGAAGGATTGAACTCAGAAAAGAAAAAAAAACATGAGCTTTACGTTTGGAGACACTGCTCGGTCACATATGCAGCAGCACAGCAGTGATGAAATGATCACAAAGCAGCATTAAGTGTTTTATGATCCTAAAGAAATAAATGAAAATAAAGACGCGTGCACCAGAGAGCTTTAATAAAGCGCGTCGTTAGGAACACACAGGTACGTTTTCTTCACGCTTCTGCTCTGAGTGCACACCGCTCGCGCGTGCACGTGCGTACGGATGCGTGTGCGCGCAGGCGGAGGATCGCCGCGGAGCCGTACCGTGTAGCAGGCACAAGCCGCTGGGCGCGCAGGAGAAGCCGCAAAAAAATCCAGCAGCCGCTACTTGAAGCTGCCAGGAGCGCAGAGAACGCGTCGGAACTTCAGTGCACACGGTAAGAGCCACTCCATCGCCCCACTCTCCTCTTTTACTGCCCCACGGAGCCGCTCACATGCTCGTGGCTCTTTTATTTTCTTTATTCCTTTTGTCTTTTCCCATCTCTCCGTTTGGAGAGCCGCGCGGAGCGAGTGCAGGGGATGAGACAAAGGACGTGGAGATATCGTGAAAAAAGAAGGAAATCAAATATTTTTTTAAAAACGGGAAATTAGAAAACTGTAAAATTCAGTTTTCTTCTGTGCTCTTTTTTTCCTCTTTTTCTTTTCCAGGCGACAAAATGTGCACGAGTTTAAAAAGGGGTGTGTACAGTCTGGGAGAGCACGCGCTCAGACACGGTCTCGTTTTTCTCACTTTTATTGAGGAAAAAAAGCAAAAATCACCTCGACTGCGCTCAAAGTGCGATCGAGTATCGCGCTCTTTATTATTTATTGATTGCTTTGATATCGTTTATGATTATATAATTTCCACAGACTGCTCCGCACCGCAGAGGGGAGGGGGGATTTGGGGCTCGGGGTGGGGTGGGGGTGCCCCCCTCATAATTTGCAGCCAGTAAACAGTTGAACATCCAGAAATAAGAAGAGTGCTCTTCTGCTCGCCCCACCTCTTTGTCTTTGTGGAGGTGTGACACCGTTCTGCCTGAATACGACACGCACGCGCACACACGCACGCGCACGCACTCAATGACTCCTATCACATGCACTCTCTAACCACATCAGTCCGTGTCATGATTCAGATGAATTATTGATCTCATATTCTCGTTTTATTGCACTCAGAAGGAGGATGGAGGAGGGATGGGGGGGGTTGAGGAGCCTCTGTGGGATGATGATGATGAGGAGGAGGAGGAGGAGAAGGAGGAGGGTGGGGGGTGGCTGATGGAGAATCTAAGCTGCATTCCCTCCCGCACAAACACAGAGTTCATCTTTTCACTCGTCTTCTTGTTTCTGCCGCTGCGTCGAATTTATCTGTTTGCTTGCTCGGCGAGTCAAACTTTATTAGCCGTGCCCCGCCGGTTAATTGCCTGGTCCTTTGTTTGCCGCGGCACGCATGCGCATTAGGTGTAGGGTGTGGATGGGAGAGATGCCACCTTGCGTATCAATAGGATGGAGAGGAGGAGGACAGTCTTTCGGGTTTTGGTTTAGTTGTTTATTCGCGTGAAAAAAATGACAATAAACGATTAAAACGTGATGCGTTTTGGAGGGTGTGTGTGTCTGTGCGCGTGCGCGTGTACTTTGTGTTTTTTTCTCCCCTTCGTTTCTCGGTAATGTGACGCTGTGGATTGTGTGTGCGGATGACGGTTTGTGTGTGAATGGCGCCTCAGTTGTGGTGGTGCTGTATCGGAATTGGACTGTGCTGCAGCGATGTGCTGAAATAACTGATTAATCGAGTACTGTAATGATTAATTATGATAATTACTTCACCTGAAATCACAATGAAACCAATGCAGAAATAACAAACAGCATTATTTGCCTAAAGAAGGTTTTGTTGGACAATTTTAATGATTTTCTGGCAAACTGTCGCCTGCACTGTTCATGCACTGTAGCAACGAATAGTTAGGACATTCATGGGTTGCAGTCTTACAGCTCTGAGCCCACCAACAGCTGAAGTCAACATACAGGAATCTGCAGTCTGTGGGAGTTTTTTTACTTGTGTTGACTTACTGCTGAAATCAACCTTTTACCTGACACAGCAAGTAAAGGTGTGCAGCGAGGGCGCGTCACACCTAGGGTTGTGAAATTAGTCTGATTTCACTGACACTTCCCTCCTTTAACAATTATTAAAAGAAGATAATGAAGATAAAGTTTGCACTGTGCTGCTCTGCATTTCGTAACACTGCTCTGACCCCGTTGGTCCTGCTGGGCTTTGGCATGTTTACTCCATTTCTTTCTTGCGTTCTTTATTTCCATTCCTATTTCAGATGAATTACAATCAAATTTCAAGGGAGCGTCACAACAGTTAAAGAGATGCGTTCAATAAACCCAGTCAGTCCACAAACAGTCCCGTTAACTGTGATCTCAGCCGTGGCCAAAATAACTGTGATTGTAATTGTTTACTGTCGCAGCAGTTTGTTGGACATCACTGATGAATGCAGAGGTGATTTCCATTTCTAAACTGACTCAATGTCTTTTTCACTGTTGCCCAATGATGGGAAGATTTACAGTTTGATGCTTCAGAGGCGATAGCAGATAGGGAGTGAGTGTAATTGATCTTGGTGGGTGGGCGGTTGGGGTTAATCATCAGAGTGGGTTTACGAAACTCTGCGTGAGATTAGAATTTAAGAATATGGCTGAGCATGTTCACATCATTTCCACTGATATTCCATAATTAACATATAGAGATTTTATAGTATTCGTTTGCATCTCTTCATTAATTATTTCTGCACGTTTGCAAACGCAGCCTCAGTATAAATTCAAACAGACAATAATAACATTTGTGGTGAGGGATAGATGGTTTAAAACGCCTTTTTCAAAATGAATCCCATCGATTCTGATATTATAGTGGCAAGACGGTGGGATTTATTCCAGGGTGACACGTTAAATGCTCTGATTGCTTTTCTGTGTGGAGCACAGCATGAATAGTTACCTAAGCTGACAGTTTGCTTAAAATGTCAGCAGACAAGCTCTGGGAAGTGTTTGTTTTTGGCTGAGGATGTTAGCCCTCGGCCAGAGTGCTAATGCTAAGACGGAGGCACTTGGAAACAAATCATCCCTTCTTCTACATGAAAAGAGAGCTGGACCAGCATCACCTTGGTGATGTGTTTGCTTGTGTTGTAGATGTGCTGTTAAAAGTGCCTTCATCTGACAAGTAAAAGGAGACCCTGACCACGTCAGGTGACGTAGAAGCTCTTAATACAGATGTGCATTTCAGCTATACAGTCCTACACAGTGACCCAGACACTGCTTTATGTTTGGTTTGATCTGTCTTCATTGCACCCTCGTGTTATGTTTCTGTCTGTGACACCCAATAATGAGCTTTCATGTGTGGCTGATGTTGCACCAGCAATGTAATAAAACAATGTTAAGCAGATAAAACAAAACATTTAAACATATTTAAATAGGAGAATGTTGTTTCTTCCTGTTAAAAGGGAGTTTTTCCTTCCCACTGTTGCCAAAGTGCTTGCTCATAAGGGGTCATGTGATTGTTGGGTTTTTCTCTCTATGTATTATTGTAGGGTCTGCCTTACAATATAAAGCACCTTGAGGTGACTGTTGTTGTGATTTGGTGCTGTATAAATAAAAATGAATAGAATCGAATTGAATTTAAAAAAATAATATATGGAGCATTTTGATTGGTTTATATGTGACTGGGGATACTTCTAGTCCTTTGAATGACTCTTATTACAGGTGAGGATGTTTTTTATTACCTTTATTAAGATTTACAATCAGATTGGATTCACAGAAAACGTCTCAGACACGAGGTTGGTTTCTGTAATAATCGGTGATCAGTGCTTAAAGGACAAGTATGTAAAACTTTGTGACATCTAGCAGTGAAGTTGTAGATTGAAACTGACTGACTCCTCCTTTACTTCTAACCCTAACCCTCATCTGGACTAATGTGAAAACACGGCAGCCCACTACAGCAGGTTCCCTGTAAGAGGACCCCCCCCCTCCCTATGAACATATGAAGGTCCCATTTACATCTAATTAAAATGTAAAGATTTGCAGTTCCAGTCACTGATAAAAATATGCTAAATACTCATAGCTACGCACTCCTCTTATTTTGTGTTTTCTACTGCAACCTCCTCATGAGTGTTGCAGGATCACCATGGTAATGGGGGTCTTGTAGTAATGCGTGTTCTCTGTCTGGCTGTTGATTGGCTGACATAAATTCATCCCCGACTCTGTTCATTCATCTTTGCCGGTTGGAGACAAACGGCAACCTGATGAGAAGTTAGGATGGTGACTCATCCGTTACCGCCGCTGTCTGCTGCTCAGTGTGTGACTGTGAATACGTTACGGAGAGGAGAGCAGACACGTAGCAATGATACCTCACCCACCCCTGTCTGTGTTACACACATCGTGTACTCATGCAAAAGTAAGCGGACGATGAGTCATAGGTGATTATCAGTGTGTGTCCACATACTTGTTGTGTACCTGACGGACTAAGGGACTGATAATGAGGGGGTGAGGGACGTTTTGTCTAAGTGAATTTGCAGGTCTTAGAGGGTCCGTCTCTTTATATATTCTTTGTTTCATTGTTTGGTCATAAGATCAACAGGATCACTTTTACACAATCCTGCATCAGTCTTAATTAAGGCATCATGCTGTGTGTAATAGAGAAACAGGCTGGTTAACTTAAGGGAGCAGAGATAAAGCAGAACAATGGGAGGCTGCAGCTGCTGTGTAGCACACATGAACAACTGTGTGTGTGTACGAGAAGGTGTGTAATGGGTACAGCTGCAGGTTGAGTCACCACTGCTGATGCTACTGTCACTACTGCTCGTACTGCAAAGAAGGAAAGAAAAAACATTTTAACACAGCTGGGCCTGAGAGGGAAAAACACACTGGGCCCATGTCCTCGTTCTCTGCATCTCTAAACACCACAGAATAAGAGTAACGTCTGCTTTAGCGTTCGCAGACATTCAGAAAAGATGGTGTAATTAGATTAACCCAACTTAATAAAAATGTGATTTTAGGACTCAAAATAAGAAACAAAATAAGCCGAAAACATTTGGTTATGTGTTGCACAACACTGTGTGTCAACGTTTGAACGCAGCTCGGGTTACATTTTTAAGGAAGTGCGAGATGATAACTTCTTTGCAGGTTGGAAGTATGCTTTAGTTACAGTGACTGCAGTGAACTGAAACCTCAAGGATATATTTAGTTGCGTGTGATATCATTTGCATTTAATTGCATTAATGTGGTGAGTTTTGCGGCTTATCCTTACAGCAGCCTGCGGACTGAAGTACCAAAAGGTGCAGTTCCACTAATGTCCACTTGAGGCTGACTCTAAAAGAAGAAAGCAAATCCCCCATAGAGTCCCATGTGATTTGAAAGCCTGTGTCAGTATTCACGCAGTTCACAAATATTTTAAGTGATGAAGAGTTCAGGCAGTCAGCTTGAGTCAGCTGCTTCTCTCACATGTTTTTTATCTGCATCCTGTGCTATATCCCATCCCCCCTTCCTCACTGTAGTCTACCTAAATCATCAAGGTCCTGCTTTTACGGCTCACCTGAAACCTAAGCTGACACCTGCTGCATACAGTATTTTAAACATCCCCCTTAACCCATCACCCAGTTAACCCTAATCACTCCCACTCAATGTTATATTGAGCGTTTCCTGTTGGGCAGTGATGAGATCACACCCTGACTGCTACTATTTCTGCTGCTAGCCCCACCACTGCTAATCTTTAATCTTTTCCATTGAAGCATTCATTTGTGGTTTCTTTCATCTGCAAGAAAACCGTACAATACAGCCCAATGCCACCTATTAAATCCCCAGAAATCACCATAAAAGGAGTTTGACATTGACAAAATGTAACTGCAGTGTCACCAGTGCATATTTTAGGCCACTTGTTCAAGCGCCTCACTCCGTTTGGCCCAGCATATCCTGTCCAATTCTCTATTCAAGCCTATAAATAAATAAAAGGCAAATGACACAGAGTTAACATTTATTACAGCACTGCTGCGGACTTCATTAGTGTGCTAGTGTTTGTGAACCCTTGGTTTAATGCCACTGTGTTATAGTTACAAAAGAAATGCTAAATGCTCTGTTTTCTATTTATAACACTAGAACAGCTGTTGCAGATGACAGCTCATAGTTTTTCTTTTGTAAGAGTGCAAAACAGGGAAGTGGATTTCTTGGACAGCAGCCACAGTTAACAGCCAGTTGTTTTATGTTGTTTGACAGACCAGCTCACAGCAGTGTGGAGGTATAAATGCTAAGTGTTGGCTGAGAGTTTGACTCCATAACGAGTGCACGAGCTGCACTGAAAGCAGAAATAGTTGCTTCCTCACAGTGGGAACTTTTGAACTTGAGGAGACTCTTCGTGTGGCTGCGCTGCCTCCGTTCGATATCCGCTCAATGTCCGTCAGTGTGGTCCTCTGGCCTGTAGGAATGAGGAAGTCAGATGTTTCAATTTCCTGTTAAAGGAAGCATGACTGTGTATCAAATGACTGTAAACTTGTGCTTAAAGTTTATTTTGGTGCTGTTTATTTATGCTGCTGAAGTGCAGCACAGCAGTTGGACGTGTGGTTTTGCAAAAGATGTTGTGATGAGAAGAAGTGACTCGTAGCTCTGCTACGCCCCACTGCTGACACATCTGTCGTCTCTTCTGTGTGTTTTATCTGCTTGGTTGGGAATTAAATCGTCATAATTGTAGACGAAAATTAGGTTATTTTTATGCCAATCGCTGTATTTTTAGACTTCTTCACATTTAATTTTTGTTGACATTTAACATTGTGTTATTGTTTTGTTTAGTTGGTGCAGTTTCAGCAGAAACATCAGATAATGCTAGGGCTAGCTGCAGATAAAACCTCATACAGTAAAACGTAGTGTAGATGAAAAGATTAGACACAAGTCAGAAATGAAAAAGGAAGTCGAATTTTTTCTGATGGATTCTGTTCCCACTGCATTTATCAGCTCAGATGTTTTTATAGTAATATTGACTGAAATCATGTGAAAATGCTAACTTGCTAACTGTAAATGGTGACTGGTGATTCTGACTCGGCTGTGAATGCTCGTCTGCCTGTCCACGGTGCACGCTGCCTCTATCACAGCTAGGATTGGCACGAGCCCTCCCACCACCCTGACCTCACAAACCCCACAGCAAGTAACACATTATGATTGTGATTCATGTTCAGCAGTTTCCTAACTTGGTAACATTACACAGTAATTATAAGAAACTAGAGGGGAAATACACAAGTTAATGGCCTGCTTCTCATAGAACAGGGTTGCGCAAAAAAGGGAGTAATGCATGACAAATGAAAAGCTAATAACATGTGATTAATCTGCAAACAGACAAAGAGTTGATGGTGAGTAGGTTTACCTTAATATAAAGTGCTACCAGCTTTAAAGCACCAACAGAGAGCTGCGGATAAATCTGTGATTTTTAGGTCTTTCTTATGAAAACTGTTCCTTTAATTGATTATTAAAGAAAGCAGCAGAAACATCACATCTGATGTGAGCTGACAGGAGCAAGGCTCCAAAATATACATTAATGTGATTCAACGAATGCTAAACTCTTTGACCCCCGGGGTCTTCTTGTCTTGCATTCAGGGATTTTTTGGAGTGAAAATGTGGGAAAATAGAAGCAGAAGCGACGGCCGGCCCCTCCTCGTGTCCCTGCCCGCTCTCCAGTCTCGCTGGAGGTTTGACGGCACCCCAACATGTCCTCGTCCTCGGCAGCTCTTTCACCGTGAGCGCCATCTGTCACATCGCGCCTCGTCTTCCAGGAAATTACAGCTCAAACCGAAAGCGACAACGTTATCTGATATGTACCCCGACGGGGCAGGAATGAACTCGGCCGTCTCGGCTCGCTCTCTGCTGAATCCCAAATCCACTCTCTCACTCACTCGGGCGTCCTTGTGGATGTAGAATCATTTGGCGAGGGCAGATAAAGGACCAGTGCGGCCATATTTCTTCCAACGACCTGTCCTCTTATCTGTAGAGCAGACCGAGTTCATTCTAAAAGTGGAGCAGACGGCGATAACATTTTCAGAGCTATGGGATTTTAATAGCCCAACAATTTCACTTAAGGCTTGGCTAGAAAAGCGGCACCTGTTATTGTTAAGTAATTGCTATGAAAGAGGGACAGTGCATTGTGAAGGTATTTTCAGCTCTATTAACACCTGTATCAGCCAAACGGGCACATTTTTATAGAGATATCGCTTTGTTAAATAATAACTCTGCCATTGAAGGGAAGTAATTTTTTTCCTCCGGCTTCAGGTTTGTAAACAACAGACACGGAACAGCAAATCCCGCGGAAATCACAAAGTGTCACATTCCTGATTTAAGTACTGTGACTGATATCAGAAGCATTTCTGATTTTCTATGCAAGAGTCAGTTATTTCCAGATTCAGATATTCAGTGTGACTTATAGGCCAGTGTGAACTCGGTAATAGATGTTCACAGCTCTGTCTGCAGCAGCCATCTTGTTTTAGCCCACAAGTGCAGCTGAGCACAATCTGCTGTGTAGTGTGATAAGGTGAAAAATAACGTGTGCATTTCATTCATGTCAGACTGCAAAAGAGAAGAGCGTGACACCAGCTCTTCACAAAGATACAGCTGTTTTTAAGAAACGCCGTCGCTCTGATGGCTAAATATCTATACGCCAGGTAAAACTTGACAACTGCCTGCTAAAAATGGCCACTCCCTAAAAAAGAACCAGCTGAAAGGTGTTTGATGTGCACGTTAGTTTCATGTGTCCCTCACCTATAAACTGGCTTCCTGCCTCAGCATCCAGCCATCAAAGAACCCAAAGGAGGATTCAGCCCGCTGATGTCTGGTTGCTGCACGTGCATCTCTCCAGAACTGAAGTTGTGATAATACCACAGCTGCTTCTGGGTGTTTTCAGAGGCGATAAACTAAGAAAAAAAATAAGAAAACTGTTCTACAGACAGATGAGGAGACGACTGCCTCATTAATTAAAAATAAACTGAAAGATTCTGATGATGTTCATTCTTCTCCTGAATGCTCTTTAAAAAAATTACAGCTCGTGAAGCAGTAGCTTTAAGCACCAACTGTTAGCATCTCAAACTATTATCAGCCAGTAGCTGAGATCGTCTAACTGTGATGCATCAACAACTGGCTCAAACGTGTCTGCAGTCACAGTTGTGTTTATCTGACGGAAACCAGGAAATCTAAGATTGCTCACTGATCGGGCCTCAGGAGATCCTCACTGTTGATGTTTTTCGTGTGTCTTACAGTTTCTGCAGCAAAATGAAACGGATCCTTCTTCTTATCGATGATGCTGAACACAGTAAGCAGAGGCATGCTGGTGCATTTAAGGCATGTTAGCATAGTGATGTTAACATGGAGACTGTTTGAATGGAAATTTCTGTTCAAAGTAGCATTAACGATCACTGTGTGATGCATTTAAATAACAGGCAGTTATTAGAGAAACAAAGGAGAAATAAAGGAAGCACACAGCCTGAGTAATTCACTGACATTCGCAGGAAACCTGAGATATAAAAGTACCAACTTTATTCAGAACTGTGGATGACGAACAGCCATCACAGGCCGTCAGCATTTCCCTCCTTCCTCCCCGTCACTCTCTTTTTTCCTTTAAACCTTTAAGGCATGCCGAGTCTTGGAAACCGAACCAAACGGCATTCCTCGCGTGAATCTTAAACAGTCGAGGGACGGAGTCTGAAAATAATGAGACGGTACAACAGAGTTTAGACTCGGAGGTGTTCGGCCTCTTCGCGCGAGCGCCGCGGTCCCAGTTCTGTCAGCTCCCATCATCGAGAGAGAAACTGACAACGAGAAGAAAATTACAAGAATATCTCTCGCCGGATTTTTTTTTTCCTGAAGTGCGAGACGTAATCAAAGGCCTGTCTGAAATCCTCAGCAATGTGTGGGACGTGTGAGACGTCGGTAAGCTGGTGGAGATGTGTGTGTTTTTAATGCATGCAAGGTGAAAGTGAAGAATTTTTACAGCACTGTGCATATTTGTGGTTTCTCTGACCACATCTGAAGCTTTTAAAGCAGAAATGTAGTTTATTTATAATTTATTTATATTTATTAAATAATTTATTGTTTATTTCCCAATATTTTCCTGGTATTTATTGCTAAATCATCAACAACTAACACACTTGCTGAATTATTTTTATGTATAAAGATGAAAGTTTATTGAATTTACGTGCATATTTTGCCATGTGTTGGATTACATGCATGTAGCAATGAACTTATTTAGCAAAAAAGAATAAAATATGAAGGAATTCAGTTAAAGATTAGATTAAATAAAGTATTCTGCTTTGGCCTTTTTAGTGTTTTCATTCAAACTTATTCATTAATAAAATGTAATGTAATCATATACTAGATGTAGCTTTAACAACAACCATCAAATAAACACAGCCTGATTATAACTAATCTAATTAAAATGTATTTGTAATGATTTTGCGTGATCGTGTCTTTATTTCATTATTGCCTTCACCTGGAACCTATAACGAGCTCACTGGTGATTAAATAATTTGGCTTTTATTCTAGAAACAAAGCAGCCCCCATCCAGACTATGGGTGCCCCCCCCCACGTATCCTCGCTGGTGCTCTCACCCCCACCCCCTGTGGCTCTTCTCGGGGTTAGCTGGAGTTGAGAGTCAACTTTGTCCTGTCTCCATGTCTAGCCTGGCACCCAGCGCCGCTCACTCCAGGGCTGCCCCCTCCCTCTCTCTCACTCTCGCTGTCTCACTGTTGTGGCTGAAGACAGCAAACGCCCGCCACGTCCAATTTCACTCCACCGGCGTTTGGCCGCGAGCCGCAGACACGCCGGTGACAGGGGTCGCTTAGGTCCAAAGCTGAGCGGGTCAGTTTAGCCGAGCTGGGCGGCCAGACAGACAGACAGAAGGAGGAAAACACGGCTGGGGTGGATGTCTGAGTCTGCAGCTCTGCTATGAGTGTTAGAAATGGATGCAGTTGTTGTTCGAGATCAGCCCGAAGCTGCTTTTACTGCTGCTCAGAGTCCTGTTTCTCGTGTCATTTTAAGGTCACAACCACAGTTTCCTTTTTTACAGTTCGAGCTCTGGTGGAAGCCAGCAGGAGATTGTTCACCAAAGTCACATGACCCACATGTGGTGATGTGCTGTGGTGCTAATACTTGATGCAAGTATTTCCAGTGACAGAAAAAAGCTGGTGGTGAGAAACTGGGTCTGGTGCCACCAAATTTCTTGAACCCAGAAGATGAAATCATTGAGATCTGTGGCTGTGGGAGGGAATACTGAAAGAAATGTACTGAAGACTAACAGTGAGCAGATTCTGTCCACCATGAGTTTGCTTTCACTACGGAAACATAAGCATCATGCGATTCTTTAACCTGACGAGATGTTGGCTAGTGTTGAAAAGGCACCAATGCCAACATGTTTTTGTTGGTTACAATGGTCACAGTATCAGATAAGGTAATTACAGAGTAATAAAGTCTTGACTTGGGGCAGAATGGTGGCGTTAGCACTGTTGCCTCACAGGAAAACTCGCTGTGTCTCCGAGTATTTCAGCCGCCTCCCACAGTCCAAAGACGTGCAGTTAATTGGGTTAATTGGTGATGCTAAATTGCCCATAGGTGTGAAGTTAGTGCAAGTGGTTGTCTGTCTCACTGTGAGACTGCAACGGACCAGTCCAGGGTATACCCTGAATTGAATAAGTGAAAGAAAATGGATGGATGGAAAATCTTGAGTTATCGTGACAAAGACGCGACCAACCACACGCAGCTCCTCGATCATATTTGCTGACTTCAAGGTTTCCGTGACAGGTTAGTCTGAAGTCAGTTTCCATCCATTATGGCTGACTAGGGAAGATAAAACAGTTATCAGTCACGCAGCATCTGTCACCCATTTCCATTACCAACCTCAGCAAATGCCCCGCATCACTAAGACTGGGCCACAAACTATTGGCCTGGTTCTATTTTTATTAAGCTACAGATGTGGTCAACACATGTGTCACAATTATATTTAGCCAATAAAAAATATAATCAGACTACTTTTTTAATCGCTAAATAGCATTTTTGTTGCCAACAGCCATTATTTTTTACATTTTTGTTGACTGTCCAAAATGATCTGTTGGTTTGACGCCACAGACGGCATTATAGATGCACAGGCAGACTGTGTGGTGGAGAGGGAGAAGGGGGGAATGTAGGCTGTATTTGTCATCATTTTGCAAACCAAACAGAAACCTGCCTTTCATGCAGTCGGATGTTGGGATTACAGTTTTAACAGCGTTCGACACGCTGGTAGCAGGAACTAAAGGACAGATATTCTGACAGAGAGAAGTGCAAAATGCAGTGTGGCTGCTTCATGCTTGGTCTGCGTGGGCAGCAGCAGCATCCGATAAAAGCTGTTTTTTATGTTCATCTTTTGCTTGTGAACTCACTGCCTCCTTTAAACGTCTCAGGGAATCTTCCTCTCTCTTTGTGCGTCATATTTACAGCAAGATATTAAAGCTAATTCTGGGAGAGGTTTGCTTTATGCTTTTCCTGTGCACTCAGGCCTAGCTGGTAAAGGGGATCATAAACATCACAGAAAAGTCTCCAGAAAGCAGCGAGGAGTTATTACCCTCGATTCTGGGCGCAGAGGCAGGAGAGGTAAAGCATTGAAAGGATTTTTATATCAGACAGCTTCTATCCTCACTCCTGATGGACTGAGCCGCACTCTTGTAATATGACCGAAGAGACACAACTTTGACCTCCTTGCACAAAAACCCCCGAAGGCGCCAATTTAAGAATCCATCAGTAAATTCTCTGTTTTGCTCTGTAAGGCTTGGCACTCATGACTGAGACCATTCAGGTCAAATATTAAAGGAATGTAAACATTTCATCATAAATTTATTGAGATATCTTAATCAGATTATCGCTCACAGTGGGTGAAATCTTATTCACTGAATTAAAGCTGTCAGGTAACTTTGTAATCTTTGCAACCCAAATTTTTTCCTGCTTAAATAAATGGGAAACAATTTGGGCTTAAAAGATAAGAAGCTAAAGTAAAATCTAATGATCGTCACTCATGTAAAAAGAGTATGTCTCCAATTAGCAGCTAATGAGCTGAAACATGCAAAACAACTGATACCATTTTAAAAGCCATTTCCCATTAGGACCTTTCATTCCATTCCCAGAAATTTCTCAGAAATGTCACCTGGCTCTGATCCGATGTAAGAAAAAAAAAAAAACAACCTCTGAGCTCTGCTCATCAGCACAGCCCTGCAGAAATATTGATTGATGTTGGACCATGTCTGGCTCCGTCTGGAAGCCAGGAGGGGCCTCAGGGATCTGTGCAGACAGATGGAAAGGAAGATGGTGTGGGACACAGGGACAGCAGAGCTGCTACTGGTGGGCTTAGAGCTGCAGTTGTATTGATTGACACCAGAGATAGAGCTCTCTAATGCCGAGCTGAAAGCAAGACAAAGAAATATTCTGCTACGAAACAATCCCCGGGTAGCTTTGGTAGCCAGATGGAGCCTCTGTACAGATGTGATAGGAGCAGAATGTTTGCTGTAGTCTCTCTGGAGCTGGAAGTGTCACAGGAAACAGATAAGCAGCAATTAGCCTTATCCAGCATCTTTACAGAATAATACTGCAATCCAGCTGTGTGTCTGAAATTTTTCTATTAAGGTTACATTATTTCTACTCACTGTTGTTAATTAAAGAGCCGAGGCACTTTTGTTATTGCCTCCTGTTTGAATCCAGTGAATTTAGTCAAGCTTTCAGTAAATAAATCTTCATCATTGCAAATGTTTGTCTCAGAGCCTTTATTGAGATCAAATAAAGCCCACCTGTGCTCTGTCATGCAAGCACACATGGGAAATGAAGTTTTTAATTGTAGTTGTGTCACTTACCAACAAGGGAGGAAAGCAGTCAAGAAATCTTTCTTCGAATAAAATAAAAAAAATGTGGAACAAAAAATAAATAAATAAAGGAAATTTGGAAAATGTCACGTTCACTGTGAGTTGCTCAGTGTCAGATAAACTTGATAAGTGAATGTAATTCCTAAATTTGGGAACTCAATCAGCACAAATCTCAAAGCAATCAAGAGCAATTGTGGCATCAGTTAACGTAACCTTTAGCTGTGCCTGCGGTGAGCTGGAACTTCGGGCTTCCAGATTTCCATTTTTCCTGGTTCATCGTGTCTGAGATGTGACTGAATCAGTGGATCCAAGCATTCATGTTTAGTTTGGCTACATTTAAAAATAAAACAAGTTCAAAGTGAAACTTGTGCCAATGTCCACGATGTCATCTGGCCAACTGCTGCGTGAACATCAGCCGGACATAAATCACTGACTGGTAAAGTCTTGATTACAAGAACTTTTGTGCTAAATGTTGCACTTCCTCTAATGGCCACTAGGGTCCAATGGTGTGTCCGTCCCCAGAGATCACCAGGTTAAAATGTGCACGAGTCATGATGTTAGCTTGTTTACAGCTTGGTGCAAAACGCTGTTTTCTTTAGCTAATAATACCTGTACTGTTACTACTTTGTAGCTCTCCTGTTCGATTTTTTTAAGGTTTAAAGTTAAGGGTGTGGTCACTTTGACAGGTGGACGGTGACACAGGCAGCTGTAGCTGAGAGGTGACCTCTCCTCACCTAATGCCTAAACAGGACATTCATGCCTTTCAAGCGTTTTTACTTAACACTAATTAGAAGGTATGCTTATCGTTCCCTTGCACATCTATAGACTATTATATGCTTTATAGATAGATCTTCACACTCCCGTCTTTTCCGAATATGGTCAGTTCTCGATCTAACAAATACAACACGGTGTGAGCTACCAGAATCAGACACAGCTATTTTGCAGTGATTGATTGCAATAATATAATCAGTATTTCAACATTTTTACATCGTAACCTCTGGCCATGTACCTTATTAGCACGAGGCAATCTTTGCCAGCAGTCCACTACCAGTTTTGACCAGGGACACAACGTCAGTGGGAATATTAATGTCTCTAATTGTCTCCTAATTGTCACGGTACCAACAAGAGCAGCCAAGTGCACACAAGTTCATGATCAAATATGTCTCGTAATTACTGGAATTCACTGATGACTGATTTGAAGAATTAGTTTGCATGATGGATGAAAGTCACACATGGTGTGCTGTGTATAAGGAACCATGTAAAATAGTGTCTTACTAACATCAAATTCACAAAGAAGCAACTTTTATTCTGCGATTACTGGGATTCTGAGTGTGTGTGTGTGTGTGTGTGTGTGTGTGTAAAACACCTGTTCAGGATTTTCAGGTATCCTATTGTTCTTTATGTGTGCTTAACAAAGTACAGAAAGGGGAAGGTATTCAAATAATCACAGAACAAAGCCGCAGTATATGAACATAAAATGCAAACACAGCTGGGAACACAAAGTTTTTATTAGTCGTTACGAAATATCACAAACAGTGGTTATGACACGGAGAGTCGTGTTTATGGACTTATTTAAATGAGTTTTCAATGTGAAAACTGAATATTCATGATTCCTGTTATCCGTGAAGTGTTTTCTCTGTGTAGACCTCACCACAGGCATGTCAGGCCACAGATGGACAAGTAATCAAAGTATATGGCTGGTGAGTTGCACTTTTCTTCCAGGCTTGAGTCAGAAAACTTCCCAGCCTGCCAGGCAGGCGGGCCGTCTCATTTAAATTCAGAGGCACCATTGATGATGAAAGATGCAGAGACGAGATCACGATTCCTTTGAATATCCGCTCAAACCGAGGACATTGCAGCTCTTGAAGTCTCCTTTCTAAACAGCGTGTATCTGAGGCTGGGCGGCGACGGCGGTGTGCGTTGGGAGGAAGGATTATTGGCAGGAGCCTGTGATGGAGTGGAAGATAGAGCCGGCTGTCACAACAGTTTGGGAACTGTTCTTTTGAAATGACAGAGAGGACTAACACATCCACCCTGCACCATCTCCAGCACTGCTAAGGGTCCATTTTGGTTTTGTGGTTTATGATGTGCACTTTGCAGCTTATTGAACGTGTACGACGTGCATGCCTGCTTAAAATGGCTGCCATTTGGACAGTCAGAGAGGATGGATGGCCTTTAGTGAGGGGCTTTAATGCAACAATATTCCATAGATAGAAAACAATGACCATTCAAAGTATAAAGAAAAGGAAATTACACCCAACAGTCAGATGTTTTGTTAGCATCTCATCCAGCTCAGCCAGAAATGAGAAACAAAGTTTGCATAAAACTGAACAAAGTCACTCATATTTCTGAGTCTGACTCGATAATAATTTCTTTGGGACAAGCCCAGGAGAGAAGGGACTATATTTATGGAGATGGATGACTTCAGTTGTTAATATTCCTCCAACACATTCACTCATTAATTCATATTTTAATGCCCTTGTAGCCGGTCTGTTCTACTGTGACACAAGGTCAAAGCAGTGCAGTTGGAAGTTGTTTTCTGTTTGCACACCATTAACGACTGAGTTCAATCGACCCGTCAGGCTTCCTGACGACGTAACTTGAATCAGATGCTGTTTCAAGTTACGTCTAGACTGCTAACCAGGGGCCATTATTCCATATTAAGTCAGGATAAATGAAAGCAGACTCTACTACAGTAGGTTCTTCCTGCCTTTAAGCAGACTTCCTCCTGATTGGTTGCCCCTCGTGAACAGAATATTTTAACTGCAGGTGATGGAGCTTCTGAGCTCACGACACCTGTTGTGTGACTGACGTGACAGTGATAGGGAGCTCCCTTCTCAATTAATATTATACTGTACATACACATGTATATACATTTACAGCACGGCTCCCTCCCTGAGCCTGGCTCTGCTGGAGGTTTCTTCCTGTTAAAAGGGAGTTTTTCCTTCCCACTGTCACCAGAGTGCTGGTCATCTAAATTTTGTTTTGTTTTGTTTTCTGTGTATGTTTGTTGGGTCTTTACACTATAAAGCGCCTTGAGGCAACTGTTGTTGTGAAATGGCTTATTATAAATAAAACTGAATTATAAAAAAATAAAAATTGACAGGATTTAGGAATCCTGTGTTTTTTAATTTGCTTATTCAACCACTTAAACAAATATGGGACCTTTATAGAGAAACTGGTAACAAAGCAACAATGCTGGGCTGTACATCTGTTATTTCTTTAAGCCCACTGTTATATAGACCTTTTTACTACAAGCCTCAGTAGCCCAATCACACACAGATTCGTCCAAGTGTTTTTCTCTTACCTGAACACCTTGTCTAACATTGACACTCACACTCTGATGGACACACTGGGGCCACTCGGGGTTCATTATCTCGCCCAAGGACATTTTGAAAAGCAGACTTGAGGTTTTCCCAGGAAGCAAACCACCAACTCTTCTATTGGTAGACGAACCAGTCTCCCTCATGAGTCAGAGTCGCCACAAACTGGCATTGTCCAGCATAGCGAGCAATAATAATGCAGAATAAACAGTCAGCTGTTCTTCTGTGTCATTATGAAAGACTGAGAACATCCAATATGGCTGCCACAAGCTGCATTATGTTAGCTGAAAGCCGTCAAACATTTACATCAACAAAGACAACAGAGGACAGCTGATCCCTGACACACACACACACACACACACACACACAAATACACACAAACCACGTCTCTGTAAGAGTAAGACGGGTCATTGTGTTGGTCCAGACTATTTTCCATAAATCATGGAGGGAGCAGACAGAGCTCTGGTAGGAAGTGAGAACGGTTTGTGATGACCAAGACAGTCAGTCAGCCATCTTACAGACACTGTTGAAGGTGTAGGTTTTTAACGTAGTTTGGAGGTAATTTATTAGAAGTCCTACAACAATAGAGATTACAATAGAGATGGACTTATTTAATCGTAAAGTTAGAGTTCTCAAACAAACACAAATGCAGACAGTCGGGGCGTAAAACAAGAGATTTTAATGCACTGCTGTGGTGAAGAAAGCAAAGGAGGCACAGGTAGACTGCAGTCTGACAAAAGTTGACACGGAAAAGTCAAAAAGAAGGAACAGACACCGAAGACTAGAGGGAAAAAACAGAAGGAGGACAATCCAACAAAGAGGGAAAGACAAGAACAGATAGGAGGGAAAGGAGGGAAGCGGAACAAAGGTAGGAAGTGAAAACAGATAAAGAAACACGAGAACACTAACCTTCAACGTAAAGAGGGAAGTAGCTGTAAGACGAATAACACGCTGACAAACATGAAGCAGACATGGAAACAGAGATCTTTTAAATCTAATTTGTCTTGTTTAAACAATTCACTGGGTGAAAAAATGGTTACAAGTGAATGCCAGTGCTGCAAAACATTCACACATTTCTAAATAGATCTTTGCAGAGGTGTGAGCGCTAAGAAACATGAACAGTCGTGCTCAAAATAACTGCACATTTGATTCCATATTACACCTGAAGATCCGGTTCTTGTGGATCTGATTCCTTTACAACTGAGACTCTAGATTTCTTTCTCCCACATGGAGTCCTTCACACTGCTACAAAGAACTGTTTAAATGAATAGTTTATGGGAAAGGACACATAATCATTAATATTCTGCAGTTAGACCAGCTGATTTGCATCCTGATGTATCGACTGCTATTAATTATTCTGTAGCTTTTTCTACACGATGAATATCCGTTGCTGTCCAGATTCATACCAAGCAAAGTAAAATGATGACTTTTATTTCCTCTAGACTGGAATGTTTGCAGCTCCCAGAGGCAGCACAGGCCCTGGGGATTCGCTCCTTAGCTTGCGTGGTTCTCCTTTGAAACCAAGAGACAATATTAATAAATTGGTATTATAAATAAATTGCTTTGGCAGATTCACTGGTATGAAAACACCGGGGTGTTTTGGCTACACTTTGTAGCTCTCCTAATTGAGAGGATTCAGTGCCTTTGACAGATTGAGTGGACTGCAGTGCATTGCATGATTTAGTAGATGGAGGGGCAGCATGCCAGACTGAAAACATTCAGAGAGTTGGCAGCATCCAGAGCTCCACTCAAAGGAAAAGGCAGCGGGTAGCTCAGCCCTTCAATTATCACTGTCTTCGTGCACTATGTTCACACTGATACGTTATTGAAGGGGATGCAGCTGTTGAATTTCTGATTTGTGAAGGCCATAATGGCTCACGTGGAGGAATTCTGCATTGTTAGCACGCTGGGTTTCTGCTGAATTATTGATTTTTTGTTTCTCTTTAAAAGGGTGTTTTTAAAAAAACGGTATTTAGCAGTATTGCTGGAAATTCGCTTTTTGTAACATCAAATGTTATGAGAGCAACGTTCAAGAGGTCAGTGAATGCAACACTTTCGAGCCGTTCACTTTGCCAAAACGTCATGTGTCTCAGAGATACAGCGGTAAACGCTGGATGTGTGTATTTTAATGTAAATAGCGTATATTTTCTGGACTTCATCAAGTGGTTTTTATGGTCCGAACCAAAGCAGCCATTGCAGCCACGTTTAAGAGCCTTCAGGTGCATATTTGACAGAACGTGAAACAAAAGGCAAAATAAATATATAAAGCTCCAAATCAGGACATAAACTGGCCATCTGCTTTATACTGGTTGGACGTTTGACATGGTCAGGCAACTCCTAATTAATGTTTGTGGCTGTTCAAACACATAAAGCCCTGTGAGTTCCTATCTCAGTGCTTTAAAGATCACGTTAACAAAATCAGAAGAGCTGAATTTAAATTCACATATCAGCTAAAAACAAAAAACATATACACGAAGTTCTGTGGTGGCAATGAAGTGAAACCCCTAGAATATGTTTAGTTGTGGTACCATTTGTATTTAATTGCGTTAACATTTGAGGCTTTTTTCTAGCAGTCACCACCATGGCTGAAGAAAGAAGCCAAAACAGAAGTGTTGAAAGCTGCAGTTCCTCAAACGGCCCCTTAGATCCAAAAGTGCATCAATCCCCACAGACTCACATGCTAAACACGCCCAACACATTTTCTCTGCAGCTATTTTCCTCCATCATGACAGCTGTACTGGTGATACATGTTTGTATAACTTATTAAATTAAGACTTAATGTTATGCATTATTAGGGCTTTGGTGCTTTGAGCAACAGGCAGCTGTAGCTCACTACCCTTTGGGCAAGATAAGGTTTACGCGGTTACAATAAATAACGCGGCAGCAATCAACATGTTCAAATCGATGCTTCGAAGCAGACTTATCACATCCTTATGATGGATAACCTCACAGTGGCCATGTTGATGTGCTGTTTACAGTTATTAGTTTAATATGAGCTCTAATTTCTAAATTTAAAAGAAAAAAATGTATGATTAAAACAGTTTTTAAGTCTACGCATGGTAAAATGTTGCTGAGCTGAAAATGTGCAATAACCCAGCCACAGATGATTGTTGTTTCTTTGTGTGCTTGTTTATCTGTTTAATTCCTCTATGAGGGTATCTATCTGGCTTCCCCATAAAGATGAGTCATCAGGCTGTATATAGGAAGTTGTTATCTGTGCACACAACCAGTTTCACTAATGTCAGAAGGCAGTGAAACTCAAGAACCTCATCAGACTCTTTGTCACTCTGACAGGCCGAGCAACCAACCAGAACGAATGTCTTGATGTCTGTCTGTGCTCAGGCGACGGTGTCACATCTATTTGTCTGCAATGTCTGGGTGTGTGTGTGTGTGTGTGTGTGTGTGTGAAAGACTCGTCAGTGTTAAACCCACAACCAACTTTATCTTCCTGTGGTCTGTGTGTTTGCTGTGTGCTCTTAGAATTTCGCCACTCTTTAAAGACACAGTGACTTGCTCTACACAGAAATATTGATCAGTGTCTCACTGAAATAAAAATACATGTTTCTTACAGACTTATGCGTTTCCTTTTCAAACAAAATTAAATGTGTGGTGAGTGTCTGTGTGCCCTAATTTTACCAGCTGGTCGTGCCAAGACATGCTGCAGATCTGTAACATCAGCATTAGCAAATATTAGCATAGGTAAGCTAACTACATTTCATAGCCAGACTTAAACATGTCTACACATATTGCTAACTATATGAAATTAATATTTACATGTAGGTATTGCCACTTAGCACTAGCTAAAAAGGTAAAGTTATTTGGGGGGGGGTAAAAGCCAATTATCAAATAATTATCTAATAATTTAATAATTATCTAATAATTTAACAAGGCAAACCTAATCAAACTACCAATAATATTAATAATAACCTCAATTTATATATAGACCTTTAAAAAAAAGCTGTTTTGTTTAAAGTATCTCTATATTTCTCTGTTACTACTAGTTATAGTTGTGTGTCATCTGCATAACAGAGTAAGTCAGTTCTGCCTTTGTGGGGGTGTTTTTGTTTTGTTTGTGTTTTTTCAGGGAAACATGTTTGTTTCTCTAGATTTTCCACTCCATTATTTTCCAATACTTTCTACAATCTCCCTCCAGGAATTTGCAGACATTTGTGAGCCCTTGTATTGATTCTATGATTATTTTTGCTTATATTGAGACAATGATTGTTTTTCTTTCACTGATAAATTCAGTAAAGCATAGATAGAGCATAAGGAAGCAGCAAATAATAAAAACTATTCACATAGGACTTACTTATCACTTAGCGGTTTCCTCTGATGGAAAACCACCATTACCCTTTTCTTTATTTTTAAATGATGAGTTGGCCTATCTCTAGTGTGGTGATGAAGTATCAGCATGAAACTAACACGTTTAAAAAATAGTGCCAGTGTCTTTCTGTTGTATAAAATATTCCTGCTAAAAGCTTCTATAGGTGAGAGCGCTACATCCCCTTGGCCTTTTGAGATAATTACTTACAGATCAGCATTTAGCCATTTTCCTGTGAGACAGGAGACACCCAGGGTCCTCTCAGGTCGTGTTACTGCATTGGGGTTTAAAGAAAATGTGGTCATTACTATCACAGTTAAACAGATTGACCCATGTGGTTTGGGCTACTTAAGGGGAATATGCACGGAAAGACTTGCAGCGAAATGGCAACTATGCAGAGATCATGAAATTACTATGAAGTTTTAGTGGTGACAGAAAAATCATTGAAGAAGCAAAATGAATAACCTGAACTCAGCCTTCAGCTGTTCCAGGAGAATTTGTTTGATGGGAGGAAATACAGCCAGAATAGGGGGTTGCCAGTTGCTATGGCATGTTTATTATACACATTAAGGCTTGTCATGAACAAAACGGGTCAGCTGAGCCGTTTTAATATTTGCTGTTTTATCCACCACATTATTCTTGAGAATGAGTTCCATAAACCAATTCAGCATTTTGTTTTTCCTGATGAAAAAATCTCACTTGAAATAATTGCAGCTAATGATAGTGTTGGCAGGAGGAAATGTTCTGTTTTGTGTGGACACGCTCCACTTTCTATTCCCAGAGACCCATGATTTCCCAGAGGATGAGAGGCCTGTGAGGACTTTGCTGCTATTTTTGGAAAAACAATTTGGGAACATCCACTTAAGTTTAATTTTCATAAAAACATGAATAAATGCCAAATAAGTGGTTTTTTTGGGGTTTTTTTTAGTTGCTCTTCAGCTTTAATGAGTCAGAGGACACTAATTGAAACATTTCTCTTTCTATTTTTTTGCATTAATTAGAACTAACTCCACTAAGAAGGACGTGAGATTATTTACCGCTCTCTCGCTCCAGATTCCACCGGCGCTCATTAACGTTTCAGCTACATTTTCATGAGGATTGGATGTGAGAGTTACTAGAGTTTCTATCTCCAATGCCAACACCGACATTTACAGGTTCACAAAGTTCACAACAACATGAACAGGGAAGGAAAATAAGTGTTGTGAAAATCTGTGGGCAGCAGTCCAGGATAAATGATGGAAATCGCTTAAACCAAACAAGGAAGCAAGAAAGCAAACTTACGAGACGGCCCAGCAGCTTCTTCTTCAAGTTTGCATCCAGCATCCACTTTGTATATAAAGTAAAAATGAAGAAGGAAGCCAACTTCCACAAACACATCACATGGTTACAGTTTATCTTCCTAATTTCCAATTCCATTTGACATTCAACACCAGCGGCCTTGACCTTTTCTTCGTTATCGTTATTATGCATTGTTATTGTCACTGTGGCCATCGGTCAGACTGCAGCATTTAGGCTAATAGGAAACACTTTTGTCTTTCACACACAATAGGTCCGCCCTAATGTGAACACCCTGCCTGTCGTCCCTTTTCCCACTAATTGGGGTCATTGGACTAATATGATACAACATGAAAATCGTGTTGGGTTCATTTGGCTTGAATCTAACTTTTTAAATATAAACTCGAAATTATCCACTGAGGTCATAAATCAAATAAGACAAAGGGGTTATTTTCCTATAGACTGAATTAGCTTCAACCAAAGGTGATGCCCCCTGCTGTACGTGAGAAAGAATACAGGTTTGAGGCACTTGTGTACTGATTTCACATTTCACACACAGAAGCGATGTCCATCTTTGTCACGGCGGGACACACCTGTGTGTTCATGAAGCGGGCCCAATATGCAGACACAGGAGAAAAATGAAGTATAACACAGAGTGAGCCTTTAATATCATAAACAAGAAACACGGTGAAACGAGGGAAAAACTAAACTGAAACCTATACTGGGATAAACTAAGATTAACTATGAAAGTTGTGACAAAAACATGAACAAGAACCTGGACAGGAGCAAAACCTGCCGAGACTTGACATGACGACAACAGACGACCCGACAAAGAACAGAAGAAGACAGAGGACTTAAATACACAGGAGGGTAATCAGGGAAGTGGAAACACCTGGGGAGACACAGCTGACACAAATGAACATGACACTACAGGGGGACGTAAAACAAAACACACTGAACATGGAAACACTCGACTCTTCAAAATAAAACAGGAAACATGGAGAGACGTAGACATGACACACGAGCTTGACAACGTGGACACAACACAGACTTCAAACACAGACTGGACAGGAAACATCACACATAAACCAAGGAGACATGGATGAAACAAAAACCAGAATAAACCATAACTAAATCCTAACTAATAATACCACAAGAACTTACAATCACAAACTTAACATAAGAAACTCAAAAATACAGACTCAAAACGCCGGGTCACAAAACTTTATAACCACATAGAGGAGAAATATCAGACATTTCCCTCAGTCTGACTTTACTTTTAGCCATTTATTCTTTATTCTGTTCATTACAGCACTTCATTGACATGATTTCACTCTTACCTTGATCGAAAGTTTCAAACCCAGGAGGTTTCCATCAAAACATCGTCTGTAGATTTCCCCGCAGTTCAGCGTAATGCGTCTTATCTTTGGGAAACTCCCGACAGGAATTTAAATTGAACAGTCAGTTTGACTGAGATTTGGCGAGTGAATGTGTGGGAAGCAAAATCAGAAAAGAAAGAAACAACGAAATGAAAACACGAAAGGAGAAATGAAGGACTTTCTCACTTTGACTTATTTTCTTCTTTCAAGGTCTTTCATCCTTTTATAGTCACTTTACAGAGTGTTTTATTCCAAAGGTGCTGCCGCTCTGACCTCTACATTCTGTAATGTCGCTCACAGACAAAACTATCCTCAGTCAGCGTCTGGATTTTGAAGGGCAACAGCTAAAAGCCTAAACGTAGAGGGTGGTGCTGATATGATGAGGTCACAACATGACATTTACCAGGTGACATGGATGCAGAATATCCTGGTGGGGCGGACCACTTAAAACCACTTTAGAGACAAAGAGAGGACGACAAGAGCAGATAAGCAGATAAAGTGTCTTAAAAAGCTGTAAAGAGTCTTTGATCTGCAGATAATGCTGAAAGCTGCACCAAATAATTCTAACATCCATGTAAACAAATTATAACCATAAGATTGGTTCAGCCGCGGCTAGATTACTGGAAGTTTCGGGATCGTGAGCACCTGTTTTCATGAAAGGAAAAGGTTTATACTAATGTAACACCAGACTTTATTCAGCTGTGATTGTAGTTTTTGCTCAGGAAGAAATGGAGCTTTCGTTTTGGCCCTTTCTTTAAAAAAAACAGGGAATTATTAAATCGATTGCCTGACCAAAACATCCCTGAACTATAAAGAGAGTTCAACATATCCAGGATGTCTTTTCCTTACCTGACTCTACTTAAACCAACATGGACAATCAGACTCAATCACACAAAGATCATTTATTTGACTAATAAGAATTCAGTTCCTTTTAGTTTTATTTATACAGCACCAAATCACAACAACAGTCACCTCAAGGTGCTTTATATTGTACAGTAGACCCTACAATAATAGAGAAAAACCCCAAAATCATATGACCCCCTATGAGCAAGCACTTTGGCGACAGTGGGAAGGAAAAACTCCCTTTTAACAGGAAGAAACCTCCAGCAGAACCAGGCTCAGGGAGGGGCGGCCATCTGCTGCGACCGGTTGGGGTGAGAGAAGGAAGACAGGATGAAGACATGCTGTGGAAGAGAGACAGAGATTAATAACAAGTGTGATTCAATAAAATAAGCAAACAGACTTATCAGCATCACAGCTTGTTAAGGCAAAGGTAGAGTCAGCGATAATTATAATGATATATTTTGTTAATGTGTTCTTTTCAAGCATTCATCATATGTGATGTGAGACAGTGTTGTTGTATCCACACTCAGGTCCAATGGACCTTCCATGAAAGGTGATGCTGTTTTCCAGAAAATCTCTTGGTCAGTAGGTACTGGTTTTGTGTATGCTCCCAGTGTGCACTGTAAGCACGTAACTGGTTAGAGGTGAACCACCATCTATTCTCACAGCACAGCCTCCGTTGAGTAGGTGACAGTCACTGGTCATCCTGGTACTGTGCAGTTTCACATGTCGTTTAATGATGGGATATGTTCATACTGTCAGTGTCACAGTTTTTTCACAATTAAAATATACCTTTATTAAAAGTATAAAGACACTTTTCTCTACATTCGATGTCGTCATCAGTGCAACAGTAACTTAAAAAAAACAACAACGATAACATCATAATTATTAACTGTATAAATATTAGCCCTAAGCATTCTTGGGCTCAAACCATCTGTGATGAACTACAGATTACATCTTTTAGTATCTGCAAATAGACAGATTCATTTGCCCGTAAAACGCTGAGCTTTACTGTTGACAACTCTTTCCCAGGACATTACGATCTGTTATCATCTTACTAAGTAAATCACTCCTTTAAACCCTTCCTGAAGGAGTCTCACGAGCAGATGATTTAGTCTTTTTATGAGTTTCCTGATAAATTCAGATTCATGGTTTGTGGTATCCGGCTCAGGTGACAGTTGTGCGGTTTGCGCCATTTGAACAGTACGAGGTGGGTGACTTTGTGACCTTATTTTGCGATTGACAGCTTGCTCGACACCATCTGAACCTCACCGATGCAGTAAACGCCGCCCATCTGGTACCGCTCAAAGCAAACACCAAATATGGCGTGACCCTGGGCCCGCGCTGAAGGAGAGCGAGGCGGGGAAGAGGAAAAGTAACTTCTGTTTTACGCAGGAAGCGCCCTTGACTTATGGCTAGGAGCTGGATGACTTCAAATGAGGTTTCTTAAATATACAGAGCATCCTCTCTGTGAAATATTCACGGCTTTAAACAAGGTCACTGGTGACCGAGTGCACCGCAAACAGCACAAAAAGGGAGGAATAAAACTCTTTAACTCCCACCCTGTGGTGTCTAGTTGAGCATATTCTACATCGCATGTTTTGTCATAAACAACCGATGACTCAGAGCAGCCCGAAGCTGAGGGATGTCAACAGGTTTAGCATCACAGCCTAAATTCACCCTCCCGCGTTTAAAGTCAGAACTCAGCGATTCAGATCAGGATTTATTTGGCTTGTGGTTTGTTTCTGGTGATAATTGAATTTAACATGTAGCGGCTATGACTGTGAATAATTTATCTTTAAGGTAACACACTGCAAGTCTTATTTTCTCCCTCGTGCACGACTCTCATTTCTTTATGATGTACATTCTTTGTGATTTGTTCTGTTTGAAATTTTTATTTACATATTTTATTTATCTTACGGGGTTTAATCTCCGTACCAGGTGACAGAAGGAGTGCACATTTTAAGGAAGCGCCCAGTTTGTGTTTGGCCTCTATCGTCCAGGGTTTCTGTCTTTCTAAACATCTACATTTTCCTGCTGACTTACTGAAAAACATCTAACTCGATGCAGACGTTTTTAGCAGAGCTATCTCTCTGAATGTGAATGTTTAGTTGAGCTTACGTTTTGTAAAGGAGGGCCCCCTCTTGTTTTCTTTATGGCAACCTTCATGCTGACGGATGGCTGTGTGTGTGTGTGTGTGTGTGTGTGTGTGTGTGTGTGTGTGTGTGTGTGTGTGTGTGTGTTTTAGAGAAGCTGTGGGCTGGTCAGAAGTCACATATTTCTCAGACATAACGTCCACAAAGCTCATTAATAAACACTGAGTGTTGTTTATCTACGCAGATATACGTTGTGCTGTTACAGAGTGTGTGTGTGTGTGTGTGTGTGTGTGTGTGTGTGTCTCAGTACATGCGTCAGTGCTGTGGCCTTGTGCAGACTCACACTAATAGAATTTCTGACTCCCTGAAACGTTTCATATATTTATGCTTGCAGTACTGTCACAGTCAGGTCCTGGTGAACAGTTTGGGTTCATCTCTAACAGCTGGTGTATTTTAACCCACTTGTTTCAAAGCTCCATTTTCTTGGTTTCCATGATGATGCATCCTCACTGAAGACACAACAGCACAGGGCTGCAGACACAATCCCTGCGTCCTACTACAAAAAAGTCGTGCTGATAAAGATGCAGGACAGTTTGTGTCTGTGCACCCAAACACATAGTTGTTGTTGTTTTGCCTGTGAGAGCTGTATAATCAGTTAACATAAGTAATCACCTCAACAACTTACAGCTGCTTTAGACAAGAGGAAGTTCTGGTTTCCCTTTTTTCACATCTTTGTATTCCCGACTCTTTTGAGCTGTTCTTATTTAAAGAGATATATTACATGATTTAAAAACTTGTTTTTCTGTCTAAATAATATATAATAAAAAATCTCTGATGCTTAGGTTAAATGAGGGCCGTCTTGGACCCAGCAGGCCTCCCAGTTTGCAGTACGCTGCTGAAATCTGGTATTTAAGATCCTTAGTCATGGTGGTTGTTTTGAGATTGGTTATTAAATCACTTGTATTAGATCTCATTTTCCCATGAAAAGTCAAGCACAATTTATTCTGTTTAAACAGGGTGGGAACAAATATCCTGTGACTGAATTGTGTTGACATGTTATAATGGCGTTTTACATTAAAATGTCATTTAAAAATGCATTAAAAATAAAAAAGCCAGTAACAGATTAGCACTACAAAAACCACACATGCCCCAAACATCAGCTGTTTGTGCATCGCTGTTCTCATTATGTGTGAACGGATTGGCATCTGTTCTTAATTTCTTGGAAACCTTTCAGTTTAATTTTTCTTTGTTTGTACAGTATTTATTATGTTTATGGTTTTGGCATAAGCAGCTTTTCCATCAGGCCACCCAGGAAATGGATGCCTGCCAAACAGCAGCCCCTTATTGCCTCAAATTAAACCTGTCTGCATCAAAAAGTAAATGGTTACAATAGCCATAGCTAAACTGTGAAGTTGTATTTAACGGGCGTCTCGGGGATACTCTGCTTACATGCAGACGTTGTAGCTGGAGCACACCGCAGTTCTGGAAAGCAATGCATTAAGCTGGCTCAGGATCTCACTCATATTCAGTGTGTTAGCATCATTTTCTGGTGGACTGTGATGGGTTTGCAACACACAGGGAAAGAAAAATAGGGCACCAAATTTAAATGTAGCATGCAATTACAAGTAAACACATTTACAGCCACCTTCAGTGGTCTCTATAGCTTATTTTATGACAACAATATGAAATTAATTTCTATATAAATTCGCTAGTTGGAATCCTCTATGTCCTCTGTAGTTAATGCACTAATTTATAAGATGAGAAAAATGAGGTCTGCGAGTTTTGCACAGCAAGTCTATCAATGCAGATTGCTAACCGAGCCACCAGCATTAGCTGATAACAGTCTCTATGATTACTTCTGGGAACAGTGCTGAGTAATATCTTGATTGCCACTTACATCTTTGATATACAGTTCTGATATTTGTGGGACTAAACACTCAATATTAGCATTAATAACAAATTGTATTTGTGGTGAGACACGGGGTGATGGGGTGATGTGTGGTTTGGGGAGACTGGCTTGGAGTTAGAAATAAGTACATGAGAGTGACAGCTCCGGTCGAGTGGTTTGGAAATAAAGTTAGAGGGATAGTGGATATATTAGACAAAGGATGTTGAAGATGGAGCTGCTGAACAGGAGGAAAGAGAGACCTCAGAGGAGGTTCAATGATGTGGTGAAGGAGGACAGTGTGGCAGAAAAGTGTGCTGGAGTTAGGGTGATGTGGAGGCACATAATGTGCTGTGGCAAACCCCTATAGGAAACATACAGAAGATGAAGAAAAACAAAGGGTATTGTCCATCGGCGTCAACACAAAAGGTGTCATTTTTCTGTATTTTTGCAGCCCAGAACGTGTTGTAGGGTAAATGTTAAAACTGATAGTGAAAAACTAAAAAGGGATATAGATCCAGTAAGTGTCGTCAGTGTAGAGAGGACACGTGTGGGTGGATAACAAAAATATTCTAACAAGAATTTAAAAAAAGAAGAAGAAGGAGGCGGCTCGGCTTTGGTATTAAAATAAAAACGTATTTTTAACTGTCGTGGTTATGTGTATTTATGATTTGACTGTTGGGAATTCCTCATGAATATCTAACATTAATCATTTTATGCTGCAGGTCGTGTGTGTGTGTGTGTGTGTGTGTGTGTGTGTGTGTGTGTGTGTGTTTGTGTGTGTGTGTGTGTGTGTGTGTGTGTGTGTGTTGAAATTGGATCCATTCCCTGTCGGAGGAAATACAGCAGTCTGATTTCCTGCCAATAAACTGCAGTTATGTTCTGGTTGCACTGCAGTCTTTCTATCCACATCTGCAATGAGCTGCTGGTGCTGCTCATAAATATATGTAAATGCACTTGTAAACAGTACACACACATTTTTCAGCGCTCTGTGTGTGTGTGTGTGTGTGTGTGCGCAGAGTTCGACAAATCACCTGCACACACACAGATATTAGAATTACACGGTGGTGAAATGAGTTTTTCCATTCAGAATAAAAAACCATGTAACACTAACATAATGAGAATGTACAAGGTTGCATTTAAAGCCCTCTGAGATGCTTGGAAACAGCCATGCATGTTAAAGAGTAAAACTTGACGTGTTATTTAATCATCTCGACAGCTGTGCTTGTTAATAAGGAGACTTTTAATGTTCATGCAGTTCTGTCAGAGCTGCTGCATCGATAATCAGTTTTAATCCTACTACAGTTCATCACAGCATATTCACAGTGAAGTTACATTTTTGGCAAGTCTATGGAAATATAAGCAACAGCAGTTCATGAAGTCCTCTGAAAAATGACATTTCTCTATGAACCAGACAAAAAACGTCTTTTTTGCTAATTGCTAATTTTAGCAATTGCAAAAGTTAAATCTTTTGATTTGAAGCCACTATACAGTCAAGTTTGGTTAGATACAGGCCCAGACACAAATGATGTCAAATTATGTCTTCATGGCCAGAAGAAACCAGGCTTAGAGTTGAAATCTCTCCACTCTGACCTTCTGATTTTCCTCCCAGAAGCACTAAAGCTGCAATTCCTTAAGTCACTTAAGGTCTTTATCACACACACACACACACACACACACACACACACACACACACACACACACAAAGGTCTTTATGAATTTTGATTTCTAAATTGAAATCATCTGTATGTCTATTAGGAGTCACTAATAGGCACTGACACTGTTGTTTTGCATGAGTGGAGACAATTACTATTCTGTAATGGTGGTTCAGGTTTTTAAAAATTAATTAATTTATTAAAAGAATGAACTTAAATATGGATAGTACGTAAGATGTTATCTTGAGGTCTAGGTTTGAAAAAAATGTTGTAAAAGGAACTTATTTTCTTCATTTTCTGTCACATATATATATTGAACGGACTCCTGTAAGTAATTAGTTTGTAGATTTTTTTCTACATTTGGCTCTGTCACATGTCAGAGAGTCAATATCCTCAATATGGTCATCTCAATCGTACCGATCTGGCTGTGAGTACAGAACCTCCACCCACCTGCTGTTTAACTGTTGTTTTCTTTTTTTTTCTTTTTTTTTTTTTTTTTTAACCTGTCCCGTTTGGTTCTTTTGCCATCAGAATTATTGTCTAAAGGCGAAGAAAGATGCCCAACGGATTTACTTTACCAAATGGACCATCCCAGCCTTGCCGTAATGGTCCATTTGATTCACCTTTTATTGTTTATTTTATTTTCACTTGCTGAATACGGGACAGACTTGACTGGTGGAAAGAAAAGGGGAGAAAGAAAGAGGGAAAGAAAAACAGCTGAGAAGAGGGACGGGGGAGAAGGGCAAAAACCAAAAACCAACAGAATAAGCAGACAAAAAATACATATATCGATCACCTGGATCACCTGTTAAGAAAAAAAGAAAGCAAGCAGAAGAAAACGAGAGTAATAAACAACATCACAATGATCTATGGGAATATGACAGTAAATACTAAATATTAAACATTATTGTGCAGCACGTGAGATCGACAGCGCACAGTGTGCTTTGAGGTAGGAGCCAAAAAGGGTGTAGTTTGTGTGTGTGAGCACCCGTGTGTACACCTGTGAGCATGAACGCGCTTGTTTTTAAAAGGTTCCTTCATGTAATGATCTGCTAGAGGGTGTGGGGGGCCACTGCCCCATCCTCCAGGGCATGAAGCAGGTATGGAGGAGATCAAAACTCCAGACATCCAGAGGCCCCCAGAACACAAGAGACCAAGGAAGACCAACAGAGGGGCAGCCGCGCCACTATCCAGAAAGAGCTGAGGAGAGTCCCAGATGAGGGTCACTCAGCAGCCGCGGAGCAGAAGCCGGGGGGGGTTGCAGTGACATGCCCGTGAAAACTGTTGTTTTCTGCAGGAGACAACCATTAGAAGAAGACTTCCTGTTAACAGGGAGATCTTCCTCCCCACCATCAGAAACACCCTTCCTCACTGAGGGTCATCTGACCGCTTAGGTTGTCTTTCTAATGTTGTAGGGTGCTTTGCTGTCAATATAAAGCATCTTCAGTGACTGTATAATTTAAAGCACTTTGAATTGAAGATAATTTAATTAATTATTCATCAAGTTTATTGGTAATAACCATTTAACCATCAGCCACATCTATCCCGGCTCTAACTTTGGTGTTTTTTAACCTGCAGTTCCTCAAACTAAAGATTCGCTAGGAGGAGGTTTTTGTTAAACAGCAGATGTTTATGCCATGTGTTGGAATTATGGGCTTTATTTTAATACTTCTTATTGCTCCTTCCATGAATATCGCTTATTTACTGTGGACAAAATTTCTGGCTGATGCAGAAAGAGCAAATATAAGAAAAGTAAGAGACTTCGTGATATCTGTGGAGTGAAAATACAAAGTTTCTGAAAACCTTTGTGAAACAGGTTTAATACTGAATGAGATACAAGAACTAAATATGGATTTTTTGGAAATGTGCCATCGCTCGCCTACATATTTGTGCACGATAAAGAGGCACTTGCATTAACTCTGACGTGTTTGCCATTGAAACCAAGCCTTCAGCCTATATAGATAAGCTGCATATTTGCCTTTAAAATTCATGTTTGTCAGCTCTCCTGTGTCTTATCTTTACAATATGTTGTACTTAGCACAGGTGAAGGTAAATAATGACAAAACCATCAAGCACAGCTCATGTTTAAAAGTCAACACTTTTCAGCTTGTAGTGAAAAAGTTTTTTTTCCTTTCTGTCCTCGGATAGCTTATCATTAAAAAAAGATCTAATTTACCTGGTTTAAGTTTAAGTGGTTGCTTGTCGGTGCTAACTGAAATATTATTATGTTTCATGGTAACATGACCCTAAAAACCTGATTCAAGGATGTCTTGCTCGGACACGTCTGCCAAAAATGGTTGCAAAAGGTCTTTTCAGATGCTAAGAAAGACCAAGATCCGAGAGCAGAGTCTAAAGCAAGCCCTGGATTGGGAGCTGTTTCATGGCTACTCCTGTGTTTGTAATCCCTCCCTGTGCGCTCACTAAGTTTGACCTGCAGTCCAGTTATTGCTTGCATTTCTGAGAGCCTTGCACCGCAATTTTATTCCCAATAAATTTCACCATTTCCCTCTGCAGCCATTCCATTTTACTCAGTTCCTGATCAGTTTTGTTCTCTTGCAACGGATTCAGAAATGTTTTGAATGATTTGGGTCTGTCGTGGTTTTATACTGTAGTTCCACTTGCTCTAATAAAGTCAGTCCACTTTGTTTCCCACAGATTTAAAATCTATTTCTGCTTGTAGTAGTTGAAGGGAGATGGTAGAAGAAAGGGGGTGTAAGTGTTCACATTTCTCCTCTGCAAATATTTATTTATGACACAAAGAGCTGCCTCGCATAAACTGGATGAACTTCAGCGCCACCATCTTAGACAGCAGCTAGGAACAGAGGAGCTTGCTGCGCTCTGCAGCCTGAGTGAACCAAGTTCTCCACCTCTGATAGCTTATCGTGGCCCTCAGGCTCACAGCTGATCTCCAGGAGAAGGACTACCATTTCCAGCTTCAGTAAAGACAGTGGAGTTGGAGTATGCTCCACCACTGTTTGAGATGTAGTAGGAGCAGTGCATTCATTAGATTGTCGTACTGCTCGGACTATTCTGAAGCTAAAACCTACTGAGTCATTCTGAAGTGTGACGATTATTCATTTCACTTTCATAACTGTGAATATCTGCTATATATGTCTTCTATAAATAAGCTGAAGATAAAGCTATCCATTTTGAAACTGTCACCTGAAGATGATTCATTATACTTATTGCTATATCCATATTTTTATTGTTGGATTCTGCTGGAGTTGTTTTGTATGACTCCATAGCAGTCATACATACACTTTGGTCATTTTTAATATGGGTATCAAGCATTTTAACAGTATGTATATGACAGAGAATAAGCAAAAGAAGAACAAGTGCATTTAAGCTTTTGAGAAGATCCAGACTTTGTATGTAAATGACTTTGACAATTACATTTTTATTGGAAAATCTGCAACCTAGAATGATTTCTTTATGCTATGTTCAGGATAAAGCCTGGATAAACTTTCCAAACCTTCCCTTTACACATACATTCTAACTATCTCATACTTGCAGTCGACATTATCTGGATCAGCTGTGAGCTAATGGAGCTAAACTCTCACATGTGAGCTCTTGACTTGGACTCAAAAGCCGGAGACCAAAGGTTGAATGTTGTTCATAAGTTTTCCAGACTGATAATGGTTCCACACAACCTTTGAAACTGCACCCTACATGTCAGCTATCAGGAATGTGTTAAGTGCTTCAAGTTCAATAGTGGTTTGAGTTGTGGCATTCATGCAATCCACAAGAACCTCCAAAGACATTTCCACTCACTGTGTGTGTGTTATGAGGGTGTATTGAAGACGCCTTTGTTCCTGTAGGCCCCCATAGTTCTCCACGCTGCTAAATCATTGAAGTCCCATTTAGCATGTTATGATGTTCGAACAAGGCGGGAAAGCCAAATCGATGCACATTCTGTAAAAACTCCTCCCAAACATGTTTTTGTTGTGAAAGTGTCAAGACTTATATTGACACACTGTAAGGTTCTTTAAAGAGGCTGAGCTAACTGAACAGTACATACAGAAAGTCATTATAGACTTTCCTCCCACAGGTCCGGTTTGTTAAAGTAGCTGGAACTGGAAAAGAAACCATTGGTGTCACATTTAAACTCACCAAGTAATCCTCATTTCCTTTGGCATCCATCTGTATCTTAGCCTGAAACTCTTTCTTTACACTTCATCAAGCTTTCTTTGCTCTCTAAACCTAACCAGTGACTGAAAGTGAACACCCAACAAACTAATTGATATGGTCATTAAAATGTGAAACTTCCAGACTTCAAATTAAGAATTCTTTGGAATTAAAAAGATGATTGTCGTCTTTTGGCATCTAATATTGTCCCCAAATCTTTCTGGTATGTATTTCTGCTACACCATCAACATCTGGCACCTTGGGATGAGAACGTGTTCTTTACATACTCGATGCGATAAAGCGGCAGCTTCACAAGAGCAATCCGGTCATTCATTCAGCTCTTATGTACTCAACGATGATGTATTAAGAATTGACTTTCTTACACATCGACAGGTTTAAAATGTCCAAGTCTTCAGCTGTAAAAGTAAGCATCAGCAACATATGAAGTTAAACTCCTGCAAACATTTGATGTGGAGAAAATTTACTCCAGAAATATTTGAAATATCATTTTAAATATTTCGGATACATCAGATAAAAGCAAAAGGTGACCTCGCCTGACAAAACATCAGTATTGGATGTCCAGGGATGAGAAGGCCTCGCAGAAACTGGTGAAACTGGAGTAATGATTGGACTCATGTAAGTGAATAAAATTCCAGTCGCATTTAGGTTGGGCAGATGAAGGATTCTCCGTGCTTTCTCTTTATGTTAATGCTGTAGCTTGTCTTTATCTTCAGCAAGTTGTGACAGTTAGACTTAATTTATGTTGTGTCCCAGAGTCCATGCGGGGGGAGCCGGTTCATGCTTTTCACTCAGTTCCTCACTGGGCTGCAGACTGAAGCACGTCCCTGTGGACACCACAGCTCACAGGCTGATCCACCTGAGGCTCATTAGTATTCTCAGCATTTGGTGATAATGCCAGCAAATGAATGAATTTCTCCAGAATGAATTCCAAATAGGAAAGACAGTTATTTGTATTCATTCGGAAATCACTGAAGTCCTGAGTGTGGCTGAGAATGACTCAGGCAGAACTCCTCTGAGGCAGAGCGGTCAGACATAACTGTCTGTGTCTGGCTGCTGAGGTGGTGGGTTTGAGATCATGTAAATATCAAACACGCCTTGGGGTTCAGTGACGAGCCGCTGTCTTTCGTCCTTGGACCTCCTCAAGTCTCTTATCTGTCTGTGAAAACAGAGCAAGTGGCCAAGGCAGCGAAGGCGTCTGACAAATCCAATCAGTCATACTCACCGCAGGGTTGGTGGAACTGACTCTTTTTACAAGTAGCCTCAGTAACCAGGTGCAGTGCTGTGTTCATGTGCCGTTATGCACTCAATAACCTCATAACACCTTCAGGCTAGAGACGATGACAGTACATTTCTGCTTTGTCACCTTAAGTTGTTTTATCTTCCTGCACATTATAAACCAAAAGATTTGTTGTCATTCACTCGCGTTTTGGGCCTATTGGTGTTTTTGATAGCTTGACAGATTTTTCTAAAATATTCCTGTCATACTCTTGCAGCGATATGATTTGTTTTTCTTGTCTATAATCAGCAGCTGTGTCTGAGTCATTTTGGCCGCCTCCTGTGGCAGCACCACAACACTGAGAGCAGTGCGTCTGACAGAGGTGAAAAGTGTAAAAGCAACAACTTTACAAATGATCAAAGTCAGGTCAAAGCAGGTACGAAGGGAAATCAGATGATGATGAGACACAAACAACAAGCTGTGCCTCTCTCACTGCTACAAAAGACGGAGTTTCCACATTATGGGATGCACTGACATAACCTTTGCCAGTTCCAACACCGTGGTTTCAAGTATCTGCTAACAGAGAGTAACACAGTTAGATTAATTAGCTGAATTCCTCTCTTTGAGGACAAGAGTGGGAATCAGTCTTTTATCTGCAACGCAGCAGGATGTCTTTGTAAAGCACATCCAAGAACATAGATTTACTGAAGTGGTATTTATTAGAAAAACAATAAATGACCATTTTTTAAGGTACTTATGTCAAGATTTCATTTGAATCAACTCTCCTGACCAGTTTGTAATTTAGTCAAAAACAAAGAAAAGCTGTAAGACTTAAAGATGTGAAGTATTTACAAAAATGCTGACTCTTTGTTGTGAACTCTCTTACTAGCAACCAGTTCACTGCTGCATGGCAAAGTAAAGAAATATTCAGTTGAATTGAGCAGATCAGTGCCGTCGATCGACATGTCTTTGGATCAGTTTATTTTGCCCTTGTGTTGTGGTGAAGTTTTTATAATAAGTCAAAGTCAAATGTATTTCTATAGCACATTTAAAACAACAACTGTTGACCAAGGTGCTGTACATTTGAGATAATCAAAAGAGATAAAAACATAGGAAGACATATTAACATTTAAGAAAAGAAGCATACAATGAGAAGATTTGATTAAGAAATAAGTCAAATAAAAGAAGCACAGACTCATTCTGGTTTAAAAGCCAAGGAATAAAAGTGGGTTTTCAAACAGGATTTGAAAGTGTCTAATGTTGGGGAGGTCCTGATGGGAAGGAGCAGTTTGTTCCACAGCAAAGGCCCGGTCTCCTCTGTGCTTTAATCTGGACCTCGGGACAGACCTCAGTGATCTTGCAGGAGCGTACCAATTCAAAAAATCAGAAAGGTATGAGGCTAACAAAAAAAATGACAGAATTATTCACGAGTTTTTGGTTAAATGCCACTAAAGCCTTTCATTCAAACCAAACCTTTAATCAAATGACCTGCAGGTTATCAGTCAATGTACAGACAAGCGTTGGGGAAAGAGCGAAGTCCAGAAAAAGGCAAAAGGTCGTTCTCAAGGAGCGGTGACTAGAAACGTTCCAGACAGAGGGGGAAAAAAGGCTGCAAACTTGGCAGTTAATTGAAAGCTTGACTGTGAGGGACACAAGACAATCTGGTAAGTGACAAGGGGAAATGGGGAGAGTATATCTGGGGGGGAGGTTGATTGGATCACCGCTGACAGTTGGTGAATGAAATGGAATGGCAAACTCTGAAAAAGAGCAGAAGTATTAAAAGGTCAGATGCAGTCAAGCACTTGGGTTCCAAAATGAAACAGGAAGTAACTAAACAGAGATTGTGGTTACATCAGCTGTCTTGATTGGTAAATGTATGTATTACAGAGAGCTGTGGGTAATCTGCCGGAGCCGCTGAAACTTTGGTAGCACCTGTTTCATCACTTAACAGAGCCTGAGAGGCTGACCTGGATGTGTCACACAGCATTAAAAAACTTTTCAACGCTTTATAGGAGAAACAAGGCCAGCGGCTTTGCCACGATTCACAGTAAATCAGGATGGAATGACAAAATTATTACAGGTTGGTGCACGCAGAAAGGAAAAGTCTGTATTATAGTTTCTTAGAATGAAATCAAAAAACAGAAACAAGGAAATAATTGTTCTCATAAGACAAGCCTGCAGGCTTTATTTTATTTGCTGCTTCTGATATTTGTTTCCATCAGCAGCAACTGAAGCTGCAGTTTTACTTTTATCTCTCCCGGCCTCCCTTTTTATTTCTACAGAGGAGTAAATCACAAGGGAATGACCAAAAATACAGCTTTTATGGTTGATAGTATAATCGATGCACCAGTTAGGACAGGTTCACTTTTGTAAACTTGATACGATTGAACATTTGATTGATTTAAGCAAATTACACAACAGTTAGTCATGTTTTTTTAGATCTAATGCCTCTTCCAGCCCTCTCTCCCATGGTTGTGTGAGGTTTGTTGGACCAGAGGTCTCTTCCTACTAAAAGGGAGTCTTCCTCCCCACTGCTGCTCCGTGCTTCCTCACAGGGAATGGTCAGATCATTAAGGTTCTCAAATCTTCCCAGTTCAATACAAAGATCTCTGAGACACAGTACAGTATTGTGAACACATTCAGTCAAACATTTTGAGAAGAATAATTTTCATTTGTAGATTCACGAAAAATAACATCTGACTGTTTCCAAGGTCATCAGTTCGAATCCAACTGTTTGGTGCAGAAATGTGCAGGAATGTGACAAGCAGAGAATTTGTGGCGAGTCGCTTCCCTTCCACACAAACTTGCGCCAGCTTTTGCAGACATGGAGGTCATGTGAACGTCTGAGGAGGAGAGGATTTAGCAGAGCAAAATGCCACTTAATCCACAGAGACGGACATAATCGCTTTCAGTTCTGTTTTGTTTTGTCTGCCGTTGCTTTCCTCCGCAGCCAACAAAGCGTCGGGATAGATTTTGTATTCAGTATTAAACGTCTCGGTAAAAAGCGTCTCAAAGCGTCTCGCTGGCTTTCATCTCTGCTGAGTGCGTCCTCTGACTCATAAGCAGCAGCTGAGCACACAGCGGCCCTCTGTGGTCCCACTGCACTGATCAATAACCATTTCCAGCCCAGGAGTTTTCTCAAGCTCTGTCAATTTGAGGATTGATTGTCTAAACAGGACTGAATGTGAGTGTGTGTTTATTCATGCCTGCGCACGTGTGTTTATCATTTGTTTCAATGCACATGTTTGTGTGCGTGTCTCCAGCCCGAGGCCAGAATAAGCAGTGGGCAGTTCGTGTGTACTCTGGGTAATTAAACTGCTCTCCAGAACAAAGTGACGACTTTGTTTAGATCGGCTCCTGCCTCAGTTTAAAACCCAAAATGATCCACTCTCTGCTGACAAAATAAACAGTGGCTCAATTACAGAAGTTACAACAAGCAGTAATTCCTCTTTTAGTCAACTTTAATTGGTTTTTACGTTTATCATTTTAATTTGGAATTATAAGATACATGTCTGTCTTAAATCCGTTTATTACAGAATAAATCACACTTTCACCCAAAGTCACCTGCTACAGCGTATTTCATGTCCAAGACAAGTGAGCATGAGTGTTAACGACAGTATCATCAGCATACAGGTGTATATCTGCTTGAATGTTCTTACACAAGTTTTTTTTTTTAAAGAAATTAAAGCAAAATTGTTTCTATTAGTTAGTTTTATCTCAACTCTAGTTTAACTTTTATTTTCATTTAACCAAAAACTTTTTTATACCTTGTATTAATTTAGTCTTAGTGAGCTAGGATGACCTTCTTGATGACTTGTACTTTACTTTTACTATTTTTACTGTATCTGTAGTTTGGTTCATAGATTTTTTAAACAAAGATGTCACTAAGACTTTCAGTGTGATCTAGGTGTTTGAAATAGAGTTGTTTTATTGTAATACAGTCAGGACTGTAGTTTACAAAGTGAACTTTATGTTGGCTTTATAGTACAAGTTGAGCCCATAAATCCATTATTAAAGTATTTACTGAGGTCACAGAACAAAGGAGACTATTATACACTTATATGATAGTATAACTGTATAGACTTATACAACCACAAGTCCTTGAAACTAGACGTCTTACCCTCTGCTGGCCATTAGAAAGAATGCAGTTTTAAAATACTTGCTCATTGGACATTTAAACACTGCTTTACTCATAAATGAGTGTGCATGGTCGCTTTTGTGAAGGACTATCAAATTGCACTTTTTACTGTCATGCACTTTACGGTGTTGTTGGAGAGTCCAACATGTACCTTGTATGAGAGCTGTTTTCTTTCTATCTATTCTATTAAACTATTAATTGTTTAATGTCTTCATATAGAAAAATATTTCATTAAGCAGTATACCGAAGCGAACTTGACTTGTTTCGTAGAACTTAGAATAAACACATCTTATATTTCATATATATTCTCTATATGTAGCACCTTCAAACATTATTTTTTAATTTTGCCTCAGACACATGAAAATAACCACACAGCTGGAAGCTACAGTAAACTGAAAAGTGTTTACTGTTGGACAAAAATAGCAGTAGCCGCTGGTCCTGCTGTAGCTTTGACACAGGGGACCAGTTCTGATTTCCTCTGATAGTACACGTTGTGCTCGCTTGTGCAAATTCAGTCCATTCAGGCTGAAATAAAAGAGCAGAGCGTGTGGTGGGAGTGAAGGGAGAACATAGTTTTGCAACATCTTTAACTCGAATGTGGAAGTGCTCGTCAAGACCCGGGGTACTGAGCTTTTAAAATAGCCCAGTGCTGTGGGAAAATCGTATCGCCGCAATGTGAAAATTTTGTCTCTTAAAACCCTCGTCATGGACTCCAATCTGTCACTTCAGCTACTTCAATACCTCGACTCAGGCTCCTCTGACTGTGCACTCCCAGCATCCTCCACTCCCTGCTTTTTCTTCCATCTCAGCGCAGAGAACCAGAGCAGAGAGCTTTTTTTTCATTTATTTGTGTCTGTGTGTGTGATTGGGCCAAATTTTCTGCTCCAGTTTTTCTGCCTGTCCGCTCAGCCTCCTGCACTCTGCTGCTGCAGATTGGTGAATCAGTCATTTTAAATCAGCAAGCTGGATGGCAGCGGGAGGCAGTGCTCAGGCCTGTGTTATGAATTATAGCGTTACATTCGTGTAAAATTTATTCATGAACACACATGGCAGATACTTAACCCTAACCACCCATTTATCAAACTGTTGTTGGATGTTTGTTGGACCAGTGACAAATTATAGTAAAAAGCTGAACCCTTGACCCCCTACAGAAGGTTTCTATTGGCACAAAAAAAGTAGCATGGGCGGGAATAAAAGTCTGACTGAACGAGCAGTAACAGCAGTCCGGCACAATCAGATAGCTGCAGCAGGTTGTTGCATACTCGTAGATCTGTTCAGTCTGATGGCACAGAACTGTTTTAAAATGGAGGTCAGTGTGACATAGGACGAGAAGCTGCTGTTATTGTCCTCAGGAGAGGATGCTATCCCTGTCAGTGAGTCCTGTGAAACCAAAACTGTGTCCTCAGTGTCAGTTTCACTGGAAAAACAGCTTTGTCAAGTGATGCAATCACTACAATGTATTTTTCTCCTTAGAGTCAGTTTCTTTTTTTTCTTTTTTTGTATCATCTGATTAGCTTCAGTGTACATAAAATTTTAAAAAACAGAATCAAATATTCTGTAGAGGGCCAGAACTGCAAATAAACTGCAAAGGAGAAAAATGAAATAATACACAAATTAATAAATAAGACATTTAATGAATCACAAAGCAAAAATGTACTAATGTAAAACATAAATTGTCAGAATTCTTTGAACTTTTAATGAAATGTAAGAGATAAAAATGAGAAGAAATACATGGAAACAAGTTCATAACATGAGTGGAATTAGTGGTATGTATTTAACGGGGACTATAGATTTATTTTTGTACTTTTTTTTTGTACCTTGGCAATTTTGGTCCTCCATCCTGCACAAAAAAGTTCATTTTCTTCACTTTCATAAAGGTTAAAAACACCAAACTGCCATTAGTGCTCCTGCAGTTCTTCCTGTTTTCTGCTGTCAAGCTGATTTCCCAGCAGAGTGAGAGTGTCCGAGCAGGACGGGGCGTCGGACAGTGACAGCTTTAACCTTTAACGTGTCATCTTGGATGGCAGGAACACAGAACCTGCCAGGCCGGCAGGTTCACTGCTGCTCTCAGGGAGGGGATTCACGGAGACCCTGGGACCTCCTGGAGACCGCCATCTGCCGGACCGGAGGGACAAAAGAGGGACTTCAGATATTTAGTAGATAGGAATACAGTATCTCTTCAGAACTGCCACATTTTATACGTGTCTGATCCAGGTGGCATTATGTGGAGACTGTAGCTGAAGCAGAAGGCGGCAAAGATGTGGAGAAGAGTGGAGGCTGGAGCGATGATGCAGAGAAAAAGTGGAGCAGAGCTGAGCAGTGGTGTCGATGTGTGGGCGTGACAGATGACTCGCCAGAGATGGTGAGAGCTGGAGAAGCTCAGCCATCTGCTCCTTCAGGGACTTTTGCTCATCCTAAACCTCTCTGCCACCTTTTTGACTCGCCAGACACGGACATGATCGTCACTTAATAATGTTTAAATGCTTTATCGCCGTGCGCCGCCGCTGTAATCAGTCGTGGGTTTTGTTAACTCTGCAGCTCGAGAGGCTGAGGGATTGGAGAGTGTGTAGCTGAGGGAGGCAACTGCTGAACACAGTGGGGGAAAATAGGAGAAGAAACGCGCAGGTGTGTTAATCTTGGGAGTGTGCAGTCTCAGGAAGAATAAATGGACCTTAGAAAGATGCATCGACGTTCGCTGAGGTCTCTACAGGCTGCTTTTTAAACATGCTGAATCCAGGTCTTTTATGGGATTTCAATAGTGTCTTTAATTTTACTTTAGCTGAGCTTGAAAGCCTTTTTTGCTGTTTGTCAGCATCTTCTGGAAACAAATGTAGAGTTGTGGCGAAGACTGAACAATTCCAGTAATTTTAGAGTAAAATTACACTCTTCCCTTTCCCCTCACCCAACCATCTGCGGCATATGGCCGCCCCCTGCGTGAGGCTTCTTCCTGTTAAAAAGGAGTTTTTAACTCCCCGCTCTTTCTCATAAAGGATCATCAGATTTTGCTGGGATGACTCTTGTTGGGCAAAGATAAAAGAATCCAATGATGGCAATTGTTGAGCGACTGTAGGAGTCCCAGATGTAGTGAGTACCCTCCACTTCACAGTCCCTGTCACGTTTTTAGTTTGTCGCAAAGGTTAAAGTTTCACCTATTAAACACATTTTCAGTTAAGCCCGTGAAGTCTCTCTCGTCTCGAAACACAGTTATGAAATTTGGAAATGCAGATCAACCCTGGTCAGAGCACAAGAAGCGATTTCACAGTGATGAGATCAGGGATTTCCACAGTTAGAAGATTAGCTTCTTACAACCGTAACAATGAAAGTGTGTCTAAGTGGATTGAGACAGTTGATTCCAAATCCATGCAGAGTGTGAAATAAAAGGTCAAGGAATGAGCGTAAAGATGAACTGATAAAAATAACAAAGGATTCTTTTTATGTGTGGCTTGGAAGTTTGTCCAGTGTTTTTTGGACCTTTGCTCTCTGCCTTCTAGTTGCTCCTTTTTAATTTCTTTCAAGCCACTAAGATAAAGTGGCCACCTTTCCTGACGTTATTGTCCACAAAGCCATGTTGGAAGGTCATAACAGACCATTCACACTTGCTTTTGTGCTTCTGTGACTGCAGTGTGCAGGTTAAATTAAGTCTTTTGTCAGCTGGGGGCCTTTTCTCCAGGTTGTCTCAGCCCTGCCCCAGCTCTTCAAACACTAGCACCACACGCCCAGCAGTGAGAAAGCGTGCCTTTCGTGTGAATAGCCATTGTCTGCCCGATGATCATGAGTCATTGTACTGGCAGCGCAAGCCGGGAGTCAAATGATGTGATGCGGCAGAGAGACTTGCATTGTGGGTCGTATAAAGCTGCGGCAGGAACGGCGGCCCTGGCAGATGCCAACTGTTGGACGCCTGCAGGAGCATTGCGTGAATAGTGGAGTAATTCAGTCAGTGGCGACGAGGCGATTAGCATTTTGAGTGGATTCACCGTCAGCTCAGCCCCATTCGCAGGGCAAAGTTGTGAGTAGCCGACAGAATCTCTCAGTGGTCGCGTTTGTTTGGGAGGAAAAGGTCACGTCTGCGTTCGGAGCCATTTTGACAGATTTCACACTTTTACAAGTGGCAGCACAAAGAGGACGCCTTGGTGTTAACCACATAACTGAGGAATAATAAAAAGGTCTTGTGAAGTCGATCCGTCAACATGGCCCCATGTGAGACATTCAGTCACAGAGGGCAGTTTTTTCATATTTAAAAAGAAAAGAATTATTTGTTTTTTTATTGCTCAACCAATTCAAAAACATTCTGCTGGAGGTAAAACTCAAAAGGCAACGCAAACGTCTGCACATGCAACGTAGCATAGCCTCTTGATGTATGTTTCTAAGATGGTGATCTTTACCCCTTACCTTGTTGGTAAGGCAGCTGAATTGCATATTTCACATACACTGATGAATTCAAACTGCTTTAAGAAGAATAGCTTAATAAAATTACGACTTTCTTTCTCTCCGTTTTAATCGTCGGCGTAGAGGGATCTTATCCGAAACGGTTCCATCTTTGATCCTTTGCTCCTAATAAGCTTGATTCATTGTGGCATTGAAGTCCTCTCCCCTATGAAGCAGGCAGATGGTGACACTCCTGAAAAAAATCTTCAACTGAAAGACTGAGCCAGGAATCTGCAGGTGTGTGTGTGTCTGTGGGGGTGGGAGTGTGTACTGAGCCTGCACACACACACATTTCTCTGCCTGCTTAGTGACTGGTGATTTACAGTGCTCCAAAACACCCTTTTTTATAGATTCCCTGTGTGCTTCACATCATGGTTGAGTATTTCAAGGAAATATTCTATCCTGATGACAGAATTTCATGCAGTACAATTTGAGATTTCATCTATTCATGAATAACTTGAATGTAGAAATGCTGGGTTTGAAAACGTTCATCAGCCAGTTTTGGCCACATTTTCAGATTAATCCACTGTTGGGACGAAATATATGACAGAAAATAAGGAAAGAAATGCTCTACCAGCTGTTATTATTATTCTATTATCATTAATTTTCATGAGATACGTGATCAAGGACAGATAACCCATTTCATACAATATCAACCAATATTGCATTCGCATTAGGACTTGTTATCGGTGCCAAAAAGTGCTGCACCAGTAGTTGGTGACCTTCTTCTGAGGTTGTTATCATTTGATTCATATGCAGGCGCTGTAATATGAGGCAGCGTTTATAGTTTTCTCAAGGCACATCTGTTGGCTCTAACTTGTGTCACATCAGGTTTGACATCCAGTATCTGCATCGGGTTTTGGGTTGGTTGGGTTTAGGAAAAGATGACAGCTTCTTCTCCAGGTGTTGAGGATGTTTCAAAGCTATATTTTCAAGAATCTTTTTTTTTATTATTACATCCTACAAAGAGTTAACTTTTAGCTGATCACTTATTTCCAAAGTCAGCACAGGGGACAGATCAACTTGTCTGATTTGGCACTGGCTGCCCTTCCCGACACAACCTTTCCATTAATCTGGTCTTTGGATCAGCACCAGGAGTACACTGTCTCGTGACCCCCTGAGGCTGGGTTTGTGTCTCTCCCTGGTCTTAAATCAGGGATCTGCCATGAGTAAGGCGCATGCATTAATCACTACAACATGGAGCCACTAGGATGATAACATCTTACTCAGGCGACTAGAAGGTTGAGGAGTGTGCCTACTGGTGATATGAGACTAATGAACTGATTGGTCATTCTAAAGACTGAAAACATTTCAGTCAGGTGGGAAACATACTGCAGGACTTGTATGGCTAGTTCGTGTTAATCAGAATTACATCGCTTTATCACTACCCGTAGGATACTAATCTCTGCACTGAGAAGATTTAACCCCAGAAATCCCATTCTGCACACTAAAACAGCAACTATTATTTTACACAGTTGGACACAGATCTGTTTTATATCTACTTCTCTGCAAAAATAGTCTTTCCCATCAACCAAGATAAGAATTTAATTAGCCGTGTTCGGCGGCCATTTCAGGAACTTAAGAGACGATTTGATTGGAGTGTTGTTTCAGTAACTTATTCGAATTTCCTTTTACTGCTGGGATCTGAGCTTTGAAAGCTCTTTTGTGCACTTATAATTAGATGTTCCTGATCTGAAAGGTGAGAAACGAGATGTGCCTACTCTCTGTTGTCCAGGATGATGGAATATATGAGCGAGGTCTCTTTTGTGGACTTGTAGTGTAAAGGCTTCAGCATTTTTCTTACAGTGAACATCAATAATTCCGATGACTATTACGTCTTCTCGTTTTTTCTCTGTTGTAATATGTGGGAAATGAAAATATCATGCTGTGCTTCTCTCTGGGGGGCATGTGGGTCATGCTGAAAGAATGCATTAAAAATGTAATTTGAGAGATGGTTTTCCAGAAATGCATGGGTTCTGCATACACATTACACCGTCCAGATTTTGCACAGATGGTGCAACAAATCTCTTTATTTTTAAAACAGGGGTAAAATAAAAAAACAGCCTTTCAGTGGCCAATAGGTTATGAAGATTAGCTCATAACCTCCACCAGGTTCTGGCAAACCTCTTGGGGCTCGGGTTAGATTGCATTTTAGCCACATGCCAAACAAACATAGTTTCAGAAAATTTAAATATTTGAATTTTTCAATGCTAAAAGTAAAAACTCCAATTAAAAAGTAAATGTGAATCTAACCCAAACTTCCGGTCTTTGCCTGGTCAATCAATGCATCTGCACACCTCATATTTCCCTTCCAGGTCTTTGATTATATGCCTTCCCACACTACAGGGTTAGGGTTAGGGTTCCTACCCATTTCTCACACCTCTTAATAATATATGCAGCCTAAGCCTCAGATCCATGCTTCTTCCATTTGCAGTTCTGTGGTCTCTGTTAGTGCACAAACATTGAGCTAAGACTAGCCTGAATAAAACTTGGTTTGCATGATTTTGGATTTCTGGGAAATGTGACTCGTTGCACCTCCTCGTGTTTTAAAATGGTATTACATGAGAGTGCAGCCCAGCCTAGTTTTAACTTAAGGCAATATCTCTCCAACACAACACACAGACGTCTCAGACAGAATGTCATAGTGGTTGTTTGACATGCTGTTAATCCATTTTGCTATACCTTTAATGCATTTTCATCCGAATGCATTTTCTTTGATATAATATCTACTTTCACTAAAAGTCTTATTTTTTTCCTTCTCTTTCAGAGGTCAGTGATACAAAATGGGAGGCAAGCTCAGCAAAAAGAAGAAGGGGTACAGTGTAAACGACGACAAGGCTAAAGACAAGGATGCCAAAGCAGAGGGGGCCTCAGCAGAGGAGAGCGAAGCGCCGAAAGACAACAAGGACGGGGCTCCAGCTGCCGGCGATGCTAAGGAGGTAGCTAATGACACGGCAGCCAAGGAGGCGCCAGCAGCTGATGCCGCGGCACCCAAAGAGGAGGAAAAGAACGCAGCTCCTGCCTCAAAGGAGGCAGAGAAACCTGCCGCCAACGCTGAGCCCAAAACAGAGGCGCCCAAGAGCGCAGAGCCCGCCAAGGCCGAGGAGAAACCAGCTGCCCCGCCCCGGCCAAAGAATCGGCCCCGGCCGCGAAGGAAGCCGAGGCTAAGGCCGCAGCACCCGCCCCTGCAGCTGAGAGCAAAGATGAGGCCGACGCCAAAAAGACTGAGGCCCCTGCGGCACCAGCAGCCAAAGCCGAAGCGGCCCCTGCTGCCTCCCCTGACCCCAAGCCTACAGAGGCAGCGGCACCTCCCGCCCCGGCAAAGGAGGCCACCCCTGCTCCTAGTTCAACACCAGCCGCCGAACCTCCCAAGGAGGCAAACGCCACAGAGGCACCAAGCAAGGATCAAACCGTAGCAGTTCAAGATTAATGGACAGCCACTTTTCGAAATGAAGAAATAAATTACCTAACTCAACAACGATGAAGATTAAAAAGAAAGAAAGAAATTTACTAGTCCACCCATATTATGATAATAACAATAATAATAATAATTGTAATGATGAAGATTTGTTGATTGAGGAGGACTGAAGCAACCACCTGGAGAAGTTTCCCACCGCTGCAGATGATTATTGCTATTATTATTGTTATGTTTTATTCTATTTTTTTTCTGCTGTAGTATTTGAACTTTGATACGAGTGTATGTCGGCCATACGCCTCGCCATTTATCCGCCATCCCTCTCGCTCATACAGTCCCACAAGGTTTGGCCTGATTCCCACGTCAGGCCACAGAAGGCTCCTGCATTCGATCTGTGGACGTCTAAATTTTGGGGTTCTGATGGAGGGAAGGGGAGAGGTTAAGAAAACACCTTACCAGCTGGACTCGAGTCGAATCTGTCCCCTCTTCAGCTCTCCCTCTTCCTCTCATCCTCCTCGTCAGAATATTGTGATTTTGGCTCTGACCTGGTACCTCCAGCTTTTCAGTGCTGTGGAGTCGTGGTTGTGGTCGTGCGTGATTGTGTGTGGTATTGTCGGGTTGTGTTGCTTCCTATTTTTCTCTCTAAAAAGATCCCACTTTCTTTGAAGAGCTTTTACTTGGAGATTCATTGCGAGGACTGGGAATTTTCAGGCTTTCTAAGGCATTTCGCAAGGTTGGTAAAGGTGGGCTTTGCAGAGAAAAAAGAACATTAGACATTAAACAGTTGTAGGATTTTTCAGATAAACTTCTACATTTTGTACTGAAACCCTTAGCTATATTGTTAGTAAACTAAGTGGGTTTTTTAACATTTGTATTGCTTAGATAATCTGCAAAGCCTCGCTGAAAAGATCTCTAAAATGTTCTTAGAAAGTTCAATGCAAGCCTCTCATCCTCGAGCAAAATCTGAAGACCAATTAGAGTAAAAATTAAAGTATACGTTTTTTTTGTTTGTTTGAAAAGACATATCTTCTGCTGACCTGGGTGAAGTAGACAGTACGGTCACATCTTAGAGGTTGTTTGAACTTGCTTAAAATACCAAGAAGGTGATGTTTGCGCCTTCATGGGGAGAGCTCAGTTAGTGAATGCTCAGCTGTGCCTTTGAGTGCCAGACGAGTCTATTTAGGTTACATGCATCCTGTGATTGTCTGGAAGACAAATCATTTCCTTAGCGAAAGTAAAAGGGCGTAAAACTGACTGCAAGACACACTTTCGATTCAAGTATTAGCAGGACAATACGTTTCTGAAAGGAAAAAGTCAACAGTGGATTCTTTTACTTTGAAATGAAATTGTTACATGCTCACATACAATCTCCCGACACGGAAATTTCCTTTGTCAGTAAACCAAATTACGTTAAAAAGACACTATCCAACTAGTAGATCTGTTTCATATTTAATATTCAAGTTTAGTGGACCTACCAGAGGAAACCTTACAGCACTAAAGCAGTCTGCCCTGTTGAGCAAACCTCACCCTTTTGGTATCAAAGCAGTGAAAAGGCCTTAAGCGAGAGCGCTCGCAGATGCTGTTTGACCCAGGTCTGATTTACTGGGTTTTGAATCAGTGTAGCTTTCCACCACTAACAGTCTGATACCACTGAAGAACAGGCAGGAGGCAGGATTTTAGCAAACGATCAGAGCCATCAGCAACCAATTCAGTGTAATATGGTCCATGTTTCTAAGGCTGGATGGAAAGGCCTTGCACATGGAAGGGAGCCTCTGATTTAGTCATTATCGCCATTCGTGCATTTTCCTTTACTGTTTGGAAATATAGGTTACATGTATGTACATCTGTGCAGTGGTGGAAGGAAAAGTACTAAAGTACATCTTTGATACATTAAAAACTAGCAATATTGATAGATGTCTCCACCCAAATTTATTTTTACTGTAAACACCAAGCACACTTTTGAAAACACCCAGCTTCCACCGCTTGAGGAACTTTTTTTAAAAGCCAAAACACTTTGGTGTAAAACCGTAAACAGTGTGAGACTTTGACCGACGTGAAAGAATCATGACGAAATCTTTGGTCATGGCAGTGGAGTCCTGCAAACAAAAAAAGCTTGGGACAAAACATGCACAACAAAACTTTAGGATTCCAGCAAAGGAGAGACTTAGGTTGAGTTGCAGATGGACGAGGGGAGGACGATGTAGCATAGAAGAAAGTAGAAGAGAAATAAATGGCACGTGATCCAGTGGGTATACCAACAACAGTATCTTGCATCAAACATGACGTCTTACCCAAGTGTATTAGATCCACATTGCACGGTGTGGCTCAAATTGCGTGTATGGAGACCTTTAAGGGTTTTTAGTGGGAGTAATCTTGCACAGAGATGGATGCTCAGAAAGCAGCAGTTGTGCTATTGACTCCATTTTTGGTTTTTCAGTCGTGTTCATCATTTGTGTCAGTAGGATGTGGCGGTTGTTCGGCATGGTGTTAGCCCCACCCATCCTCTGCTACTACTGGATTACTTGGTAAAAAAGTTAAGGTGACATTGCAGCGTTTTACAGTGCTGAGCATCCTTAAACTCTCAGCAACCAGCAAAAACCAGCCCATTCAGATTCACACATGTGCACCAGGTTTACGGTGATACTGAGACAGTTCTGACTTGTCACATATGGACGGTCAAGGACCCCATAGCATCACATTTAAGCGAACTGGTTACGTGTAATCCAAATCTCCGTCTTGTACTAAACCTGCGTGCATGTGCGTCATGCTGCTTGTGTCTTTAGCACAGTGCAGTTATGCAGCACTCTCAGTGCAAACAAGTGAAAATAGAATACACTGGCCCAGGAAAAACAAAGGAGGGATTTTTATCATTTATAGTACAGTAGAAACATTTTGATGATTATCATACGAGATGAAAAAAGGAAGAAATGACATTGAAGGAAAACCAGCAGGACAGATGGAAGGAAGGACGTGAAGGACAAGAAAGCTCCGATTTTAGATTGAACTTTATGATGAATACAGTGAAGGAAGTATTACGACTTTATCGAGCTAAATGCTTTTGCACAAAACAGTCAAGTAAGGTACCAGCAACCCAAAACTGTGCTTGGCTTATTCAAACCAACATTCGTCTTTCCACCTTTGCATGTATGTAAGTATATGTATATATATTTAGTCATCTCAGCCATCCATCTGCCAACTTTTCAGTTCCATCCATGTGACGTTCAGCGTTTTCCTCCCAGCACTCGTCAAACCGTAGCAGAAACAAACACTCGAGGAGCGCCGCGTGTCACTTGGCTCAGTTTTTTCTTCCTCTCTTGACTCAGTAACTTGCATGTCCGTGGTTGGGTGAACCTGTAGTCCTGTCTTTTTGGTCAAGTGGAAAAAAAATAATAATAATTTTTCAGTCTGCATCCATGGCAACTACAGTTGATATTTTCATCCCATGTTTCACCACTGCTACTTCCACACCACACGTTCAGACAAACAAACAAAAAGATGATATGGAAATTGATGCATTCAAAATTATATGTACTTGTATAAATGGTGCAACAGTAATAAAATGTACGAAATTGACTTGAGGATTCTGTGCAAGACAATTTTTTTCAAATGCACTCCAGACACATCAGAGTCACACCTGCCAATGAGGCTGATACGTTATTGTTACATCGTAGCATTTGAACAAACAGGTTAATGCAGTAGTTAAGACTATTGTAGAAGACGTTAAAAAGGGAGAGTAAATTGGTGAATGTGATAAAACAAGGTGAGTTAAGCCATATTTCATTGTTCGACTGACATTAGAGTATCTTAATGATGCTTCTAAACTTATCTCAAGCCATCCTCAAGCAAGCATAGATAGTAAGTAACACTGATTCTACATCTTTAGTTTTTATAGGTGGGAAACTACAGCAGGTTCCTCTGTGATGCAATCAGTTTAGTCTGAAGACTTTATATGCATCAAACATACATTCACTAGAACGTCTGAAGCCTTCAGAATGATTTCATACAGCTCCGATACAGCTTCATACAGATTTCATCAGTGTAAAGATGTTTAACTACACATTTCTTTTCTGACATGTCTCAGTATAGGAAAAAGAAGGCTGAGTTCAACAACATGTCTATATGACAAAGAAACCCTGTTGTAGTAAAGGTAAAAGCAGTGACTCATTGGGCCTAAACTGTAAGAAATAAATGTGTAAAATTACAGAAAATTCTGATAGCTGATTGGCCAGACGAGCCTGTAATTATAAAGTGGAATGTTTGTTAATTTACAGAAAATTTTCTATTTTTATTATTGATTTTATTGTGGACATAAAAAATTGACATTTCCATAGCCCATAGTGAAAAAAGCAGGACCGTCTCTGTCATTTAATTGTTTATTACTTTATCGTAGTATGAATGGCTGCGGGTGAGGTATCCTCCTTCAGCTGTCCTTTGTGCTGGATTGGAATCTTCGCCTGGCCAATTGTGGTCCCTGGTCTTATGTTTGATACCCCTGTGCTAAAGTACTCACTAAAAGCTTTGTAGAGGTGTCCCTGCCTATAAATCAGTCCATATTAAGTCAGGTTAATGACTCCTGCGCTTAAGCCACATGTTGATTACAACAACCGTCACAGAACCTTACAGGAAGCATTAGAGAGATGCACAAAGGTAGAAAAGGCCACACATGTTTAAATACACAAATGATCCAAAGCAGCGAATAAGAAACTGTCTTCAAATGGAGAGAAATGGACAAATGGAGACTGTTGCTACTCTACATAGCAAAAAGCATCTGCAAAGGTCACACCGAGAACTCAGCATGCAACACTGAGAAAAGCCTCAGAGCAGGAAAACACTAAAATCTGATGGTCATTTTTTTATTTTTACGATTAGTTATATTGTTATATATAAGCACTTATGTTAGACATCGGTATCAAAGGTTGCCAAAGAGAAGCTCACATGTTCTTCACAAGTTCTTCTGTTCGCCTCTTGCCTCTATCACCTTTTCCCATTGCAGGCAAATCTGAGCAAAGGCTCTCACTGTATGCGCAGCTTCCCAAGTGTTATACAGTACGAGAACAGAATTATTTTAAGGAAGTGTGAAATTTGGGTTTGATCAGTGATGGATGCACCATCCTCTGAAGGCTGTTATGAAACAGGCTGTTTACTACAGTACAGGCAGGAAGTCAAATATAATAAAAGTCTATAAAAAGACAAAATATTACTCATGAAACGAGTTTTCATTTCAAGATGTCAGTTTAAGTGCTGAAACCCCGTTAACTGATATTTTATGACCAACAGGTGAGTAAGAGGAAAATGAAGCTAGAGCAACGATTGCAGTGAAAGCAGCTAATGAAGCAGCTTTTGTGGCCTGGAGGGCAAAACTGACCAGGTGAACCATGTAAGCTGTTGACTGTGTGAAACAGTGAAGCAGTCCCATTCTGAATGCTTTGTTTTGGCCTTTAGACAGAAAGAATAGAAGTCAGATCTCTCATTTCACTGTTTCTCACAACGAAAGCACAACGCTGGATTTGTAAACAGAGTGAACACGCTCATCATGCAAGCTCTAAAAAAGGTTTTACGGTCCCTTTGTTGCACCTCACAATGCGAGGCACATTCGATCTGAAAACAAGGAGCAACATTATGGTGCGCCTTTCAGGAAATGTAAACCAGCAGTGACGTGTGTTCTAAAAAGCTGCTACGGGGACGTAACAGCTGGTTTTGTTGAGGCTGAATGCAGCCCAAAGCAATTTTCAGTGTCACTAATGCAGCTTTTTTGTTTTTTAACCTAGATCACTATGGCAACTTATGCTGAAGACGCATGCATGTTACGGTCCAGTGCAATTCATCATTCAGTTCAGTTCAGTCCTTCTAAAGCAGATCGCAGCACTCAGTAGCCATCCTGAAACACCTGCAGGCTCTCACTTTCAGTTATTTTAGAGCATACAAATAAATGAAAGGTCAATGAATACACATGGGCATAAAAACTGTGCATACAGACGTACAAAAAAAAATTTCAAAGGAAAGTTTGCATAATTTGCCAAAAATAAGCTTTCAAAAATCTGCCACATCGCTCTGTAACAAGAGTCCCCGCTTTTTCTGTGAGTGCACTCTTAGCCTGGAGCAAAACAAATCGACCCATTTTATCCAGCTCACTGGCATTTTATTGATTAATTAGTGAAGTAATTAATCAATAAAGAGAAAATTCACTGTCTAAGTGATTTCACATTTAAATCATTTACACAGTCTGTGATTCCAGAATCCTAAATGTTCTGATTTCTGAGTTTTGGTCCCACAAAAAACCAAGTTCAAGATTCCCTCTTTGACTCCAAATGGCAGGATTAAAAAAGGCTTTTGAAATAAATAGCTACACATTTATAAAATTCTTAGCTGAGCACACAATGTGAAGCTATGTCAAGGCTCACAGCTTGAGCTTGACTGTGTGTGTCGTTCGAGCTGACCGAGTTCATTTAGATAACACCCAGGCCCACCTACATAGTGTCTGTGGGGTCACGGCACTCCTGCTAAGCAATAATTCCACCCACCTTATCACACAGAAAAGGAAAATATTGATGGGGTACCTGAAAGAAGACAAGTATAAAGAAACCAAACCCTTGCCCACAGGTAATGATTGATGTCTTTATCTCTTCCTCCTTCACAGGGAGCGAGGGCTGTAAATCAAAGGCTTAATATCGCTGCTGTGATTTACACCTGTTCAGATGCCATTTCTCACCTTCCGCGTGCCTTTGCTAAGGCCACAGCAAGGCTAGATAAGGTGTACAGAAATAGGAACAGCATGAGACTGATCACATAAAGCAAAGCTTCAGAATGTAAAAACCTGAAGCTGAAAGTTCTCTAAAAAAAGGTCAAAATAAACACGTTTTACATGGATAAAGTTTTGGTGATGGTGATTGTTTTGAAGGTGGAGAAGGATATTAATGTATGTACTAATATTACTAGATGATTGGATTATTTGATGCCAGGTCTGAATGGTTTGATAGCATGGCAGAAAGAGAACGAGTTCCTTTGTGATGTCAGAGCCACCGCTCCAGCTGTCAGCTGTGAAGACCCTACCTGCCGTTTGACTTTGACACAACAACAGCTCATGACCTGATATGGACTATTCAGGGTGTTGGTTCACATCAGGAATAATGGACAGAGTACAACCCTTGAACAATGTGTGATAATGTGCGACACTTGAGATAGGACAGCTTCCAGTTTCCCAGCAGAAAGTTGTGTAAACATCACAAAGCAAATACGCAATGACTTTTTTCATGTAGCTAGGTGCAGGTTTGCATTCTTTTCCCCAGTATTGTTAATCAGCACCGTCTTTCCTGCTGACATCACACGAGTTGTGAAATATGGCAAAAACTGATTGGAAACAAGGTGCAGTTCAAGGTTTTTTGACTCCATACCCTCCCAGTCTGACACACACCATCCCAGCAGACACAGACTGGAGGAAGAGAGCAAAGACAATTTGTCTGAGGTGGAAGATGATCTAAGGGTCCATTATAAGCTAAATAAGGATTATTTTAGTCATGAAGCATGATGAGAGCACACAGGAGACAGAGGAAGGTCACAAAGTAAACAAATGATGACAAAAGCAGAAAATTCAGGAGAAAAAATACAGAAACCAAAAGTAAGATCTGACAAAAGGAGAAGTCATTCAAGAAGTTTAATTAGGAAACAGGGCGTAGGTTAGGGCTAATCGCAGAATGAAACAATTACCAGCAGGTGAAAGAAATCCGAGAGGATCACACGATCCTGAAGGAGAGAAAGAACAGACCCGGAGACCAGCGTATCAGCACGGCCAAAATTTATCATTCATGCATGTGGAAGCACCCTCTCTGGATTATACTATAATGAAGTGCACTTCAGAGCAACTTCACATTAATTGATTCACAACTGTCAAATTCACAAGTAATTACTGAGCTGTTTATGCACAACATGGATGTTTTCATTCTCCGTTTGTCTGCTTTTGGTGGTGAAATGAAGGACTTTGCTGCATTAATAATCAGTGGTGTTAAGCACTGCAAAAAGACAGATCCACAAACACAGTAGTCTCTCTGCAGACACTTTATAAACAGTAAGAAATTTACAAACAGGGCAGATACGGAAAGTGACGGTGGTAAGGACGGCCTGAAACAAGCAAAAGTGGTTAGAGACCGTTAAGCTAAGGCTGCATGCAGAGAGCTGTACAGATGGGAGGTAATGAAGTGGCAACAGGTAAGTGACAGCTGAGAGTTGCCACTGCCAGAGTTATTGCAAAGTTCATGACAAGAGTTTGAGAAAGACTTAATATGCATGTTATTCTTGCATGCATGCAGGACTCACGGACACAGAATGATTAACTAAAAGCGGTGGGAAAAACTTCACAACAAACAAACCAAAACCTCGAACATGAAAACTAGAAGCTAAACTGAACACTAGAAACTAGGAAACATGAGCTAAGAAAACAATTAACTGTGAACTAGCATTTCCACAGAGACATAAAGGGGGAAACCACAGCAGGGTAAGAAACTCAGGACTCAAATGCACAGGCAGGACAACGAGAGGATAGGGAGCAGGTGGTAACACAGCTGGGACAAATCAGACCTCATGAGACAAAGGAAGCAAAGCAGAATACACTGACAAAGGAATTAACATTGACTGTCAAAGTAAAACAGGAAGAATAACACAGAGACAGAGGGAACGTGGAGACACACACACGAGGAATATGAGAAAGGCAAAATAACCGAAACCAAAATCTAACCAAAAAAGACTAAAAATATAACACAAGCAGAACCAAAACCCATGAATGACAATAATCAAAGTATATAACTAAAACCCACACAAAAACACTGGGTGACACACACAGTACTGTGACAGTAACGTTTTAAGAATGTAATGATTAAATGGCACTTGCCCTTGAGAAACACCAACTGTTCTGATGTTTGCTGATGACGCAGTGACTGTTTCATCTTCTGTAAAGATTGTTCTGCACATCCTGATGAGTTTGTGTCCATTCTCAGCTGTGTGGCAGGAATCAGACCCAAGTGCACGACTTGGAAGACAAATCATAAAACTCAAAACAGCTTCTTTGCTGAGGGCTTGCAAACATAACAGCGACTCACAGGGAAACCACAGGGAAGGACACACACACACACAGTTTGAGGGAGAACGCAACAAAATGTGACTGTGATTAAAAACTGTCCTGGGATGGAAACACGCGTGTTACTCACAGGAGAGGATTGCAGTAACTGTAGCTGTGGATGCTGTGATAGTTTGAATTGACCTACACTTCTTCTTTATTGTTCTCGTGTGGAAAACTAGTTGAACTTTCAGCTTTACTGTCTGGCACTTTTTGCTTTCTTTAATTAATAAGAATAAACTCAAAATGATTTTAGACACAAACCATTGCTTTGTGAGTCCTGAATGGTGGGCTGAGGGCAAGTAATCCTTAGTGATTCACCTCTTAATGGTGAATATGAGCTCCTCCGATAAAGACTGCTGTTTATTCATCGTAATAATGGGAGTTGCCGCTGGCGTGATCCCAGCAGTACATGGTGTCTAAATGATATTGAAATTACTTTAAAGGCCACAATATGCCACTATTTCAGAAATTATCTCAACCCTAGGACACTAAACCGCCCACACACACATTAGTTCTTTGTTCCATTGGAATAACGGCCTCTCAACAGTCGGATGCATCCTGACATTTCTATTTTAGTTTTTATTGAAAACACTCGCAAAGCCAAGTCTGTCTCTCTGTCTGTCAGAAATATTAAAATGCTCAGAAGCAGAAGCTCTGACCTTTACTGTGTGGAGCGAACCAGAACCACACACACACACACACAGATTCCCTGTGGCGCTAACCATTGGCTGCAAAGCTTCAGAGGCTGAAAACTGGATGAACAGGGAACAATGAAGAAAAATTCGTCTTTTGTCTCTGCCGCAATTTTCTCTCAAAATCTGGTCCATCAATGTCTGTCGGTGAAAAAAGATCCACTGATGCAATAATTACAGATATAAAAAGCTGACATTCTGAGGACTTATGTCTGCAAGTGTCACATAGTGACATAGTAATGAGCTTAAAATAGAAGGTATATCAGTACAATAAGAACAAATTTCAGAGGTAAAATCTGACGAAAAAAGAAACATCAAAAGTTTAAAAAGCCAAAATTCATGTTATATTTCAAATATTAACTGTATCACAGTTCCTTATGTCACTTTGTTCAGGTTTCCTACAGCTTAACTTAGATTTCAGAGTTAAGCTCATAATGCTCTAAGACTCAGAATAAAATCCTGGACCAGCTAAACAATAATCAAAACTAGAGAAAACCTCACCAATGTCTTAGATTATTGCTGTCTGGTTGTCCGGTTTGTGTGGTTTGTGTGGTTTGTGTGGTTTGTTCAAGGCTTAATTTGCACAATAATATAAAAAATAATATAAAAAGCTGTTTGTGTAGGTTGTCAGTCACCCGGGTCATGGAGATATAACGAGTTAAGAAACCAGCTGGAAGTTCCACCTCTCATCCAAGGAGCTTCTTCAGTTCTAAGACCAAATTGTGGAGAGTCCCAGGTTTATAAAGCCATAGTGGGAGTTGTGCCTTCTTTCCAAGGATATAAGAATGTCTTTATCAGCATTCACAACAAGCGATTCCTGTTGTGAGTGGGGCTAACTTATTGGACTGCTTGAACTTTCACGTGTCTGGTTCCATTGCTTTAACTCCCGCTGTTCAAAGTCTGAAACACTCTCTGCACCACAGACTCTGTGCTTCCAAACACTCACATTTATATGCATTTGTCTGCTATCTAGCAAGCATTGCTCATCAGCTCTGAGCAAACTGGTCACTATAGTTACAGATTTCAAATTGCATTGTCAGAAAAGTCTTGGCATTTTTAAAGCATTTGAAAGATTGATGCAAATATTAAATACTAATTAAGGCTTTACTTTCAGGTTAAATCGATGCTTTATAAAACTGCTAAAGAAACTACAGGAAGACTTATTTTAACCACATTAAAAAAAACATCAAGCACCTAGCCATGCAGTCTGCCGTTACAAACATTTGTGAAGGAATGAGTCACTCTAACGAGCTCGCTGAATTTGAGTGTGGTACTGTAATTGGATGACACCACTGCAGAAAGTCAATTTGTGAAATCCCTTCCCTTGTAGATGTCCCACAGTCAATCATCTGTAAGTGGTATCATTACAAAGTGGACGTGTTTATGAACCAAAACAACTCAGTCAAAGTGACAGACAACATGAAGTTAGAGACCCGGGTGCTGCAACACAGAGTGTGTAGAAGTCACCAAAGCTCTAATGACTCAGTAACTGCAGTGTGGTCATGGTGTGGGTCTGCATGGCCGAGCGGCTCCTGTAGGTTTGTGGTCTGTCCAGACTGTGTAAGTCTCGTCACTCAGCACATGTTTTGGGAATGCCGTCAGAAAATAAACCCTTATCCAACAGGAAGAGACCTCAACACTTATTTCAAACACCACCAGGGCATAAAAACTGCATATATGGAATCATGAGTACATTATTTCACAGAATTTTGCAGTGTGTCTGCTTCATGTAAGGCTGAGTCCACAGCGCCAACACTGTATCTATGTATCTATGTATGTGGCTGCTCCCACCAGAAGCCTTAAATATATTTCACACTAATAAAAGAAAACAGTCAGTAAAAGTCACTAACCTTCATCTTTACTATGATGTGACGTATGCATGCACAGCTAAAATGCTCATTAGCATCAACTGTGGACAGTGAAACAGTATACGGATTTTTTATGATTACCCTCCATGTAGTAAGTGAGGTCTAATGAGGAGGCTTGAATAAAGGTTTGTTTCAGTGGAGCTTTTAGGAGTGCTTCTGTCTGCTGGTGGCTCTGAGTGTTTTGGCTCCACAATGAGACACAAGGACAACTCAGCTGCTTCCAGATAAGGAGACAATACAGGTCTGTGTGAGCTTAGAACATCAGAGATGATATTTCTATCAAAGATTCTAGAGAAATATCATTTTCCTTTTACAATGTTTTCTCCCTGTTTTTCTGTCCAGGGTTAAAAATGTACCAATAATCAAAAGCTTTCTTTGTTTTCCATCACCTGCACTGCTGTCTAACCACAGGCCAGTGTGAGGACAGGCTCTCATGCCAAGAAGCTGTCAGTTTGTCCCTCCGTGTCGCTCACGTGGATCCTTTTGTTTCTTTCCATCTGATGCGACTGTTCTTTGAAGCCTGTGTGGAGAACTGTGCGAGCGCTGGTTTCAAAGAGTTTGTGTCATTTAGCTCGCTGACTGTGAGAAGGTCCTTACCCAGCCTCCATCGCTCAGCGTTTCAAAGCTAGGCGTGTGGGGGAGGATCAGAGAGAGAGAGAGAGACATGGAGCTAGATGGAGGCGAAGCTTTGTGGCAGATCAGTCAGATCCTCTTGACTGGTGGATGCCCACAATCAGGGGACCTTGGGACCAAATGCACCGGATCTGCCGGCACTCGCCTCGGTGGCTGTCGGGGACGATCTGCTATGATGTTTGTCACCACACAGTCATGTGATGGTGATCATGTTTTAGGCTCAGGGGGGAGAGAGCAGGATGTAATGTAATGCTTTGGAAATGACAGCTTGATATATTTCACTGCTGTTGCTTTGTGGATGAATATGGAGGAGCTACATTGTGTATTATGACAAAAGCTATGTATACTGAAATAAGACAACCAATCAGACAAACAGAATCTGGCTCACCGGGAATAGTTTACTGGAGACAAAAGGTCTTTCTTAAATAAAGTAGTAACTCCAAATGGCAGCAAGCATTTATAAGATTCAGTTTTTATTTTATTTTGCATGTGTGTGTGTGTGTGTACCATGTTTATATATCCTTGTGGGGACCAAAAATGTAAATGTTACTATGCTTGTGGAGACCAAAAGCCCTTATGGGGACAAAGTGCCTGTCCCCACGAGTTTGAAGGTATGTTTAAGACTCAAAATGTGGTTTTAGTGTCAGGGTTACAATTAGGTTATGGTTATGTTTAGGGTAAGAATTGGGATTAGGCTTTCATGATTCAGCTGTGTGGCAGGCAGGATTGGACCCAGACGCAGCACTCATGGACTGGAGGTTAAACTTAAACCGCAGCTTTGTTGCTGGGGAAAAAACTCTTCACTTTACAAAAACAAACCAAAACCTCCAAACACTGAACTAGAAACTAAACTGGGGACAGGAACCTATAGGAACTCACGCTGGGAAACAAACAGAAACACAAATGAATGAATATCCTCATATGTGGCTCTCATTTTTCTTAAAAACAAAAATAAGGTAAAAAAAAAAAAAAATCTGGTAATTCTTTGTTTTTACATTCATCGGGCCCCAATTAGCCCAAATATCAAAGAGAAATTAAAAATGCATGCCGTGGAAGAGTTCGGGTCTTAGGAGGTTAAATACACCGTGGAGTAACCAGGGGATTGGAGACACAGCTGGGAGAAATTAGACCTCAGGAGACAAGGGAAGCAAAACTAGAAACACTGACAAGAGACACAGACTTTCAAAGTAAAACAGGAAGCACACAACAGGCACAGACCTGACACTAAACTAAACCTACACTAAACACGAGGGCACAAGAACAAAACCTAAGAGCTAAATTCACAACCAGAATTAAACTGAAACATCGAATAATAATAATCAAAAACAGCACAACTAGAGAATCAGAACATAAATCATACAGAATAATACCAAAACACAAGAAACGGAAAATGCTGGGTGAAAAGAAACGGAACCATGACGCAGGCATTCATTTTGATGGTTAGAGTTAGGGTATCAGGTCAAATAGATGTCCCCACTAAGATATGAAAACACGACTGTGGGTGTGTGTGCGTGTGTGTGTGTGTGTGTGTGTGTGCAACCGTGTTTACATATGTTTGTGGGGACCAGAAATTTGAAGTTTACTACACTTGTGGGGACCAAAAGTCACTTGGGGACAAAATCAAGGTCCCCATAAGTTTGAAGGCATTTTTAAGGCTCAAAATGTGGTTTTGGTGTCAGGGTTACAATTAGGTTATGGGTAGGTGTAGGCTGAGGGTTAGGCATTCATTTTTCAGGGTTAGGGTAAACAGCTAGAGAAAGTATCATGTCAATTAGATGTCCCCACTAGAATAGGAAAACACAACTGTGTGTGTGTAATGGTTTTTCCTATCTTGGTGGGGACAAAAATCTGAAATTTACTATAGTGGTGGGGACCAACAGCTCTTGTGGGGACCAAAATCCAGGTCCCCACGAGTTTGAAGGCATTTTTCACACTCAAAATGTAGTTTTAGTGTCAGGGTTACAATTGGGTTAGGTTTAGCATATTCATTTTTGATGGTTAGGGTAAGCGGCTAGGGAAAGCATTATGTCAATGGGAGGTCCCCATGAGAATAGCAACACCTGACATGTGTGTGTGAAAATGTAAGTGTGATTCTCTGACGCTCACTCTCTGTTCAGCTCACAGACTGAGAGTGAATGCAGGCTTTAAACGTCCCTCCACCATCGCTGCTGTACTTCTGATGTAGCTGCTCTGTTGACACGCTCAGACTTGAATATGGTGCATTTACTGTACTGCATTGTTTATTGTGGTCTTTTTCTTTTAAAATATCATGTCTGAAAAAAAGTTTAAATTAAGACCACTCATGTAAGACAGAGGGTTTATGGTCAGACCAGCAGCTCCCCAAGCCTTCCTGTGATTGTTGTTCATGGTACTAGAAGAAAACAAGGCTGGGAGCTCCCAGAACGGAGCCTTGCTCACAAATAGAAACGACTGAGGGGGAAAAAACAAAAGTGGTCCTGAATATTTTGGGTATCTGTGACATGTACTGGATTTTTGTTTTAGTGAGACTAAACTATACATTTCAACATTATTGCTTTTAGGAATAAAATAGAAAATAAATTACACAAATTATGAAAACTGTGCTGCAAACAAACATCAGCAAGCAGGATGACTGTGTTTAAAAAGGCTCTACTCTGATGTAATTACTGCAGCTTTGTGCACATACTTCTTAAAATCAGTGAATCTCTCTATAAATGATATGATTCACTCTATAAGTGCCCTTATTTTACAAGCCATAGATTAAATCCTTGGCATGTTAAGTATTTCCCTTTATAAAGTGGCACAGTGAGCTTTTCTCTTGTGCTGTCAGTCACTCTAATAAGTCGGTGTCACTTTCTCAGATGGCAGCAGTCTCATTCTGGACCTGCAGCTCTTCATCTCTCACATTAACACACACTTTTTCATTACAGCTAAACGGCACTTTATGAAATTAAAGCTTTCATTTCCATATATCATTTTAAGAATGACTCCTTCAGGTAATCTTTGAATCACTTTCAATATAAATGAGCCAAGCCGTCATTAACTCTTTAATACTCTATATTTCTTTATAATCACTTTATTCTCCCTGCCAGTCACTATAACAGCGGCCAACACCTCCTCAAATGATAGCCGTTGCATTTGGGCTCTAACAATCATATATTCAGTTTGCACTAATGCACATCGCAGTCAATCACTGGCACAGAGCTGCTCTCTATACCGAAAGTAAAGCGTCTTAAATCATTATTCTTGATGTAGGGAATTAATATGTGATCTTTTTTCCAGTGGTTAATGTGCAATGAGTAATTTGTCCTGATTAAACATTTATCCTCTATTGTGTTGTCAGTCGTACTAAATAGATTATCATTAGTACTTCACAGCAGTACAGAGTGCCACTGTTTTAACTTGCACCACAGTGGGATCAAAATGTTCCAGGAGTGGGTCTTTTTGGTTGGGCCTCTAAATTCACGCTCAGTCTCTTCCTGTGAGCCTAAACTGTGATCCCGCACCTTCATTTTCACTTTCAAAAGTCCACAAAGTGTGTGCCTCCACAGCGTGGTGGTTTACTCATTGGCTTGGCAGGCTTCACTGACTCACTTCCAGCTGCAGACACAAATTCCATTTGGGGTTACGTCAGGAAGGGCATCCACTGTAAAAGTCTGCCAAATCAAACATGCTGAGCTGCCCACTGGGGTGCCCCACTGTGAAAAGGGAGCAGCTGAAAGTAGCTTCAGAAGTCAACAAAGCACAGAGGGCCATCTCACCTGCATGGGGGCAGGCGGTGATGTTTTTCAGTGCGCTCTGTGGCAGCACATTTCAGCTGCTTTCTGCTAAATATTCTCCATCAGACGATGATGGAGGGTGACAAAGTGGACGTCCATGTTTCTCCTGGTCTCACTCCTCACCTGACATGAAGCCTTCAGGTTTGGGAAATGTGGACTGGTCCTCTGAAACCTGCTCAGTTGTATGCAGACACCCTGCTGTCATCAACAGTGGTGATCTTCACATTTTTGTGTGTTTTGTTTTGCTGGGTAATATTTTAACAGCATGTTTCACTTTTTTTACTCGTCACTTCTTTCATTACAGTTTTATTTTCTAATGACTTCAATTTTAACCCATGCATTGACTTAAGAGCTCAGAGTGAGTCATCCAGACCAGACAGACCCCCAAGAAAGCACACTCGCCAAGTTTTTTTTTATTAGAGGAATAAGTACAAGTAGTGTTGAGTAAACGTGCTTTTGCCACAATTTTTAGCCCTTTCTTGGGGCCAGCAAAGCATGAGGGCATTCTTAAAATATTCAGTGCTTCCCATGATCTCCCTCATGTTTCCCCAGTCTCCCTCGTTCTTGCATAACCTTACATAATGTGTTAAATATTTAAAGCGAGTTTAGCTCTGGCGCTCACTTCCCGCTGAAGGAACGAGGACGGCAGTTAGACTCACTCCAGAGAAAATGAACAGTGACTGAAAAATACAACAAGAGACGACTGCTGAAAATAATTACAGGATGTGTTCTCCTGTCTTTGAGGATGCTCACACACCAGAACACAAATATTCATGAAACCTGCCTGCTGGTGGAGCTAATTTGAAATATTTACTCTCTCAGACTAGACTCTGTGACAGCTGTTAACACATTTGACATGTTCACATTCAGCTTCGCATCTACATTGTTTGATGGAGTCTTCTTATGTAGCAGCAATCTAAATATAGTGTTTGATGTTTGCTGGGGCAAATATTAGTGACAGTTTACCTCCAAATCAAAGCTGTTTTGTTGTGAGACACCAAAGTTGCCTTATAATCAAGATAAGCCAGATGTTTCTACAGCCTAAGTTGTACCGACCTTTCGGTGTTCCAAACATCTGCCGTTAGCGGTTTCATGCATCAGCCTAAAAGAATGTGGTCCAAATTTTAATCTAAGTGTTTTAATCATCGCAATCCAAGTATCATGAGAGCAGGGTGGACCTAAATGATACAAGGTGGAAAGATGGACATTGCACGCTTTTAGAGACTCGATGATTTGAATGATTGATTGATGATATTGTACTTTTTGACTCTAACAAAACTAACACAATGTTGCATTCAAAGAGAGATTAAACTATCAATCAGACAACAAACTCATCAGAGAGAGAGTTTAGAGCTCGTGTTAAAAATCAGATTTTCATGACTTTTTTGCACATAAGTCACCCTCTGTTGGTCATTAGAAAGACTGCAGGTCTAACATACTTCTGCACTGGCTTTACTTTTTATTTTTAGAAGCTACATCCATCTTTTATATACTGGCTGTACTAACTGAACCAAGTAACTGGGTTAAGCTTATTTTTCAATGTAGTTTTTGTTGCTGTTGTAGCTCCACAGTGTACTGGTTTTATAGGTTCACCTAACAAGCAGAAGATCCCAGTTTGATCCCCAGATGAGACACAAAGACCTTTCTCACTCACTACGTGTTAATAGACCTCTCTGCTGAATCATACCTGTTATTAATCTCTGTCTCTCTTCCACAGCATGTCTTTATCCTGTCTTCCTTCTCTCACCCCAACCGGTCGCAGCAGATGGCCCCGCCCCTCCCTGAGCCTGGTTCTGCCGGAGGTTTCTTCCTGTTAAAAGGGAGTTTTCCTTCCCACTGTCGCCAAAGTGCTTGCTCATAGGGGGTCATATGATTGTTGGGTTTTTCTCTGTATCTATTATTGTACGATCTACTGTGCAATATAAAGCGCCTTGAGGCGACTGTTGTTGTGATTTGGCGCTATATAAATAAAATTGAACTGAATTGAATTGAATTGAACAGTGCAAAAATCTACCAAATCAAAAATGTGAAGCTGCTAGTTGTGGTGACCTTCTGTGAATAACAGAGTAGCTAAAAGTAGTTAGTCATACATAATGACAAGGTGGGTTTCAAAATACGAACGTTTCTGGAGAAAAAAAAGCTTGAAATTGGCCAACTCACACCAAAACAGTCTAAATCAATAAACAGCACTAGTCCAGGGAGAAATGTGTAAAAAATAAATTTAAAAAAGCGATTGGAAATTGTAATGTGCACATTTTTTAACAATGCACTGACATTTAATGTGTCGGCTCATGAACTGATGGGAAGTGATTGCAGTTTAAGCCAAGACAAAAAAAGAAGTATTAGCTTATAAGTCATTAATCTGCAGTTTATACTGACTGACATGAATGGTGCAGCGCATCGACCCCCCCCCCCCCAGTAAATATGCCCCCCAGTGGGTATATTACTGATGCCAAAGTGCTTGTAGTTGAAGAAATCTGCACTTACTTTATGAACATGATACCAGCACAATACCAGACTTACAGGCATCATTTCACATTAGTAATGTTGTAAATGATGCACAAATATATTTTAAGAAATCCAGGAACTTTTAGTGTCCACAAATTACGCCATTACTGACTACCTACACCAACTGTGTTTATTTATGTTTATTTTACAAATAATATACACGTTATTATTTTATTTTAGATGATAAAATAGTTTTTATGATTTAAAAAAAAAATAAAAGCGAGTATTGATGGTGAACCTTTTTGAAAAGCAGCATCAAACAGAACATATTTGGTCAGCAGGAATATGCGAGTGGGTAAGAGTAATTTACAGAATTAATAATCATTTTAAGACTCCGCGGAGCTTTCTTGTGAGGAGGCGTCGCCGTTAACGGCCCACAACCAAGAACCTGATGCCACTGCTACTGAAAGAAAGCTCAGGGGGGCTGAAAATAACTCCACACACTTGCTTTGATGTCCGACACGATATAACCCCATTGAGAAATCAGTGGAAAAAGCTCCACGAAGAAGAACCCGAGCATCGGCCCACCACCTCGCTGAACCGCCTCATTGGTGCGGGGCTTTCCTCTATTCTCACGATTGGTTGCGGAGGCAGCCGCGGTGCCGGCTCTCGCCTAGCAACAGGCACAAGCGCATCCACCGCAGAGCGTCCCTCCTCCCCCTCCACCCTGCTCCTGTCTTCATATGGGAGAGCAGCTGATGGATGGAGCATGTGGAGACTCACTGAGAGAACGAGGCAGGGACATATGGATGTGAACGCACAAACACATAATGACAGGACTGAAAATGCATGCTATGTGAACACACAGACACACATGCAGTCTGCACATCTTGCACTGTCTTGTTTAACCCTTACATAACAAGCTTCAGCCTGGGGAGCAGCTGCAGGGGAAATCAAACACACAACATTGGTTAGTCTGAAATTATTCAATCACTACATTCTTCTGTATGTTGGCAGTTTTCAGCCCTACAGAGTGACACCAGAAGCCAACCCAGGACTATGATTTTTCAAGCATAAAGTAAAATACTAACATTAGGCATCGACACAGCATGACACGATCAAATATGGACATGGCTTTTGTGGCGTCACCCACCGTTTCTGAAGTCCTGCTTTCAAACTCTGAGTGTTTTCACCGCAGCCAATCGTTTGTGACCAAATGTGATGAATGACGGGCCGATCTGAATGAAACTGCATGCTCATTACATTACAACTTATGATCACATCGTTTTGTTGCTGGTATATTTCTCACATTTGTGCACAGCTTGTACTCACATAATGTGTACGCTCGACGATCGGCCAAAATAATGAAGCTGTTGTCCCATATTAGTATGTTGCCCTATTTCATGCACTGTATGCAACTGTGAGACCAGCACACATCCTGTGTAGCTGAGCATCAACATAAATGCAACCGCTAATGTCACATAGCAAAGTTGCAGCTAGCTGGCAGACTGCCCTCATTTTGGACTGCAAACAGCCTGCACTGAAATGTACTAAACTGCCTCGTACTTTCATGTAGCTTTTAAATAATAGAAATTCAGTTTCTACATTTTTTTTCAAGTCTCTCACAGAATAAAAATGGATAACTTCATAACAACAATTCATGTACAGAGCGAATATCTGATATCTAGCATAATTTCAAACCTCATGTAAGCTTGAAATTTTCACAGTGCAATAATCTCTGACTAACTTCACATCTCTGGATTGTGGAAGGAAGTCAGAGTAACCTTAGAGAACCCACGCAAACGGAAAGGCCCTGGCCAGATGGTGGACTGAACACAGCGGACCTTCATGCTGTGAGACAAGAGTACTGACCACCGTGCCACCGTGTTTCCCTCTTATTGTGGTCCAAACTGCACAATTTGAGTTTTCTGACATTTGTGGAGCTTTTTGAAATTACCTGCTAATTATAAATGTTACTTGGTTTGTGCAAAGCTATCTTCTGTAGTGCAAACCAGAGCCCTCAGCTAGATGTTGCAACAACGCCTTTATTGGCATTTGCGGGATGAACACATGAGAGCATTACGATAAAAAGTCTAAAGGAAGTGTTAAGTGTATAAGCAGGCTGTGGGGTGTCATCAGTTTCTTGGTATTGACCTACCATCATCATGTCTTCACTGGAAGCAATGCCAGGCTGTAGCACATGTAAAATGAGCTCTTTTAACTCGATTATGTGTTTATAAAAATCTTAATCAGATCCGATTACTCATTAATCAAAGGTGTAGAATGCCATTCTGGATCATTTGATGCTATTAACTGATAAAATAAAACATCACATGATGTAAAACAGCATTTTGCTTTATACAAAACTTAGCTGAATCATATTAGCTTATGAAATCATTAGAAATATTAGCACAGTGTGATGGACCGAGCAGTGAAGGAAACTTAGGCACAGGTTAAAGTCCAAACAAATGATTTTTTATTTAACCCAAAAAACATAATTGGTTAAATCGTGCAAAAAGAATCAAAATCTTGGGCCCATAAAAGAGGTCAAAATAACAAAACTCTACTCAAAGTTGACAACACCACTGATAACTCAAACAAACTGACCTAACTTAACGAGACAAAGGGGAAACTTAAATAGTGGCTGATCAGCCCACAAAAAACACGAGAAGGGGTAAAACACACAAAACCTAACTAAATCTAACATAATGAACTCCAATTCCCCCCCCCCATGGTCCCGAGTTATGGCATGAAAGAATTTGCAGTCTCCCTTTAAAGCTCGCTCCGCCCCTTTTCCACCTCTTGGCTCCTTAATCAAGGGACTGGAACAGCTGCAACTAAGGTAACTCAGAAAACAAAAGATTAATCATACATAACAGTGTAAACTAAAATGTGCGCACTTATTTTAGAATGCAGTGTTATGTAGATATGTGAATTAACTCTAAACCAAAACCAGTTATTTATTGTCCTGTAAATTAATTCCTATATCTAAAGAAAGACAAATGTGAATGCAATGTTACTTATGAGCCTCTACACTAACATGGTGGGTATTACCACTGTGTGGCTGTAAGTGCAGCCATCACAACAGACTGTAGAAAAGATGGATGCAGCCACTCTGACATCATCCCCTGGTCAGTGAAGCCCCGTTATGAAGTGTCCAGTCCAGTCACTACATCACCTGATGTGATGTCACTGCTAACCTTACCATAGAAGAGAGCTCAAGGTCAGAGTTGATCCCAAAAACCGAACGATTCCCCGCCGATGTTGATGTCTGCAGAAAACCTCCACAGATTAAGGTCCAGCACAGTTTCTTCATTTGTCCACGTTAGAGCGCACGTCAGTTTCTTACTTCTCTGAAGATGGAGAGAGATGAGATTTTAAATCAGCTCATCAAATGCCGATGTGCTGCGAGTATATTGCTACAGCCTCTTTCAGCTTCCTTTCTTTTCCACAGCGAATGAACCCATTGTCCTCTCACTGCTTTCCAAATTTAGATTTCATAAGTTTGGCAGAAGATTAAAGACTGACAGGACTGGGAGAGCTTTAGCTGTTGGGATTTATCTTCATTTCTAACTTCAAGGTTAAAACATTTTCATTGATTTTATTGCCATTAAAACACGCAGCCATGTGACTGCTCACTGTATCTTTATTTACAGTGTAAAAATGATTTAATGAACACAGAGTAAGTGGCCTGACTGAACGGCTACTGCATTTACAGTTTCCTCTCGTTTTCTGCAGACTGGGTTGTGGTTGAGTTTTATTAACATTTCTCTCAGGACTGAAATATTCCTACTGGCAGACTCATGTTAGGAGGATTCAGGAGGTTTCTGCTTCTAACTTAATTAAGACCACAGTTTAATGAACATACAGCATCACTGATGCTGTTTGGGGTGGATGCTCATTAAGACAGGCTGAGCTCTAGGCCTGAGCTTCTGCCTTCACGTGACCGAAATGTGGACGCCAGGTCACATGATAACAGGTGTGCGTATACAGCCACCTATAATAACCTATAATAACCTAGTGGCCGCAGTACAGCAGCTTTAACCTCTTCACAGTGGATCCAGTGAGCAGTTTGTGCCTGCATTCACGGACCTGCTGAACCGTCTGCAGTGCTCATGTGTGCTAAATGTTTGATGTTGACAGATATTTTGTATCTACATTTTATCTTATTTGTGTAACAATTTTCCAGAACCAGGGTTTGGCTTGTTCCTCGGGTCTTTGGGCCGTTCATACTTCACTGAAGGCTGGATGAGAAGAAATAATTAGATCTGGCCTGATCACGTTAATCGTGATTGCATCGTGAACAAAAAATAAGCCTCATTATTCAGATGTGTTTTCAGCACATTCATTACCTGAATCCATTTTAAATACTACAGTTTTTACCTGAATAGCACACTTGAACGAAGCATTAACATTATGTGGGTATTGCAGTACTGAAGGTCGATCTGAAATTCAACTATGGACGGTTTCATAAGTGTTACACTCTGTATGCATTAAATATTTCTCATCTTTACCTTAGGGGTTAGTTTCTTAAGAAGGCTAGATGAAAAGTCAAAAATGTTAAGTGCTCAGAAGCACTGTGACCAGACGCTGAATCAAGAGCAGCCAATCAGAACAAAGTGGGCTTCTAGGTAAAAAAAGTTAAAATGACATGTTTCATAAAAACGAGAAACTTGGTGCAGTAGAAGGTAATGAAGTGAATCATGCAAAGCTACTCTACCACCCATCCAGAAAACACAGTGGAGCTTTAAATTAACATAAAAGAGTCTCCGTTGAATTAAGAATTCTGTGGAGCGCCACTTTAACAAAAACTCACCTTTTTTTCTGTACTAACTCATTGCCTAGTTTTTAATGATTAGTGTATCGTGTCATGACAAAATGTGTAATGATGCACAAAAAACTAACAAAAAAACAAAAAAAATTGAAATTTCACAAGCTGAAGCGAGAGGATGAGTAGATGTATGCATAAAACTGTGTGAGTTGCATTTGTGTGAATGCATTGTGCTGTTGTGTGTCTGATGTGGATAAGTGAGATATTAATAAATCACAAGGATGACAACAACAACAACAACAACAATAATAATTATATTTATTATAACAGCAATAATAATAATAAATGGTAACAATAGCAGTAATAACTACAACAATAAAATAATATCATTAGTAATAACAATAATACCACCCCCACCCTCACTGCTACTACTGCTAGTACTACTACTGCTTGATAGTAATGAGCAGAGAAGGGCTCATTACTAATGCGTTAAAAGTAATGCATTACTGTAATCAGATTACTTTTTCAAGTAATGAATAAAGTAAGGGATTACTATTGCAAAAAAGTAATTAGATTACTGTTACTTTCCCGTCAGCACGCTGCATTACTGCGTTACTAAACTGTGATTCTGTTTGTGAGAGTGTCTCATGAAAATGATGTACGAGCGTGCGACGTCCGTGGCAACAGACGTGTGCAGATCAACAATGGATAATATGGAGTGCAGGAGAGAGTGCGACCATGCAGCGTTTAAAGCTTGGAAGTACTGACATTACTTTGAGTTTGATTCTGTAAAAAGTGACAAAAACATTAGCATCCGTTGTTTACTGCGTGGGACGAAAACTTCTTTCTACAGCGAAAAATTAAACTTCAAATCTGAGCGAGCACAGAGCACACTGCCACGGGAATGTGACATTCACAGAGAAACCCCCCGATCCTCCCACTGACATGACCGCTGTGGGCAAACCTCCACTGGGCCCACTCCTGCTAAACAGGTGGAAATAGATTTAAGAGCGACAGGACTCAGAGCTGCTGAATCTTTGATTTTCTTTATTTTCTGCTGTGTTTTACTTGCATTTATTTGAAAGAGTATAAACACAATATATTATTTTATTTTATATGCTGGAATCTGCAGAAAATAGGTTTCAATGTTCAACAAATGTCTTCAAGTCAAAGACTTTCACATATAATTTAATTTTTGCTTGATGCAATGTGCATAAAGTTAAAAGATTAAAACTAATAAAAGAATTTTTAAAAAGAAACTTTTTCATTTGATTCAATTTAATATGATGGATTATACAGAAAAAATAGAATTGGGCTGAAAGGTCTGTTGCTTTATTACGTATTCAGGTTGTGTATCATGTTTTAACTTTTGAAAATAAGTAATCAGTAAAGTAACAGGATTACTTTCTTGGAGAAGTAATCGGTAATTAGTAACAAATTGCTATTTTCAAGTAACTTGACCAACACTAGTAATGAGAATGCTGAAAAGGAGAGGGGGGGGGATATTAATGAAAATCTGAATAAAAATAATAGTAAGGCAGGAGTGTTAGGATGGGAACTATGAGCATTTATCATACTAGGCACTGGGGACGGAGGTTTTTTGGAGGGGGTGGGGTGAAAAACGTTATGTTTGAAAGAGCAGCCGCCACATTTAAGCCTGGCAGAAATGGTCACAACAGTACTCTGCTCCATATGCAGAACGTGTCCACTGAATAATTAAAATCACTTAAGTCGGCAAGTGCAACAAATGTGCAGAAATCTGTCACAGTGGCAGAACCGCAGACAAGTCAATAAAATAAAAAAGGCTAACACAGCACTGATACATGCAGTGCAACAGGAGGAAGGTCGCTACAGCATTTTATGCACATTGGTTCTCACATAACGTCTCTCTGTACCTGCATACAAAATAAATATGTGCACTGCTGCTTTCCTTGGGCTCGTGGTAAATGATGGGAATAAGATTATTTCTGAAGCCAGTATTGAATCTCATTTGTCACAGCCATTTGCGCTCCTCCTCAGGGAGAGCTGTGGTGCTCTAAGACAGTGTTCAGCTCTCTAACAGCTCATCTCTCTCCGCACTAAAAACCTCAAGTGCTAGAAACTTATACCTCAGTGGACTCTAACACACATGAAGACAATAATAACAACATGAAGAGTAGGCTAATACATGTGTTTGAGACATGAAGCGTTTACAGACTGTTATTATGGGCTGTTTTATGGAAACGGTTTAGCTTGGTGAACTATAAAATGGTGTGTGTTCATTGCCCTGTGGAGGCCTTAGTAATTATTTGGAAGCACTGGAAGAAGTCAAGCGGTACTGCTGAAAAGCCATACAGGGAGGAGGCTGGGGTGGATGAACGGGTCCAAAATCTGTTTGGACTTTCGCAGAAGTCAAGGCTTCAGGCTGGTGCAGACTTACCCTAACAAACCTCTATATTTCACCAAAGACAAGATAGTCACCTAACCTAGCCTAGCTAACCTTTAGCATAACATTATCAGATGATAAAGATTTAGATATGTATGTTCTTCAGGAAAAATGTGTAGTATATTAACCTGCCACCGATATGTTTCAGTCCAAAATGAGCCTATTGTAGCATAACAAACTAAATGCAAAACTAAAGGTTTGTTTAAAACGCTGATAAAGGCCATGAAAGTAACAAAGGTCCAAAAAATAAACTAACCACAAATCAGGGTAGCAGGACATGCAAATGGCACAAAGACAAGAAGCACAATGATGGATTATAGATGATGGACACAGGAGGGTAAATGACCTCACAAAAACAGAGGAAAACGAACTGAAATTATTTGTACACTGAGGACTGAGCAGTAATGAAGTGCTGGAAGACAAAAACAGGAATTAAATTACTAATGTCGCAGATGGACATGAGTGCATCACTGAGACACATGAAGATCACAGTCAGAGGAAGACAAGTAGAAAAGGTAAGAAACACAAGGGAGAACTCAGATACTTAACCAAAACACTGAGGTTCAGTAACCTTAGTGATGAGTGGAAAATTAAGTGGATGGAAGGAAGGAAAACACTGGGATAGTCACGGAGATGCTTCTATGGGCCGAGTGTGAGCGGCTCAAAGGCTGGGAAAAACTACCATCACAGCTGTTTAGTATGGCAAGGCAAGGCAAGTTTATTTATATAGCACAATTCAACAACAAGGTGATTCAAAGTGCTTTACAGAGACATTAGAAACAAAAACAAATAAAAAGCATGATTTAAATTTGATTAAAACAAGCAAACAAACAAACAAACAAACAAACAAACAAAACAGTATATAAAATCAAATATCAAAACAGTAGATAAAATCAGAACAGTAGATAAAATCAGTAGTTAAAAAGTAGGTTTTGAAATTTAAACTTAAGTGTGGATTTGGTGCTTTATTCAAATGCAGCTGAGAACAGGTGAGTCTTCAACCTGGATTTAAATAAACTGAGTGTTTCAGCTGATCTGAGGCTTTCTGGGAGTTTGTTCCAGATATAAGGAGCATAAAAGCTGAATGCAGCTTCTCCGTGTCTGGTTCTGACTCTGGGGACTGATAACAGACCGGATCCAGATGACCTGAGGGATCTGGAAGGTTCATACTGGGTCAGGAGATCACTGATGTATTATGGTCTTAAACCATTCAGAGCTTTATAGAGCAGCATCAGAACTTTAAAGTCTATCCTCTGACGGACAGGCAGCCAGTGTAAAGACCTCAGAGCTGGACTGATGTGGTCCACTTTTTTGGTCTTAGTGAGGACTCTAGCAGCAGAGTTCTGAATGAGCTGTAGTTGTCTGACTGATTTTTTAGGTAGACGTGTAAAGATACTGTTACAGTAATCAAGCCTACTAAAGATGAATGCATGGACTAGTTTTTCCAGGTCCTGTTGAGACATCAGATCTTTTATCCTTGAAATATTCTTGAGGTGATAGTAAGCTGACTTTGTTATTGTCTTAATGTGTTTTTCTAAGTTTAGGTCTGCATCCATCACTACACCCAAATTTTTCACCTGGTTTGTGGTTTTTAGGTGTATAGATTGAAGTTCCCTGGTGACCTGTAATCGTTTTTCTTTGGCACCAAAGACTATTACCTCAGTTTTATTTTTGTTTAGCTGGAGAAAATTGTGGCACAACCAGTCATTAATTTCCTCAATGCATTTACCAAGAGCCTGTACAGGGCCTCGGTCTCCTGGTGACATTGTGATATATATTTGTGTGTCATCTGCATAGCTATGATAGTTTATTTTGTTGTTCTTTATAATCTGTGCCAGTGGGAGCAAGTAAATGTTAAACAGATGAGGTCCCAAGATGGAACCTTGGGGAACTCCACATGTGATACTTGTCTGCTCAGATGTGAAGTTACCTATTGATACAAAGTATTTCCTGTTTTCTAAGTATGTTTTGAACCAGTTTAGTACAGTTCCTGAAAGACCTGCCCAGTTCTCCAGTCGTTTGAGTAATATGTTGTGGTCAACTGTATCAAATGCTGCACTGAGATCCAGTAAAACTAAGACTGACATTTTTCCACTGTCTGTGTTCAGACATATGTCATTAAACACTTTGGTCAGAGCGGTTTCAGTACTGTGGTTCTGTCTAAAACCTGACTGGAAGGCATCATAGCAGTTATTCTGTTTTAAGAAGTAATTGAGCTGCTGAGAAACTGCTTTTTCAATGATCTTACTTAAAAATGGGAGATTTGAGATCGGCCTGTAGTTATTCATTTGTGTCTTGTCAAGATTGTCCTTTTTCGTATAGGTTTAATTTCAGCAGTTTTTAGTGATTCTGGAAACACACCTGATATTAAAGAAAAGTTGACGATTTGTAACAGGTCTGACTCCAAAGTCTTTGTGACCTTTTTGAAAAAACTTGTTGGCAGGACATCTAAACAGCAAGAGGAGGAGTTCAGTTGACCTAAGATGTCCTCCAGGTCTTTGCTGTTAATGGGGTGAAACTGTTTCATGGTGTTTAAACAGTTTTTCGGTGGACACAGTACATTTCCTGGATCTGCTGTTGATGTATTAATTGCTTGTCTGATCTTTTGGATTTTTTCTGTGAAGAATTTGGCAAAGTCATTGCAGGCCATGGTCGAATGAAGTTCAGCTGCCACTGACACAGGAGGGTTTGTTAGCCTGTCAACTGCAGCAAATAAGACCCGAGCATTATGACTGTTTTTGGTGATGATGTCAGAGAAGTAGGACCTCCTTGCACTCCTCAGTTGTAAGTTATAATTGTGAAGTTTCTCTTTATAGATGTCATAATGAACCTGGAGGTTTGTTTTTCTCCATCTGCGCTCAGCTTTCCTACACTCTCTTTTTTCATTTTTCACCAGTGTGGAGTTTCTCCATGGAGACTTTTTCCTTCCAGAGATAACCTTCTCTGGAAGGTCTGTTTTAACACATTGTGGCTGAAACCTGCTCTAAAAACGTGCTTTCGGCTGTCCACATGGGAACAGGCCTTATCTGTGTACAGTACGAGTATAAAAAGCAGAGCACATATTGCTTTTAAGTTCTCTTTACCTTGGACGGCTCCCATGTTGCTCTATATCGTTACAGATACTCGGAGCAGTGGTCAGCTATGCCTCGCACAGCTGTTTCTACATAAGTATGGAAAGAAAGATGCACATGCGCCTTTTCTATGTGTGTCCGAGTAACAAAAGGAATCAGATTACACTCGTAGCTTTTCTGATGGATATCTGATTTAACCGAGATGAGGGAAGAGGCCACACTTGACTTGGGAAGTACTTTGTTTTCAGACAAGTCTGCTGTACCCATCTCCATATCTATTATTGATATATAATTCACCTTCTCCCCACTGGTGTTTCTGCAGCACAGGGATGTTAGACTATTAAAAAATTTTTTAAAAACTTGCCAGTGAACAAAACAATGTGCCACCAGATTCTGCAGGATTTGTTATAGCAGACAAGTCTCAAATTACCAGGGAAGGTAAAAACTTCACATTTTCAGGGGCATTCGGGACAAGGTCCTTCCACACCATGCATCATTAGTTTAAGACATTATCTTAAGGTCAAGACAATGTTATCTTATTAAGCACTTTTGAAGATATCATAGGGGACATTCAATTACATCCTTGCGATCATCTCACAGGGGTTAGAATGCAGATTGACAAACATTAATCGCTTACGTTGGGCCCAAAACTGTCACAGGCATACATTTAATTCAGATATTTCTATAGCATTTTGCAGACAATCATATCAAACCAAATCCATAACCTCAGCCTTAATAATCTTGCATTTTATTAACTTCTTGCACAAGTTTGTAATAATTTAAAGCAGTAAGCAGTGTGAAAATATCAAACGTTGGTTTTTAGGAGGAGAAAATGAGTTCAACAAGTGCTCCGGCAGCTCATATGCATTTTGTCAAACGGCAGGAGAAATTCAACACAACAGCAGGAAGGCTGTGACACGTTCACTTTGTCAGAGGCGCTTGTCAGCTGAGCCTCCTCCAGCTCCCTGTGTCTTTTTTTATCCCCCCTCTCCTTCCTGCCCAGCGGGGCGTCTGTGCATCCGTCAGGCTCTGTGTGGAAAACAGTGGGACTGGAGCTTTGTGATTGTTATAATTTTCATCTCACCCCCCACCCCACCCCTTCACGTCTCTTGTCCGAGGCCACCTGCTTTTGTTTTTGTTTTTTTCCTTGGTTCTTTTTCTCCCCCCCTCACAGGGAAGTCAGCGGGCTTCATTGACTGGATTGTCATGGCAACCTGATACTTGGCAATTTATTGCTCTCTAAGAAGACACAGCAGTGCCTCTGAGTCACGTTTGTTAGATATATGCATGTTTACATGGTGCATGTCGGGTGACTTCAGCACATGGACAATCTGAAAACCAAAGTCTGCACGATAGAATATTCTGAACTGTAAATGGACTGGTTCTTGTGTGTTTTCTACTCTTTGTGTGCTCAAAGCGCTTTATACAACAAGCTTCATTCACCCATTCACACACATTCATACCAGCGCTTGTGTTTTTCTCTGCTCAAAAGCTTTCAATCTAACATTCACACACACACACACACACACACTCTGATGAATGCATCAAAGAGCAACTTGGGGTTCAGGTTCTTGTCCAAGGAGACATTGAACCAATCGTTCAGTTCTTAGATGACCGACTCTACCTCCTGAGCTACAGCCACTCCACTGTTTCAGTTTAAGGTATTAACTGTAACTATGTACACCTTCTCTTCCCAAAAGGTTGATTCTGTTCATCTGCACGTAGCGTTTTCAGTGGGAGAAACGTTTGGTCACTCATCCTCACTGCAGGTTTCCCCAACCCTATAAACAGTTCATTTGCACAGTGACTGAAACTAGTTTCACTGATGAACACTGGCTGTGAGGTCAGTTCCTTGATCATTAATATGCAAATTGTCATGACCATTTCTTCTAACAACATGGTTATGGTTCTGAGTCATTCGGGTACGATGCCTTTTTAAAGACGTTGCTGTAGGCTGGAGAACCTTATATAGCATCGGTATCTTTAGTAAGACAATCATGGTGTACAGAATCTGTGAGTGCATCAGCCAGTACTGGTGTATTTCTTGCAGTAGCCATTCCTGTGGCCATATCTGTGGTTCCAACATTTTTGTTTTTTGGGGGGGTTTGTTTGTCGTTTTTTAATGGTGAAAATGTACGGAAGAGGATTAGGGCCACTGGAAAGAACAAAAAAGTGGCCACGTCTTTTTGTTTCTCTTCTTCTCCAGAATTCTGAGAAAAAAGTCAGAATTTTTAAATTAAAGTCAGAATTCTGACTTTAAATAATTTTTTCTCAGAATTCTGGAAAAGAAGAAAAAAAGATGTGCCCACTTCTCTTTTTTCGGTGGCCCTAATCCTCTTCCGTAAAAATGTGCTCTCGATTTTCATTCTTATGAATCTCTCATTCAGACCACGAACTCACAACACACACAAATTCTAAGTCAAAGGCATGAGCGTACTTTTGGCTCCTCCATTATTTCCCAACGGTCACCACAGTGGATGGATCTCCATGTCTGATTTACACTTCTTCATCTAATCCTCCCATTTATCTGTGCTTGGGACTAACACTGGGTTACGCTACTTTGTGACGTCCTCAGGCTGAGTTTGTGACTCCGTCCAGAATCAAAATGTGGATCTTTCACATGTTCAGCAAATGTGTTAACCACTACACCAGATATCATGAGACACTGACATGAACTGATGTAGATGATCTTGAGGTATAATGTAATATTAATTATGTTTGCTTTACTGTACAATGTTGTAACGTATGTTTGTTGAGTCAGCTTGTTCTCATTCCTCATACTGTGATTGTGCCAAAGCTGCTGTTGTCACAGTTTAAGGATAAGTAGTTTAATTTTTAAATGTGGATGGTTAGTGTTAGAATATTTAAAGCCAGTTATGGCCTCTTTCTCTCTAACTCACTAGTGTTTATAATTCACAAAATAAGATATGAAACAAGAATGTTCAGAAACATTAAGCAATAGATGAAACTGTGCAGAAAAAGAACAGTTCTCAAAGCTTTTAGTCATACTGTAAATATGGTGCATGAAGGGAAATAGAAACAATCCATCCTCGTTTTGTGCAAATATCTTGCAGTTATTTAAAATAAACTTTTACATGTGGAAAAAGGTTAAAGTCAAATCCAGCTGTTACCTAAAACTCAATTAGCAGCTTAAAAATAGCTCCATTAGGTTTATGGTCCTGTTTATGTAAGCGTGCTTACTCACATACATGGTCAGAGCTTCCAGATGAACGTTTAAGAAGGCAGTTAATGCTGTTTTTGTGCTCTGGTAGCTGCAAACTCTCCCCGCTGAGGACGGCTATCGCAACATTTTTAGAACAAGCAATTCAGGGAGAGAGAGCATTCATTTTTGGCTCGTTCGCCTCAACAAGCTTCAATTTGTCTTCCACTTAGAGACCAATCGACTCGCTCAGCCCTTCGCCCCTGAGACCCGTGAGCAGCTTGGATTAGAAAATGGAGCTCTGCTAAACAGCCATCTGCAGAGTGTGAGGTCTTCGACTGGGTGTCCAGTACAGCAACACAACACAGGGACGTGACGTGTTGAAGAAACGTCAAGAGTGGTTCAGAAGACAACGTCTAACCTCAGCATTAATGTGGTCGTGCATTCGTGGAGGTTCATGGTGGTTTGTGCCTGTTACACACCAAGAAAATGGCAGTTAAAGAATATTTCTGACAGGCTGGAATCACTGCTTGAAGAGGGAAAAGTGAAAAATCTGCTTTTGCTCCCAGTTCCACTTCGGTGAACCTCGACACATGAATTTGCAGAGTTGACAAAGTACAACCCATCCTGACAGTAGTGACCTTTGAAAGTAGCAGAAGTCTCCATATTAGTGCTGTACTGGCATACAGTTTTCTATGAAGCGTCCTCTGCTGCAATATATCTCCTCGAAAGTGATGAGCCTTTAATGCTATAGTCAAGACTCCAATACAAGTCCAAGCACTTTTGAGTCCTTAAAACTAAGATAGAGTGAATGTCGAGTCTGATTCATGCCAAAAATTATTCTATTATTTTTTTAATCACATGGAAACACATGATTGTTGTTTCTTTCTTCTAAGAGAAATTTGGGGAAATCACGCAACATCCTGGTGCAAGTTGTAACACCGCTAGATTCAGACAAATCATTGTTCTTTTTCTTAATGACTGAAACTAAAATGTTTGAGTAGCTTTCAGTGGACTCATTTACAGACAGTGCACACTCCAACAGGGGTCACTGTAGCTCAGCAGCTAGAGCAGGTCATCTAATTATAAGCTAGGTTTGATCCCTGGTAGCTCCAGTCTACATGCTAAATATCCTTTGGCAAGGTACTAAGTCCAATTTGCGCCTTGTGAGTGTTGGATAGAAAGCACTTACATAGTAAGAGCACAGAAAAATTGCTTGTGTCAGAGGGCGAATAAAGCAAGTTGTATAAAGTGCTTAGAGTGCTCAGGTAGAGTAGAAAAGTGCTATATATAAGAATCAGTGAATTTACAAGGTAGTCACATATGATATATTTAACTCTAACTGGGTTTATGGTGTCAGTGTAACGTTCATATTATAAATAATAAACCCAGTTAAAAACTGAAGCAACAAATTAAACAGGAGTCAATCATTTCAGCCAGGATTCCCCCTGCTGGCCATTGTAGAAATTGCAGGCTTAAGGCATTTTGCATTTAGTGTCACGTTTTGGGGTTCAAGGTCCATCTTCTTTATAAAGTTTGGTGCTGACCTGTGACCATATCATGTGCAAACAGATCACAGAACATGCCAGTATGTTAATATTAACCTCTTTATCAGGTTTAAGTCAAGTGCCAAAAACTGCAGTTCCTCTGGTGGCCACATGAGGCTTTAAAAAGCCCTCAAACCTGTGAGTGATGTTATGGTTGCCAAAGCCATCTTTTACATTCAGACTCTGGTTTTAGCCTTTTACGGCGTGATTGAGACTTAAAAAACAGAAATCAGCTGGTATAGTGTAGCGATTCAGCTCTCTATTGCTATTCCTGGAGTCATGCTGCTAGCGTGGCTAAAAGACAAATACTGAAAAATTCTGTTTTGTGGCAGGGACACTGTTCAGAGGCAGACCTGTCACATTCTGTTAGGTGTGTGTGAGACAGCAACTGTGTGTGTGTGTGTGTGTGTGTGTGTGTGTGTGTGTGTGTGTGTGTGTGTGTGTGTGTGTGTGGAGACTGTTCCTTGGATGTGGGTTGAGCCCTGACAAGCCAAACACCATCACCCCACCATCACTCCCCCCCATCACCCAGAGCCAGTCTAGCAGCTTGTCCTTCCCGAGGGCCCCGTGTCTGACATGTCAATCCATGTCTGGGTCCTCGCTGGATCATAATCACACACACACACACACACACACACACACACACACACACTTTAAATGTCAAAAATAATCACTATAAGAACTTAATACAGTGGCACACTCAGAAAGCAATCTCATTCTCATCTCAAAGAGGGTGGTTAGGTCTTTCATCGGCACTTCAGTGGAACGAGATGTGTCATGTAAACACTTTCTGATTACTTTCTATTTTCAGAACACACATCAACTTAAACTTGCAGATGCAATTGTGCTGCAAAGTCAGGGATCATTGCTCCTCCAGGGTTCAGGAGGAATATAAACAAATAGCACGTGTCTCAGTAGATTAACAGTAAGTCTGAGGTGCTGTTTCACTGTTGGTGAAACCTGCCAGGATGCTTAAGGTTGTAGTGATGTATTTGTTTTTCAGACTTGTGTCAGCATGTCAAGTATGGACGTATTGCTGAGTCAGGATGTAGTTAACCTAGCTTAGCATGAAAGGAAATTAATTAATGGGCTCGATTTTTCTTCTTATTAACACAAAATATCTGCTTCTTATTCAAAAAACATCAGTGAGCGAGGAACAGTTACAGCACGTAGCCTAAAGTTACATTTTAATGATATTATTCAAATTTTCAGAACATTTCCGAGCACTGTTTAAAACAACCAAATCTGACGCCGATATTCAGCCCAATATTATCACAGCAAGGCAATCAGAAGGCAGCAAATCTCATATTTTATTCCATAATGTCTAAAAACTGAGCATAGCAAAAGATCCGGGTCAGGGCGTTAAGTCAAGCCAAGCCACATTTCCATCTGATCTCAGATTACCCAATCAGGTTAAGGCTCAGCTGACAGCCTTCTACACATTTACACAATTAACAAATCTCATTCAGAGTGCACTTTTTAAGCTGCTTTAGCCTGCCTTCATTTATAGGATCCACTTTGAAACACAACCAGTGCTCTGTGCTCTGCTGGGCGCCGTGGGGGGGATCCAGATTACGGCACATCGGGAATCCATTTTTGGACTATAGTGGTCTGGACTGAACTTGTGATTAAAAAATAAATGAATCACAAAATGTTTATTGAAGTCATAGTTCAAGTGAGCAGAAGAGTCGTTTCTCATGAACTATATAATCAGATTTTGCAGCCAAAGAAGTTACATCCTGCTGGCTGTTAGAAAAAAAGAAGGTTTAGTGCGCTTCCCATTAAGACTCCAGTAATGAGAACTGTCACAGTTACCAATGATCTCAATCTGATGAAGACTTAAAACTATCAGCTGAGATGATAAACTTATTATCAAAATGTTTTTGTTTTCTGATGGACTTAGTCGTGAATGAAGTTAGGATTACCAACACACACGGTCTGGTTTCTTTTTGCTACCACAGGAGTTGCCCCCTGCTGGCCATTAATGTGGATGCTTATGTGGATACAGACTAAGCAGTTGTGTTTACTGCCCGTTTGTTTTGATAACATATGTTACGACCCGGCTCAAGGCCGCAACATAAAAGAAGATGAATACCAGATCGTGGGATGAGAAGAGGCTTCATCTTAAAATGGACAACCAGGTCGGCTAAAAAAATGGCTGGTGCCACTAAGGCGAACACAACAAAAGAGATGGACAAAAATGGTGAACGGAGAACTAAACTATACTGGGAAAACTAATCTACTGACCCTGAACAGAAACACAAGCCTGAACACAAATAACCGCGAGCAGAAAACAGATGACGGTTGGGCAGCAGGGAAACACACGGATGAGACATGGTGGATACACAGACGGACCAGCCAAACTACAAAGACAGAGGACGCGACTTAAATACACACAGGGAAACACAGGGAGATTGCACACAGGTGGGGAACACAGCTGGGAATAATCAACAAGACGAGACAGAGGTAAAACTGAACACACTCACATGAGACGCAGACCTTCACAATAAAACAGGAAACGAGAACAAATCCTTAAACATAACATAAAACAAAACACTGACAACATTAAATCATAACACATAACAGAAAAAAAATCCATCATCCAACCTTAAAATTGTGAAGTCTGGAGAAAACTGTGTGCAGATGATGCTTTTTCACCTTTCAGACAGTTTATGCTTTGGTGACGTAAACCTGAGCGGAGACCTGCTGGAGAAGCACATATCTGCAGTCACATATCACATCAGGGATTGGAATACAGTTTGCAGCATGATGAACGTGTATATTTGCTTTTACTGACTGTGGACATGATAGTGTTGATGTGTCCTGTTCAACCTACTGCATTTCAGAGTCGCTCAAAAAGCACTATTTTCAGTCTGCTTCATTGCAGGAAGCACAAAGATTACAGCATCTTCTCACTTTTGTTCATTATATTTTCATGGGTGTCATGGTTGCTAAGCAACAACAGCAGTATTTCTGAGTCTGAGGAGCAGTGAGAGAAACTACACAGAGGCTGAGTGGGTTTTGATTAAAAAAGAATAAATCTTTGATCTTTACTTGCTCGGCTTGTCGGAAACACAAGACTCTTAATGTGCATGTGAAATGTTTTTATTAGGCTAGAACTTTCTGCTGAACTAATAATAGAGACCGCTCGTGTCACCGTGTGCTGGAAGAGTGACAGCAAACAGACTGGCTGAATCTGCTTTTTTCCTGCATAATTAAGTTTAATTAAATTTGACTTGTTCGTGGCAAAGAAACGGCAGCGTCAGCCTGTCAGTCAGTCAGTTCAGCAATCGGGCTTGGGTGGAAATGTCTCCACATTCACTTGATGAAAGACCGTGAACTTTAGTGCAGACATTCGTTGTCCTCAGAGGATAAATGCCAGTGCCTCTGGTGAGCCCCTGACTTTTAAACTTGCAGCACCAGGGTTATAATTTGCATTGGCCCATCACTTCTGCTCATGACAGGGTAAGATTAGTTAGCAATTTCACCTGACCTTTGAGATTCTTCATCTTTACCTTGAGAGCTGAAAGGTCCAAATATTCCAGTCTTGCTTTTAGTTTAAAGCTTTTACGTTTTTCTAACCTTTCCAAACATCTCATTTTTCTTCAGATTTTTTTAATCAGTAATAAAGTTCCCTCCCCTAGAATAACATTTTCTAAGTATCTGGTAGTGCTAGCGCTGCTGCTCCACCAGTCATCAGAGATGCTTGTAAACTAGGCTAGTAGCATTAGCATTAGCATCCAGGTCCTCTACAAGGACATGAGACTGTAGCCTAGGGTGACCAACCGTCCTCTTTTCCCCGGACATGTCCACTTTTCACGTTCTGTCCGGGGCGTCCGGGGGGATTTTTGAGATTGATAAAAATGTCCGGGTTTTCCTATAGTCCGACAGAGGACCCATGTGTGTGACATCATCCCCGAGCTTCTACTTTGTGAGCGCTTGTTCTGCGCTCAAAGACGGGACAGACAGCGTGCAGCAACGCCCCTAATGATGTTTAAAAGATCCCGAAGCACAAGTGCATCTTTTCAGATGAACTGCAAAAGAAATTTCCCTCTTACCGGCCCAGTACTGGTAATTTTTCTTATGCAGATGAGGCATTATTTCTGTACCATTATTTAATTACAGAGGCTTTTAAGTTTGTTTGGGGTTTTTTTGCACTTCTTGACTTGTAAAAGCCTAAATGACATTTTTTATTTCACAATTCATTAACCGCACAGAGAAAGCATCGTTGAAATATGTTGAATATGTTTCTTTAAGCAAATTTTTCATGACTGAGCCAAGTGTCCTCTTTTTTGGAAATCAAAATATGGTCACCCTACTGTAGCCCTGACACAGCTGCTGACCTACTAAACAAATCATTAGTGTTGTAAAAAGGTTAAAAGGGTTTTGGACCGAGCCCCAGGATTGGTTCCAGGGCCCTGGGCCCAGTTCGTTCTTGTAGGACTTTAGCTGTGACACTGACTTGCCTGCAAACATGAATCAGAACTGTCCTACTCTGGGCTAATCTGGCTGCCAAGTTTGCAGTTTCAAGTTTCTTTATCAGCTAACAGTCACCACCAGATTCAGGCAGCAGAGCGAAGTTGCAGCTATGTGGCTAATTTGCTTGCTTTCGCAGGTATTGCTAGTAAAATACTATCTGAGGAAATCATAGTTAGCTACTTTACTAAATTAATGAATTACTGATTGGTTTCTGAGGCATGCATGTTTTGTCATCTTGGTTACATTTTTTAAAACAAAAGAGAACCATATGGTGAGAAAGAGTGGGATGGTTGTGCTGACACGTTAGCTCATGAGCACATGGTTTCACAGTCTGACGAATAATCCTTTTTAAAACAGGGTATGACCAAGATTTACAAAATAGACTCTGTTTCAGCATGACTTCACATGAAGGTGTGAGTCCTTTAAAATAAAAGTGTCAAAGCATAAAGCTGTTTTTATCGTAGACTTTGTAGCCAAAAGCTTCATCATGTTCAAGCAAACCGTGTTGTTATTACGTAATTCCAATCAGGTACAGCACAGTCACATTACACAAGACGTGCTCACAGCAGTGAAAAGAAAACTAAAATGCAAGCGCTGCAAAGATTTCTATATTGTTCATCTAAATCGGAGTTTGATGTTGTAGTGCGGTGTCACTACTGTAGCTGCACCTGTCACACTGGATTCATTCTTATCTGACCCAGTTTGTCCACTGGGATCAATAAAGTTCATTTTACTGTATCTTATCTTTGATCTGAGCCGGTATCAGCTGCACCGTGATTGGTGCCATGTATTTAAGATCGAATCAATGTGAGGCTAAGTGGGGTCTCATTTGTGTAGTAAAGCTGAACATATTGGACACATCAGACAAGAAGAATCTATACACTAAAATGCTGAACTACTGCAGAGTTTAAGGCTTCAATGACTATCATTAAATGCGAGCTGATCTAAGTACTTTTCCCACTTTCTGTTCAGTCAGATCAGATTAAGTGGGGTCACGTATATTCCCAGAAACACAAAACCAAAAGTTACAAGAGCAACAGGAAAGAAGTGGAGACTGTGCATTCCTCTCTGTGGAAGAAACAGCAGCGAATACAACTTTATTTAGTTTCATTTATTTATTCATCAGCAGTCATAAACAATCAGTGGCAGGCAGAACAGGAAGCCTCGATAAATTTGTCTTTGCCTTCAGCTGCTAAATAATAAAAGTGCAATTAAATAAAACAGCAAATCTCAGCATTCGACAAAACTAAATTAAGAGATTTTATGTTATTCTTGTTCAAAAACATTAACAGTTTTTTAAAATATATATACTAAAAGTCTGTCTAGAAGCAGGTTTTTACACTAGGTAGCCATCTTGGTGATGCCTCAGGCGCTTACTTGTGCAGATATCTACAGTAACTTTCATTTCAGTGGTCAGTGGGACATAAAAGAGTGCATGAATAAAATTGAGTTTTGCTTTGTTTCCCAGAAAACTGTTTTATCAGAGACCCTAAAGGTTGATTGTGTTCATCTGGACGTAACGTTTTCAGTGGGAGAAACGTTTCATCACTCATCCAACCGACTTCTTCAGTCTCAGCTGGCTGTGGCTTTCCCCGACCTTATAAACAGTACATTTGCACAATGAGTGAAGCTAGCACCACTGATGAACAAGGCAGGTCAAGGAACTGACCTCACAGCACATTGCTCGTGGTTTGACTTGACTGCAACCTTTAACCCTACTCAAGTAAATTTAAATAAAGTGTTTGGAAAAATGTACTATACACAAATACTTGCACCGTGTTCACTCAGTCATGAGCTGCTGTAACATGAATCAAATGGCTGAATCGCCACCTCAGCATGCAGCCAAGTTCTATAGAGTCTTGCTAATGACCTACTAATTGTATTCAGGTGTGTTGCAGCTGGGACACCAGCCCTCGAGGATTGAAGTTTGACACTCCTGGTCCAGATGAACAGAATCACCTTTTTGGGATTTCCTTACCTGGATGTTTGAACATGCGTGCAGACTGTTTTATTACAGCTTGTTTTTAACACATTTTTGCAGCCTTTATCAGGGTACTGCAGCTGTAACAAAAACTTCCTACACTAGATTTGCTGAGAATCTAATTTATTGTTTCTATTCATTTCCCTCTGCTGTACACTGTTTTCAGATGCTTCCCGTCCCTACAGAGCAAGACTGAAGGTTCTGCTAAATTATTTCCTTTTCTTTTTAAAGAAAGGCAGCGCGTGTCCTTTGAATCATCCGGCCCTCGCTCTCCTGAATTATAGATAGTTAAGCTCAGTGATTACAGCAGATTGCCATGCAATTGCCTGTGTCAGTCAACCGGAGCACCATCGACTGTCCTAGATTCACAAATTCTCCCTCGAGTGTCTCTCCTGGGATGCAGGGTGCTACTCTTCTCCGACTGCTTCTGTTTAAGAGGTTTATGGGCTGAGAAGTGACAGAAATTCAAAGAGTGAAACTATTTTCAGCACTTTTCAACTCGACTGGTATGATGATAGGCCGCGGTGGGATTGTTGTCACAAAATCTTAAGTAGAAGTTATTTTTGGTATCATATTAATAGGGTTGCTGTGTTGTTTTTGTCTGCCACAGAAAGAGAAGGAAAAAAGTAGAAGTGGAGACAAAAAGTGATTTCAGGTAAACGTCTTTGAGTAAAAGTTCCTAATCTCTCTGCTCAGTAAAACCATAATCTGCAGTGTAACGAGATGATATCCAGGCATTGATGTGGAAGTAATCCACCCGTATAACCCCCCAAGAAACCCACCCTACGGGGACCCCCAGGTGGATTTTGGATTTATATTGCTAAACTAAAATCCCCGTTTTTCCAGTGGGCAGAAAAAGCAATAAGCTTCAATCACAAAGAAAAAAGCAAGAGAAACCAAACCCAGTCCTGAGCTTTGTGTTGTTTCTCCGTTATGCAGCCCTCCTCCTGATCACGGCTCGGGACCCCGCCCACTGGGGGCTGTATACATTTCAAAGAGAGTATATCATGAGATAGAATCGCGTGTGGATGCTGAATCGTAAAATGGGAAATCAAACATTGATGAGTGAGTCATTAATAATTGAGAGAGGCAGCGTAGAGATCTGTTGGTGAGTAGGAGTTAAAAGAGTGACTAGCAGTCCAACATGAGGGTCTGTTAAGACGAGTAGAGGGTGGATGATTTCAGGCTATCCCAGATGAAAGTTGACAAAAGACTATGACACATATAGTACTTTCTCAGTCTGTGTGTCACACGTGACCCACAATAATATGTGGACACAGCTGTGATTCAAGCATGTTCGCTCTCCTGTTTCACAGGTCACAAGCATCAAAACGCATAAACACAGTGACGTTTGTCCCGCGTTGTTTCAGGCTGTGGTTATGATGTGCAGTGTAATTACCTGAGCTTCTGCAGCTCTGCCAGACTAAATAAGTACACTGTTGTACATGTGTGTGTGATGGAGGACACTATTGTTTCATATATATATGTATATATATGTGTATATATATATATATATATATATATATATATATATACACCAAGGATTCAGAGAAGAGCTCGAGAGGATGTGGAGGGTGAAGGTAACGGTGGTCCCCGTGGTAATCGGAGCACTAGGTGCGGTGACTCCCAAGCTAGGCGAGTGGCTCCAGCAGATCCCGGGAACAACATCGGAGATCTCTGTCCAGAAGAGCGCAGTCCTGGGAACAGCTAAGATACTGCGCAGGACCCTCAAGCTCCCAGGCCTCTGGTAGAGGACCCGAGCTTGAAGGATAAACCGCCCGCAGGGGCGTGCTGGGTGTTGTTATATATATATATACATATATATATATATAGCTATCTGTCCATATAAACATATAAATGTTCTTCCTTCAGGATTCTTCCTTCATACTAAGATATTAATATGATAATTATTTCTTAAATGGAAAAATGTGTGTTTTTCATTTGTTTATTTATTTTAACTGAGCATTTTTCTTCTTCTCTCACCTCTTTTCACTCCATGTGTGTTTATACACCCCTCTGCATTAAATCATTATTATTCATCTGGGGCTGTCTTCCACATTGTGCCCCTCACCCCCTGAATTAGTTGCTGTAGATGGCTAACAATGCCAAAGGTTTTCTTCCTGTTAAAAGGGATTTTTTCCTTCCCACTGTCACCAAGTGCTTGCTCTGATGGTTGGGGTTTATAGCTGACAGTATGAAGCACATTTGAAGTGTATACAGTCCCGAATGCACAGCGCCCCGCTGAAGTTTACTGACAGAAGAAGCAGAGCTGTTTGTGTTTGTGTGAATAAATTCTGGCAAGACTAACCCAGGGAACAGCATTATGTTTCCTCTGCTCATTATTTCTTCTGTTTTACAGCGTTGTAATCCATCTTTACTCCCACTGTTACACAAACATGCAGTTAAACTTGATATTTTACTTCTGTTGTAGCTAATGTTACACTCTGGGGCTTGCAATAAATGTGTAAGATTGCCATCTTGCAGAGTCTCATTTATACTAGAGTGACATTGACAAATATGGCAACATACAGAGCACCACGAGTACTCAGAAGGTGTATTTATAATGGCCCAGAGGTTCTCCTCAGGGTTCACCAACTTGGTTTTGCAGAAGAAGATGAAGGACCACCAACTGATTTCAGGAGACAGTTATAATCTAGGCGAGCCATTCCACTTCCTATTGATCCCACTGTGTAGAAATTGGCTTCAGTTTAGTCAAAGGCACAAGAGGAGGCGCTCACAAGCCAGTTCTCATTTATTAGGAGTGAATGGAGTTAAATGGCTGAAATAAGTGAAATAAAATGTCATTTTTCTTACAGGGAAACATGTTTTTTCCTATAAAACTACAGATGCTTGTCCATTGGTCAGTTAAGGATTTATGACAGGAAGCTCTTTGATTCCAAATGTCTGTCTTAATTCGACATTAAGTGTATTTTTAAATCCCAGCAGAAGCTTTCATGTGTGTAAGAGAGTGGTGTCATCAGGAGGCTGCTGACTGCTGCTTCATGCCTGAAGTCAAAATGGCGGATTCTGCAAAGTGACGCCGTGAATACACAAATACAGAAAAGTCAGATTTAGACGCCGTAGCTCAACAAGTTGCAAATGTTCAAAAAGTTTACTTTCCAGTTTTTATTTCTGCCATTTCTCCAACTTTCCATCCATCCACTCATTTTCTTAACCCCTTCAGGGTCACCAGGGTGAGGATGTGGGGGTGGGTGTCTGACACTGGGAGGTGGGGCACACACTGGACAGACAGAAAATCATTTGTGGTCACAGTCACGCCTACAGGAGATGTAGAACAATCAGGTAACCTAGCATACATGTCCTTGGAGCGTGGGGGGAAACCAGAGTGCTGTACAGAAATTCACACACAATGCAAAGTATAGAAAAGTGTGTAATACTACACGTCCACTGTGTGTGGTGCTACGTTTGGTGTTTTAGCTCTGCCAGTAAGGATTGCATTAAAATTTTGGATATTCTGCATCCACGGTTGGTTCATACTCATATTTGTTTGTTATTTTATTTTTTGTTCCAGTTGATTTATTTGTTTTTTAAACTGCACTGACACTGAGTCCCTTAAAACTTGATCTTCATGCCTCTGAGGTCTGAAGCGATCGGCCAATGGGACAACCAGAAACAAGAAAGCTTCCAAAAATCTTTTCCGTTGTCTGGGCATCTGCACCCTCACTGGTTTTCCAGCTTCTCAAGATTCAACATCTGACTACAGCTACATAATTTAAAACATTCAATATTAAAACCAGTAGTGGCATGACCTTAAAAAAAACCCCCACAATCCACAAGAGACATTTTTATGGTGTGTGAACATTCACCTCAGAGCCACTGCTATACTGCTACATCTGCCGTCTTGATCCTTTACAGGATTTAATGCAGGATTTGCAGTTTACCGCATCCTATACAGAGAATTACTGACTTTGCCAGCTATACTGAATATTGATGTGAACTCTGAACGCCCCAGTCTGCAAAGCAGGACATGAACTCTGATCAAACCAACATTCATCATGTTCAGGAAAAAAAATATACTGGATTTGTCATTTTATCAGCAAGATGTGAATCTGTTGCTTAATGAAAATACATCTGCACTCTGGACAGCATGATAATGAAAAAGAGGCATTTCACAGTGAGAATGGTGACGTCGGGAAAAGACTCGAGATCGCAAAGAGTTCAAGTTTCTGTATCTGGTTCTGTTTTGTTAAAGACTAAAAATGTTGCAGTTGCCACTCTGACAGTTTTGCCAACACAGACGTGTCTTCACTGTGTTTGGAGTGTAAATAACTGTATAGCTTGCCATGTGGCATAGCACCTAACTTTGTAGTATTCTATCAGTCTGTTACTAATTTGTATATATAGAAACATGAGTGAGTGCATTTACCTCCACAGTTACCAAATCCCCAGCACAAACGAAAATCTCTGGAGGGTTTTGAAGCAATCAAAGCTCCAAATGAGGCGATTGTGCTGTAAGTCTGTAGATTCAGACGGCTGCTGTCTCATTCTGCAGGAAAAAAAAGTCTTCTGACAGAAACTCCACAGATCATCTTCCTCCCTCCTTTTCCCTCACTCCGTCCTCCCAGACTCACAAACCTCATTATGCACATTATGCTGAGCGCAGATCTGCACAATCCCACAGACATTTTTAATGGGGTTTTTCCCCCTCATTTTTCTAGTTTGTCTCTTTTCTTTTGTCCTCACTGACCCATTTGAGCACTTCCAGGTACAGCCGTGGCCCAGCGAGACTCGATGATGGGGCTCGGGGGCTTGTTGCCTAGCAACAGGCAGCAAGCTGGCTTGTGTGGCAGTAGTGGCTTTATGTAACAGTGGGTTTGATGGTTGAATGTAGGGCGCTCAGTCTCCGGGGGGGAAGTGTAGGGACGTGTGTGTGTGTGTGTTTGGTCAGCAACACCCCCCCTCCCGCTTACATACACACCACCATTACCACCACCATGTACACACTCACGGAGGGGATGGCGAGCAATCCGAAAGGATACCCAGCTTGAATAAACTGACAGCCCCGCTCTCTGGATATAAATTTGATTTGATGTTGTGATGAAATGTCTGATCCTATTTTACCTTTGCAGGATGTTTATCATACAGAAAGTTGTACATGTATATGTATATGTATATTACTTTACCTAAAAAGGTCACAAATTGCTGTATCCCTCAGGTGCAATACACATTAATCATCATCATCACTGCAAATGTGCCTGTGTTAGCCAAATGCCAAATTTTTCCAACTGCTGTCCGCTGGCCAGATGTTAAAATAACCTTTAAAAACAACGATTAGGCATACCAACATTCTGAGCAAAGGCGAAAGCAAGCAGCAGAAACAAAGGAGGAAAAGACATGAAAGGTGAAAGACAGACTATGCAAACAACTGATGAAAGACTCTGTACAACAGGCAGTTAAATCCTGTAAGACGGGGAATGATGTAAAGCCAGAGCAGACAGACACGCAGCGAGCAAGGCAGGACAAAGAAAAAACTGTATATAAAAGATGGACGTACTGCCATAACTTCACTGCTTTCTGAAGAATCCATTCGAAGCCTCAGCGTTAGCGTTTTTGGCCATGTTACTCTTTTAGAGCTGGTGTTATCAGCTCATGCTAGCAAGGGTGGTTAGCAAGTCGCAAAAACTGTAAACTGTGCTAACATCCAAATTGCAAATGAAATACTAGAATTTCTCTCACAGATTTTTTGATGGACTATTAGAATTCCCAGTATAGTTTTAATAGATGTTTCCAGTAAAATAAACACAGTAGAGTGATTCAAATTAGAGGAGGTAAAAAAAAAAAAAAGATGTTTAATAGAAATGTGGTAGAGATGTGATCTTGAGGCGTGGTTGTGATTAACAAAGCATATCAAGATTAAACCCACAGTAAACCCTGAGAACCCACTAAAAAGGTTGTTGCATTAGCCGAGTCTGCTGGATTATGCTGTGGGATAAGAACAGAGAGGGCGCTGTTTGTCATAGTCACAAAAAAATCAAAGCTAAAAACATTTTTCATCCTACAGTGGTGTTTTTCAACGTTGGCTTTGTACACTAGTCGTGTGTAGTTCTTGGTTTCTGTGCTCTTTAATCAGCACATTGTACATCTGTGTTGTGTGTCATTGTTTGAGTCCACACCAACATGCTTTTACACATGCCACATGTGTGTGCGTGTCTGCCTGTGTGTGCTCGCTCCTCTCCCTCGCCTGCTGGCCAGATGGCAGACGGCTCCTTGTGGTCAGCTGAGGAGCATCACTGGCGGCGGTTGCCATAGTGTAAGTGGCGTCTGATTTATATTCAGTTAGTTTGACTTTTTTCTTAAATCACGGGGACCATCTGACGCAGAAAAGCTGAGCTGATCTAAACCGTTTCTGCATTGATATGTGTGCGTTTGCAGGGGTCGTTATTTCTGCCCCGGTTTAACAGAAAGGATGGAGTGTGTTTGGGTTCATGTGGGCTGAAAGGAGAGTTTTATTAACTGTGAATAAATGCTCGTCTCAGGACTCTGTTTCAACTTGGCTGCTTCATTTGGTGTGGACAACAGGCTCTGAGGTAATAATGTGAGCTCAGCTGCGATGCCACAGGCAGACTGTGTGTGTGTGTGTGTGTGTGTGTGTGTGTGTGTGTGTGTGTGTGTGTGTGTGCGCGCGTTAGTAAAACAATATTTTACATAAAACAGTGAAAGCCCATGCCCATGACAGCCGCACCAGCTCATTCAGGGAGCAAAATTGAGAAAATTAAACATTTTCACTCACATTCCTCATGACCAAAGAAAAACAGGTTTAAACAGGGACATCAGAGGAAGGATAAGCTGTATTTACTTAAAGAATTAAGCCATTGTATGGTAGCCAGTTTAGGCCAAACAGCAACCTCAGGGATGAAAATAAAGCAGCCAGTGTGGAAGTGTGAAGAACTGCAGTTCCTCTAATGTCCACTTGAGGAGCTCTCCAAAAACGAGTCCCTATAGAGAAGCGTCTAACTTTACAGAAGAAATAAACACGCTTACATTAAAAAAAGTTTATAGTTAATTTCCTCCTTAGTTATTTTTGTCTTCAATAACTAATCCATTTGTTTTTTGTTAAAGAAAAATGAAAGATGGACGTAACTACTGTGACATCACTTCTTGGTGACATTGTTTTCACTGTCGCCATCTTGATTACGTGACTGATAAGTAACTAGCCAGTTTACTTAATTAGCCTTTTACTTAGAAATATAGTATGACTTTAAAAATAAGAAAAGGCAAAGTGTTTACAGAGGTCAAGACAGAAAGCTGACAGCTATCGCCATCTGGTGGCTTTCAGAGAGATTGCAGGTTTAAAGCAGTGTGTCAGTGTCGTGGTTCTGGGTCATTCGACCGGGCATTTTGAGTTTGCAGTGTTTTTCAAATTTCTTTGTAAAGCGTTAGTTTTGTCATTTAGTTTAGTCGTTGGTTTTCATGTAAGTTAATATTACTCCCAGCCCGTGTGTTCTTATCCCCGTGTCAGTCCCAGTTTTCTGTCGGAGTCTATCGTGTCTTCTGTGTCGCGTCGTCGTTGTTGTGTTATTCTTTCATGTGTGCTCTCTCGTGTTCCCAAGCTCCCTCTCTTGTCTGACTTTCCTCCGGTGTCAAGCTCATGTGTTAGTCTTCGTCTCAGTGGTTCCTGTTTTATTTTGATAGTATCATGGACCATGTTCAGTGTGTTTAGTTTTGCCTCGTTCATTTGTATCAGCTGTGTCCCCCGTGTGTTTCCACTTCCCTTGTAACTCTTCTGTGTATTTAAGTCTCTGTCTTCCTTTGTTCATCGTCAGGTCGTCTGCTCGTCTCTCCGTGTTCATGGTTTGTAGGTTTTCCCACGGTCCTTGTATTTAGATCTTTGATTAGTTTTTCCCCAGTTTAGGTTTTATGTTAGTGTATCTCTGTGTTCTTTCGCCTTTGTTTCACATGTTTTTTCGGCCTTTAGTAAAATGGCTTGTTTTTTGTTAAACCTTATTCCTGCCTCAAAAAGACCCAAATGCAGACGCTCAAATAAATGCAGGGTCTGCCACCGCAGACCTGCAACAATTAGCTTGATGACCCGGAAGCTTCATTCACATTTTTTGCGGTCTGTGGTTAAGGATTAAAGTTAAAGGTGGTGTAGCTCCATCCATTAACACCTCAAATTGAAATGTATTTGTCACGTACACAATCATACACAGTATGACATGCAGTCCTTTAAAATACAAGAATAACCTAAAGTTAAAAATTACAAATCAAAATTTAAAAGCTGTGCAGATCGACAGTGAACAGTCCAAAATGGTTATGAAGCATATTATTGAAGTACATTATTTTTTTGTGCATGTACAGTGATGTGATATGAGAGAGACCACATCAGAGTACATTATCATTGTTGTTATTAAGTGTATGTGCAATGGGCATGTAGAGCTGTGTGTAGCTTTCTGACCCAGGACGCTGTAGTCTTTGTTCTTGTTAGATATCGGTTACCTGCCCAGAAATTATGAAAACAACGACCAACATCATCATTTATTCAACAATTATGTTCATCTGATGAACAACATTGACTCTTTGAGATCTGTCCTTGGAGAGAAAAGTAAAAAAAATATATAAAAATCACTTAGCACTTTTTCCGCTGCTCTCCCATCGATCCATTAAAACAATATTTTGGGGGACCACGAGAGCTCACCTATAGTTGTGCCTCTACACCAAGGCTACTGCGGGGCCTGGGTTGGAGTCCATCTCAGTCCATTTCCTGCATGTTATTCCCACCACTCTCTTCATAATAACCTGATTCATAAAAGATTTTTAAAAATTAATAATAGACCGTCAGTGCAGTCCTGATTATGGGTTACTCATGTTGTGTACTCTTTAAACACCTCGTGTACCATGTGAAGCCAAGCTGGAGTGTTTTTCCTCTGGAACAGTTCATACTAAAGTATCAGCTGGAATTTTAACCAGTCAGTATCGACTAAAGCCCACAGGAAAGTAGATTTTAGTACCACGGTGGTTGTGTTTGGTCGAGACCTCCGAGAGCTGAAAACAGGCTAAAACTCGAAAGGAGGTCCGCTCTTGTTTTGACCTCTGACCCCCCCCTGAAGCTAAAGCCGTCTGGATAATGAAATCCGTTGTCCATCCATTAGCCGCTGTATCGATGTGGTTTGCTCCTGAAAACCTTGTGATAGATTTTGAACCAAGAAAAAAAAGTTTCCACAATGCTCTTTTTAAAAAAACAAATACAAATAATGTTCAGCGCTGGCGTTACTGGTGCAGAACAACTAAACTAAAGAAAGCTCTGTTATCAAACTGTTTGCATTAAAATGAACGCTAGAGGCAAAAGTCTGATTTTCTTGTTCTGAGCTAATTAATTTACTGTCATAACTCTGACTTTTATTTTCCTTGGAGTGTCTTTTGATGAAAAAAAATCTGCTTTTAATGTAGTCTGGAACATCAAACTCCTGCCTTAGGCAATCAAATTTTCCTCAAATGTTTCTTATTTTTAATATTCAGAAACAATAACAACACTCCCACCAGCAGGCAGGGAAACAACACGTGTAGGCCTGTGTGCTTACCGGTCTATTTTAGGCAAAATAAGGGTAATGACTTGATCAGCTGCTTCACTGAGGATCAAATCAGAAACAACCTGATGCTAAATCAATAACAACCAATTTGTAATTGAATGTTGAGGTGTTCTGAAAATATGTAAATCCAGTTCATGACAGCAGACCTGCTTGAAGCTGTTGATCAGCTCACATCACTTCATTTTTTAATATAAACACTGATTAAGTTAATCATTAATGTTATAATTTGTGCCATACATTGGTTCAAGAATTAATCAGGGATAGCCTCAGAGAGAAAGCGGTCACTGTGCAGTTTGAGATTTATTAAATAATTATAAGGATTCAATATTGTATTCATACAATATTGATATAAAAAGTGAGTGCCCACCTTTTGCTTGAGGAATTTGTCAGGGGAATTTAGGAAGCAGACATATAAACACACAGCTACAAAAGCAGTAATCATGCACACACTCCGGTCTTGGTAAAGATCGGATACAATAACATCAACTAAGAGGCATCCAGGGCAGATCCTAGTGAGATGCCCCAAAAACCTCAACTAGCTTCCTTTGATACGGAGGAATAACAGCTCTGCTCTGCACCCCTCTCAGATGGCAGAGCTCCTCACTCCTCTCTAACGCTGAGCCCAGACGACCTTTAGAGGAAACACATTTCTGCTGCTTGTATCTGCAGTCTCGTTCTTTTGGCCAGAGCTGATGACCACAGGTGAAGGTGGGAATATAAACAGACCTGAAAATCAACAGGTTTGCTTTCACACTCAGTTTCTTTTCATCATGACAGAACGGGACAGCATCTGCACCATCTGAAGCAGCACCAATCCATCTGGAAGTCCACCTCCCGCTCCCTCCTTCCCTCTTTCACTCCTGAACAGAACCCGGGATACTTGAGGCAGCAGCTCATTGTTATTCCAGAGTGGACACACCACACTTTTCTGAGTGGGAACCGTGGTGTCAGACTTGGTGTCAGAACTGTGCACAAGAAAACACAACCTCAAGTTGTCACATTTGTCACATTTTAATGCCTGTGTTAAAACACTATGATACCTTTGCACAGCACTAAAAATATGAGACATTAATAACATCACCTCATTGAGCATCAGGTGGGCCAAACTGGACCCTTTGGAGGGCCGGTTCTAGTCCCTGAACCACATGTTTGACACCCCCATTTAGCTTGACACTCAGCTTTTGCAACAAACTTGTGTACACACAAACACACACACACACACACACACACACACACACACACACACACACACTTCACTGTGCCCCTGTCACCATAGCAACTCCATTCTCCACATCTCTGCTTCTCCCCTTGTTCCCTCCTCCTCCTCCTCCATGTCAAACAGAAAATCCATACGGGGGAGGGAAATGAGAGAAACAATCAATTTGTCCTGAACTCACCGCGCTCGTGTTCCTCACTGTCGTGGTGACCAGATGCTCCGAGTCGTTCCCGTTTGATTTAACAATCCATTCGTCGGCGATGTCTCTGTGGCAACACTCATTTGTGGCAGAAAGTAGAGTGGGAAAGGAGATTTCATGATGCAACGATTTTTAACATCTAAGATGATTAAAAGAGTTTATTAGTTTCCGTGCTGTCGCCGTAATGAATCTGCTGATTTTCCTGAAGCAGTTTGTGGGTGAATATTACACCAAATTAAGCTGCATAGCTTCAGCTGCTATCATCACCTTTCAGTCGTGATGCTGCTGCCAGTTGGTTGTGCAAACATCTTAGCAGAGATTAAACTTACAAATTTTACTAGAGGTTACAGACTGATCTGTGCAGGGCTTCATTTATTGAAAAGATAAAAGCTTTAAGATTTTAAGCTTGCACTTCTAACCACATTATTTTTGAGCTGCCCACACATGACACTTAAATCTGTGTCTTGGTGGCTCCTAGAATTTTGACACAACCAAGAAGATCTGTTTTTGGTCTCTTCCTGGCCCCTAGTGGTTAAAAATGATAAAAACAAAAATCACTTCAAAGCAAAGAAGCATTAGAGCTATAAAAGACTTTTAAACAGACTTGGAACAGACACAGTTCTCAATCCACACTATTGTATCGTGCCATGTTACCTTTGTGGTGCTGATAAAGCCTGGCCAAAGCACACGAATGTGGTTAAAGCAAATTAGTGTGTGGAAGCGATCGCAAACATGTACCATTGGGAGAAACTTCTGCAGGAGAAACAAAGAAGCAAGGGAAAATGAAAATCACACAGACTTGTGTTTGTTTTATAAATGTGAGGAAAAGCCTGGGGGAGAAGCAACCTGGCTACTGTGGTTAGCAGGGTCACCTCACAGTGAAAAGGTCCTGGGTTTGAATCCAGCCTGGAGCCTTTTCTCTGTGCGGATTCATTCCAGCTTCCTCCCACAATCCAAAGGCATGCGTGGGGTTTGGCTAACTGGTGATTTGAGTTGCCTGTAGGTATGAGTGTGAATGGCTGTCTGTCTTTATGAGTTAGCCCTGTGACAGACTGGCAGCCTGTCCAGGGTGCACCCTGTCTCTTGCCCCGTGACACCTGAGATCGGCTCCAGCACCCCTGAGATCATGAATTGGATAGAAAATTCAGCTGTGTGTAATAAACATAACAATCATCTTTGCACTGTGTTCAGCCAGTGTTACTGAGGACCAGAAACACGTGGGGCTCAGTAATAGCACACCTCACTGCTCCACGCATTGAGCTGTCCTTCTATCCCAGGGGTGGGCAATCTCAGTCCACGAGGGCCGGTGTCCCTGCAGGTTTTAGATGTGTCCTCGAACCAACACAGCTGATTTAAATGGCTAAATTAGCTCCTCAACATGTCCTGAAGTTCTCCAGAGGCCTGGTAACGAACTAATCATGTGATTCAGGTGTGTTGACCCAAGGTGAGATCTAAAACCTGCAGGGACACCGGCCCTCGTGGACTGAGATTGCCCACCCCTGTTCTATCCTGATAGCCGGAGGCGACTCTGATTGGAAAAAGAAAAGTTTCACTGCAGAGAAATCAATGAGAAAATAAATCCACCATTCACTTAAAACACTTTCCTGATTAGTTTGTGTCTCTGTTGCTAGCTTCAGCTCTTATTGTAATAAGACAACAGGGTGATTATTTTATAAATTGAGGTCCTCACACCTTACAGGGGATGCTTTAGAGCAGGGGTGGAGAACTCCAGGCCTCGAGGGCCGGTGTCCTGCAGGTTTTAGATCTCACCCTGGGTCAACACACCTGAATCACATGAGTAGTTCATTACCAGGCCTCTGGAGAACTTCAAGACATGTTGAGGAGGTCATTTATCCATTTAAATCAGCTGTGATGGATCAAGTAAACATCTAAAACCTGCAGGGACACCGGCCCTCGTGGACTGGGATTGGGGACCCCTGGTTTATATCTTTAGCTTCTTTAAACTTGGCTCTGAGGGTCTTCACTTTCCTCTGACACTGTAGCCACGTTTGCCTGTGCCCTCGTTCAACCATTTCTCTGGCAATGCACTCGAACACAGCCCGGTTACGATATGATCGTGGCACGGTGGTTAGCACTATTGCCGCACAGCAAGAAGGTCCTGAGTTCAATTCCACCATCAGGCCAGGGTCTTTCTGTGTGGAGTTTGCATGTTCTCCCCGTGTTTGCGTGGGTTCCCTCTGGGTACTCCGGCTTCCTCCCACCATCCAAAGACATGCAGCTTGTGGGGATAGGTTAATTGGATAATCCAAATTGTCACTAGGTGTGAATGGTTGTCTGTCCCTGTGTGTTAGCCCTGCGACAGACTGGCGACCTGTCCAGGGTGTACCCCGCCTCTCGCCCTATGACAGCTGGGATAGGCTCCAGCGCCCCCCGCGACCCTGAAAAGGATAAGCGGAAGCGAATGGATGGATGGAGAATTGTCTCCCCATATGCTAATCAAGTCCAAAGCCTCAGTTTCTATCCAGTGGCTCGCTCCGTCTCCAGTTTCCGCCGCCATGCTTTCTCGTTTGTCTTCTCCAGCGCTGATAATTGGCGTCTGTCCTGTGTCAGTGACGTAAAAGACGGATTTAATGTGACATGACCGTTCAAACAGCAGTCGCTTTCTAAAACATCAGATATGTATCAGATTCAGTACCACATATGAAAGTGACCTATATCGGGTTTGTGCTGTTCACACTGTCATACCATGATCGGATATGGGTCGCATAGGGTCAAAAAAGTCGAATTTGATGCACTTTCGCCTGCAGTGTGAACGTAGCCTTAGATGGTAACGGTTTGAAAGCTCAGCTTTAGCCTTTGCAATCCAACCCAATATTGGGTTGTGCAATCCTGTAGTCAAGCTAGCTATGTCTGTCTTTTATGTACAGCATATGCTTAAAGCATGAATTTCTTTTTCAAAAGTTTAATTAATGGTTTTAGAAAAATCATAGATTTTTTAAATGTAGGGTTTTTTTAAACTTCAGTTATTTAAAGCACTTCAAACTCCAGTTTCAAGCCCTGACTGGTTTCTTGTTCCTCACATATCAGCAGGCAGGGATGAGGAAGAAGAGATGAAATCTTTCTGCAGCCACACAATCAGGAAGTGTGTGTTTAAGGCTGATTCAGTCGGTCTGGGTATATACCGCCATCAAGTGGATGTTTCTGCAAACTGCAGGATGCCTGTGATTTGGTCCTGAACCCATTTCCACCACATGTGCACAGAGAAGGACACCGTCAGAGTTTCCTTTAGTTAGCAGTTTGCTCTCTTGTCTGCTTCTTCACATTCATGTCCGATATCAGAACTTATTTATTCACCAGAAAATCGTGTTACACAAATGAAGATTAACACATGGAGAATAATCATCAGTTTCCTAAAATTACACCAAAGACGGTAAATCTGAGATGTCTCTGTATGTCAGCTCCTTGATGGCACTTGTCTGGATCCAGGGACTAAATACAGGACTGATTGTTGCATGTGGAGGATATTTTTGGATGAAAGCAGACCGCTTCTTTTTTACCCACTCATTTATTTGTTCCTTGTTACACTTGAGTACAGGACAGCACAAAGCCACAAACATGTGCAGGCTCAGCGCTGTCACGTTAGGAGGTGAAAGATGAGGGTGAAAGCTTGTGGAGGGCAAAACAGCGGCAGGTGGGAAAGGGCTTCTATAAATCCACAGCGATGGTTGGAAAATGAGGAACAGGTGAGTGAGTGGGTGTGGGGAGTCAGCTGAATCTTGATCACCTAACAAGCTGCGCTAATGAGATCATTGAAAACACCTTCTTACTTACCAGTGTGCTGAGGTTTCTGTCCCAGAGCCACTTTCTCGTTAACGTTTCCTACATTTTGTGAGTGTGCAGGCCTTTGGACAGTGTCGTTTTGAAGACTTTAATTCTCCCTGCTAGAGTAAAACATCAAAGAGCTGCTCTTACATCCTGTTGATGTTTGGTATTTGTGTTAAAACAGGAACAGTAAAGCATCCTTCCTGTGTCTGAACAGAGCAGACGATCAGCTCTGATTCAGATCATCGACCATGAGCTGAGCTCAGCCGGGGTCCAGATGGTTTGGGATTGTGCAGCAGGTGTCTGGCTTCGCTTCCAACTTCTTCACTTCACGCTTGTCAGATGTGAAGAGAAGGAAGAATTCATCAAAACCTTTTTAATCAAGAAGATAAAAAGATGTGGAAATGGATTCGGATACTTTTTAACCTGCCTGTACTTCTGGAGACGCACTGAACGGCCCAACATCAGCATTCAAAAGATGGGACGGGTCTCACATAAACACTTTAGGGTTAGGATAATAGAGCTTACACTTTTACAAAAATAAATAGCAACTGGTTGACATTACAAAAAATTAGACGCTTTAAACAAGATGGAACACAAGCCCACAAAGTAACGTAAAATGAGATTAGTTCCTCTTCCGGTCCGTTATTTTCTCCTCCTGATGGAGAGACGAACCAGTCTAACTTCTGCCTTTAAGTCAGTTTAATTAATTAGTTAATCCTACAGGCTGGCAATAAGACAACACTCAAACGTTGAATTTATTCAGATTGTTTTAATAAAATGCATAATCTGTAATTATAGAGTGCTTTTCTAAACCCACATTACAAAGTGCTTCACAGAAGAAAACGACCTCGTAACACACGGATGTTGCTTTGAATTACATGACGGTGTTGTGGTCTGTCCTTTCAGAAATGATGGTTTGGTGTATCCTCTGCTAAGAGGTGACACAGGGAGGACTGAAGCACTTTTCCTTTTCATTCAACCAGCTACATCATAGGAAGTTACACAAAAACCTCTGAGACATTTCCCTCAGTTAGAAATAATGAATACTAATGACTCGATGACAACCACTGACTAACCTTTGTGCTTGGCTTTGTGCAACGAATGTAGACATATGTCTGAAGTGCACTTGGTTTAACTAATCCTCAGTCAAAGCTCATCTGTGTAAAAACCAGATGTTGCTAAATAATCAGCACCACAAACCTTTGAAATACTACTTTGATTTTAGTGTATCTAAACCGTCTCTTATGGGAAGCCATGGAAACGGGACAAAAAGGCAACCAGACACATGGTTTGTATAAAAAATTAGACCCCTTTTTATTGTGTTCTCATATATAAAAGAAATACAAAAAAGAAACATCGACACCGGGCGAGGGTCAGAGCAGGGCAGGGTTTTTAGGCGGGGATGGTTTGGGAGTCAGGTGACATGAAAAAGGGGAAATGACAGGAGGAACATCAGACAGTCCGAGGGGATCGGTCAAACGGATATCGAACAGGTGAGGGTGGATGAGTCTCCCTCCCTCCTTCCTTCCCACCTCAACCACAACCAACTCCTACTCTTCTCCTTCTCCTCCAAAGAGAACTTTCAGTTCTTCAAACATGCATCAAAAGCGGAGATGTTCAGGAGCCAGAAATGATCTCACTGGTTGAGTTAACCCAAAGTGGGAGGGGCCAGAGATTTTCTTTTTCTTTTTCTGAGCACATTTGGGCTACCTGGTAAACCTAGAACAATGAAAAGAAGTCACTGTGGTGAAAACATGTAAGTGACTTTCATTCATTTTTACATGACATTCATGATGTTGAAAGGTCAGCAGGCTCGTTCACCACAGCCTGAATATAATCCAGTTAGCCTCAATGCTAATGCCCAATGCTTTAGAATTGAGCAAGAGCCTCAGTGCTAATTCCAATGATCACCTCAGAGATTAGCAAGCTTTTTCCACCTCTCTTTGGCTGCAGACCTGTGAACCTCTTGGTTGCGCGCCTGCTTTTCTGTGTACATTCAGTGTTTTGCACCAAAATGCGTTGTGTGTATCCTGAAGATCTAAAAGACTTTCTGAGTGCCATTTATTCCTCTTTAAAACACTGGCAAAGTTTTAAAGCCAAGTGCATCTGAAAAATGAACCGAAGCTAATATACCAAAACCAGCAATTCCTTTAATGACCACTCGAGGCTGTCTTCAAAGGTGAGTCAGTCTCCATACAGGAAAAATCAAAACATTTACATGTTTATAACCTGGTTTAAAAAAAGAAGAAAAAAAAGATTTTCACCTTTATATTATCAATTTTTATAGTTTAATCATTTAAATTATTAGTATAGATTTACTTTAATGGCTGGCCTAGTTTATCTGCTGACTTTTTTAAAGCTTTTTTTCATCCCTTTGACACCATTCTTGTTTTGAGTGGACAAACCCTTATTTTGAAAAATCAGCTGTAGCTAACCAGCTAGCAATCGGCCTGTTCACGTCTTGTGTTTCCCGTGCTGGCACTCACTGGACAGGTTTCTGTTGAAAGACTTTTGTCCTGCAGTCAGGCTGACTCGAACCACCGCTCCACTGCAGCTGGCGATGGCAGTGATGGAGTCTTTCTTCTGATCTGGAAAGCTGCTGTGAGCTACGGGGTTGCCTTTACCAGGACCTGCAGCAGGTGGGGAACCATTCATGTGCCCAGTTCATCGAAGCTGCAGAGCACAAGGACTACTGTAAAATTTAACTCATTACTAGGGGTATGACCAGACTTGTTAACAAGTCAAACTCCAGTACAGCCAGTGGATGCTAACCAGGCTACAGTAGCTTCTGTTCGATTGAAACTTTCCACCCTGCATTCTTCACATCCAAACATGGTCATATCTGGCTTTTAAAAAATAAAAACAGATGTTGATGAAAGCTAAACTTCAGAATTAACAAACCACTGGGTGACACTCTGGTAGCTACGCCAGTCCTGTATTTACAATCAAAGTTGGAACCTTGCAGAGTGCACATTTGCTGCAGAGCTTACTCTTTGGGGGTCAGGGCTTTTCTTCGTGCATAACTGTCACATGTAGACCAGTATGAGAGTGTAAAGCCTTCAGCAGGTATTACATAACCTGAAAAGGTGAATTTACTAAGTAGGGGTAGGTGATATAGTTTCAAAATTTCATTGACATTTTAAGAAAATCTGCAACTTTTGATGTTATAGGGAATAAAATGCTGAATGTTGAGCCTCGAGGCGACTGTTGTTGTGATTTGGCACTATATAAATAAAACTGAGTTGCTGCAAGCAGCAGCATTTATAGGTGTAAGTAAACAAAGAGCATTTTCAGTCCTTCTTTTCCAACGAGCTGCTGTCACTGATGACTCGCTACCACATGCTACTGCTAGCACAGATGCTAGCAGCAGCGTTTTAGTGCGATAGTAGTGCCAGAATAAGTGAAACCTAAGCACAAAAGTAGCCTAGGTCATGCATTCCCCGGAAATTTTAATCCATCCATCCATCTTCTTCTGCTTATCCGGAGCCCAGTCGTGGGGGCAGCAGCCTTAGCAGAGAAGCCCAGACCTCCCTCTCCACGGCCACCTCTGCCAGCTTATCCGGGGGAAACCCAAAGGTCTCCTCCCGGTCAGATATGCCCCGACCACCTCAACTGGCTCCTTTCGATGTGGAGGAGCAGCGGCTCTACTCTGAGCCCCTTCCGGATGGCTGAACTTCTCACCCTTGGAAGACCCAAGGGTGACTCCCTCAGAAGTACAAGACCAAGGGAACAGTTCACCCTGGCAGAGATAGGGTTACCGGGGCCTCTCCCTGGAGCCAGGGGGGTGTCCGAGTGCGAGCATCTGGTGGCTGGGCCTTAGTCCATGGGGCCCGGCCGGGCACAGCCCAAAAAAGGGACATGGGCCCATCCTCCTGCAGGCCCACCACCCGCAGGAGGTGCCGTAGGGGTCGGGTGCAATGTGTGCCGGGCACCGTCCCGGAGCGAAGGCCCTGGCGGGCTGATCTTCGACTACCAAGACTAGCAATTGTGACATTAAAAATTTTAAATCAAAGTAAATGCTCAACACTTTAGTTAAACAACAACTAAAGTAAGTCCACCTTGTAAGTGGAGCCACACAGCATTTCCATATAAAACTCAAACATATTTTCTACACAGGATGTTGTATTTTTAGTCAAACTTTTAAACCAGTTCAGGAACTTCCATCCATTTTCTCTTCCTGCCATATGAAGTGTAACTAGCAAGTGCTCCAGTGACACTCGCTCACACGTCATCAGCTGCTAGCATCCTCTCCTTCGTAGCCTGGTTGTGCTGGATGGTGTGATTTTTCCTCACATGGCGAAACAAGTTTGTTGTTTCCACCTTTAGCAGGAACTGTTTTTCTTTGCAAATATTTTGCTGTAAAATTATTCGTACTTTGTAAAGTAATGTGTTTTGTTGGACATTGTGCGGTTCTCGCCCTCAGACATACCTGGGCTTGTTTCATTATTGCACACTCTGCGTAAAGTAAACGCATGGCGTTGCTATAGCAATGATGCAGTGATATGACATTTTTATATCACGTGAAAATTGATAGCGGTAGTATCTTGGACAAGAAAATAAAGAAAAACCCCATCAGTAAGACTCATGCACAAACGAGCCAAGACTTCGTGACCGCTCACATAGTGCAGTTTGCTTTATAACCATTTCAAAGGCTTTAACCACAAATGTCAGTGAATTAAGCAAGACCTAGTTCTGATTCATCTTCTTTAGGGTTTCCACTGGTGTACTCCAAGCCTTGAATTGACACCAGTTCAGCCGTTAAGTTAGCTAATGTGTCTTACTAGTCTGCCTCTATTTATTATTTTTCTACATCTTAACTATGACAAAGTTTAAAAGAACATCGCTTCATTACCTTCAGCTGTTCAGATTTTATGAGTGTGCTAATGTTCACGGCAGGTTAATTCAGTCCTCGCTGTATTGGAAAGAAGTCTGGATCTCCTGCTTTTACAGCTGGATTGTGTGATATAAATGTGTAGAGGGGCAAAAATCATGACACAGTGAACTGAAAGTGCTCGCGGTGACTCAACTACTAAAATTCAGACCCATCCAAACTCAGTGCAACAAATTTAACACTTTTAAAATGTGCATGAAATAATTTTTAACTTCTCTGAAGGGTGGATGTTGGAGGAGAATATCAGAAACTCCACTGAACACACCTGCTGTATCCTGGTTGACCTCTTCTCCTTGATATTACGTGGTGTTGCACGGCAAACGGAAGGTATTTATATTTTATGGTATTTATTTGCATCTCCTGAAAGACTATTTCAGATTAAAATGAGCTGCTTTCATCTCAGTTTCCTTAAAACAAGCTCCTCATTGAAGTTTTCCAACCAGTAACACTAAAGACTAAACAATTAGTAGATTTAAACCTTAACGAGCCGTGTTCAGTTTATTTTAGCACTGAAGCCTGTCCTTCTTGTTCACTCTTGGTGCATTTTTTGATTTCTGGGAGATAAGATGACATTCCTGATTTGAATCCTGCCTACGTAGCTCTTATTAACAGGTTGTTTTTTTTTGTCCAGTTCACAAAACAGCCTTTATTCAATACAACATAAACTTACAATTCAGGACCTGAAAGCAGCTTAAACTGCAACAGCTCCTCAAGGACTTTTGTTTTTTGTGTTTTTTTGCGAACATGCTAGAAAGAAATGTTCTTTAGCTCCGCCCACTTAGGTTTAACTCAACCACTGGGACTATTTCAGGCTGACAAGCAGCCCTGCCTCTGAGAGATCTGTGGAACTGAAACTCCAGTCTACTCTTCAGGACAGCTCAGTTTTATCAGCTGCTTCAGCGTGATGGCCCCCTCCCACCTCGGAGCCACCGTGTGCTAACAACGTCCTCCGGTTGTAGTGGTGGTGGCCCTTCATGATGCCCGAGTTGTTGTTCTCGTTGAGGATTTGCTTTTGCTTCTGCCGGTTGAGCGACTGCACCAGGCCGAGCACCACGGCCGCCAGCGAGTACTGGCCGGTGATTTTGCGGGGCTGCAGAATGAGCGGGTTGGGCTGCACGCGGCCCAGCAAGAAGTGCGTTCGGATCTTGCCCTCCTGCTCACTGATGCCCTTCACGTAGATCTCGCCGCGGTACTCGAAAGCGAAGCCGCGCTCCTTCAGGATCAGGTAGGTCTCCTCGGGAACCTGGATCTTGCCGCTCACGCCGGTGCTGTCCATCCGGCTGGCCAGATTCACCGTCTTCCCCCAGATGTCGTACTGAGGCTTCTTGGCACCGATCACGCCTGCCACCACCGAGCCGTGAGTCATCCCTGCCAAAAACACACAAGACCAGCTGTTAGGGGGTGACAACCATTTTTTATTAAAAACAAAAAAAATGGGTCTTCTTGCTTTTGTTTTCATTTTTAATTATGCAAATCTGGATGTGCTAAAAACTGCAGTTCCTTAAAAGGCCACTTGAGACTCCAAAAGTCAGTGAATCTCCAACTAAACATCCAGCTGTGTGTTTTGTTGTTTTCTCATTTTATTTTGCACTGATTAGCATCTGAGTCTTTGTGTACTTGTTGTTCTGCACTTAAGGACTGAAAGAACCTGAAGAAGTCTGCCGTCGCAATCTGCACTCCTAGATGTTGAGTTTGACTTGAGACAGCTGATCTTTGCTTTTTATTGTCAGAAAGTATATGAAGTCATGTGAAAAACAAGGTAAAACTAAAACTTTTTCTCAGTTTCCTGGATTTCAGGTTGATGCAGTGACACACTGAGAGCATTATTTTCTGTGCTGCAGACACATTAAAAGGTAAAAATGCTTTTTGTTTGCTTTTATTTCTTTCACCTGCACTGCAGAAACTACTACCCACATGTCCTCACACAGCGTTCTGGTGTTTGTCATTGAAAATTAAAACCGAGTCCACTGCACTCTGAGTGTTTAGACTGAGATGATCTCCACAAAATGTTACCCACTTTACTCTTTCGTCATCAAAGCTCTTACCGATCCTCAGCTCAAAGTTGTTGAAGGAGTGCTTGTTAATCTCTTGGATGCTCTCGTTGAGGGCGATGGCAAAGTCTGCCAACGCACACAGGTGACCCCATTTATCTTCACATTGCTGTGGGAGTGAGAGCAGAAGGGTCTGAGTCAGCTGAACATCAGGACCAGCTGGAGGGCAGTCGCATCAGAGATGAACTGTGTCAGAAAACTCTTTTCACTGGCGTGGATACTGAAGCCTTCACTCGAAGGTTTTAGGCACACGATCTAATGCTTCCACTCGAACAGATGCGACTGGCTGGGATCTGTCATTATTTTTATTTATTAGTTTAATTACTTCCACACAGCCTGAAAAGTCCTCTGATATTTTCTAGTACTTCTGCCTCAAAATACAGAATTACAGGAAACAAAATAGTTCACATGTGGTACTGACTCCAGCCATGCTGCAAAACCGTGATTAAACAACCAATTTTCAGCAAAGTTACACTTAACTAGCTAACAGATGGTGCTCTTAGTGTGAGGATCCTAACCAGCATGTTTGGAGAAATGAAACGTCAGAATGTCAGAAATCAGATTCATTAAATCTTCATACCAGTGTCTCTGTGTTTTGAGAAATTATTTTTAAAACCACTTAATTACCTTTTATTTTCATTTCATGTATACAAATTATTTTGTTCATGTAAAGTAAATAAAACAGCCGGCCCCAAGGGTCTCACCTGCTTTTCAGGTGACAGACCAGAGACGGCCATGTAGGTGCTGCCAATCGTCTTGATCTTCTCGATGTCCTGAAATCGGTCCTCACCCAGCAGCTGTAAAGTCAGAGAGACACTTTGAACATTTGTGTTTGCTTTCTTGTCCTTGTAAACATTTTATTTCCGAAGCCACAACAAGTGAAGAGGCTCCAGCTCTGTTAATCCTTCCATCTGCCGCCGCCTGTCATGGATAATGGAGTTTGGGCTCCGTGATGTTTTTTCTCCCAGGAACCTTTTTCGGGGACATAATCGTTCATGTCACTGAGTTAAATTGAATTAAAAAACTGAACTGAACATCGCTGTGTTTCTGCTTTTGCACTATGTGAAGATTAGTTGGGTAAATTACTAAGCTGATGTGGCAACAGCTATTTCTTTATAATGATGTAGCAACCAGGTTTCCTCCTCACTCTGTCAGTCTCCGTCTTTGTCAGAGCTGCTCATGGCTGGTAAACACACAAATCCTCAGCAGGCAGCATTTCATCAAAGTCGATACCTATTCCAGCTTTCTCATTTTGTTTTCCATGGCTTTCCATGCCACTCTACTTTCTGGCAAGTAGCAGTATTTGTTTGCATATTGCAATACTAAATAAAATCACAAATTACAACAAGATCTGAGACATGACTAAATAAAGCACAACGTGTCACCAAACATGAAATGCTCACAGACACAGCGGTTAAAACGAGTTTTTAAACCAAGACGATTTATGGGCAGTGTTGGGGAGTAACAGAATACACGTGCAGGTGTTACGTATTTAAAATACAAAATATGAGTAACTGTATTCTGTTACAGTTACCGTTTAAATAGGTGATAATTAGAATTCAGTTACTTTGATGAAATAAATGGATTACACAGCGGTCTTTTCCTGTTTCATATGTTAGGCTATCCCCTCTCTAATTTTGTTAATTCCACGCATTAGCAGAAACCCAAATAAAACACGCAATAAGAGGCTCTAATGTAAACGTCCTGTTAATGTTGGTGGCGTCAGTTACACAATGGACCCAGAAGCAGCAGTGCACAGGCAGGAATGCTTTTCTTACTTGGAAATTCCGACGCCACTTCACATTTAAAGAAGAAAGGGAAATCTGACCGTGCAATGCGAACTCTGTTTGCCAGCAACCAAGCTGCTCTCAGCGTCAAAAGACTCCAACCTAAAGAAACATCTGGAAATAAGTTCTTTTTTAAACTAACGTTAGCCTACTGCAGCTACTTTGTTTTAGTTGTGGTAGCTACCTGGGTTATGTGCCACTTCAGTATCTTCGATGTACCACGATGTACTAGACTGCAGACTGTTAGACTTGATGGTTAGCATTAGCAACCTGCTAGCTCCAAACAATCACGTGCAGTTCTGAAAGCAGTCTATGAACTAACCTCAGCTAATGCCAGCTAGCAATGTTAGCTTGGTGGTGAGTAGCCTTCAGTAATAGCAATAAATCACTCAGCAATAGTTCATTCATGTAGTTGTAAAAAGCATGATAATATCTCAAGTAATCAAAAGTATTCAGAATACGTTACTCACATTGAGTAACTTAACAGAACACATTACAAACTACATTTTGGGCCATGTATTCTGTAATCTGTAGTGGAAAACATTTTAAAAGTGACCTTCCCAACACTGTATATGGATACTTTATCACTATGAATTTGGGTGTGTCTGGGAGATGATTCAGGTAAGCATTTGTAATGCTTGGAGCCATCGCCGGCTGTCACTCAGAGAAGCTTCATTAAAGAGAGTTAAAATGGATAATATGTCACTGTAACTGAACCCTGACTCTGTAAGCCTTATAAGAAAAATCTCTGGATATATGATGTAATAAGCCAAAAAAAAAAAAAGCTTACATCAATCCAAATCTGACTTTTATTTCTTTTCTGAAAGGTTCCTTGTTGTGGTTGTCTAATCAGAGTTTAACCAACCAGTGCGGAGAGAAGTATCTAAACCAGGGAAAATGAAAACAGTCTAAAGATTAAGCTGATTAAGATTCTGATGGTGGGAACACACAAGTTCCTGTGGATGGAAACAGCGGAAAAGAACAACAACAAAAATGTGGATTTGCTTCTTGCTCACTTTCGCGACATGACATCAAACAAAGAGATTCTCTTTGCAGTCAGCTCATATAAAACTATCATCGTTTTTACAGGAATCTGTTTCTTTTAAACCACAACTCATCGTTGTATCATTGTCTGCTGTGGAAAACAATCAGACTGATGCATAAATCTTACTCACTTCTTTGCTAATTGTCCCCTAAAACGAAGCCATTTATTCTGATCTTGTCATCTGCAGCATGAGCCCCTCTGCCGTGGGCTCATACTGCAAGGTCTGTTCTTGTTTTGAGGGAAAGTGAGTGAGGAGTGTGGCCCGAGGCAGCAGAGAGCGCAGCTGGTGTCTGTCTGTCTCTGCTCTTATTAGGAGACTTTGACATTTTCTGTCAGAGACTTCGGTTCAGAGGCTTGATCAGGGCCACGAGTTCCTGTAGACTTCAACTCTGTCCACAGGGAACCAAAAAGTGCAAAGTTTTGTGAAACTTCTGCAAGCATGCTAACTCACACTGAATCTGACGCATGGAGACTTATTGAGCAGCTCTTTTATCAACTGGTTTCTTCTCATTTAAAGGTTCCTTCTTGCTGTTGCAACAAGGTAACTGTTTCTACAGTTCTGCTTTGGTGGATCAGTCGCAGTAATTCTGTACTTCAGCCTGTTTTGAACTCGTGTAGAAAGTCTGGAGCAGCTGCCACGGAAGCTTAAAAATCCTCCCTGTATCATGAAAGCTAAATCAATACAGGATGAGAGCTAATATCTGGGTTCATATCAGTGGAACCCATAAGCTTTTGTGTATGTGGTGTTTATTTCCTGTGCGGGTGTGTTTCTGTCTGAAATCGGTGCTGGTTGATAACCTGTGCACGTATGTGAGTGTGCTCGTTGTTTCTGGCTTCGGATTAACCCGCTGTGAAGTGATCTGCTTTTCATGAAGAACAGAAGATGCTGACATCAGAGACGGTCCTCTGCATGTTTAAAATGTTTGTCTGAAGCAGAAGTGGGCGCACTTCAAAATCTGCAGTCTCACCTCATCAAAGTCAGCGATGATTTCATTGAGGAGCCTCAGGCACTCGACTCCTTGGTTGTTCATCTCGGTCTGGGAGTAGAAGTCAGCAAAGCCTGGGATGGAGGCAAACATCACGCCCACGGCATCGTAGGACTGCGAGTACAGCTCCTGTGGGTAAACACGTCATGAGTGAGCTCACGGTGTCACGTTTTCTTCAATCAAAAACAAGATAACTTCATTCAGTCACTTGTTTTGTGTCTCTATGGATACTGCTGAATCTTGCATTGGTCAACTTGGCCACGCATTCAAACAATCGTCTGGCTGATAGCTGACATCAGCCAGCTATCACTAAGAACACTTTGGTTAAAGTTCAATCGTTATTCCCTCTGCAGCGATTTAGTTTTAGCTGCGTTCTGAGGCTGGATCCATCTAAAGCTGAGAGGCAGAAACATCAGGAGAGAAGGAGTCACAGAAAGAACAGAACAGGCATCAGTAACAACAGATTTGACAGTAACAAGGTCAGAGGGACTGAGGGGAGGTTGGTTGCAAAGTGGCTTGCAGAGGCAAAAGCAACGTGTAGTTTAAATAGTGTGACATGTGCAACATTTTCCAATGAAGATAACGACTCATCAGCTGATTTGAACCAGCTTGATCTGTGCGGTTTGTGGAGCTGAATAATTGCAGTTAATAGCATTGGGGGCTTCTCTCACTGGTGATGTGACTGTCACTTGATGGTGATGTTCTGGAGGCCTCAGTCCTTCCTGGATTGTCTTGGACCATCAAAATAAACTAAGAGGATACACGTCATATAAAACTTGTACTGTTGTTTGAATGGATGATGTTGGATTATGACATTTTCTCAGATCTGCACTGAGCTCCTTGGATTTTTCCAATAGTCTCTGTGTTGGTGAGTGCTTTCAAATAAAGCCTTTCTGTGTTTCCACAGAGCAGCTGTCAGCTGTAGTCAATCATATCCCTGACAGGAAGTTTGGAGGTAAAACACTTTTTGGAGCTTTCAGCATCAATGAATTAATAATCAAAGCGGATGAATTTGGGCGTGTTTGTTTGAAGAAAAAAACGATTTAAAACGTGCACCGAAAAGCCCGCACAGCAGCAGTCATTACCTTACAGTTTTGTGCATTACACAGTCCTCGTCACTAGGGGGCACTGTTGATACGTGACTGGGCGGGAGGCGTGCTGACATGCAGTAGCATGTCCTCACACGCAGTCACTCTTTGTGCCATTATGGAGGCATTTTAATGATGAGCTAGAAAACATAACGTCCGTCCAGAGTTCAACATTTGGAGGTAATAATTCAGGAGAAGCTGGGTGACTCTCTCTGTCTGTTATCATTTTAATGTAATTACACACTTATAAAAATAAGCCTTTGACTTTATTGTGAAATCATACAAGCTTAATGAGCTCAGTCAAATGTCAGCGCTTCAAAGTGGAACTCAGTAAAAGTCGAACTAATTTAATTGCTCGGTTATTCACGGTGTCTTTTCAGGGCAGCCGGAGCTCCGAGGTTTATTTGGGTTTTACTTTTTCCTGCAAACTAAGCCTCCTTAACATACTTCAGGAGGAGTTTTCTAATAGTAAATAGAAAGATGGGTGACTATTGACTAAAGGCAGTAATGCTCCACCATCAACACTCCTCATCACCTCCAATTAAGTATTCAGTTCACTTTAGTACTTAAACTGGATCATGCATCTGTGATCTGAAGAAAGAAAGACCTTTCTCATCCCACTGAGCAATTTTTAAATTAGATTAAATAAAGAAATAAAAATCTTGATAAGGGTTAAGAATTATAAAATGTATGAGAGCTAAACTGGAATGTAAAACACAAACACAGAGCACAGGGCTGAGGATGATGCTCACGGGCTGTGACAGCAACTCTGACATCATATTTTATACTGTGCATCTCTGGGCGTTTACAGAGGTTTGGGTGATGCACATACATCATAATGTTTTGGATTAGAATAACCTATATTTAGCCAAGTTATGTCAAACCCTGAAGAAATGAAATTTAATTATTTCAGCACAACATGCACTGTGGAGCCAGAGCCGGGCTTTCTTTAGCTTCTTTAACAATCCCTAAAACCCCAGGCAGAGATGGTGGCGATCACATAAGTGGTTATCAATGTTCTTTGTTAACCACGTTTTCTGCTTCAAGGTGTGTGGAATTTCATATAGCTGGGGGGCAATGTTTGCATCATTTCTGTCTTCGATGGAGAGCACTACCTCAGTAAATCATTCAATCATGGAAATTTACAAGTTGATATCTTTCACTTCATCCTCACTGCGAGCTCAGTGCTGTTTACTTCTAAACTTTACACAATACTCAGGAAGACCATTCACGCCTGACGCTGTATTCTCGGTGTACACTCACGTTGAGCCCAACATATTCAAAGCAAGTAAAGAACATTAACATTAAAACAGGCTTTAGCGGTGACACAGCAGCACCATCAGTGTTACGCATTTTGATTTGTCCCTTTCCTGATGCTGCAGTCATCATTTACTTTGAATTGTGCTAAAAATAAAAATAATAAAATAATAACATATCAAATGACTCGCTGTGGGTTCGTGTATGCATTTAGCATTGCACCACCACTCTCTCATACAAATATGGCGACTTATGCCTCCAAAATACAGACAAAAACCCAAATAAAAATGTTAACACTGATTTAAAGCAGAGAGATGTTCCGTCTATCTACAGTTTGTTGTTTGATTATCTCATCGTGATGAGCAGCTACAGTTTAGAATCAAGGTTCCAGGAACCAAGTTCTGCCCGAGCTAAAGATCTGATGTTGATCAGAAACTGTCTTTTATGATTCACTGAAGTCAGATGCAGTAGTTTCTGAGATTACCGCTGTCACACAGAAAGGCCTCCAGGCAAAAGAATTCCAAGCATTATGAACTCGGAGGGCAGCGTGCGGTTAGCCGCATGCTTTAGGACGAGTGCTGGCTGCCCTGGCACTGATGCAGCATGTCTGCTGCCATGATGACATTAAAAAATGGGGGAGTTGTCAGGTGCAGAGATGTTATTTAATACCATCATTTTCTTCTCCTCTTTTTCCTTTGCCATAAATATCTGGATCAAACAATCAGCTTGATGCACAAGTGTCTGTAACAAACAAGTGTCTATGAAAGCACCGTTAACATGACAGTGGTAGTGTTGAAGCAGCAAACCTTTGTTTCTACAGATATGTTTTTCTGTCTTTCCTTGAAGTCACATTTATTCATTTTTCCACTTACTTCCACCTACTCACTTTCCACTCCATTTTCCACTTGGGTCATTATGAAATTTGTGCCGACGCTGACAGTTGTACACTCGAAACGCTTAGAAGACGTTCAAAAACACGTCACAATTTGCGTGACAGCTCTCAGTGTGCTTCCAGAGCCACTCTGCTTTCAAACACTTTGTTGCATTTCAATCATTCACTTCAACTTTGCTTTGGGATCATTTTGGATTCCACATGATTTTCCTCTAAATGTTTCAAAATAAAGGCTTTACTAGAAAACAAAGAATGGTTGCTGTGCACTGAAACACAACATAGTTTTATTATGAAGAACATGTTGAGTTTGTGTTAACAGACAAAAGCAGAGGTCCGAAAAAACTGTATTATGACCACTTAAGCTTATCAAACAGAAGAATTCAGAAATGATCCATGAATTGACGAGAATAAGAAACTAAAAATGTGACGTCAAAATAAAAACGTGACTGAAGCTGTTACTGAACAACAGTTTAACAGATTAAATTCTGCTGAAGTGCCATTCAGTAAGCGACTGAAACACTCAGGAATAAAACCTTCAAAAAAACGAAGCTACCTGGTGGAATAAATGATGCTGAGTTTTAATTGATTCCAAAGATCATCAAAACCTCCTCAGGGGTGTGGGAGCCTATTAATAACCCAGTGCTCTGATATCTAAATCACAGAACAACAAACATCCTGATTAATAATGCAACAAGTGATTAGAAGTCAAACTATTCTAATGGATGCATTTTTAATCGTGTCCTTTTTAATTAGAAGCAGAATGATATCGGCTCTCCTCTCCTGACATTCATAATTCATAGGTTGCTCGACCTTTGGAAGGCAAAGGAACATTGGAGATTTGATAATCAAGGAGGCAAGAGAGGACAATACAGTAATTTGACAGGACTAGTGATAACGGGTGTGTTTGCAGACCGGTGGCATCGAGTATTACTGAGCTGGTGAACGAGAGCGACGGAGAATGGACGACTGGAAGAAGAACAGCATCAAGAAGCTGTTTTGTTGTCACCTCTTCCTGCACTTTAAGCAAAAACACAGATAACCTTAACGTAATAATCTCTGATCGATATATCAACACAGTGGCTTTATCATAAGGGATAGTGTTCAAGTTAAAAAGTGTCAAAGGGAAAAGGAGGGGATTGCGCTGTTTCAGTGACTTCTTCAGCTTCAGGTTACGTTTCAGCTCAATCACACTTTTTCAGTATCTACAAATTAGACATTTTATGCGTGGGTCTATCCCCGATCTTAACGCTAAACCTAAAAATCATATTCTCTGTTATCTTTTTTGGTCAACCGACATCTGATTTCCTGGTTCGTCAATGTTTTTGCTATTCCAGTTAATGCCAACCGTCTCAGGGAAGCCTGGGCCAGTGGACTGGGTTCTTCAATCTCAGATGAGCTTTAGGAGGACGAGGGCCTCTCCAATGTTCAGGGATGCTCCATCAATTCCAGGTAATGGCTGATTCAGTCTAAGGTTCTACGTAGACTTCATTGCCCTAAGACAAAACTCGGCACTGTCTCCCTCTTAGGTGATAAACGTGGTAGTGCAGAAGTATCACTCTCACCTGTTCTGGTCCTGTTCAACCCTAGACAATTTCTGCAGGGCCATTTTTGATTGTTTTTTTTTAACATTTTGGTAGGGACATCCAACTAAACTGCGCCCTGGCCATCTTTGGCTGCTCTGATAGGTTACTTGCATCTCACCAAAGGAAACACGGGGATAGGGACGATTGCTACATAGAGATTAATCTTACAAGAATGGAAATCCCCATCACCTCCTTGTTCCAAAAAGATCCATTGCTGCAAAGGGAAGTCTCTCAGCAGTTCTATGGGCATCTGGAAACCTCTCCTGGACTTGCTCGATGGGCCATAATCTGGAGAATTGCTTCCTGCCACTGTATGCTTGATGTCTGCTTATCAAGGTAATTTTTGCTATTAATCCTTGGCCTTTGTATAACATCTCTCCACCCATTGTTTTTGTTTCTGTGTGTATTTGATTCTTTGTATAAACTATTTTTTTTTTAAAGTGTCAAAGGAACACTGAAATGCCTTGCTCTGGCTCAGAGCTGATTAACAACATTCAGGTAGAACAGTTAGTTTAAGGACTGAACTCAGACTTTTTCATCAACATGAGGATTTGATTTCATTTGTTCTGCACAGCTGATGATCACCTCCAAGAAAAATGAAGCCAACAATGGAGTGCCCAAAGCTGCACTTCCTCCTGTGGCCACTCAAATGGTAAATGGACTGATTCTTATAGAGCCCTTTTCTACTCTCCCAGAGTACTCAAAGCACTCTATACAACATGCCACATTCACACAAGCACTGTCTTCTACCATTCACACTGCGATGGGTGCATTGCAGAGCAACTTGGGGTTAAGGATATTTGGCATGCAGACTAGGGGATCCAGGGATTGAACCACCAACCTTCCAATCAGCAGCTGACTCTATCACTAACTCTACCTCCTGAGCTACAGCCACCCTACTTGAAGCTGGCTCCATTTTTCCCAACATGTTTACAGCCCGATACAGTAAAAAAAAAAAAAACACCCTATCTCGACCTCTTTGGATAGTTTCCCCTTTTATAATAACTGTGATGATGGTTAATTATTTATAACTCATCTGGACTCAACTGGATACTGGACTTGGGGACATGGCTGCTTTGACTGACAGCTGTCCAGATGCGTGCAGCTGTACCCGCTCACTGTCTTGGCCTGGCTTCACCTTGGCTCATTAAACTGGATCTCACCGCTGTGTTTGTGCTGTTGGTGGTTTTTGGAGGATTTTTCATAATTAATGTTTGGGTTGTTTTTTGCTACAGACCATCTGGCAGGTTTGTGCTTTCGTTTCAGTGACTGAAATTCTATTGTTTTATTAGACTGTCACTTATGTATCACTAATTTCCTAATAAATAAGTCTGTGTTTGTGTGAGTACCAATTCATGATAAAATGAACCGCTTTACAGCCTCTACAGCTAATCTTCTCCTTTGTGATAATGCAGTGATCTTTAACTCACCTGTTTGGATTTTGTGGAAGTTTAAAGTAAGCAGCGTGGCCTCTTTGACAGGCATGCAGACAGGAGCTGCTGCAGCTGCCTGTAAGCTTCACCTGCACTGAAAGTCACTGAAAGCATTTTTACTGGCATTATCTTTCAAATCATACAACCTGCTGTGTGATACAAATCTCGAGTTAAATTCTATTAGTTCGTAGTATTTAGTGGTAAGTCTGAGTGTAAATTTAACATATGGCATAGAAACTGGACATTTAACAGTGTTTCCTGAAAACCCTCTGCTGTCTGATCATTTCCTGATAACATTTACATTTACAATAATTGATTACACAGCAGTGGAGAGTAGACTTTATCACAGTAGATGTCTTTCTGAAAGTGCTGTAACTAAGTTTAAGAATATAATCCACCCACTGTTATCATCTTCAATGCCCTGTACCAACATAGAGCAGAGCAGCTATCTGAATGCTACTCCAACAGAGGTCGATTATCTTGTTAATAATTTTACCTCCTCTCTACGTACGACTCTGGATACTGTAGCTCCTGTGAAAACTAAAGCCTCAAATCCGAAGTACCTGACTCCGTGGTATAATTCTCAAACACGTAGCCTAAAGCAGATAACTCGTAAGCTGGAGAGGAAATGGCGTGTCACAAATTTAGAGGATCATCATTTAGCCTGGAGAAATAGTTTGCTGCTTTATAAGAAAGCCCTCCGCAAAGCCAGAACATCTTACTATTCGTCACTGATTGAAGAAAATAAGAACAACCCCAGGTTTCTCTTCAGCACTGTAGCCAGGCTGACAAAAAGTCAGAGCTCTACTGAGCCAACAATCCCTTTAACGTTAACTAGTAATGACTTCATGAACTTCTTCACAAATAAAATTTTTATCATTAGAGAAAAAATTACCAATAATCATCCCACAGATGTAATATTATCTACAGCTACTTTTAGTACCATCGGTGTTAAGTTAGACTCTTTTTCTCCAATTGATCTTTCTGAGTTAACTTCAATAATTACTTCCTCCAAACCATCAACGTGTCTTTTAGACCCCATTCCTACAAAACTGCTCAAAGAAGTCCTGCCATTAATTAATTCTTCGATCTTAAATATGATCAACCTCTCTCTAATAATCGGCTATGTACCACAGGCCTTCAAGGTGGCTGTAGTTAAACCTTTACTTAAAAAGCCATCTCTAGACCCAGCTGTCTTAGCTAATTATAGGCCAATCTCCAACCTTCCTTTCATATCAAAAATCCTTGAAAGAGTAGTTGTCAAACAGCTAACAGATCATCTGCAGAGGAATGGCTTATTTGAAGAGTTTCAGTCAGGTTTCAGAGCCCATCACAGCACAGAAACAGCTTTAGTGAAGGTTACAAATGATCTTCTTATGGCCTCTGACAGTGGACTCATCTCTGTGCTTGTCCTGCTAGACCTCAGTGCTGCGTTTGATACTGTTGACCATAATATCCTATTAGAGCGATTAGAACATGCTGTAGGTATTACAGGTACTGCACTGCAGTGGTTTGTATCATATCTATCTAATAGACTCCAATTTGTTCAAGTAAATGGAGAGTCCTCTTCACACACTAAGGTTAAATATGGTGTTCCACAGGGTTCAGTGCTAGGACCAATTCTATTTACATTATACATGCTTCCCTTAGGCAGCATCATTAGAAGACATAGCATAAATTTTCACTGCTATGCAGATGACACGCAGCTCTATCTATCCATGAAGCCAGGTAACACACACCAATTAGTGAAACTGCAGGAATGTCTTAAAGACATAAAGACCTGGATGGCCGCTAACTTTCTGCTTCTTAATTCAGATAAAACTGAGGTTATTGTACTCGGCCCTGAAAATCTTAGAACTATGGTATCTAAGCAGATTCTTACTCTGGATGGCATTACCTTGGCCTCCAGTAACACTGTGAGAAACCTTGGAGTCATTTTTGACCAGGACATGTCCTTCAATGCACATATTAAACAAATATGTAAGACTGCTTTCTTCCATTTGCGCAACATCTCTAAAATTAGAAATATCCTGTCTCAGAGTGATGCTGAAAAACTAGTTCATGCATTTATTACTTCCAGGCTGGACTACTGTAATTCTTTATTATCAGGATGTCCTAAAAACTCACTGAAAAGCCTTCAGCTGATCCAAAATGCTGCAGCAAGGGTACTGACAGGGACTAGAAAGAGAGAGCATATTTCTCCTGTTTTGGCTTCCCTTCATTGGCTTCCTGTTAAATCCAGAATTGAATTCAAAATCCTGCTCCTCACATACAAAGTCTTAAATAATCAGGCCCCATCTTATCTTAATGACCTTGTAGTACCATATCACCCCATTAGAGCACTTCGCTCTTGCACTGCAGGCCTACTTGTTGTTCCTAGAGTATTTAAAAGTAGAATGGGAGGCAGAGCCTTCAGTTTTCAGGCCCCTCTTCTGTGGAACCAGCTTCCAGTTTGGATTCGGGAGACAGACACTATCTCTACTTTCAAGATTAGGCTTAAAACTTTCCTTTTCGCTAAAGCATATAGTTAGGGCTGGACCAGGTGACCCTGAATCCTCCCTTAGTTATGCTGCAATAGACGTAGGCTGCCGGGGATTCCCATGATGCATTGAGTTTTTCCCTTCCACTCACCTTTCTCACTCACTATGTGTTAATAGACCTCTCTGCATCGAATCATATCTGTTATTAATCTCTGTCTCTCTTCCACAGCATGTCTTTATCCTGTTTTCCTTCTTCACCCCAACCGGTCGCAGCAGATGGCCGCCCCTCCCTGAGCCTGGTTCTGCCGGAGGTTTCTTCCTGTTAAAAGGGAGTTTTTCCTTCCCACTGTCGCCAAAGTGCTTGCTCATAGGGGGTCATATGATTGTTGGGCTTTTCTCTGTATTTATTATTGTGCTATCTACTGTACAATATAAAGCGCCTTGAGGTGACTTTTGTTGTGATTTGGCGCTATATAAATAAAATTGAATTGAATTGAATTGAATAAATTTGTGCTCTCATTTTATCTTCCCTTAGGAACAATTAAAAGCACCAGAAGAACAGCGGCAGCGATAAGGTGAACAAAAAGTGACGGTGAAAAGTTTAATTCTCTGCAGAGTCGGGGCAGCTGAGTCACCGCTGTGCCAGAGACACAAATCAATGTGTGCTGACAGACAGACAACATGTCATTAAAATCAAATCGAATGCATGGGTTGAAAAAAAAAAAGGTCTCCAAAGATTTCCGGCTGAATGAACCGCCCCACCAATTCGCTCTCACTTTGTAAAGTCTTTGAAAAGCAATTACACTGCCTTTTCTTTTCTCTGCAGGCAGCAAGACCGAGACTCGGCGAACGAACTGTAATGAACACAGGGGACTCATTTTTCAGCAGGTCTGTGGTGAAAAAAATGAGGCGAAGCGTGCAGAGGAGGCGCTGCTTTATAAAACCACTAAATATTGAGTCAGTGCAATGTTCAGATGTGACCTATCGTTTGCTGACAGGTTACTGAAAACATTAATCTTTCGAGTTGTCAGTGGCCTAAAAATCAACCTGTGTCTACTTCATCATTCCTGAAGGTAATAACAGGCTGTGATTCACAAATGCTAGCTGAGAGAACTGAGATCTGGAAATGATACTTTACTCTGAATCAAGATTTCGACTTTATTTTGAAGAGAAGAATAAAAGTTGACAACAATACAATGACTCTGCTGCAAGCATCCAACCTACAATCAGATTCAGCCTTGACCCACTGCATCCTAATACCTGTAACTGTGCAGTTATATGAAGAAATTATAACTCATTTTAAATGAGACCACTTTTAGTTTGACCCCCCAAATATGTTGTTAATATAATACTGAGAAAGAGGAATAGGAAAAAAAAAAACATAGTGTATATAAAAGACAGACGTAGTGTCTGAAACCTGCATTCTTTCTCATGACCAGTATGACTGCTCTGACTGCAAAAACAAAGTGTCCATCAAGAGCTTAGATCTGTGACCAGAGTACCCACTTACAGGAAGCCACAGTCACACAGGCCTAGAGACTGGGCGCTGATCCCTCTGGCGATTTGTTGCTAGCATATTCCCAGACACCAACCAGCTAGCCAATGAAAATTTGATTATCGTTATTTAGCAGTTGCTGATATCACAAAGGTTTTGGTTTACTGGAGGGTGGCTGACCCGTTAATTGTACCTAATCTTAATGAACACCGCACATTATTCATATATATATTTCTCCCATACTGGCTTCTCTTCATTGGCTACCTGTTAAATCCAGCATTGGGATAAAAGTCCCTCTCATCACAAGCAAAGTCTTGAATATCAGGCCCCATCTTATCTCAATGACCTTAATAGATTTTAAACGAAGATATTCCATTAGAGCACTTCGCTCTCACACTGCAGGCTTACTTGTTGTTTCTACAGTATTTAAAAGCAGAATGGGAGGCAGAGCCTTCAGCCTTCAGGCCCCTCTTCTATGGAACCAGCTCCCAGATTGGATTTGGGAGACAGACGCCCTCTGTACTTTAAGATTAGGCTTAAAAGTAGGTCTCTCTTGGAAATGATTTTTTTAATCTCAATTAGATTTTTTACCTGGATAAATAAAGGACTAATAATAAAAAATAAATAAATAAAATAAAATGTTCCTTTTTAGCTTAATTCCTGTTAAAAGGGAGTTTTTCCTTTCCACTGTCGCCAAGTGCTTGCTCATAGGGGGTCATATGATTGTTGGGGTTTTGCCTATATTATATTGTCTTATATAAACCACCTTGATGCAACTGTTGTTGTAATTTGGCTCTATATGAATAAAATTGAATTGTACTGAATTCTGTAAGGTATGGCTGACAGTCGAGACAAAAATAGGTTAAAGTGGGATGTGCTTCATGATGTGACTTAGAAGTTGTTAGCCAGTGAGCTTCCAGTGTCCTTCAGTTTCTTAGTCCGATTCGTGCGTAGAAAGTAGAAGGGTCTACAGTTTTCTAGTAGTGTTTCAAATTTCTGTGTTTCTCTGATGAACATCACTATTAAATAAATAGATTCTAAGACACAACCTTTTACTGTTGGCTGTAAACAATTTTATAACTATTCTGTTTTAAGCATTAAAAAGGACATCTGTTCTTTAGTTACCTTAGCTTACCTCATGTTAAATTTGCACTTTAATATTAGGACCAAGCCTACATTTAAACTCTGTTTTTATATTAGTTCTTCATTGCTCTCAGACTGTTAAACACCAAAAGACCTGCTGCTGAAAGAATAAAACCTAAATCTGTCTTTCTAACATTAATTTAATCATATACTCAATCGTCAGATTCTCCTGTGTCTCAGGAGTAGAGCTGTGATATTGACAGTTCTGTTAACTTACACAGTTTCCTTCCTGTCTTCAGAAATACTAGGTTTCATTAATGCAGCACGTCTTTTCCAGTATTAATGACACACACGGTCATACAGTGATTTTCCTCATGCTGCTGCGTCGTCTACACCAACTGTGCTGCTTTCAGTCTGTATTGAATCTTTTCCCATCTTATAGTTTTGTCTTCTTTTTAACATCAGCCTCTCTGCTGCCGGTACACTCCATGTCTGTGATTGGTCGAGCACCGCCAGTGCCGCCCCTCGCAGGTAAATGCACAGGCATTAAGTTGATAACCAGACTGCTTGTGTGACCGCTTATCCTGAGAGCCGATGTTGGGGTACGCGAATCCAGACAACAGATCCTCTCAGTATGCTGCACTCATTTCACAGTGCAGACAGACAGAAGTCTCTATTATTTTAATGTTTTTTTCTCAAAAACGTCAAAGAGTCAAACAGTGCCAATTTTTCATATTTCAATTTATTGTGTATTTGTGACGAAATGACTCAAAGAACTTTTCCCACCTCCAGATCCACTCAATCGCTTTTTTAATAAAAACCAACATAACCACTCATATAACCACTTTTGGTGCGAGCGGGTTTTTGCACAGACCTCGTTGTCCCGGTCCTTCTCTAGGAAGTGTCGGGCCACGTGGCTGGGTAGGATGTTCCTCAGCATGTTCTCGTTGTGTTCTCGCAGTTCCTTCATCTCGTTGATCTCCTCCTTGGCCTGGACACGCCACAGGAAGTCCAGGCGTGCTGTGTACTCCAACTGAAGGCAGAAAAATGAAGGCAGAGCACCTTAGATCAGCAACTCTCACAAATCAGAAACCTTGGTTCGGCGTGCCACTGTGTGCTCTAGCATAAGTGGATGCTTGCACTCGTATAATTCATTCAGGCTACTAAACAAATCATTTGGATGAGTTATTAATGTGTTTTTTTACCATTCATGCCATTGTGGCTGTTTGCAGATTAAACACTTCATCTGTTTCATGTGCAGAGAAGATCTTTGGCCCGACATAATTCCACTGTACCTTGTGCATATACCAGCTCAAACATCCAGTGTATGAGATCTGATATCAGTCAATCATTTTGATGTATTTCAGAATACAGAGACTTGAACACAGCTTCACCAAACTGCAAAGCCCAGTTCTCCAAATCTACACACATGCTTATTTGTTTTAAAAAACAAGGCACTCTTCAGCAGAAAAACAGCAGAGCTGCTTCTTCACACGATTAAAACAACCTACGCTAATGTTTGCCTGACAAGTGACCCCTTATGGCCATGCCTAATTAATGCCCTCGTTCTGAAGTCAAGGCTGAAATAGCGTGATGCTGTTGCATGCTGTTAAGGAGATTTAAAGCTCAGCTTCGGGGGATTGGCTGGACATACAAATTGTCTGATTTTGACAATGAAGACCACGGCTTGAAACTCATCTTTTCAGTCTCTCTCCAACCTCAAGTTATCTAAACTTCACCGAATAAGGAACTAAATCGTCAGAAGAAAATATAATGCCCATCTCCTCGGTACTAAACATAGTAAAATTATCACTTTTCTGACAAAAGTTTAAACACAGACAAGCTTCAAAAAAGCACAACATCTGGCATAAATGTACATGGATATATTAACATTTTATAAGTTATTTTAGAAGCCGTGGACAGAACAAGACTTTTTGGATGTTCGATGTGGAGAAGGCTGGATTAAAATGATGTTTATGCCTTCTGGCTATTTTTCTACCAGCAAGAAAATATCAATACAATCACTAAAGTAATTGTATTTACTTTGAAATAGTTTTCTCCTGCTGGTAAAAGAAAAGAAAAAGTCGAAGAAAATAAGTTTTTTAAGTCATGAGCTGCGAACATTGTGAATCAAATTACAGAGCAATACACTCAGAGCGCTGGCTCTTTAGAAATCAAACCTGCAACAGAGAAATATAATAAGACCAAATGAGAGGGCCCTGAAAATGTTTTTTCTTTTGTTCTACTTTTGTTGAAATTCTAAAGAGGACTAGAATAAAGACACCCCAAAACTGAAAAGTAGAGCCACCAAAATGTGAGCTTTAATAAGGAGCTGATGGAAGCTGAGGAAAATGAAGGCATGCAGCAAAGAAGGGAAAGTGCACCATGATAATGGGGATCAGGTAGGGACAAAAAGACAGACAGACAAACAAGCAGAATGATCTTTATAAAGCAGAACAGCAAAACCAAAGGCCTCAGAATGACGGGACCTTATGAAACCAAACGTTTCTGTGCTTATTTAACATGAGACGCTTCTGTATTTCTCTTTTGTGGTCTTATCACTTGTTTTCAGGTTGGGTCGTTTACTTACATTACCAACGGTGTCCATCATACCTGATGAAAACAGCCGTGCAACATTTTCTGAGATTTAGTCATATGTGATAGAAGTTCAGAGAGAAATGGTCCCAACCATCCTCATCCTGATATTGTTATCTGTTATATCTAAAGATAAAAATTTATTTATTTATTCTTCACATATTCCCCAAATCTTCCCCAACCTCCAAAAAACAGGAAATCCATATCCCGTCTGTCTTCTTGCCCAAGCATGAAAAGACATTTGTTAATCACTTAACTGCTTAAACGTGTAACCAAAGTTCAGGGGAAAGTCTTTTGTTTATTTCATTTAGATGATGAAAAAGCTGAGCCGCAGTTCTGGATCAGGCGGCTAAATTAAAAAATCTGCTAAAAGCCGGATCAATTATGTAAAACATGAGGGTGCGATCAATCTGAAGCTCAGCAAAAGGATTCTAATAAGCAACACAAACTGATGTTTCGAATGCACAATTAATACCAAGTCATTTGAATACATTAGAGACAAACAAAAGTCAGCACCATTTACTTAATACTTGCAGATGAGAGGAAGAAAAAAAGTCCCGATATTGAAAATTAATTTTGAGGGCCAGCTGAAAAGCCTGCGAGGATTTAAGCGACTCTTTCCAGCGTTCAGCGGAAACCGTTTTGTGATTAATCGCGGTATCAATTAGTCACTTAATCATATGAGTGAATACAAAAACTTCAATCTCATTTTCTGTTTTTCTAATTAAGAATGCAAAGCCTGACGGCCCCGTTAGTCGGTGGGATAATGAGATGGTGCCCGGTGAAAGAGCGGGTCGCTCAGCCGTTAGCCAACATGACCTCCGCTGTTCACCGATGGCTTCTGTTAACTGTACAGAAAATACCTCGCGCTCCTGTTCTAACGAACACGTTACTCAGCATAAGAGCTGCAGTCACCTCACACATTGTGGTTACTGCAGGTAATCTCCATTTATACAGTTACATACCTTAATGTGACAGCCCAACAACCCGACGAGCATTAAAATGTATGAGGATATTAAACACAGCAGATTTAGGCGAACCAATAAAATAAAAACAATAATCCTGTCATTTTCCTTCTGGCTAAATCTAGGTGGAGAGGGGGGGACAAACATGGCTGATGGCTGCTCTGGTTTAAATCATACCTGGTCGAATGGCTGGCCTTCAGTGTGAGTTCAGAATAATGGCTTTTAGCCTTTATGCTCCAACCACCTGGAAATCTTCACAACGCATTGTTGGAAATGACAATGAGCCCTCAATGAGTTTTTACATTTTTAATTTAAAAATGTAATTTTGCACAGGAAAGTGGTTCCATAGTGGACTGGTTTACACGTTTCCCTAACAAAACAAGATCCATCTGAAGACCAGGAGGAGACACAAATCTCTCTCAGGTTCAAAAATCTGCCACATCAAATAGCTGCTTGAATATTTGAGCTTGGGAGCATGAAAAAGTACTTACACCCCTCCTGATTTCTTAGTTTTTGTACATTTGTCACACTTAACTGTTCCAGATCATCAGATTTTAATGTTAGACAACAATAACCTTTTTGCTTTTCATTTTTAAGGGACAACAGCTACTGAAACCTACCTGGCCCTGTCTGAAAAAGTAACTGCTCCTCTTGTTAAATCATTAACAAAATTTTCACTAGCCACACCCAGGCCAGATTATTGTCTAAAATTATTTAGAAGTTATTCAATAATCATGCCACAATTGAAAGAAACAGCTGAGAAACAAAATCACTGTCTATCAGTCATGAAAGGGTTACAAAGCCATTTTTAAGGCTTTGTCTCTCACCATGGTTCACTGGAATCTCTTTGTCCACAAATGGAGAAAACCTGGAACAGTGGTGAACCCTCACAAGAGAGGCTGGCTTACTGAAATTACACCAAGAGCTCATCAGCGACTCATCCAGGAGGTCACAGAAGAAACCAGAACAAATTCTAAAGAACTGCAGGCCTCACTTAAGGTCAGAGTTCGTGAGACTGTGCAAAAATATCATCTATGACAGAGTTCCAGGGAGAAAACCACTGCTGACCAAAACTGAGACAAAGCCTCATGTCACATTTGCCAAAAAACACATCTTGATGATCCAGAAGAGTTTGGGTCAAATATTCTGCGGACTGATGGAAGGAAATTTGAACTTTTCAGAAAGTTTGCATCTCGTTATATCTGATGTAAAAATAACTTGCTATAAATGATGTAACCCTGAATTCTGCTCTCTACCAGAAAATCCTGAAGGAGAAAGTCCAGTCATCAATTCTTTCCATGAAGCTCAAGCTCACTCAGGTGATGCAGCAGGACAATAATCTGGAGTCCAGTACTCTTAATGGCTAGAAAAACAAACACATTCAAGGTTTTGGAGTGGCCTAGTCAAACTCCAGACTCAAATCAGATCAAGATGCTTTAGCATAATGCTCGAAAACTCCACAATGAGGCTGAATCACAACAACACTGCAAAGAAGAATCGGCCAAAATTCCTCCACGGCGAAGTGAAAGATTCATTGCCAGTTATCACAAACACTTGATTGCAGTTCTCGCTGCCAAGGGTGGCACAATCAATTTTAGGTTTTACTTTTTCACTCAGGGCCAGGTTTGGATAGTGTTTTCTCTCCTTTTTCCTCCTGATTTAAAACCTGTATTTTGTATTTACAGGGTTACCTTTGTCTAACACTAAACTTACTTTGATGACCTGAAACATCTTAGTGTGACAAATATGCTGAAAACTAAAAATTCAGGAAAGGGGACAAACACTTTTTCACAGCATTTTAGCTCATTAATAACATCAAAATGAGGGTTTTTACCCTTGACTCTAAGACATCCCGACTCTTATGCGACTGTTATTGGGAAAATTATTGGGACCATTTGCAATGAACTTCTGATCCTGATGCCTTTGAAATGGTTGTTTTAAGACCGAGGTAGGGCTGTGCGATATGACCAAAATCTCATATCCCGATATAAGACATTTATCGTCCCAACAGCGATATATATGTCACAAATTTGAAATTTTCTGTAAATTCTAAGAATTTCAGGCAACTCGACTTGTGTGAAGTGTTTTCAGCTGGGCGTCGTGTACCTGGAGTCGAGTGTTTTGACCGATGCATGAAACTATATATTTTTAGACGTAAGTTGAAACGGCCGCCATTTACGTTGTGAGTATTACACGGCGTGCTGCATGGAAAAGCCTGTTTTAATGTTTGAGTCTAAGGTTTATTTTGAGCACCTGACGGCTCTTTTTAGCTTCTCATCCGTAAGCTTTCTCCATACTCTTTCCGGTGATTCTTGTGTAGGTGATAAAAGTTTTGCCGTGTTTGAGTCTGAGGTGGGGAAAGGTTTGCGGCATAATTTCCATGGTAGAGTTTTCTGGTCTGTTCCAGACTTTTCATAACCAAACCATGTCCATGCTACAGAGGTAGCCCCTCGTTTAGAAATAAGGTCCTCGATTTGTTTTGACTGGTCCTTCTGTTTGTCATCATTTCAGTTTCTTTTGAAAAATCTCAACAGGATCTTCAGCTTTATTGTGAAAGGTTTGGGTGGAAAATAAACAAGCGGACGGCAGAGCCACACGCTGGGTTTACCGTCGTTGTTGCTAACGACAACGCATAAAAACAGTCGTTTATCCGTCCGTAGTGTAGTTATTTTAAATATAAGAGAAAGAGAGAACTCTAGGAAATTAATATAGCCACTACAGTGACCATCAAAATGATGAAAAATATTTCTGTAAACAGTTTATTTTGCGACACCATGAAACAAACGCTAGCGTGATATGAAATGATAGATGTTTTCATATCGTTATCATACACACATATATGTATATGTTATATCGAACAGCCCGAGACTGAGGCTACAACTACTTGCAGTCAGATGACGACTTCCTTGTCACCCTGTTTATATCCTTGTTTGACTAAGCAATGCTTACACTGACTGAGCATAAAGACACTTATTTTCGGAGAGCCAGTGAAATAATGTAATGAACTGTGGTTTACACGTTAGTGCTATTATTTGATTCTACTTGTATTTGTGTTATATTATTGCTGCCAGCAGTGCGGCCTTAATTAATGTTCAAGTCTTAAAATTATTCAGCAGAAAACTGGAGTGTCAAAAAAAAGAATCCCTAATCCTTTCAAATTAAGAGCCTTTTCTGAATGGTTGTAATGAATTGCTTCGTGCTTGCTGTGTTTGATAATGTAATTATGGCTCTGACAGGAAGCAGCACTCATGAACAATCATCTGGCTTCAGTGTTTCCACCATTAATTTATTACGCAAAAGGCTGCTGGCTTAGTTTCCTCTGCTGATCTGTTGATGCAATAATCAACTACCTACAACAAAAAACATATTATAGTAGCCAAATTTTCTAACTCAATGCATTAACTTGTCTTATTGTATAAATGTGCAAAAACTCTTTTTTTTTTTCTCTTTTTCTTAACTTTCAGCACTTTTTTTTCCCGGGCTCACATAATGAGCTGTACACTTGCAGCTCCAGACACCATCAAGGGAAAAGGTGAGAAAATGTTTACCGGGAAGACATCACACACAGCAGTCAGAGTTAACGAGCGCTGAATAAAACCACAATTCTCGTAATGAAAGAGACTGTGAAGGCGAATAAGAGACTGAAATAGTTTCCTTCATCTCTCCGCTCTAATAGGGTTTTCTCCACAGCACAATAAGTGTCTTTTGTGAAAGAAGCACTAACTAATGTTTTAACACCCTCCGTGTTCATGCATTTCTTCAACAATGGACGACAGGGCTGTGGGTTTTCAGCCCTGTTCTCATTCCAGAATTCAAATGAAGCGTCATTACACCATTGTTCAGTGTAACGATTATTACCTCTGTTTTGCTTCATCACTGTGTGCCTCTGTTGCTGGAGCTCTGCTTCCAACAGAAACCACGGGCCATTCTGAAAACGTGAGACTTCTGATTACTGTTGGAGTCGATTACAATCGGTTCAGTACACAGAGGAGCGCATGTGAGTCAAAAGAATGTCGTGTCACTATATTTTGGTCCGTTTTAGTCAGAACTGCTCCGTGCTTCCTGTTGCTGCTCTTTGGGGAAATTTCTCCAATCTCAGCCCAACCTGTGTGCAATTACTAACGCCAGATTTGTATTTTCTAGTTCCAGTGGCTGCCAAAGTAGAAATGAGATATAAAATGGGGGTCAAAAACCTGTTGTAATGCTGGTAATGACATATGTTTTGACAGCAGTCCAAACATATTGAAAATGTTTGCAGGTTTTTTGAAGCATTATGTAAATTAATGTTAATATCAGTGGCCACAGGTTCGTACAGACGGCAAACTTGATCCCAAAATAAGGATTAAACTGTTTTCTACCCCAAGTGTAAAACATGACGGAGGTTCTGCCATGCTTTCTGGCTGTGTTTCAGTCAGTGATGTTGGGAATTATGTTGTGTTGTTCATTTTTCAGCATGGCAAATTCAATTCAATTTTATTTATACAGCGCCAAAGCACAACAGCGGTTGCCTCAAGGCGCTTTATATTGTAAGGTAGACCCTACAATAGCACATACAGAGAAAAACCCAACAATCATATGACCTCCTATGAACAAGAACTTTGGCGACAGTGGGAAGGAAAAACTCCCTTTTAATAGGAAGAAACCTCCTACAGAACCAGGCTCAGGGAGGGGCGGGGCCATCTGCTGCAACCGATTGGGGAAAGAGAAGGAAGACAGGATAAAGTCCCCAAACACTGCAGCAATCCAATCCAGTAAAATCAAAACTATCAGTCATGGACTGGCCTCCCCAGACCTCGGACCTCAGCGGCATTGAATCTGTGTGGGATCATCCGATTAGAGAATGGAACAAAAGGGGGACAACATCCCAAGAAGAGCTTTAAATGTCCTTCAAGAAGCCTGCAGAACTACTTCTGAAGATGACTTAGAGAAAGACAGGAAAGCTGCCTCGGAGAGTTCAGACTGTGTAGAAGAATAAAGGTGGCCATAACAAATATTGACTTTTAAGCTTGTTAGAATTGCACAAACTCTGTTTTGGTTCTGGTTACGGTGTTAACGTCATTTTAACGAGATTAACGCTGGCAGCACTATTATATACCCATGCATGTTTGCATATATTTTAATAACTAGCTGCTTTCCTATGTTCCTAGCAAAATATAAAGTGACTTTTCCGCAATACTGTAGTTACCACACTGGAAAAGTACTGATTGCTTTTCCTGAATCACCAAAGCCAGCAGTGTAGCTTCCAGCTTGAGGGTTCACAAACATCACATTGTGTATGTAAAGCTGTTATAGGCAGCCTGTGTTTACTGTCAGAGAAAAGCTTCCAGGCCGGACACTAAAGGACTGAACATGTACAGGATTTAAGGATCCTTTTATACTTAGTGGAGTTGGATCCACGTCTTGCTCGATGCTGAGACAAAATCCTGCTTTAATGTCTTTGGCTGGAACGTAACCATAACATAAACAGACAGGAAAGCACTGAGATGGCCTCTTGAACTTAAAAATATGAAACGGTAAAATATACCACAAAAATTGGGCAATGCAAAAAAGGGTGTAACTTAACCCCTGCTGTGAGCTTAAGCATCAAAAATTAAAACAAAAAGTGCTCCTCTGTCAGCGATTATCCTCTTTGCCCAAAGATAATTTGGAATATTTAGCAGAAAACACAGAACCACTTACAGAGTTCATCAAAGCATTAACACTGCACTAAAAAACAGCTGGATTCTGTTTTGCACGCTGGACTTTCCCGCTAAGAGTAAACAGTCTTTTTAATGTGCTCTCTTTTCTCTTGGCCCTATGCATCTGGCACAAACAGCTTTTCAGCGCTGCGAGTGTTTCATGCTGTGAGCTGTCATTGTCTCTGCTTTGCCAAACAAGTGGTTTGACCCAGAGAAAATCAATATGCCACTGCATGACTTCAAATACGGCTGCTTTCTACTTTCATGAGGCTACAAAAGACCTTCAATTACGGCCGTCTCCCCTCCATCTCTGACCAATGCCGAGCTGCTAAACTACATGATCAAAGGTTGCCATAGTGAGAGCATGAAAGCAGCACAGTGGTACCGGTTTCCTTCAGGCCACTGAGTCTCACTGCGTCTTTATAGAAATGGCTTGTATAATGTATCAGACGTGTAAACAAAGTGGTCTGTGCCAGTTTTGCTTTGCTGAAGGAACACTCCGGTTGCTTATTATGCAATCATAAAACCTGGCAGGACGTTTCCTGTGTTATTACAGATGTAACGCCAGTGCTGCGTTTAAAGGCTCGGTCAGCAATCTTATTAAAATGTTCTCTACCCACAGCCCTGTGTCACAGCTTTTGTAGGCAGCAAGAGGTTCAACCAAAGTGATTTTTCTTTCTTACACTTGGACCGCATTCAAGAAACCCAGAAGAGGTAAACACAAATTGCTTATAATTGTCTTGCCACCACTCAGGTTTCCTGTAAACTGCGGATTCAGCCCAAACCTCATAGACAGAACTAGAGGATTCAAAAGTACACATTTCAGGCTTAAACACTCCGACCTTTCTCACCTCTTTGGGCTGAAGAGTTGAGAAAAGGTTGATTTCTCAAGCATTAAACCTGCATTGTGTTTAGGCCACCAGGCGGTGATGCATACGGCTCACACAAGACTTCAGGTCCTACAGAAGACTATGGCAAAACCTCCCTCCACCCTGACCTCTGTAAACACTTTACTGATCAGTTTAAGGCCTCAGTTACTCATATGACTCCTCATAAGCAGGATTATACAGGACGTGCTGATTGGTTATCCAATCAGAGTGTGATTTCACAGTCAGATCCACGCTTCATTGGTCCGGTTTCAAAAGCACCAAGATGGTGATGGAAAAAGGCTCAGCTCAATGATTAACAACAGGACTTCACAAACCTACAGCTGACATCATGATGGCTACATCCGTCTAATGTTACCACTGCAGCTGCAAGCCAGTCAAACACGTTAAGAATATCACTGCCTTCTCTGGGTCATCAGGCAAAGATGTCTAATGCTTACAGCTACAGCTGTCACCTTATCTGTATGGAACCAAAGTATTTGAGATTCCACATCACAGCATCCACAGCTGGAAGAGTGATTCACATTTTGAAAGAATGCAACGACAGGTTTTTCCTTTGAGTTTCTCAGAGGCCAGTTAAATGTGGCAGGTCGTTAACTGTTTATGTCATCATGTTTGGACACATCTGAACTCCAACTGTTTGTCGTCTTCTTCTGTTATTTTTACTTCACGTTAGCTGATAACTCTAATTAGACCGTTGCATAGCAACAAGAAAGATGCTGGGTTCCTCACGCCCACTGTACTCTGGTTATTTCTGTTACTATCCTTTAAAGGAACCGTCACAGTTTTTGTTTTTATCCGTGCCCTTCAGTCACCTTTAATCATACATTTTGGTGCTTAGAAAAACAAGCTAATCCACCTGATAAGACACACAAATCACCTGCATGGGTGTAGATAATAACAATATTTAGCAAAGAAGTCCTCTAACTCAATCACCAGCCCGTAACAAATCCACTCATAGGTGATGAATCAGTGTTCTGAATGTTTAAAATACCATTCCTTCACTGATTAGGACACAGTTAAAGCTGGCGTGGTCTTACCTGCTGGCCGTGGTAAAACACGGCGAGGAGGAACATGGCCATCAGGAGTAAAGACGTCTCTTTGGTTCCCAGGAAGTTTCTGTTGGAACAAGAAAGAAGAGGCTGTTCAAAGGGAGCATTTGTTCGTCTGTCAGGCATGGAAAAAAAACTTGGGGCATGTCATGGTCAACGATTAACAATTAATTGTGCTAACAAAGTAACAAATAAAACTCTAGAATTTCAAAGAAATTTTAGAGTTTTATTTGTTACTTAGTGCCAATTAGGGAAAAAAGGGAGCTTCTTCAATACTATGAAAGTAGTTTGGCTTTGTTGTTGAGAGCATACCGCCAACTAAACATAATACTTAACCTATTTCAGCTACAGATGGAAACAATAAACTCCTTTTTACCCAACGAGGCAAAAACACATCATAAAAACAAGTACAACCAGGCTACAAAGGCATGTGATGGTGAGATACGAGCAGCTGGTGATACGAGACCAAAAGTAAAGAAGTGACTCGACTAAGGATTGCTGGAGCACTCGCTAGCTGCGCTCCATATGACGGGAAGAACAAACGGATGGAAATTACTCCTGTGATCACGTGGCAAAAAGCAGAGCTATTTAAAAAGCTCAACCCAGGAAACAACACCTCAGGTAGAAAACATTTTCACTGCACTTTTATTATATCCTCCTGAGAACCGAGGAAAAATGTATATCTCTCAGTTTAACTTTTTTTGTAATTTCCTGCCTCATTAGATCTAAAAAAGGCCACCCAATCAAATGAAATATCATTGGAAAGGCCAGGATGTCCTCTACTGAGCACATCAGGACTTAGAAGGGTAGATCAATTAACCCAAAAGTTATAGACCAAAAACAGAGGACATAAATGGCCATTCTCAGGAGGATATGTTAATCTTGCTCGTCTTGTCATGTCTTCTTCTTATGTTTCCTGTTTTATTGTGAAGAGTCTGGTGTTTCCATGTTCATTGTGTTTAGTTTCACTTCCCCTGTGGTGTCATTATGTTCATTCATATCAGCCGTTTCCCCTTGTTTCCACTTTCCCCGATCACTTCCTGTGTGCATTTAGTCTGTGAGTTTTCCTTCATTCCTTGTCCGATCGTCCTGCTTTGTCTGTCCATGTTTCTAGGTTTTCATGTATCCATGCCAGGTCTTCATGTTCATGTTCATGTTCACGTTCACGTTTTTCATGTTTTAATCTTAGTTCTCCCACTCTAGGTTATTGTTTAGTTTCGCCTTTGCCTTTTTATTTTGTACTGTTTAACCAGCCTGCAATAAACGGCTCTCCCTTAGTTAAATCAAAGTTTGGGTTTGCGTGTCTGCACTTGGGTCCTCCTCACTCCACACAGTCTGCTTCCACGACTGTGACAATAAAGTTACTCTAGTTATCGTTAAACTAAAGTTTTAAGTAGTTATGTTAGACTTTGAGTTATGTAAAATTTCAACTGAAAACACTTATTGTGCTCATGTTTGATTTATGCTGTGTCATTGCTATTGTACTATAATACTGCTGCTGGCATCAGTAACAGTAGCTCAGAAGGATAGAAACAGCTTTTATAGTGTTTGCAGTGATACATTTTGCTGCCTCCAAGCTGCAATCATCGATAAAATATTGTACTTTCTTCCTACATTGTCATAAATGTCATCATTGTGAATGATACGTGAGATCATTTTGAGTCTATATCATCCACCCCTACTGGCTATACACATAAATACAACCGATCCACATTAAAAGCATTGAGTCTACGTTACCCTAAAGATGCATTTGTTGGGCATTTCTGACCATTTGATAAACATAAATATAAATTATTCTTTTTTTTTCTAAAGTATTACATTAGTGTTGATTTTTTTTCCCAGGCAAAACCTGTCTGAGTACACTCTGTTAATGAAAGGTGGTCACATTTTCATTCAGTTTTTACTCTTCTGGTCTTCATTTTCATGAAAACTTTTTCTTAATAACCTAAATAAAATGTAGTAAATATAGTAAGTGTAATAATTATGTAGTATAATAAACAGTAATCTACAGCATGTTCTTTTGTAATAACCTATATTTATAATCCATCAGCTAAATATTGCTTTACAAAAACTAAAACATTCGAAACCCAGCACGGGCGACAAAAACTGCTCTCCATTAAAGTTGAGATGTAAACACGAACTGCAGCAAAATACGAAAGGACGACACTTTTTTTTCTTAATCTCACGATTCTTTGTTTTCAGCTCAGACCGTAGAAGGATCAAATGTTCTGCGTGATCTCAGGCTGATCTGAGGCTCGCTGAGGATCAACAGCTCAGAGAGATGTGGAGACGGAGCTCCAGGCACTTTACAGTGAGTTAGGAGCCAGAATCTCAAAACAAGCGAAAAATAACAGCTCGTTTGTTTTCGCTGCCGAGGATCAGCTTGTGACAGCAAAATGTAGCGTGCTGCCTTTAGTGTGCAGTGACGCCAGAGGAAAACAAATACAAAGCTTTAGATTCTCTAACACCCACAAATAAACAAACACAAGCTCACGACTGGGTGCATATTTTGGTAGAAATAATCATCATCTTTTTAAAGTTTAGAGGCACACTTACGATAGAAACAACACAAAGATTGGAAAACTTCAAGCACTTTGAAGTAAATCAACTCACGCCCACAACACACAGCCAGCATGTCACTGAGATGAAAAAGCAGGCAAGCTAAAGGAGTCGGGCCAGGATGGGGTTCTCTTCTGTAAATAAGCAGGCTTTTTACAAGAAAGAGGCTCGTTTAAACTAAATCTGCATATTTGTCAAAGTGTGTGCGTTTTTAATCTATTTATCTATAAAATTAAAGATTATAAAATGAAAATGATGATGATTTATGTTAATGTATCTGAAAGTTTATTCCTTGTCATTGAGATATGGCTGTAAAAATATTTAATTTTTACGGGCAAATATTCAAAATAGATATGGGTCCAGACAACATTGTACTGAGTCAATTTTAATTCAATTCAGTTTTATTTATATAAATACATAGAAAATAAATAGATAACAAATGGAACTTATAAGTTAGCTATAAAAGTCAGCAAAATACTCAATTAATCAATTGCATTTATTTCTTGCTTAAATATGTCGTTATAGACATTTGAACAATAATGTGACAAATATGTAAAACGAAAACAAATGCTGTTAGTAACAGATCTGTGTTTTTTGTTGTTATTTTATACAAAAGAAGGAAAATGTGTGATTTCTACATACGGAGCAAACAATACTGGCTAAACTGGGCTTTACTTCCTTTTCCCCTGAGATTTTCTGTCATGTCCCAAAAGGACTTAAAAATCAATCTCCCAAAAGTTTGGTTTTGTTAGCTTGTTTTAGCAGGTCCTTCGTAGTATTTAGGTCACATTCTCCTCACAATTGCCTGTCTTGTCTAACACATGGAGCTTCTTGATTTGAACCTTGACACAAACAGGCACCTCAGTAGAAGTGCCAAAAACTGCAGTTCTTCTAATGTCCACTAGAGGCTGGCTACAAACGCAAGTCAATCCAGAGAGGTTCCCATACGAAAACTGTCCAGCCTTACAGCAGATATAATCATGTCTACAGCCTGCTAAAAAAACTGTTTTAGCAGTGATAGTTTCAACGTAGTGATAGCAGGACTTTTTAAATCTAACCAGTAGTCGATTGCACATGGCATCAGGCACATTCTGTCGTGGTTAGGCTGTGTGGCAGGCAGGATGAGGACCCAAACGCAGGTCTCAAACACAACAAGGTAAACTCAAAGCAGCAGCTTTACTTGGTTGAAAAAAGTAGAACACTAAATACAAGAAGCAAAACATAAAACTAGAAGCTAGAAAACTAAGACTCAGAAAACCAGGAAAATAGAAACAAAGGAACTAAGAGCTGACAGGAGGTAACAATGGGAATCAGAAGCCCAGAGACAACACAGCATTGTGACAGTACAATGCAACAACAGAGGAACACACAGGGCTTAAATACACCAGGGAGTAATGAGGGAATGGAAAACAGGAGGGAAGCACAGCTGGGGGTAATCTGACACAACAAGACAAAGGAAGCAAAGCAGAATACACTGACATAGGACACAGACTTTCAAAGTAAAACAGGAAACACACGAACACAGAGGTAAGGATGACAGAGAACACAGAGACCTGAAAAGTGGAGCAGGAAGGCAGGAAGGCACATAAACAAAACCTAAAGACTAGCAGTGATAAACCATGAGGAAATCAAAGATTAATAATAACACAAAACACTGGACCGTGACAAAGTGCTCTTAGAATAAAACCTCACCTGAACAAAAAAGACAAACAGTGCATTTAATATATGAGGATGTCCTCCACTAAGCACTCACTCTGTGTTGTGGTGGACGGTGTCGTAGCGAACAAACAGCGACGTGTAGAAGGCTTCGGTCAGCAGCGAGTAGATGGCGATCATCACCAGCAGCACCGCCAGCTTCAGCACGGAGTTCAGTCGCAGGAACACCGCACACGTCACCATCGCCAGCACCCCCGTGAATACAAAATACTGTGAACAATTAAAAGGCATGGTCAACTTCATCTGAACAATAATGTATTTAAAAATGTCGGCATCACATTCGACGGCTGGACTGTGTGAAACATGACACACCAATCAGCCACAGCTGCACTCAGTGTTTAACATCTGTTAACAAACACAAGCTTAAAAAGTTCCACGACTCTGCAGATGAACATGAAAAACATAACTGATTTAAATTTGATCAATATCCCTTCAGAGTCATCTTCTCATGGACCGCTCTATTGCTTCCAGGGTTCCTGCTTTTTTTAAACACAGAAGTCCCATTTGCAACTGGGATTTTGCCATGGATCACTGGGGCTTCAGACTGGAAAGCTGTTTGACCTGGTGGCTGCTGAGGAGGAGTAGAAGACATTGTGATTTGGGTGGATTTTATTTTTCACTGAATTCTTAAGGTTCTGCCCACCTCCCACAACGTTGATGGTGCAATAATTTTGTGCCTGCATGTGAGCAGCTCTACAGAGCAGAAGGAAAAGAAGGAAGACAAGACCATATAGATGTGTTATATGTATATAACACACCAAAGTGGAGATAAGTGGATGGACATCCGGTCATCTGAACAAACAGTATAATAAAAAAAACATTTTATTATACTTATATAATATTATATAATACTTATTATATATATAATATATGTAATAATATATAATATAATATATAATACTTATATAATATAACATTTTTCTGGTTCTTCAGTTTTCTTCAAGCTGTTTTCACATCATCAGTAGTAGTAGGGTGTGGTAGTTTTGTAATACATTGCTGGAAACCATGACCTCAAACTCAAGCTGACTCAAGTGTCATCGCTATAATTCATGATCAGCAGAAGCACAATGTGGTTTCTTATTTTCTTAGAGTTGTGCACCTTGAATTCATCCCTCAGGGTCGGACTTTCAAAGCACAGTACTACTGTAAAGACCTGAAGCATCTGAGGGGAAACATTTAGAGGAAATGACCTCTGAATGAACTGCAGTGCAAGCCGCTGTAGCCCACAGTGCACTGAAAATGTCACCATCTGCCCATTCAGCTGGGCCAGCCATAGCCTATCCCAGCTGAGCGGGATCACAGGGCAAATGGCAAATAATAATGATAATAATAATGTTATTAATAATAATAATGAATAAGTGAGTGCCTCTCTGCCAGATAGCTATGTTATATTAAAGAGGATGTTAGCGTGTAGTGCAGAGGGTGGTCAGAGTGATCCGTGATTGATAACAGTTTGTCTAGTGACCTCCTGTCCATCACACCTTCCAAAGTCTCCAGTTTGCAGCCAATCACAGAGCGAGACTTCCTAATGTGTTTATGCTGCTCAGGAAAGTATGCCTCAGCCGCCAGAATCAAGGGACTCAAAAGCGCCATCATTCTGCTGCACACAGTGAAGGATGTAAGCTTCCTCCCTCGTTTGTGTACAGCCTCTGTGTTGGTCTGCCTGTTGGTGATGTGGATACCGAGGTACTCGTAGTCCTCTACCATGGGTGAGAAGCAAAGGATTTCACAATGTCATCCACTATTGTGCTCTCCTCCTCCGCCTCCTCTAGTCCAGCCGTCCCCAACCTTTTTTGCGCCACGGACCAGTTTAACGTCAGACAATATTTTCACAGACCGGCCTTTAAGGTGTCTCGGATAAATACAACAAAATAAAATGATACGACCAAGACAAAAACTGTGGTATTTTGTAAATATAATAATAAAAGCAAATTCACTGTGTAATTGTGTAACTTTATTAGCAACGTCATCCTGAAATGTGCCAACAACTTTGTCGTAACATCCTCCTCTCTGCCCCTTAATGCTCTCTGGTCGCTATGGTAATGCGTAAATGTTTCTTTCAAAATAAGACACAAAACTACAACACGAGAAAAGACCCAGGGAAACCGTGTTAACGATAAAACCCTGAAAAGCATACATTTCACACCCGAGCCTCAACTCTCGAGGCCCGGGGTTGGGGACCGCTGCTCTAGTCTAGCTCTAGGTGCTACGACTCAGAGTTTACTGAAAATCTGAGGCGTTTAACGGGGTTCAGAGATTTACCAAGAGACAACCTTGAAGGGGAGACTGGGCAACTTTATGAATGGATTTTATGCATAAGGACACATTTTGTATTATCATGCAAACAAACTAAACCAAGCATACCTGTTAGCATGCCTGCATTAGCACTTAGAGTGACGTGTGTAACACTTTTACTTAATTAATAAGAGACAGACTGCTGCAGCTGCAGAAATCATCCTGACTCTTCACCCCAGAAAACGTTCTGTGTTTACCTTTGTCCTCACTGGTGGACTCCCTCACCTGCACACAGACCTCCTGCTGCAAACTGAAGTAACATTTACGGCATCACTATTAACTCATTAGCTCCTCCACATTAAACCTCCATTATCACAAGATGAGAGGAGTCGACTGGTCTTTATGTGTAAAGTTGGTAAAGTGCCCTTTTATAAAAATGAAATATCTGACAGCCCACTCGCTGCACCAAAAGCCTCTGATTCAGCACAGACATCAGTTTTTGTCTAATTTAATATTGGAGTGCCTAAAACAAAGTCAATAACTCTTCTTTATGTGTGTAAAATAGGTCTTATTTGCACGCACGAGCCTCAGGAGGAAATACGTTTATGATGTATACATGCAACAATACATGAGTCAACCCAAGCTCGGAGCTATAAAAATGTGGCTCCCTTATTGAGTTCATCAATCAGCTGCATATTATGTGAGCAAAACAACATAATGGATATTTTCTCCGTGACGTTCTGATGGCTCCATCAGTCGCAGCGTTGTCTGAGGCGAGACCTCCCTCTGGGCGCGAGCAGATGTCGAGGATGTTTAATTCATCAGTTTGCCGCTGTCGCACAAGTGGGAAGTAAAAAAAAAAAGACACAACAGATGGACCTGACTGCAAAATTCAGACACCTCATTTAGTTTGTACCTCTGGGTAGAAGCAGATGTCTGGGATGGAGGCCGATTCGTTGTACGTCTGGTTCCTGAAGGTACTGGACTTGTCGAAGTCGCACCACAGCTGTGGGAGACCAACAGGGTGGATTACTGTTGTTGTACAGTTTTAAATGATGCAGGATCTGCATAAAAATACCCCACATTCCCTTTCAGACGAATTTCCATCAAGCTTTTAATATTTCAAGATGGTTGTGTGAGAAATCGAGAGCTGATTTCAGCTTTCTGCAAATTTCTCCTGCACACAAAGAGTGATGCAGTTCAGTTTGACATGAATAACTGAAAAGACCTGAAGGGTTGAATTAGCAGCAACACTGGATTCTTACAGAAGGGGGGGAAATGTGGATTTGTAGGTAATTAAAACCTGACTAAATAAAGCAACTGAACAAATAAACAACTTTACAAACTAAGCAGTTTAGTGGGTTACTTTATTGCAGAATATTGTATGCTTGTTGCTTTTATCTTCAACGTGCTTTAGCGGCTTCTTTTAAAAAAAATATGTATTTCAAAAATTAAATTAATGAATTACAACAACAGAGTGAGAACAAGGATGTTCCTAGTCAATTAAAACAATAAGAAAATGCGATTATTTCATCCCCTACTGAATTTGTAAGTTTGCTCATTCACATAGAAACAAAGTCTTTAATTTTAATGGAGAAAGACAGAATATCAACCAAAGGTTCAGGAGGAGCCTGTTAATGATCTGAAAGTAGTTGGGACCACAGTCACCAAGAACACCACTGATGACAGACTACGGCATAATGGATTGAAGTCCCCCTGCTGAAGAAGGCACATGTAGAGGTCTGTCCCAAGTTTGGCAGTGAACATCTGGATGATTCAGAGAAGGCTTGGCAGAAAGAGCTGTGGTCAGACGGAGCCAAAGCCTAGCTCTTTGGCATCAACTCGACCCAACACATGCAGCCAAGCATGGAAGTGGAAACATTACACTTTGGAGCTGTTTTTCTGCTAAGAGTACAGGATGATAATGGGCGGAGTCATGTGGCATAAAATCTTTGACAAGAAGTTTCTTCCCTCAGCCAGAACACTGAAGATGGGTCATGGATCGGTATTCCAGCATGACAGTGACCAAAAACGCACCACCAAGGCAACAATGGAGATCTAAATGATCCAAATACTCTAGCTGCTGTCCAGGCCTAAATCTTATAGAACATATTTGGAGCAGAATTCTCAAACGGCACTAAATGTCTTACCACTGTGCTTTCCAACAAGTACAAAGTCAAGTTTTGTAGTTTGTAGTCTGTATTTACCCCACTGGATGGATTGAGGTACTACACACCATCCATCGAATCAGCCATGTCTAGATGCCTACATCATATTCCTCTGTGTCATGAAGCTCCATATTTAATTAACCCATTAAAATACATTTTAGCAGCCATGCTACTGAAGAAGGTGAAGCAGGCTATCTTCATTACCACAAACACACACTTATAAAGAAAATCGCACACACACTGTCCTGTTGACCAAAGTATGAAGAAATGCTACGGTACTAACCATTTTCATTTTCATATTTGATGCATTCTGACAGTTATTTTGCAGACAGACACTGACCCCATGTTTTAAATAATATATATCTAAAAAAAAATAAAATAACTAAAGAACTCACAATATTGATCATGGCTGCCAGGAAGTTGATGAGGATCGAGACGAAAATGATGACATTTCGTGCCGCGTAGGTTTCGTTTATCCAGCAGCAGGCTTTTCTCAGGACCAGAGGCAGACACTTGTAGTCCTCCGCTGTCGTAACTAGGACCAGGCAGGAATGGAGGATGATGAGGACCGAGAACTGGATCACCATGGTTACCATGCTGCAAAAACACAATGATAAATATGCCAGTGGGACACTGCAGCTTAGGACTAGTCTTTATTTGAACAGCTAATAAAGCTGACTTTTAAAGAACAATTTGAATAAATTTAATTGTGAGCCCAGCATCGTGGTGCAGTCGCTAGCATTGTTGCTTCACAGTGAGACGGTCCCACGTTTGACCTCACAGGCTGGCTGTGTGGAGTCTGCACATTCTCCCCGTGTCTGCTCTCTCTGGGTCCTACAGTCACTACAGTGGACAGCTATTCAACGGCTGTTTCCTTATATTTGTATCAGTGTTGATGGTATATTTGCACATAAACCACTACAGTGGACACTGGTGTGTCACTCCATACCCTGCCACCCACTGGTCGTTTAATGTTACTATAGCTGTATGATATGTTTCATTGTAATTATTGTTATTTAACCCCTTCATGCATGAATTAGGACAACTTCAATCAGGATTTTTTTCTTAAGCATCTTTATTCATCTTTTCACACCAAAAGACAAATAAAAATACTTAAGAAGAAAATCCTGATTGAGATTGTCATAATTCATGCATGAAGGGTTAAGCGAAAAATACAGTCTGAAGAAACAACAAAATATTATGTATGTCCAAAACCTCAAACATATTGTATTGTGAGATATCAACAGATGGCACAACAGGTCTGGGCTCTTCTTTTATGTAATAACAAATTTTACATCCATCCATCCATTCGCTTCCGCTTATCCTTTTCAGGGACGCGGGGCCTATCTCAGCTGTGTCAGGGCGAGAGGCAGGATACACCCTGGACAGGTCGCCAGTCTGTCACAGGGCTACCACTAATATCCTTATTAGGATTGGGAAATGTGCTCTAAACTCCTAACAGCCCAATGTGGGATCACAGATGACTGATAGCACTGCCACTTGGGCGGATGCAGAGGAGGTTAATGTTACTGTGCACTCAATGGCACTGTCCACCTCCACAATGTACAATGTGTGGCCTAAAACAAGCTCTCTTACACACACACACACACACACACACACACACACACACACACACACACACACACACACACACACACACGTCGGGTAATTATATCTTTGGGGACATCTAATTGACATAACACTTTCCCTAGCCCCTAACCCTAACCCTAACCCTACCCATGAAACATGAATGCCTAACTCTTACACTAAACCTAACCATAACCAATTGCAACCCTGTCACTAAAACTACATTGTTTGTGAAAAATGCCTTCAAACTTATGGAGACCAAAATCCTGGTCCCCATAAGGGCTGTTGGTCCCCACAAGTATAGTAAACTTCCAATTTTTTCCCCCACAAAGATATAAAAACATGCTCAAACATACACACACACACACACACACACACACACACACACACACACAGTTTATTTCTCCCTTTCAGTCAGAAATGTCCTGCTTCTGTTTTCTCTCATGTGATGTTGATGATGATGATAGATAAGTGTAGCCACTCCACATACACGTGTATGTAACATGAAACCTTAGCAAGGCAGATTCAATTTATTATGGATCTCATAATAATATCAATTGAATGCATCAATAGGGAAATGAGGCAAAAATCACCTCGACTGATGAGCTATAAGCATTTACTTTGACCACCGTCAATCACCGGCTTCATCATCTATGATCGAACACTAACACCAGTGAGCCACTATAACCTTTGTCACCAGGCGCCTCATTAAAAAACTCATTTTCCTTTTTACAGCTGTGGGCTCGAAAGAAGCAAAAAGTAAGATTAAACAGGACCACACATGTGAAAGCATCACAACACACCCACTGGTAAAGGTTTGGAAAGAAGCTGTCACTTGCTGGAAAAGCATCTCCATCACATCAAACATCAATTAAATGACTTTTGCTTTCACTTTTCACTCTGGCTTGGTGTCTTTGGTGTATTCGGTTTTGTTTTTATCAATTAGCTCCATATGGTCATCTACTGCACGAACATGTGAACACTGAAGGCTCGCTATTAGCACAGAGTAGGTGTATTTCTGGAAAATAAGGCACACCACTGAACTAGAACGGGCAAATTACTGAAAATGTATGTGGTACTCTTACAGAAAAACACAACACAGGCCAACGCTAACCGAGTAAAAATGGCCGCTGCTTTTTTGTCCAGTTCAACCAATTCTTTTTTAAGGTAGGAGTTTTTATAAAGCTTAAACTTACACTGAGATCTGGACACTAACCAGATATTCAGCTTTGACTCTGGTTCTTTGCTTGGTTTTCATTCATGTGAGTTAATGATGATTTATATAAGGACCTGAAAGCAGCACCATTGCAGGGGAATATTTCCTTAGAGAGTCTGAGGACAACACAAACCTGCAGAATTCTTGTGTGCTGTTGTTCTATAAATGCAGACTGGTATCAAAGAGGCTTTCAGATTGTCAGTTGGCATTACCTTACTCTGTTCTCCTCGGCTAAGCTTCATTAAAAGCTTGTGATTCTGCTCGAGCTGACCTGGTCACACAAGATTTCCTTCACAGTCAGAGTCACAGAGACAACACAAGGCAAGATACGCTTATAACGCAGCTGTTTCTTTTTCTGCCTCCTTTCCCTTCTTTCCTTCACCTAACCCACTCCACCCCCACCCTCTAAACCTCTGACATGATGAAAAAAAAAGAAAACCTCAACCTTTACATTTAAAATACAACCTAAAACTGTCCACTCAACCCAAGTCCTTTGCCTCTCACAGATGACATGAGCATCTACAGCTGCGTGCAGCAGAGAATGCTAATCCATATACTAAGGCAACATAGGTCAGGGTTTTGCTCTGTGATAGAGCGGTGACCAGTCGGGTGTACCCTGCCTCTCACCCTATGACCTTTAGAATAGCCTCCAGCCTCAACATGACCCATGTTTTTACACATAAACAAGCACCATGGAACATACTGGACAGCTAGGATTTCCTCTCTGATATGATTACAGATTAATGTCAGAATTTCCAAGTTCCCAGTTCCCCAGGATTTCCATCTGGAACAGCCCCCAGCCAGGATTTTTAACTTGGAAAGTTCATTCAAGATAGCGACAGTAAATGTAATTCAATTCAATTCAATTCAATTTTATTTATATAGCGCCAAATCACAACAAAAGTCGCCTCAAGGCGCTTTATATTGTACAGTAGATCGCACAATAATGTAAGCAGTAGTAGAACTGTAAAACCTCTCATCTCTAAAATCTCTAATCTACTGTTTTTGCATTTGCGACTCACTAAATAATCCATATGCGCTCCGTGCATGACTGTGCTGCAGCGGTGATTTTAAGCTCAGAAAGTCAAGTATTGTGCTGTACTGCTAGCAATTCATGAACGGCTCGAATTCACCAAGAACCAATACAAATCCTGTTTTTGGTGCCTTTAGGACTTTCCTACTGGAACACATCAAGTCACATCCGTCTTCTGAGGGAACTGGAACGCGGCATTTTTCTAAGAATAAGATTAGTAAGCAAGGAAGCTACTGTTAGCCAACTAGCTATAATTTACATATGCTGCATAAAGGGTTAAACTGCCACTTTCTGTCACAGTGCAAATGCATGTGGGAGCCCACTGCCCAAACACTCAATGGGAAGGAGAGAACCAACCATCAGCAACAAAAAAAGGTTTTCATCTAAGGAGATTTATTAGGAGTGTGTTTTAACAACACACATAACTTGTTAAGTTACAGTTTTTGTAAATATAATTCAGACAGATTTGTCATCCTCCCAAAAGCTCTAAAGAATACACATTACATTTGTGAACAGAAAGAAAGAAACCTCAGGTTCCAATTTGATTCACCCATCAACCAACCCTGATGTTGACCCAAGCTTGTCCTGACAAGTCTCATTGGACCAGTCTTGTTTGTTCACTGGTGATGTTGGGACCAGAAGAGAGGTATTGTAGCAAGGAACTCAGGAGCAAACATAAACAGTGTATCCATTGGATTTTGGTGCTAAACCCACATAAAAATGAGTCCCCAGTGTCTTAGACGCAACCAAGAGGGTCAGGGAGGTTCTTATTTTACACCGGCAATGCAAAAGCAGTTATACAATGCTACACATGCAGAATTAAGAGATTGTGCATTTTGAAATGATAATTTTATTGAATATCTGCTCTCTTACCTGGCAGAGGGTAGCAGGCTTTGGATGGTTGTGATGAAGATGAGCACAATGAAGGCGCACACCAGGTTGGATTTGAAAACCTCGTCCCTCATCTGTGAATACTGCACAGCGAAGAGAAGAAAAAGAGAAAGAAGACGGAGGAGGAGGAGCAGGTGAGGGGAAGACGGAGAAACAAGTTTTCAGACAAACAGAGAAGACATCAAAATGCAACTCAAACACGCCAGTGCACTGCCATAGATGCATGCCACGGTTCAAACACAAGCGTTAGAGAGAGACAGGAGCTGGTGGGTTAGCTGTGGGGTCCTGGGGAAGGTGCGAAGCTCACAAGCACAATGCTAGCTGTTAGCTTTTAGCAGAGTCAGAGACGAAAACGATGCACGCCGTGTCAAAATAAGCAGACTGCAAAGCTAAAACTCAGGTGGGACTTCAAATGGTTACTATATTTAGAGTAGGAATAATTCACTTTTTCTTTCAAATGTCTTTTTAGTCCTCAAGTATCAATGCTAACAACTCAACCAATATTAAAAACTCTGATAAGGATTTCTAAAAGCCTCAACCTTTTTGTCTTTCTCCTGCTTTTTTCTCTATATTTTACAGTATTCTTAAAAACTAATAGACTTACTTTCTAATTTTTATATTCTGAAACCTGGTATAGTTATGCTAGCAATCAATGTAAATAATCCAGAGCTGTGAAGAAACCTTCAGACTATTTGCACCTGACCAAAGGTTCAAGAATTTTCCAAATGTTTGGTAAAATGACCTGTTCTCTTAAATAAGGAGACTAGCTTAGCTGCTATACTAAAACAGGAAAAGATACGCTAGCCTGTTTAACAAGTACACCAAGTGAGATTCTGAAACACTAGTTGACTGTTTTAATCATAACAATTACTCATAACACTAGTATGATATCTTTTAATTTTGAAGAGCACCAAGCTAGCACTAAGCTAGCACTAGCCTAGCACCATGCTAGCCTACTCCTACTCCTGGTCTTTGAGATAACTGCTAATTAGCTTACTAAGTGCACCATCATAAGTGTAGTATTCACTGTCTCATCAGATAGCTATATTTATTATTGCTTCTAAATATTTTACTGTTTCTAAATATGTACTTTAAAAATATTTAAATTCTTTATTTAACACATTTAAATTTTCTGATCCTGTGGCTTCTGTCGAGTTACACGAACACAACTTGACCTGAGTCACCCGTCTGACCAAACTGCCCTGAATCGTTTCACTGAAAACTTCCCACCCTGTAACCCCCGCTGCCCCGTCCTCGCTCTGTCTCTTTCTCAAAGGGTGCTGGGAAATTAGCAAGAGGATGCTTCACGTTTTGTCACAACTTTGGCAAAAAAAGATGAGGGAGGCCAACAGCAAATCACTGCACATTTACTAAAGAGGTTAAGAGGGCAACAAAATAATAATAATAATAATAATAATAGATTATTGGAAAAAGTTTTTAATGTAAGATTCAAGGGGAAACACAAATGTGAAGAGGGAGGAGCAAAACGAAAGTCAACTTAAAGGTCAAAGTGGGTAAATAGGGTAAAAAGAGACTAAAAGCTTCAGAAGTTCACTGCATTCACTAAAGAAAAAGGGGGAAAACACATTTTCCAACTTCCATATCTCATGATAACGGCAATGAAAACTGGCAGCTGTGTTTAACCCCGGTTAGATGTTTGTATTTGAGTTTGTTTCTTTTAAAGACAAAATAAAACACAAACCCTCTTTTTAAATGTCTTTAAATTTGTTTTCAGATTAATAAAATCACAAACTGCTAAATGGTAAGGTATGATGCAGAATAATTCATCAAAGGTTATTTTGACTATTGACACTACTGCTTATATAGAAGTGTAAATAATTTTTTGTGTAGTTTCTACCGCAATATCGACATTAAACGACATACCACAGATGATTAAAAAAGTAACAAGAAATAAAATTTTATAACAATAAATCCTAATGTAGACACTCTACTATTACATATAGTACATTTAACAGAAATAAATATTTCAAACATCTCATCATTATGACACGTTCAGCTGCAGTTATGGGATATGGAAGTCAGGATTTTGAGAAAAAACTTATTTTTTCCTGTCATGCTGTTTTCCTTTAGTGAATGCAGTGTGCTCCTGTTTAAAAAGAAAAAGAAAAAAAAGAGTTGAATATGTTGTCAACTTTTTCCACAGGACTGTAAAAGGGTAATGGGTCCACGGCATGGACGTTTGGTCATGAGTAAACTGAAGGTGGAAACTGGACTCCAGGTGTTTGCAAACATCATGTTTCATCCAGCTTCGAAGCTTGGAGAAGAAAAAAATCTCACATCTGTCATCAGATTTGCAGTTACACGTGTTTGATGTGTGAGAATAATAGTTACATTAACTCACAGAAGATATTAATGCCATGCTGAGTTAGTCTGTAATGTTAGAGATGTAGCTGATTGTGTTGTTATTATGGAGTGTGAAGTGTGCCAACAGAATAATAATTAATCGTTGTATATTTTTAACCTGTTTTGTTTGAACATATAAACCTGAGAGGAATCCTAAAATACATTTAATTAGAAGAATTTCATTTCACTTTCTTTCATTTAAATTGTATAATTATGGATAATAACGGAATAACTCAAATGCATTAATTATTGACTGATTTTAAAGTCATTTACGAGCCAAACATATCCTCCCAGTTTTAAGCTGAAAATTTTGACATGTCACTTCTGCTGCTACCTTGCGACACTGCCTGCTGTTTGAACCCCTCCACCATCCCAGCATATGCTCCTACAGGATATATACTTATCAGACACCCAGCTCTATATGCAACACATTTCCTAATGCTACAACCACACGAGGCAAAACAGTGTTTGGGGACCATGACACAATCAAAACGACTGTGACCATGTGCAACGAACTTGCAGTGGCTGCTTTGAAGATAAAAGCAGGTCTGCAACAACTTCTACTGCAATCAGTTGCTGCCTTTAAAGCAACTGCTATTACAACCACATTTCCCCTTGTGGGACAATTAAAGGATTATTCTATTCTATTCTATCCTAATTTCAAAGCTGTCAATAAACTTACTTACTTAAGCTAAATAAAAGTCCCGTCATTTCAGAGCTTTCAGAGAAACACCAGGTCGACGCCAACGTCTGGCTTAGCCTAAAAAATAGAAATCCTTCCTTCTGCACTCGACGTTCTGCCGTAATAATTATTGTGGTGGCACACTTCAGAGTCCATATGCTACAAAGGTGAGTAAGTCTTTAGCTAAAAGAAAATCCTTGACCATTAAATCTATTTTGCAGTGCATTGTATCCCCTCCCCCCAAAAAACACAACTTTTTTTGTTAAGTCATTAAAATTTGTTGAATCTTAAATTGACTCAAATTGACAGTAAAATACAAAATGTCAGGTCTTTTTGTTCCTGCAATCCCACAGTTGTACCTCATGTGCCTTTAGCTTACTCATGATGGGACAATAAAAAATTGCTGGTTATTGTTTTGCTTCTGAAAGTCGTCATTTAGGAAAAGATATGAGGAGGGAGAGAGAAAGAAAAAAACAGTTATCTGTCTAAAACCCCAGCTACCTTCTCTTCCAGGCTGGAGTCTTTAAACATCAGTGAGAAAGGCTTGATATGCTCTCTTCTCAACTTATCGCCACTCCGTAAGTCGATGGCGCTCTCTATTCGCTTGTTAATTTCCTCAGGACCAGAGTGGACATGCAAAGCTTGTGCGAGATGGTTTGGAAGCAGATTTATCGAATTTCTCGTTAGGGCAGCCAGAGTCTAGAGGGAAAGCACATGCACATAGAATGAACCTGCTTGTCCCCCTTTTGGTTTCATTCAAGTTACAAATGAAAAAGAAGAACAGACACACAGTTACATTCAGTACATACACAAAAGAAAATTAAGGAAAAGGAAGAAAAGGGAAGACCAAAATGCAACATCGGCTATCAGACCGACACTTCAGAGCAAGTCATGCATCTTCCATTCACCCCTGCAGCAGGTTCACTTTGCACTCGGGTTAGTGGTGACAAAGCTCTTAAAATAAGCACGCATTATAACAAAGCTGTAACTCATGTGCGGGACGTGAAAACAGAATCAAAATGGCAAATCGTGAAATGAAGGACAGAAAACAAAGGTTTGGATACAAGCGGAGCAAATGCACAACCATTTATTTCCACCTGTTATTATTATAACCTTCAAAACTTTCCAGAAACAAAGTTAAACTCCATTAAACCCTCACCCCAGACAACCCTGCAAGACATTAATATGCACTATTATAAAAGGTAATTGAACAGCACAAGGCTCTTTCTTTACAAGGGTCTCCTCGGGTTTTAATTTACCACTTCATCGCTTCCCGTCTCACTCGGCCCTCCTTTAACTAAAACATATCCAAGGTCAAAAGCTGCCATAACTCTCTTTTTAAAGCAACCCTCTTCATCCTCTGCAAATCAAGTGTACTAGAATCATTAAAGGCTTTTTCCCCAAAGGTTTTCAGTTGAGATCATTTCTGCTTACAGACGTTTCAGTCTGACTGTGAAAACGGCCAAATCTACAAATGTAGAAACACCGAGGTCAGTACATCCAGTTTTATTCTGCAGTTATTTTAATTATACTTTCATGAGGTCACCAGCATGCAGATCCAAAAAGATACAACTGATGAATCATTTACTTATTCATTTAAAGGCTATTAGCATGATAGATGCCCATACCAGAGCTGAAACTGGAGTAAAACACAGAGTTTCATGCAGGCTGTGTGAATGTGCCTGCACATAAATGTCCGACCTCAAAGCAACTATGTGTACTTTTTAAGGTCCAAAAAAGGTTTCACATATGTACCAAAGGTGTTAAAATACTTGTCGGCAAAGTTTTGTCTAAATTTTAAATGTCTCTAAAACTGTAGGTAAAACATAAATTTGACTCTTAGATGTTTAGGTTTTACCGTTTAAGCCAGCGGTCCCCAACCTGTTTTGCACCACGGACCGGTTTATGTCCGACAATATTTTCACGGACCGGCCTTTAAGGTGTCGGGATAAATACAACAAAATAAAATCAGTACCAAAAATCAAAATCAATACCGGTACCAAAAAAAGAAGATTTATTCATAACAAACGGGAAAGGCCCAGGGAAACCGAGTTAATGATAAAAATGATAAAAACCCTGAAAACCATAAATTTCACACCCAAGCCTCAACTCTCGCAGCCCGGTACCAAACGGCTCACGGACCAGTACCGGTCTGTGAGCCGGGGTTGGGGACCGCTGGTTTAAGTCATGTGGTACACATTTATTACAATCTGACATTCACTCTGTATCACTGGCAGAACATCACTTCACAGCAAGTCAGTTCTGGGTTTCAGTTCAAACACATTAGTTTTAGGATCCACGTAGAAAATGTGAATTAGCCTCTGTTTAGATATGAGACACATAAAGGTTCAGTGAGGCTAGAAAAGTGTTTTAAAGATTGACACACTTTCAGTGTCTGTGTGAATAACAATAACACTGCAGACTGTGCACCTTTTATTATAAAAGGGCCGTTTTTGAATCCTTGCATCAAGGTACAAAATAAATTGTCCCCTGAGGTTTAAAAATAGTTACAAACTCAAGGCTACAGTTAAGTTACCTCCTTCAAGGGTAAAACTGCAGCACTTCACAGTGACAAGCTGTTGAGTGTCATTGTAACAAGGATCAAGGATCGCTCGCAGGAAAAAGGAAATTAACCTCTTCCTCACGTCCTTTGGTGTTTTGTCTCTATCGATGACCTCAGCCTCCACTTTGACTCTTTCTCAGCAAACTGGGAGCAAAAGACAAAACGCTGTACGGCCCATCCTGACGTAGATGACACGTTCGCTCTTAAGGTAAAAGCGATGAAGGTCACACATGAGGATCAGAGTCATTTTCTCAGGCCCATTGACATTAGCTACCCACCATTACCCGTGAGTCAAAGTAGCCACATATTACAAATTACCCTTTGAAGTGTTTGAAACCTGTGGAGCTGGCAGCCATTAATGATGATGGAGACGTAGTCAAATTCAACATGTCTCACCAATTCTGACCGATCCAACGTCTCACCTCATCTCGCTTCATTCAACACATTAACACGCGACATCCATCGTGCTCAGAGAGATCATTAAACGTTCATTTTCAGTCTCTAAATGAAGGTTCTCAAATAAACACCTTCATTAGCTGATGCCTCTTCTTCTGTGTTTCATGTCAGGGCTCCTCTGACCATCATTACATGCAAATGTGAGTCCAATCAGAGCTACCTGGAGCTTATAAATGAAGGCAATTTAGAGGTCTATGGGACAGTGCCTCATGATTCATGAGAAGTAAGATCACTTTTCACTGTGAGATGAAAGATTCTCACGTCTCACAACCACAGAGTGAATGTTTTTATTAATTATTCATTATAATTAATAATAAATAAAACTTTACATATATATATATATATATATATATATATATGTATATATGTATACATATATATATGTATATATATATGTATATGTATATATATATATACATATATATGTATATATATATATACATATGTATTATATTTTAAAGTCTGAGGTTCTTGCTGGAAATGCCTTTATTGGTGAAATGCCTGCATTGAGGTAAACCTCAGATTACAGTGACGGCAATCCTTCCTATTTGTGTTTTCCTGGGTTCAGCCGAGAGTCAAAGTGTAGCTGAACTATCGACCGTGTCTGACTGCGTCAGGCTTCGGATGTGTTTCTGGAGAAGTCCTGTTTAATGACGAATGTGCTTGAATCTTGTGCAGCTCTGGAGTATCTTGTGTTCTGCTGCTATTTTTAGATCCTGTGTGCTGTTCCCTCGCCTTTTACTTGTGCCTCTGCACAGCACACTGGATCTCCTTCAGAGTTTTGTTGTGGGCAGCTAGGCAAAAGCCAAGATTGTGTTGGTGCAACTCCTGTTTTCAGTGGGCTCTGACCCACCACACAGCTCACATTGTTTCCTTTGATTTATCTCACTCGCACACTTTAGGCTGTTAATGTGGAGCGGCACATCGAGAGTGTCACCCAAGCATAGGCCCCGTTCCTGCCTTTGAGCTTGGAAACTGTGACGGTCTATTTACTTCTCTGCAAATTGTGAACTGTTTTTCTAGTTGTCACTTGAAATGTCATTTATTTTTTCAGAAATAAAAGAGCTTGCACTTAAACCTAGCAGGTAGGAGGAAATGAGGTGCAAACTACAAGCATCAGGAAAAGTTCTGTCTGCATAATAAAAACCACAATGGAGAACAGTGACTGTGAGCTCAGCCCTGTTCGCTCTCAGCACACAGTGAAGAGATCGGAACTGAAACTGAACTTGAGCTCAACATTTCATCTTTTGCATATGAATGAAAACACATGGCCTTTGTGTCAAATGATTAACATATTTGGAGCGGCTTCACTATAATGAGGAAACTGGCTGATGAGCATCAGCTACGCACTCCAGGCCCAAGACAGGTGAGGTGATGGTATGCAGACTTTATTATCAGTTAATTTCAGACTAATCTCAGCTCATATATGTGGGAAAAATATACAGACGATATGTCTGAATGTGACATGCTCCATACGTCTGTTAAATAGAGACAGAGTCAGCTGTGATGCTTTAAAGCACAAACTCAGATCAGGTGTGGGAGTGTTTTATTTCCACACTGTGATTTGGGTGTAAATGCCATAAAATGCATAAACAAGGCAGCACAGAAGTAACAAAAAGGCTTATTGACCCGTAAACTGATAGAAATCATTACAGGAAGAGACTAGAGCGTGGTTTCTGTTCTGAGCTGCACGAATCCAGATCTGACTAAATCGGTGCTTTTTCAAACTAAAATGACCCTGGATGATGGCTGACCATGCAGCAAGTACCAGGGGGCTAAAAAACAGACGTTTAAACATCAAACTTTACTTCAGAAATAAATTTTGTTTACAGCGTGACACAAAAAATGGTTTGGGTTTACTTTAAATACTTCCCCCTTCATAACAGCTGCACAGGGATGACTTTATTTATCACATGCTGTTTTAATTTGAAAATCCTTTCTCAGGTTATCATGTTTACAAGAGTTTCAGAAAACTTAACCTTTAACGTCTTGATGCATTCTCAATCATCCAGGAAAGTAAATCTCCAAAAGTTGATCTGGACGCTACGTCCAGATGAACAGAATCAACTTTTGGAGATTAACCTTTAACCTTGACAATGAGTCCTTGTTACTGTGTTTGCAAAGTTGGATGCCCCGCCCACCAACCCACCTGCTGTCTGTCAGCCTTTTAAAGCCGAGGTGGGGTTATATTTATCAGTAGCAAAGATTGTAAAACATCTGAAAATACCAGTGAAAGTCCAAAGTTTAAAATTTTCCAATGGCATCCCAGTGGGCCAGACTGGAGACTTTGCCGGGCTGATTCTGGCCCCCAGGCCTTTTGTTTGACACCTCTGCTAACTAAAACATCAAGCCGTCACTTGGCAAACCTGTTCATCACTTAACCTCCAAACATCGGAGCCAGGAAGAAATGAAACAGAGATGAGCTCCAATGATAATAATGCAAAACTGCTGAAAACCTGCAGCACTGATAATGTAACGTTGTGTTTTATTTTGAAAGGTAAGGTTCTCTTGATTAACTCTTTTCATCCTGTTCACAAGCATAAAAAACATTTGACTACTCCACTCTTTATCTTTGCACATGCAGCCCAGAGAGACTCAAATGTCAGCTTGATCAGAATACATGAGAAAAAAAAAACGCTGGGTAGAAACTCACTGACTTTATGCAGAAAAAACGAATACGAGCTGAAATTCATCATCACACTGTTAATTTATCATCAGTGCCTGGAGCTGGATGTTTCTTAGCTTTTCCTCTCTTCAGAGGAGAATCTGGATTCAACATGAATCCCTGTGAAGTTTAAAGGAAAGCTGTGAACATTTTAAATATTTAAAACAAGGATTTCCACCATCAAGCGATCAAAGCCACAAAAGACTTTTCTTCTCTTGTTACGCATACCTGTGTTTCCAGAAACTGGATGAAGCTACATCATTTTTTATACAAAAATCTGTGATGGTAGACGTGCTGTGTACTGCCAAGTTTTCCTGGTATTTCAGTCCACTGTCTGACCCTCTGCTACCTGAGAAAACTCCATTCAAAACACAAAACCTCTTCTGTAAAAAACAAGTATCGCAGAAAACATCCACATCAGAAATCTCTGCACTGAATCATACTTGTTATTAATCTCTTCCACAGCGTGTCTTTTATTCTGTCTTCCTTCTCTCACCCCAACCAATCACAGCAGATGGCCCCGCCCCTCCCTGAGCCTGGTTCTGCCGGAGGTTTCTTCCTGTTAAAAGGGAGTTTTTCCTTCCCACTGTCGCTAAAGCGCTTGCTCATTGTGTTTTTCTCTTTATGTATTATTGTAGGGTTTTCCTTACAATATAAAGCATCTTTAGGTGACTGCTGTGATTTGGTGCTGTATAAATAAAAATGAATTGAATTAAATTGAAATCTGAATCTATTACTTCACATTCCACAATAAAGATAGCGAGCCTTGGTCTTCAGCTAATGAGAGAGGAACTGGGAGGGGGCAGGGCTTTGAGCCGTGCTGCTGTGATTTTTCCTGGCATGCACATCCCTCAGGAAGTCTGCAGCCTAAAGGGCAACCGCTTCTGGATCTGGCATTCCCCGTCTTTGGACTGGCTACAGTGATTAGTCGTCGAGCAGTGTTTGGCTGTATCAAGCCAGTGGGGGTTACATGTATGTACACATTAGTAACAGAACACACTGCTGCAAAGACCAACATATGACAACAGAACAGGGACCATTGTACTTATTCAAACTCCCTTTTACACTGTTGTTTTGTGGTATTGATGTGACGGTGTGCCCTTTCTCACAAAGTATTATATCATTTAAAACATTAAAGTGGCAGACATAAATCAGCAGAGGATTTTCCCACAAAAGTGCCCTAGCCAAATATCGTGTATATATGAAAGATGGATGTAGCCATCGTTGCATCACCAGCTGATTATTGAAGTCTGAGTTTTCACGCCTCGAGCTGAGCATCATAACATGACCTGGGTGCTTTCCTGTCACCAGCTTAGTGGTTTTGAAACTAGAGGAAACAAACCTGAACATTTAGAGCAGCATGATGACGTTTTTGCTCATATGCATTTTTGGTCCATGTTTATTAATGAGCCTCTACCGGCACTGCAGTGTATACATGACTTAACATAAGGAGAAGCTGAATATGTCGTCTTAAGACTTTTGATTACACACTGCTTTGTAGTTGAACTGGCATGACTTAAATCACTACAGCAGCACTGAACACAAACTCCGACTGATTCTAGCCTTCGGCGAGTCTTTAAAGTGAACATGCAAACAAGGTAGCGAGAATTAGGTCAAGGGAGGAGCGTCTAGAAAGAGATCAAGCTGCCGCGCGTCCCTGTCGGCTGAGCCACCTTTCATTTCAAATGCAGACGTGAGACTTGAGCAGAGCTGAAATGAAACATGAAACTGAACCCATTTCTTTCTGGCCTGGATTTCACAGAGCGGGGACTCGGAGTAACCGGGTCGTCTAAGGAAACGCACAAGCTCCTTCAAGGCGAAAGCACTGCGACGGTGCTGTGCATCACGGGCGCCGGCAGGTACACAGTGAAGCATGAAAGAGGTAGAGACAGAGCCACTGAGTCGGCGCAGAGAGCCCACACGGAGCTCCGAGTACGATTTCAGGGCACGGGACAAATCTTCTGGGTTTCATGATAGCAATCAGTCCCGGATGGACAATAGCTCCCATAATCACAGTGACACACAGGATATGATGTCATTTCTTCAGTGGCTATCTGTGTCTTACGCAATAAAACACAGGATAATTGGAAGATAATGGTTGGCCGCAGATTCTAAATCCTGTTTTTATAAGAGTGATCAGCACAGAGCTGTTACCTGCTGCTTCAGTCAGCTGCCTGTGAAATCGGTGAATCATCTGCTATTAAGTGTTATTGCATGTCTTCAACCAGCTGTTTACAGTTAATGGAAGCTCCTAGTGCCCATGTCAGTGTGAAAGCTGCTGTCAGCGTCCTGGCTGAATAAGAGAAGCATAAAGTCAGATTACTGCAGGCGAGAGAAGTCAGTCCATTCAATCTTAGCATAAGAGTCAAACATAAGCTGAGTATTTCTGAGTGTTTTTGTTTAAATATCAGCTACTAACGCAAGAAAAATGAGCTTCTAAGCTAACGGGACAGTTAGATTTGAGTATACTTTAGTATAGTATACTTATTTTACTTTTTTAAAGTTCTGACAGTTTAAGACGAGATAAGGACAAACAGAAGAAATGCAGCAGCTGCTGTTGTCAAACTTCCTGGACTTACAGATCTCCTAGTGTGAGTACACTTAGCAAGGTGCCGGGCCTTCATGTGGATTCTCTGAATCACTGCTAGAGGGATGGACACTATTGGGCCACAATTATTCCCATATTCTGTGTTCTGATGGTGGCGGTTGGTCCAAAATCTTCTATAGATGTTCAGCTGGGTTGTTAAAGCCACAGCATATGATTCACATCACATCTGATTCACTGACCGTGTGATCCTTGGTGCTATATTCCTCCTGGAACAAATGCATTCCTGCTTTCTCATTCTCTGCCTTATTAATTGTTGAGGAAAGGACTAACCCTCACTCACCCATGAAACAGGTTATAAATTCATTATATTTGGTCTCTAATCTAATCCAGTAGTTCTACTCTCATTTTAGTAAAAATATATTTTAAAAATATAGAACTTATGTGTGGGACTTGAATCATGGCTTCTCGCATGAGCAGCAAAATGACGTTTTCAACTTTCAAAAGTGGGAAATATTAACTTCGTGCACATGGGCACAAATGAATTGATACTGGTCTGGTCTGATACAGAATAATGTTCAGGTAAATGAAGACAAGTGTCCATAAACACAAATGAATTGATTTAATTTCACGACTACGTCAACCACTGCCACCCGACTGTGTCGGCTCATTTCTACAGTACTTATTTCCCTGCACCAGAGAAGCTGTGGCCACTTAACAAGATGGTGATTAATTTCCAGAAACACTGACCATGTGGTGGCGAGTCACGTTGACGCCGATTATCGGCCTTCAAATATTCACGTCATAACAATGGACGCAGCCAAAACATAACTGAACTCTTCTTGTTGTATTGCAGTCCCTTTATTTCCTCTCTGACTGACACAGGCGTGCACCAGTATCGTGCCAGCCAAATCAGACCAATAGGAGTGAAGGACGGGGGTCACAGAAAACCAGCAGTGAGAACTCGAGCTCCAAGGAAAGCAAAGCAACAGAAAATAAAAGTGTTTTTTTTTTTTAAAGAGATGCTTTGAAACTCCTCCGAGGAGCCTTTGATATGCAAAGAGCCACTGTTTGAATTGACTTCTCTAACAGGCTTTCATTGTGCCAGAAGAAAAAAAAAACCAAGTGGCACTTTTCAGAAAAACCATTCCTCTGCATCCAAACACACGCTTACATCAGACGCTATAAACTCCCGCTGCATTCAGCCTCGTATACACAGGAGGAGATGCAGAGTTTGCTGTCAGCTCGTAGCTGCAGGAGATGAAACAATCAAACTGCAGCTCTGCACATTTGGCACACGCTGAGAGCCCAGACACATTTCACTGTTTACATAAGGTGCGAAAATATGGCATTACCATCGCATGTTGTAACAGCACTGTATTTATAAAAACGTGTAGAATATACAGTGTTATACTGCAATCTGTTGTGACTGGACTTTTAAATACATATTATGATTTATAATGGTACGTATTATAATACTTGTAATGTATAATTTATGACCTGAACGTCCATGAAATCAAAAGGAAATTGTCAAGTTTGTGTTTAACTTTCTTGAGTGCACTCAATCACAGCCAGCCAGACAAGCACACGGGAACTTTAATCTGTCTATTCAACTCAATTTAATTTTATTTATACAGCCCCAAATCACAACAACAGTTGCCTCAAGATGCTTTAGATTGTAAGGTAGACCCAACAATCATATGACCTCCTATGAGCAAGCACGTTGGCGACAGTGGGAAGGAAAAACTCCCTTTTAACAGGAAGAAACCTCTGGCAGAACCAGGCTCAGGGAGGGGCGGGGCCATCTGCTGTGACCATTTGGGAAGAGAGAAAGAAGACAGGAAAAGAAGTCTATTTTCTAACAAGGAAAACGACGACATAGAGCAAAACTACGTTCCGAGTACAAAGCACAGAGAAAATCAGACAAATAACAAGGGAGGGAAGAGAACAACTGCAGTAAATAAAAACACAGGAAGTCAAACAGGAAGAAACTAAAAGAGACAAAGGAGAAAACACAGACACTGATGCGATCCACACGATCCACAGCCTACTTCTATAAATGTCCTTTAAACTTTTCAAGTTCGACTGTAAATTAAATCCTCATTATCTCCAAGCAGAGTTTTGAAATGGCCCGGTGATGTGTTTAACATGAAATCTTAAGCTAACTGTTTGGCTAACTGCTCGCCTTCTCCAGTTATCCTGTTGAAACGTGAAGCTCGACGGCCTGGAGCAGAAGCTGTAGGAAGGCACCATTCAGTTTGTGATGGAGGAACAACGAGTCCTCGCCAAGCGGCATGTTTGTGGTGCTGGGTGTCGGCCAGCAGCGCTGGACACAAAAAGCTCGTCCAATCAAAGCAATCTGGGAATGCAAATGTGGCCTGAGAATGCACTCTTAATCCCCCTCCCATCATTATGCACGATGACATGTCTTTGTTTGTGGGAGGACAGCAGATACGTCCAAGTATGCGTAAGACAACGGTCAGAGTTTAATCTGCTGCAGAGACCGAGCACCCTCAGCTACATCAACACTAACACACTGTCAGGTGTAATACAGCAAAACAAGCTCACATTCATTTACTGTGATATATCAGACGCCTGGAAGTAACTAAATAATATGTGTTTACAAGGAAACTCCACAGAACCTTTCCAATTACAAGAACAAAGAAAAAGATCAAATACAGACGAGGACATAAAATGACTTGAATGAAGTTTAAATATTTCAGCCTTCAAAGATGGGCAGCAGCTCAGTCAGCAGTGGTTACACTGTGATAGTACACAGAAAAATACATACGACATGTGAACAAAATGTAAACTTCAAAGCTAAGGAGACATCATAGTAACTGCACCTCCTCCTCCGAGATGAAGGCCAGAACGAAACCCAACAGCTCGACACAAGTTTCACGACGCTGATACTAACGTGCTGCGTTCATGCTCACTAATCACCACTTTTACTTTACCTTTCACATGAAGTTCAAATGCAACACAGAAGAGCTCTGAATTTTTCATTTCTCCATCGCATCATATATAAAAATCTGAAATCTCCACTTTAAGGCAGATTGTGGCCGATCATCAACAAGTGTGGCCTGATTACGACCCTTTCAGACAACAGAGGCATCGACTGAGAATAAAAAAAGAGTCATGCATGAGCAGAAGACTCTACTGGCTGTTGAGAGTTGTTGCCCCCCCCCATATTACTCCAGTGTGCAGAACTGTAAAGAGGACAAAACAAAGGATGCTGCTGGCGTCACAGAGATTCTGACTCATCTGAGATTTTTATTAGATGCACCCGTGGTATAATTTCTAAATCCTACGTTGGCTCGTTCTCAAGCAACCACAAACCGGGGTGTCCACGCCGCCCACCCAGCAAGGTGACGACAACGCCCCTTTAGTCTTTTACAGCTGAGCGCTGTGGTTGGTTGTGTCTGTCAGTCATTAAAAGACAAGACTTTATGACTCTGTCGTTGAAGCATTCCAGGTTTACTTTTCAAAGACATCTCTGCTCTCAAGCGTCTGTACTATTGGATATAGACATCACATGCATTCAGCAAAAAATATCTGGGGTGTTTTTAAAACCTCATTTAACCATCAGTTAAGCTGATGGTTAATTGGTCCTGATTCAAATCACTGCAGAGCACAAAACACTGAGAGAAAGAGAAAACAACATCAGAGGCAGCCCAATGATGTCGCACCAATTAAAGCAGCATAAGAGTGGGGTCGTGGCAGTTTCAGTGCAGGTCACGCTGGTATTTAATTCATCAAAAATGTCTCATATCATCTTCAAATGCAACATAGTCCAACAACTCAAGAGCAGATTAAGAAGTTTCCTTTAAAAAGATCTGCACGATTTACCCGAACCACACAGCCTCGCCTTCGCCCATGAAACTGGCAGCACACAACACGTAATCCTGCCTTTAATTCAATTCAGGCTCATTAAAGCAGCACAAATCACAACAACAGTCACCTCAAGGTGGCTTTATACTGCAAGGTAAATGCCCAACAGTGTTCACAAGACACAACAATCAGACTTTACAGCTCCATCATGTTGCTTCATTGCAGTTGCACGCCTCTCTTTTCCTCAGTCTATGACTGTATAGCTAACCGGTGTGTTAGCTCCTTATAGAGGCAAAAGGATCTGTCGGCACAAAGAAAACTGCATTAAACGATACAGTAAAAAAACAAACGATGATGCATTCATCAGCCCGTGTGTCTGATGTTTTAAGGACGTTTTTCTAACATATGTTTAGATATTTCCTGACAGGAAACTCTCTGAACACCATTTGAAACTGTCACAAACATCCATCAGCTGTTAGTTTTTCTCCCTCTCCCTTCCACATTGTTCAGCAAAAAAAAGAAAGAAAATGTGAAACAAGCTCAACCTTCAATCACTCTCTCCAAATTCAGCCGTCTTAGACAAAACACGATGCCTCCGGGGGCTGATTTGTTGTCACAGGCAGACAAATGAAGAAGAAATGAGGAGGATGTTTAAAATGGGCCACACAATCACAAGCTCGTCATCTGAAAATAAAAAATAAAAAGAAGGCTGGCGCGCAGCGATGCGTTACCACAGTAACACATTTTCTCTGCAGAAAGCTGTCCACTCGTTCCCAGGAAAACAAACCCCCCAAAAAAGGACAAAGCAACCAACAAACAGGCGAAACAACTGAGAAGATCCCATGCACTGTAAACAAAAACAAATAAATAAATTAAAAAACGCCCACCGTGACAAAAAACTTCATCCTGCAGTGAGACTCAGTTAAAGCAAACAAGCTGTCCAAGAGTATTCTAGTTGTCCAAATATCATCAGGAAAAAGGAAACAGAAGTTTATTTCCTCCCATCTACTTGCTTCGTCTGGCATCTTCACTCATTTCTGGGTCCAAATGCTTCAGTTCCACAAAGAAAACAAGCACAAAGAATTGAAAACAGGCCAAATTTAGCTCCAATAAAAAGATGCGTGTGGTTGTTCTAACAGGTGTTACAGTAAAGTTTAGCATTCAGGCATCGATGAAACAAGGATTTACAAAGTCGCTGCTTTAACTTTGAATCTAACATCGCTGGAAAACTTTTCTAAGTTTAGCTTATGTACAGTTTTGATATGACGTGCAGTCCTCTGACAAACTAGGCACGCCATATGATTAAATAGCTTAATCAACAAACTTTATTGATAATAACTGATCAAATGATCAGTTTCTGTGGATAAAATCTGTCCCACTCTTCTTTGCAGCATCACTTCAGGTCCTGGTTGAGGTCCGGACTTTGGCTGGACCATCGCAACATTTTCTTTTTCAGCCACTGCTGCTGTGCTTGAGATCATTGTCCTGTTGCATGACTCACTTTGGGCCAAGCTTTAGTGAACAAGCCCAAATCAATACCCCTGCAGCACCGCGCTGACCGTCTGTACTGTGTGAAGTGCTATGGCCAAACGTCTCCACTTCCAAACAAGCCATATTTGTTCAGTCTTTTCTAATTGTACTGTCATGAATTTAATATTGTATGACAGGAAAAGACAGGAAAAACTGGGGTTTGTGCAGTCTGACATGCAGCTCTTGGGTGTTTTGCAGTTTCTCTGAGCACTGTATGATCTAACTTTCTGAGTATTTTCACTCATGCCATAATGTTTGCACGTGCCTGAATGCTCCAGACCAACAAACTGCTTTTATAGAGGCGCTTACACTTGCTGATGATCAATTAATTAAGGGCATTTAATTAGCAGCACCTGGGTTTTACCAGGCTGAGAAGAAACCAGGCTGAGAATGGCAATTAAATAGGTCTTGTGGGCTTGGGCCAGTTTGAAAAAAAGGAGCACTGGAGAATATTAAAGAGACGAGACTCCCATTCATCATAAGGAAACATTTGAACCCAGAAATGGGGTCATTATGTCATTAGCTAACGAGCAGATAAAATTCATTCCCCTCCCCCGAACGTAGAAATAAAGATAACAGTTTAATCATCACTGCAGAAGAAGTTTGCTGCAAAGACAGACGTTCTCTGGCAGGGTGATAAAGTGCATACATCATGACCTGAATTACAAGCAGTGGCGGGACTTACGTTCTCCTTCCCCACGATGTTGTCAAAGGGGAGCTCGGGGCTCCACGAGGCCTCGTTAAAGGTAGCGCTGCTGGCTCGACGGTCGGCCGAGCTGGCCGCCTCCTTCATGATGTCCTCCGGCAGGGAGAGCAGACTCTCCTCTGGCTGCTTTATCAGGTACGTCTCGATGTTGTGGCGGCGAAGGAAGTCATTGCGGTCCTTCCCGTGGCCTTCCTCCACCTCGTAGTCACCGTTTAAACAATCCAGAGCTGCCTTCGAGATGTGGATCCTCCTGAAATGGAGAAAAAAACATACATATTTAAAACATCTTGGGTGCCACTTTAGCTGAGTGGGTGAGAAGGTAACCACAGGCCACAGTGGTCTGGGTTCAAGTCTGACCCACAGTCCTTTGCTTCGTATCTTCTCCCTCTCTCTCTCCACTTACTGCCTGCACTTACTATCCAATAAAGGTAAAAAATGGCAAAATATAAATATATACAACATCATGCCCAAAGGGAAAGAAGTATCCATAGATACAATGTAATCATGTCGCTGATTAGATGTAAATCCATAATTCAGTTCTGGCTTTGTCTCGTTTTTGTCTTCTGCTTCCTGTACTTTGTGTTTTATTGTGTGTGTTATTTGTGGTCTCTCCTCTTTCCCCTCACCCACGCAGCCAATCGAAGCTGCCCCTCCCTGAGCCTCATCCTATTAGAAATCTTCTTTCCCACCATCACATCAAGTGCAGCTCATTGGAGTTCTGTTGCTGAAATTGCAGGATCTTGACCTTACATGTACTCTGAGATGACCGCTTTGACTAGAATTCATATATAAAAATTCATTTGAACTGAAGTGAATCCATGACATAAGTGAAGAACATTTCCTGTGTTTCGCTTTCTTCAACAGGTAGTGATTTTTTCTTGAGGATCTTTTTTATATTGTGAGGTAAACACCTACAGTAACACAGAGAAAATCCCAACAATCAGATCACACCTGTGAGCAAGCTTTTGGCGACAGGGGGGAAAACTCTCTTTCAACAGGAAGAAACCTCCGGCAGAACCAGTCGGTGGAGATGCATTTAGTGATGATTGGAACAAAATTCCACCTCAGATACAAATATGAAGTCATGTGATGCCATCCACATTAGTGCTTTGAATTTGCTTCCTGTCTAATTTGCAGCAAGAGGCGACATCTATGGGTGCAAAAACAAGTCAGATTATATAGAAGTTTATGGGAAAACAACCTCAGCAAACACTTTCCTGATAAGTTTATGGTTTCATTGGCTGGTTTCAGGTTTTGTTGAATACAGCGCAGTGTGACACCACTCTGACAGCCAGCAATTTTGGCTTCCCTTCATTGGCTTCCTGTTAAATCCAGAATTGAATTCAAAATCCTGCTCCTCACATACAAGGTCTTAAATAATCAGGCCCCATCTTTTCTTAATGACCTTGTAGTGCCATATCACCCTATTAGAGCACTTCGCTCTCGCTCTGCAGGTCTACTTGTTGTTCCTAGAGTATTTAAAAGTAGAATGGGAGGCAGAGCCTTCAGTTTTCAGGCCCCTCTTCTGTGGAACCAGCTTCCAGTTTGGATTCAGGAGACAGACACTATCTCTACTTTCAAGATTAGGCTTCAAACTTTCCTTTTTGCTAAAGCATATAGTTAGGGCTGGACCAGGTGACCCTGAATCCTCCCTTAGTTATGCTGCAATAGACGTAGGCTGCCGGGGATTCCCATGATGCATTGAGTTTTTCCTTTCCAGTCACCTTTCTCACTCACTATGTGCTAATAGACCTCTCTGCATCGAATCATATCTGTTATTAATCTCTGTCTCTCTTCCACAGCATGTCTTTATCCTGTTTTCCTTCTCTCACCCCAACCGGTCGCAGCAGATGGCCCCGCCCCTCCCTGAGCCTGGTTCTGCCGGAGGTTTCTTCCTGTTAAAAGGGAGTTTTTCCTTCCCACTGTTGCCAAAGTGCTTGCTCATAGGGGGTCATATGATTGTTGGGTTTTTCTCTGTATGTATTATTGTGCGAGCTACTGTACAATATAAAGCGCCTTGAGGTGACTTCTGTTGTGATTTGGCACTATATAAATAAAATTGAATTGAATTGTTCATTTTCCATTAGAGTCACAACACGCATAAAGCAGGATGGCAGAGGTCTTAGAAGCAAAAATGCTCAGCTTAGGGCTTCACAACATGACCACAGTAACCAGTGGGCGTGGTCGATACTTTTACATGCATTCATTAAACAAACAATCCCTTCTGAGAGAACCTTTTCCTCCGTCATAATAGTTCTGGTTCTGAACCGCTGCCCTACGGTGATGGGGGCAAAGTCTATGCTGTTGGTGACATGTTTGACCCAATGATGGCACTGCCAATAACTTTGTGACTATTTTGTATAGATACATATAACAACACGTGTGCCTAAAAGTTTGGCTGGTACTTTCGAGGATTGAAAGACCGCACTACGTCACCAACTCTCAGAACCAAGAGTTCAAACCAAAGAGTTGAGCAGGTGTTTTCAGTGGCAGAGACACCTTTGGCCAAAGAAGCAGCCAATGTGTACAGGTGTGAATGAAATCCTGCACAGTGTGAGGTCAGTGGCACTGTGGGTGTGAGCCTCACTGTGTTCCTGCACTCATTAGAGGGTGACTGATGTGTGTGGAGCTGATGAAACCATTCAAAGATCTTAAGCTGTGACTGTAAAGAAACATCATGTTTGTAGCACGGCTGGGTTAGGGTGGGCGTTGATAACAGATGCTTGCAGGAAATGTTAAATCAGTAGTTAGAGAGCTAATCTCAGTCTGCCTTTTAAGGTCAAACAGGAACATGAAGATTAGAAAAGTTCCCATATTATGCCACTAAACTATCCTTTTAAAACCTATATGAGGGTAGGTAAAAATAAATGACAGAGGGACTCAGCATAATCACATCTCCTGCTCAGCTCTGGCCATGACATATCTTTACCAAACATCAGTTTGCTTTCTCTGGAGCAACATTTCGTGTGAGTGAATCTTCTGTCTGTCCACTGCCAAGAGAAAAAAACAGCCACAGAAAATTCCTTCCGCTTCCTCACCCTGGGATGCCTCCAGACTCCAGCTTGTTGGCGATGTCCACATCCCAGGACCAGACATCAAACTGCCACTTCCTGAGTCCCAGCACGCCGCACAGTACTGAGCCGGAGTGGATCCCAATACGCATGTCGATGTCGTGTTTCGTCCGTGACCTCACGTATCTGGAAGAAAGCGGGAAAAAAGCGGTTTATTTTTGGCATAGTACTCTTTTATAAATCAGGACTACGGCCCAAAAAGTAATGTACTGAGAAAAAACTGAGAAAACCAGCCGATTTTTGGCAAGAAGAACGAACAAACAACAGACAGAGGTTGCAACTAACTGGCTAGCCGCTCCTATGTTTGTTAATACAGTGGAAAGAAAAGATTAGCTGTGCAGCTTTGCTTTGTGCCATTACAGGGTTTACTGACGGCTGCAATAAATGCCAAAGAACTGGGAAAAAGAACATGGAAGTCTTAGGTTTGTAAAGGTTTGTGCTCTGGAAGAACAAGACCAAAATGGAGATGTTTATCCATAATGTAATGCACAACATTTAAAAATAACCAGCCACCCCACCATCAGCACAAACACCCCATACCAACGGTCAGTACAGTGGTATGGGGTGAAGTTTAGGGCTTGTTTTGCAACAACAGGACCTTGGCACGCCACAGTCCCAGAGTCGACCATGAACTCCTCTGTATACCAAAGTGATCTAGAGTTAAATGTGAGGCCATCGCTCTCAAACTGCAGAGATCACAAGAAAAGCAGCAAATCTACAGCAGAGTGGCTGAAAAAGAAACGAATCAAGGTGTTGCAATGCTCCACTCAAAGAGCTCAACCTGACTGAAATGCTGTGACACGATGTTGAGAAAAATTCAATGAAAATTCCTCCACAATGATGTGAGAGACTGATACAGTCATACAGCTATTAATGCTAAAAATGCTTCTACAAGATGCTGAATCATGCATTTTTCTTATATGAATAATTACATGGTGAAATATGCCGTGTGTTACTGTTACTGTTCATCTCAGGTGATATTATAAGACCTGGTGAGGACCAGATTATTTTTATTGTGTTATTATATGTAAAACCATGACAGATGATGCCAGTGTGTAATTTAGCTTTGTTGACATAGCTGAGGTACCATACTGTATGTAGCTTGAATTTTAAAAAATCACTAAATTACAATGTTTGCTGTGTGAATTTAGACGAACCAACAAACCTTATCCCAGAATTTGTCCACCATATAAAACATGTTGGCACCCCTCAACAATGTCTTGGCTTTCCCCTGACTACACACCAGGCATGTAGTCACTCCCAGATCACATTTACAATCACAGTCCATTCAAATATTCCCAGAAATACGTTTCAAAAGTTACCTGAAACATGTTTAACTCTGAAAACTGCTCAGAATACAAAAGAATGTATAATGTGGTGTGTAAGTGGACTGGACCACTTACATAAGCATGAAAATAAAATGAAAATAAGGCTGTGAATAAACTGAATTAAGGTTATGAAGGTAACAATGGATGATTTTGAAAAAAGTATAAAATTACACACAGGTATGTATATTTGAGTTTAAAAAAAGCAGATCTAATTGACTTCAGGGGCACACGTCTGGCATTAATTTAAAAATATTTCAGGGGTCGCTTTGGGTCGTACCGTGAAAAACACTGTCGGCATTAATTCAGCAGATTAATATACATGAAACTGACCTTTGGTGAAACCAAAGAAACACAGAACATGGAGACAGATAATGCTGCCAGGCAAACACTGTTCATAAGTCCACCAAGAAACGAACACGAAGGCATATCTGTGGCACTTCAACAAAAGAGGTAAAACTGTTTCTGTAGACTCGTCACACCTGTTAATAAATTACTTTCTCATTTTGTACTTTATTTTCCCTGAAACACAATAAAAGCAGGACAGAGTGCGGCTGATAACAGCCTCCGAGGAGCAGACAGGCCTGTCACGCCTCTCCCTCCCTCCTGGCGTTATTACATGCTTCATAAGAGCCGCAGTGAATGTGAGGTGAAAGGCATCCTGGGTGTTTGTGACAGGTGGTTAAAGTCAGTCAACTGCTAGACGACACCTGGAGTGGAAATTAACAAACAACCTCCAGCTAACGACGAGGAGGAGGAGGAGGAGGAGAATGATGATGCTGTGATACTGTGTTGACTCTGCGGGGAAGTTCTTTCTGTATATATATACACATAAATATTTATATATACATATATATGTACATCATCTACAAATCAAAAGGTTGGCAGTTCAATCCCTGGCTGCTCTAGTCGAGATACCAAAGTATCCTCAGGATGTTCCCTCGGGATGAATAAAGTATTATCAATTAATCAATCAATCAAACATACTGAACCCCCGAGATGCTGCCGTCTAAGAGAGCACGTAGAGGCAGAAAATAAATGCTTGTGTAAATGGGTGAATGAGATGCGTTGTATAAAGCGCTGTGAGTGCTGACGTAGAGTAAATAATAATTAAGACAACAGATTTTAATAGAAATCTGTGGGTGGCATCTGGAAGTAGCTGGACTTCTTCCCAGATTTTTGTCCTGATCATCCCCAATCTGTAAGTTTTCTGCACACACCACATTCGTCCTCGTGTCTGCAGCAGTAAGACGGTCTACTTTATTATCAGTTAAAGGGTTTTTGTAGATATCACAGATTTTAAATGAAAAAAATGGATGTAGCCTCTGTGACACTACAGTTTAAAACTGTGTTTGTGTTTCGGCTCCATCATGTTAACTTTTTTATTAGAAATATGTTTGGACAAGAGGCTGTCGGCTAATAGCAAGTTTGGATAGCAAGCTGTATCTATAAGATGTAGAGGCGACATGCACAGACGTGCACAGATGTGCTACTTAGTGCTACGTCAGAGACGAGTAACACCTGAAACCAGGATTTCACTCACAGGAGCACAGACTTCTTAAACAGGCCGTATCACACAGGTATGTGAACATGTGCTGCTGAGGTTTCAAATCAGCACTAAGAGCTGATTAGTGCTAACAGGAGCAGGTCAGAGGAGATATACTCACAACAAACAGTGCAGTCTGTCTCCGCTTCTGTCCCTGCATTCAGCTGTAAGCACTTTCATTTGAAAATCCCATCGTCTTTTAAACACAATTATGAAAATAAAATGGAGTCTATAGCAGTGTTTACAGGTAAACACACCTACTCTACATCGTTAATGCATGAGTGATGTGAGGGTGAGAATATGTCGAATTCTAAATATTAATTTGTAAGTAATGAAATTTGAAATAAGGAGGTAGGAACCGAAAAAGTGTAAACTTCATCCTACTCCTGTTCAAGGATACACATTGTGTAGACTTAGAGATATTCATGAAAACTTGATGTTTTTAACTTTTTTCTTCTTTTCTCTTCTTATTTCATTTATATTTGCATATTCGAATAAATTCTATCTAACTGTAACTGAACAACTGTTATGCTTGGATGGATGGATGGATGGATGGATGGATGGATGGATGGATGGACGGACGGATTGATGGATGGATGGATGGAAGGACGGGTGGATGGATGGGTGGGTGGGTGGATGGATGGATGGACGGACGGATTGATGGATGGATGGATGGAAGGGTGGATGGATGGATGGATGGATGGGTGGATGGATGGACGGATGGATGGATGGATGGACGGATGGATGGATGGATGGATTGATGGATGGGTGGATGGATGGACGGATTGATGGATGGGTGGATGGATGGACGGATGGATGGATGGATGGATGGATGGATGGATGGATGGGTGGATGGATGGACGGATTGATGGATGGATGGATGGGTGGATGGATGGAAGGATGGATGGATTGATGGGTGGATGGATGGATGGCCTGACGGATTGATGGATGGATGGATTGATGGATGGACGGATTGATGGATGGACGGATGGATGGACGGATTGATGGATGGACTGATGGATGGATGGATGGGAAGATTGATGGATGGACGGATTGATGGGTGGATGGATGGATGGATGGATTGATGGATGGACGGATTGATGGATGGACGGATGGATGGACGGATTGATGGATGGACTGATGGATGGATGGATGGGAAGATTGATGGATGGACGGATTGATGGGTGGATGGATGGATGGATGGATTGATGGATGGATGGCCTGACGGATTGACGGATTGATGGATGGATGGATTGATGGATGGACGGACGGATGGACGGATTGATGGATGGATGGATGGATGGATGAATGGATGGATGGACGGATTGATGGGTGGATGGATGGATGGATGGATTGATGGATGGATGGATTGATGGATGGATGGACGGACGGATGGATGGATGGATGGACGGATTGATGGATGGACGGATTGATGGATGGATGGATTGATGGATGGACGGACGGATGGACGGATTGATGGATGGATGGATGGACGGATGGATGGATGGATGGATAGAAAAAACTATCCATCTAAGAAGACGTTGGCAGTGACACCAAAGTGTTTGGTGAAGCAGACAAACTGTGAGTTCTTGAACAGCAGACGGCGATAAACATCAACACAGGGAGAGACGGGCTGAATTTCTGCAGACTGAACTCTCTTTGGAGCCTCCTGTTTCTATCCTCCCAAACATCTGGTTCAGACTGCCAGGTGTCATGTGAGAGCTTCACATCGTTACCCTAAACTTTGGACTTTTTTCTGTGAGGTTTCTTTGTACTTGTACTCCCTGATTGTGTTCCCCTGCTGAGCTGCAATGGATGTGCTAAAATACCCTAAAGATACAGAAACCTTGGAACATTTCCACCTCAACTGCCTCAACTGCCAAATAAGACCACGGACAGCCGAGCAGCTGGATTCCTCTCAGATAACAGTGGAATAGTATTCCCCTCCCAAAAGTCCAGCAAATCGTTGCATTCATTTATTCACTTTTTACAGCGTTCCAACTTTTAAGGAAGTGGGTTAGTATTTCCTCTCTTTATTGGACGAGTCAGGAACACTGTGGTCACACCTTTACACTGCCTCAGAAACAAGTAAAAACCTGCTTTATTTGAACAATATAAGCAAATCCATCTTCTCTTATTCCAGCTTTTGCTAAACTGATTGGTGTTGCAGCAAAAAGTGGACTCCTGTGCACAGCTCACCATCTTGACATGACGATACTGAGCACAAATCTCACAGCTTATCCACCCTAATCCGTCTCTTTCCTCTGAACATCAGTCCTCCTCTCCTCTCTCACTCTGAAATCAATGCAAGGGGTTAAAATGCTACAGCAGCACAGACGATCGCTGAAATAAAATAAATCAAAGCACAAACTCCAGCGTCTGTGAGCCTTTTAGACAAATCTGAAGAAGAACTGACTTTTTCTCCTTTCCTATGAACTACTCATTTCACAGTCTGATACAAAGATCTATAAAGCCCTGCTGTGCGTTTCAAAATACAATACAAGCACTACAAACACGTTTTCTTGCATTGGGCGATGCATGGACATCTGTTAACTCGAATGTGCATTATTTGATACTGATTTTGTGTTGAAACACAGCTGGAGATCAATTGTCGTGCATGCAAATATTGCAGGGAGGCTTTTCCAACAGAACAAGATCATTTACAGATACTAGGACAGTCATCCGGTACCTCGGGGTAAAAGAAATTTATTCTTCTAAGATGATTCCTGCAGTTACAATGAATTCATTCCACCATGAATTTGCTCTATTCATACAAAAACAGAGAAAGAAACTCGACTTTGATTTAAAAGGATTTCTCTCCAGCTGCACCATCGATGCACCAAAATAAAGGTGCATTTTTTTATTACCATGTTTTATCTTTTAAGTTACAGAGAAGATTTAAAAATGTATTTGTAGTCACATGTTTATTTATACACAGCTGTTTAAAAGGCGTATTTACCCATGTCCCTCACTGGTTAGAGAAAATCCTCTTGTGAAACATCAGTATGAGGATTTTGGCGTTTTGTATCTTGGCAATCTAGGGCAGACCAAGAGGCACTGCATGCTAATACCTCTCAATCCCATAATAAAGCATCTCCTGCTTTATAATATTTTAACTCTAACAGGATCATATTTTACAATATGAGCATTATTTTTGCTCAAAAAGATCTGAAACTATCAACTGACACCATAAGTTGATGAAGAAACTGTCAGCTGAGGATGCTGAAGGAATGTTTTACCCAGAGGAGCTTCCCTTTCAGCCCTTAGAAGGTATGAAGGCACATCTACATCTGCTCCACTTTTCAGAAAGTGAAACTACGTCCATCTTTTAAATCAGTCATCCAGTCCCTTTGCCTGCTGTTTCAGACACTGGGAAGTGGAAATCTTGCAGGAGGAAGGACGCACACGGACACACTCGTTTTATAAACTTGATGTTGGTAAATTAACATTTGATCTTTATCCTTCTTCATTAGAACAATGGACAGAAAACCACATTTTCCAACACTGACCAAATCTACTGAACAAGAACATCTAAAGCCATCGAGTGTGCTGCCTGCATCGCCACCTCCCTTTGCCCCACACGTTGTCTCAGCTACATATTCTGTTTGCATGGACGGGGTTGCCATTTCCGGAGCATCATATCCCATCCAGGAAATAACTGCTTGGTTAGAGTAAAATCATGACCAGGCCAAAAGTCAGCATTTAAAAAATGGGAGGAAAAATCATTTGCAAAATAGCTAAAACACCACATCTAACTTGGTTTATTTACATCAGTACCACTCATTTAAAAAGTGCAGATTCTGATTAAAAAATATTGGAATTAGATCCACTTTTAATGTATAGTCCTCTTTTTCCAGGGGCTGAAATATAATTGCGTAAAGCACTCGAAAGCTGTCTCATGGACAGGTGTGCGTTCCTCCTTTTATTATTTCTTCATACATTAAGTGGAGAAAAGGGCTGAAGATGATTCCAAGTGTGTCATTTGCATTTGTAAGCTGTTTCTGTGAACCCGAGTGTTGTCAAAGGAGCTCTCTGTGCCAGTGAAGCAGGCCATCCTCAGGCTACGAACAAAAAACAAATGCATTAGAGCGAGCGCAGCGACATTAAGAGATGTCAAATTTAAAGCTTGACGAGACAAGAAAAAGAAGAATGCGCCGAGGAGCGATGCAACATAAAACAGACCTGGAAAGGTGGACGATCGCAGGATCCTTTCCATGGTAGATAAAAAAAGCATTTCCACATGAGGCAGCCATATCTTTATCCAAGCCTACCATCCAAGAAAGACTTCACAAGGAAAAATCTGATATCAAACATATTAGTGCATAATCTGCAAACCAATGATCAGTCTCGAAATTAGAATAGACCAGAATAAACTGTGCCATACTAAATTAAAAAGCTCTGGCACAGCGTTCGTTAGACAAATCAAAGTAAGACGGGAAGAGTCTGAAGAAGGCTTGAACCAGATCATCACTTTGAAGGCAAGAAGGAAGCAATGTGTTGCATGGACATGCATGGCTTCCAGCTTCCAGTGAGTCAGTACGCTGACCCAAAACATACTGTGAAAGCAACACAGGAGTCTTTGATGGAAAACAAGTGGTCTGATCTGAAATCAACTGAACTACAGTTCACCTATTTAGGGCACAACTAAAGGCACAAACAGCTGATGACAGCTGCAGTAAAAGCATTTCCCTACAACACGCAGCTTTGTTAAAAAGTAAGGACAGTAGAAGAAGACAGCACCTGATGGTTTTGATCATGCTGAGGCCCATTTCCACGCAGCAGTGGGCGTGGTCCGGCCTAGGCTCCGGCAGACCAGACACGCAGTAGTAACAGTCTCCCAGGATCTTTATTCGTAGACAGTGATGCTCCTGCAAGAGACAAACACCATAACCATAAAGGCAGAAAACCTAAGCAATGACTATACCTGAGATAAGAATTAAAGATGAGTAGAAATCATAAAAAAAGGAAAACACAGAAAACATATCAGGTTATCTGTGAATTCCTTCTCTGACTGTGAAATTGCGACCGGCCAAGCATGACAGTCTGAAATGTTCTGCAATCTAATATCAGCTGAGTCGTACACAGTGGATGTAGAATCAGATATTCACTGTGTTGTTTTGAATAAAATATTTATTCTACTGGAGCGTCTTTATTCAGTTTTCATGAGTCCCGACAGCCATGAGCGGCTGTCGCAGAAAAGATGAGCTCTGGGCTCCAAAACCATACACGCACAATCAAGCAGTGAACATGTGGAAAATTCTATTCTTATGCTTCATTTTCAGTAATTATTTTTATACAACATACAACCGGGAAAACTGTTTTTAGTGATAGCCTGCCACACCGAAACAAAAATTAAATAGTTTATGTGACCATTTATATTGTATAAGTACGTATTTTTCCAAGTTTTAACCAGCATCTTGAATGGTGCGCTCTACTGCCAGAAGGTGGCAGTAAAGGCGCTGAGAAGCTATCCTTGCAATTCCTTACCAGCTAGCTAGCAAGATGCAAGTCTGCCACAACAATGCAATTTTCAGTTCAATTCAGCTGCATTTATAGAACCCTTTAGCATTTAGCAAGGTTACTATACTACAATAACAAAGACAGAACCCCAACGATCAGATGATCCCCGCGAGCGACGCCTGGTGACGCTGTGGAAAAACACCTCCCTCATCCACAGTGACATCCTCAGAGACTTTAGTTTGCTTTCTCTTAACAATAAAGCAAGCGTTCACAAACTCTACATGGGGAAAAGTGTTTCTATCTAAGTACTGATTGAACATTATAGCATCTATGACAGGTGTGTCGAACTCCAGGCCTCGAGAGCCGGTGTGCTGCAGGTTTTAGATCTCACCCTGGGTCAACACACCTGAATCAAAGGATTAGTTCATTACCAGGCCTCTGGAGAACTTCAAGACATGTTGAGGAGGTCATTTAACCATTTAAATCAGCTGGATCAAGGACACATGTAAAACCTGCAGGACACCGACCCTTGAGACCTGGAGTCAGGCACCCGTGATCTATAAGATTATTAGTTTAAACCGTTTGTCTTTGAACCTGAATTTCAGTATCCAATTCTGCCTAACACAATTTAACATTATTTTAACAAAATGCGAGTCCCATCGTATAAAAAGTCTCCACATAATCAGCCATAAGTCATAAGATCGGGTGATGTAGTGTTTGACAGATGCGGCCCGTGGCTGAGGTGAGGCACTCAGACTCACCCTGAGTCAACGCTATGAGTCAAGGCAAAACAAAACTCATAGAAAACTGCAAATGTGGGCCAAGTTGGCGCTGCTATTTGGGCCATTGTCAGAGGAGGTTCATAAGATAAGTGAAAGTAAATGAAACATTAACCACAGTCAGGCAATCAGCTGTTAGGTAAAGGTTATTAACCTGATCCAGAACACACTGTTCCTGGATCTGCTAAGAGGTCTCTCTAAAGAAATGTAATGTATTAATCCTTTAATGCACAGATGAGCGAATACTTTTAATAGAAAAATAAATTGATTCAAATCTCAAGACAAAAACAGACAATCAGATCATATGCATATATGCATTTGGGATGAGAAGCTCTTACATGTGCGAGGCGGTCGAAGCGTGCAAAGAGTTCATTCAACATTCGCACCAGCTCCTGCGCTGACAGCGTCGTGGAGAGGTTTGTGAAGCCTTTAACATCTGCGAAAAGAATGCTGAATAAAATACGGAAATGTCACTTTAATATCCAGATATCCAAAGTTATGATACTTCATGAGGATTACATTTTCTGTGATGTCAGATCTTGCACGTTTTACGTAAATGTCACAGTTTAGTTGTTAAGAGAAGAAACTCTCAAGTATCTTTATTCGGGCACACACAGGTGTTTTGCTGTTGGACCCTCACCTGACATTCTCGTAGCGGTGGATGTAGATTCTGTGAAACTGATGCTGGAGGTGTTCGTCCTCTACATTTGTCATGTCGTTGATCATTTCCAAAACTACAAAACGAGGCAGGACTGATAACACCAGTCGTTCCTGTTGGGGAGAAAAATGAATCATATCATCGCTTTGAAATGACAAAAAGACACAATACAGGACAATAATATAACATCTGGATATACTGACAAATCACAATGTGTTTAAAAACCCTGACTATTGAACTGTTTTTGTGATTGGCACTTCCATCCATTAATTTATCCACAGGGAGCAGACCAAGCAGAGGTGTTCAGACCTTCCTCTCCCCTGATGCCTCCTCCAGGTCTTTCAGGAGGACTCTGATGCTTTCCTAAGACAGATGAGATACTTCATCTCTCAGCTGTCATGCCTCGGGTCTGCCTGGGGTCTCCTCCCAGTAGAAGCTACTCAGAGCTTCCTGAATGATCAAGCTCCTCACCCTGTGTCTACAGCTGACCCCAGACACCTCTCAGGAAAAGCTCACCAACACTTGTATCTGCGCTCCTATTTCTTCTGTCACCACCCACAGCTCGTGACCATAGGTGAGGCCAGCATTGTCCACAGGCTGGTACATCAGCAGCTTCACTTTCACAGTCAGCAGCTTGAATAACAACAAATATCTGAATTCTACTTGAAGCCTACGAATCCAGAGTGGACAGTCTTTTCTGAGCGAACCAGGTCCTCAGATTTTAAGGCGCTAATTCTCATTCCAGGCACTTCACACTCTGCTGTAAACAACCCTTGTAAAAGCATGAGGCCATCACCCCATGAACCACAACTTTGAGCTCTATTAGCTCAAACCCAACAGTCCAACAGACTTCTGCAGCAGTTTATAGGCTAAGATTTGTCCTGGGACCTCCCCGACCTTACACGGCAACATATGGAAAACAGGAAGTGCTGAGCCATCAGCTGATGTCAGTTTGCACTGAGATGAACATTGAAGTCTGTGTGAGTTCTTCTAATACAGCAGCATCTACTTCCAGAAACACAGGAAGGAAGGTAAACTCTTCTCATCATTACTTTAGATTGTTTCACTTTTAAACTAAATGCTTTGAACTACAGATAAAAAGTGGAAACAGCATTTTTATGGATGAATTCAAAAACTATGTTTGATGTATGTAATGTTTCTATAATAAATGAGAGAACATCAACAGTAAATTATTGAAGGAACAGAAATAAAGCCTTTAAAAAGAAATTACACGAGGGGCTGTGTGTGTGAGAAATGAATTAAAAAAGATGGCTTGAGCTCTGCCAGCCTAAGCTCCTCGAGCAGGATCCTCCAAAGCCTCCGCGCTCGCAGGAACATCACAAGTAAACGAGTTTGTGTTGTGATTTTTGTACTGACATGGTGCCACTTGGCTAAAGCAGAAACAGATTTGGAGTGGGAGCGATGCAGCATCCCTCAGGATTCTTTTGGCCTCGGGGAGCCGCACTAGAGCCAAGCAACTGCTTCTTTCAGATACCGAATACATTAGAACCAACCAGAACGTCACGTACAGTGACATCAGTACACGGCACGCACATGCTCAAAAGCCCTGCAGGTTTTTGGAATATTTTACGCCAAAGGGATGACAGAGGGACAAGTCTAATAGCTGGAAAGGCTCCGAACGAACCAGCTGGCCCTGTTCTACATCTTAAAGACTCACTGTTTAAAAACACGAGAGTAAATCTGCACGAGGCGGGAGATTAGTTTTGCTTCCAATCTGATAAACTAGTTTAAAGAAACTTTGCACAGAATTTTGCCATTAGAGCAGCGATCTGCCTTTTATTCTCTCTGGTGGGTCTTCTGGTGAGATTTTCACTGGAAAACTAAAGTGATATTCCGTTTGAAGAGCCATAAATCTTGAAGACAACATGATGGTTGCACGTAGGCACATCATGTTCTTTCATTGCCATGAATGCACACCGCGGTTCACTATGACTCAGCCCCACATACAGCACTCTGCTGTTGGAATTACTCACCAAAGAGCTCCAAATATGGATTAATCCGCAACTGCAAACAGTTCCCAAAAACTCTACGACTTGAAACACGGGCTGAGGGAAAATATATTTATATTTGATTAGATACATTCAAATACTCCGGGATACTACGAATAACAGGGCTGTAAGGTCGCATGATAGGAAGCGACCTTTCTCTAAGCGGCTGCAATCTGACTTGGACTGACTGCAGTCACGCTCGGAAAGATGGTCAAAGGTTTGCAAATAATTGCTGTTTAATTTATAAATGAGCACAAGTTGCCACAATGTTGCCATCAGTCTGAATGATTCAGTCCATGAGCTCAACTCGAGGGGACTCAACTGGCTGCCAGCTGGTTGTATTCTGGTTTATGTTCCTATAGAACAGGAAGGCTGTCAAGTGCAAATGTAATAATTAAATGTCAATTTCTGTTAAATTTCAATTTCTGTCTTTTTAGACGGAAGCAGATATGTGATTTTCAATGATTTATCACAGATATTTCCTGTATTATGAGAAACAGATTGCGTATAATTGCTGGCTTGACCTCATTCAATCACAGACTGATAACAGACCGACTCCGTTTTATGGCAACATTTGTTGGTTTTAGTGACAGTGTTGGTGTTCTTGATAATCTCATTTAGCACCAAAAAGAAAACACTGAAGTGAGGTAACTTTATCTTATTGGATAAAACAGGTTTTGATACATTTTATCTTTGAGTAAAAAAAAAAGGTGATAAATTGCAATATATGTTAATACTCAGCATAATTCAAAATGTTACAAATCACACTAATATAGACAGAGTCAAGTATTGTTTTAATATCATATCGCGAGGTGTCTGGTGATTCCCACCTCGACGCTACACTAGACCGTCATTAATTCTCTGAGAACATTTGCTGTCATCAGCTTGCACGGTTCCTCCACAGGCACAACTGTAAGACAGCACACTTGTTTTTCTTCCCTGTTTGGCTCACAGATGAGTTTTCCAGTAAGAAATAAAAATGCAACCTCATGTGCACTCAGTGAAGCTGCATGATGCTGTCTGAGAGCCCTGGAGAGCCTCTTCAGACCCTGAGCACAAGTGCAAAGAGAGGTTGGCTGAGGCTGGATAATAGCAATGAGACGCACAGAGAGAGGGAGATAGCGACAGCGTCCTCTGCTGCGATCACAGCAATGACAACAGTTTCAATGTTGCTGTAGAAAGAGATTTAAATAATGAAGCAGTGGTTGTACAAAGATTGTCATCTAATACGTAAAAATAAGCATCAGAGCAAATTCTAACATAAAAATCACCATAATCAGAATAAAGAAAACCATCAAAATATCATCAACTCTAATCATTTTGAACCTTAGCATACGGTAAAAAAAAGTTGGTCCGGAGGAGGGAAAATGGAAAGGCAAATCAGGCCAAAGCCACATCAGCTGTTAGCTTAGCTGATACACATCCAAATGGTACATCTCTATGGAAAATAATATACATGTTATCCTAGCACTCCACACATTTGTGCATCTGCAAGCCACTTTGAAACCCACATCCATCCAAGCTCCCAGCTAATCACTGTTTCGTCTGTTGTCATGGAAACCTGTTCACATCTGATCAGGTGGTCTTGTTGTTGCACTGATTTCATATCTTAATCAAAAAATAACTCTTCAACAATCTTTTACTTCTTTTAATCTTTTTATGGCACTTGTGTTCATGATAACAAACGTTTAAAACTGGGGTATCGTACTCGTCTTAGATCATAGGTGGGCTGGACCAGTGAAACCAGTGCATAATGGTGCACAGAAAACACCTCATTGTAGCCTCCCTCCCAGCATACAGTGAGTAACCAGTGATCTACACCAGCACCCCGAACAATACTTTTTATTTACATAACTAATCACCCTGACACAGTTCAGAGGGAAAAGTCCTGCGTGGACCCGACAGCAAAGCACTGACAGTTGTTACTATGTAGTATTTTTTTAAGCTTATGGCAGTGGCAGAAAAAACAAGCTAACTGAACCAAATCTAAAAGACAACCAGAGTAACTGAAGTATTCAGAGGTAAACAGTCACACAGGACAGGAAGAGATACAATGCAAAAATAAACAGGGATCAGAACAAAGACCATAAGAGACCTTATCTTTAGCAAAGAATAATAACATATTGATAATTCATGTATCCAGCTACATGACCACTTGTTCCACTAAAATCTCAGCTATACTGTTGTTTATGTTTCAGTCAGTGGGATCCTGCAGCTTGTGATGCCGCACATGGAGAGCAGAAGCTGATTGGACAGCTCATCTTTGTGACACACCACTGTGGACGTGACCATCAGCTGAGTGTGAAATGTGTAAGAGGAGAGCAGGTGCTTGTGTTGTTGAGCACGCGCCGCCTCCTGCTCTCGGCACGCCTCTGTTGTGTTGTTGTTTTTGTTGTGTTGGTGTCTGTGCTGGAAAGCAGCGCAGTGCATCAACAAATTGAGGTCTAGACAGACAAACATTTCAGTGAAGCGTTGCTAATTCTTCGGCTGCTGCGTCGCAACCAAGCGCCCCGGGCTTTGGTGGTGGAGTCTCACTGCAAGAAATGTGGATTTTACAGCGTCGTCCTGAATTCAGACTGAACCTTTGAACCCTGCAATGTGTCTGTGCTGCTCAATCACACGTCAGCCAAACTCCTGCTGCAATCACACAAGGAGCTCCGTTTGAGCAAAAAGTACTGCTTCCTGTTGCAGTCCTCTAAATTATTACAATACAGATTCTATTAACTACATTATGTTTTGGAAACTCAATCAGCAGCTCGACTTTCCCTCTCAACTCCTTTTGCCATCTTTGTACATAAGGGAGAGATCTTAGTTCCCATGTTAAACATAAACAAAAGAAATCTGCTGAAATGTTTAACTTAAGTTAAATTTCCAAAGACAGCATACGTATGCTGTTCTTAGTATTTTAGCATCACCAATTAACCTAACGTAGGACTGTGGGAGGAGGCGGGAGGTACCTGGAGGAGACCCACACAGGCACAGTGACAACATGCAAACTCCACAAAGGCCGCTCATTTACAGTATTTGTACCCGGTTAATAAAGGTGAAGTACATTTACAGGAGACAGTTCTGCTTCAAAGAAAATGTATACTTTGACATATATTCATCAAAGTACTCTGTGGCAAATAACTGAGCAATATAATCAGCCACCTCTCCTGTTAATCCTTATCCTGCAGATAATCTTGCAGCTGGTGTGAGATTATCTGCAGGATAAGCAGGAAAAAAATAAGGAAGGCTATCTGATTAGCAGTGACTGATCATTCCAAATAAGAGCGAGGGGATTTTGAAATAGTAAATGAATTGAGAATGCCGCAGTCATCTCAGACAAATAACAAAACAAGTGTTAAAATCATTTGCAAAATAAAAATGTACCTGACTATGAAACACTGAGTGTACCAAAAAGATAATAAGATACTACATAATTTCATAATTTCTGCTTCATCATTTAAAAGCTTTTTTTTCAGCACTTCCTAATCAGCCTCCATCTCCGTGCGTCTCTGTGTATTTTATATTTCAGCCACAGCAGTGACACTTCTTGCAGTGTGGACAGGGGGCTGCAGAGTGTGTTTGCTCCACTGGACAGGGACCCTGGTTTGGACAGCTGAGAGCCAGCGGACTCAATGTCAGATCAGCTTTGAAAGTCATTAGCGAAGCTTGATTTTAGCTGAGAGCTGAAGCCCTCCAGCTGCTCACTGACAACTTCTGTCTTCATTCAGACTGTACCAACGATCCACATGGACCTGTGGTGGATTTTCAATGTAAAGTCTAATTTTGAGTTCATCTGTATTATAACCTGCTTATTACTGCTATTAATTTAGAGTTATTACACTGCAGCTGTTGCTGAAACATCCTTTCATTACTCCTGTCAGGAACAGAAAAATATTTTTTAGCCGGCCAAATGTTAACCTTTCATTTTTGAGGATTTAATGTTGTCTAGTGTTTGCTATACTAAAACTCCAGCAGTGCACCAGTCAGCAAACACCATCTGCGTGTCTTAAACATTTGTGAACCATAATTTAAGACTCAGGAAACAAGAATAAACATTAAGCATTCTCAGTGCTTAAGGAATAATGATTCTTTAAGTCCAGAAAATCACAAAGTCCAGAAAGTGTTTACAAAGTGCTAAGGCAGAGGCGCTACGACGCTGACGCAACAAATGGCAAGGGAAGCCTGAGGGTAAGAGACAGGAAACAATAACAGAACCCTCCAAAGACAACCTTAAATTCAAAACTAATCATTCTAAACTCAAAACCTTGTGTCTAACAACCGACAACATCTGGCTCTCGAGCAGCTGTATGCTTCACTTTCTTTAAAAGCTTCTGTGGTGTTCACTGTTTACTGATCAACAACAGGAAGTTTGTGAGTTATCTAAAAATATAGATATTGGTTTTCTGCTTGCAGCAGTATGATCCAATCTTCAGTTCAGTTCGATTCAGGTTTATTTATAAAGCACCAAATCACAACAGCAGTCGCCTCAAAGAGCTTTATAATAAAGACCCTGCAGTATTCTGGAGAGATGCTGTAACCAGAAATGTGCCACTATGTTCCTGGAACACATTAACAGAAATAACAGAGCCTGATTGGATGTCATTACAGTGTTCTTTTCAGGGGCGGGGCCATGCTCACTCCATTACAACCATCCCAGAGCCTTCCAGGAAACACGACCACTGTAAAAGCTTTCTGTGGCTTCTCAGAGCTTCACTGTCCACTCCAGTGCATACACAACACTATCTGCCACTGTGTGTGTGTGTGTTTGCTTATGTGTGCGTGCCTTCTGTTTGTCTGACTCACAGCGCATGTGTTGTCTTATTAGATTGCATGTTAAGTGTGTGTGGAGCAGGGGCTGCATGCACTGAGACACAGTATGTGTGACAGCATTGAATCAATGCAGCGTCCATGTTTTTCTGCTCTCAGAGGACTCGTTAGCGGTGCTGCTAACACTCGGTCCTGTTAGCTAAAATCCATAATATGTTTTGATTCTTTTTTTAAAGTTGCCTCACGCTGAGCTTCAGCATCAAGCAGCAGAGGGTGAAAATGTGCACTTCACACATCATTCTGCTGTAAATTAGAGGATTTCATTGCTGCTGTGGTGGTCCAGTGGTTTGTGGAGGTCATTTAGAGGTCACTGCCCAATATCTCTCACTGGAGTTCAAACAGGGGTCAACCTGAAATAGTTTGAGGAGCGGCATATGAACTCTCACTGAGTAAACAGCACTTAAATAAGTCTACAAGGAGCATTTAGCATGCTAGCCATGCACACAATAGCACATGCTAGCATGTGGACGGTATGAGTTACGATTTGCTCACATTTATAATGCACATAAACCACCATGATGGATTCTCAACACTTCCAATACTTCAACCACAGATTCAGATTTTGTCTGTGACAGTGGTGATGGTGTGCATCAGCTCGAGCACACCATCACCACTGTCACAGGCCGGAGACGCGGGATTAGAAATGAGTTCAGCAGAGGGACAGTTTGAGCAGTTTGGAAATGAAGTCAGAGAGCCGAGACTGAGATGGTTTGGACATGTGCAGATGAGGGATAGTGGATATGTTGGGCAAAGCAGACCGACAATGGAGCTGCAGGGCAGGACTGAAAGAGGCAGACGTCAGAGAAGATTCAGGAGGACATGCAGGAGTTCAGAGGTCATTAAACTGAGCAAACAGCCTGAGTTTGATCCTGGGCGTCCTGAATATCTGAGCCAAACTGTGTTTTAGTCCATGCAGATTGTAAAGCAAGCATTTTGACCTGGTGGTGATACTAACGGAGTACAAAGAGCCGTCCCTACAGCCCTGCTGCTAGCACTCACACAAATCTTCAAACCTGGCTCTGAACACACTTCCTAAACTTGCTTTCATTCTTTAAGTGTCTTGTGAAAACACACAGAAAAATTTAACTGCTGCAAATGTATGAAAGAAAACACAGCACAGACAGTGACTAACAATCATCCGAAGCTTAAAAATTTGCAGGAGGCAACAAAAACTTGTCTCCGGCTCACCTGTCTCTGGTTCTCTGTCTCGAGTCGCAGCCGAGCTTCGATGCAGCGCCGCGTCTCGAGGAAGGCCTGCCGCTGAGCGCGGTCAGACAGGTAACTGATGAATATCCCAGCAGTGTTCATGCACATGAACAACACAGACTGAGCTGCTATCTAGAACACACAAAAAGAGAGGATTAGGAGATTTGCAAGAAGTGCAAGAACCAACATTCAAAGCTTTGTTACATCTTCTTTGTTTATATTTACAAATATTCTGAGGCAATTTGATATCTTTATTAATTAGGCTGAAAAAGGGGGAAATATCTGCACAATATTTTTCTCCAACTAAATATTTAATTCTAAAAATATTTATGAAAAGAAACATTTCAATTTGTAAGATCTTCATCAAGCATTTGTCAAAGAGAAAAAAGAGCATCTTTTCAAATCAGTGCAAAATAAATATCAGCCAACAAAAAGTCAAAAATCACAACAGACTTTAAAGCAGTTTGTAACACAAAATACAAACTATCATCTTATATCGATTATTTCTGTAAAAAACACGACAATGTTGAGGAAAATCTTTTGCTTTTTTATTGATCTTAAAAATAAGAGGCGCAAAAGCAAATGAAAAAGATTACAACGAGAAAATCTAATCCTTTATTAACAACTAGAAGAAAGGTTCACTTTATCAGTAAAAGCTTTTCCTGGAGAAACTTCAATCATAATATTAGCGAGGACGTTTTCAGAAACATAACGAGACCTGTCGGCTGCCAAGTATAAATAAAGTGTATGACTATAGAAATAACTGACGTCATCATCGATGCGTCTCACAGTAGATCGGTTACATTACTTCTGTGTTTAGCAATGCAAGTTTTCAACCATCACTGAGTTTTTCCAACATGGGAAAAACCACGTGGGACTTTTAATTACTGTGACTAAAAGGAAGTTGTGCACATTGATATGTGCCATTTAATATTTTTAATTGTAACAATAACTAGAAATATATAGAGTGAGAGAGAAACAGAGAGAGAGGTGGAGGCCGACATTCAACAGAGGGACCCTGCTGATCTCCAGCTGTGCGATCGGGGAGGGGGGTCCTACCGGCATCACACTGGAAGTCACATGAGATTATTTTCACACAGAACAAAATGTTCCTTTACAAATGTGCCGCCGTAGCCTCACGAGTCCGCAGGTACTGAAGGCTAACATGTGAAACTGCATGCAAACTATGACAAATTCAATGAAATGAATTCAGATCAAAGCTTGAAGTAAATCAGGCAGTAACACTGTTACGTTCCTGTCACATCGAGTTGGTTTTCTATGGTTTGCTTTTCTGTTCCGTGTCTTTTTCTCCACTTTGTTATCTTGTGTTCATTTCCCTTTTTTTTGCACCTTATTTGATTTTGTTCCTTGCCAACTTTGTGCAGCAGGTCCATATTTTTCCTTTTTGAGACGCTGAGCGGCTGGCATCTGGGTCCAAATCTAAACTTCAGAACAGATACATTTTACAACTTTATCTGAAACTCGTTTTTTTAAACAAATCACTTTAGCAAAAAGATATATGAACAGCTTTACAGAGGACGCTATGACCTCAGAGTACTTTAAGATGCATACACAGTACTCAGTAAAATATGATGTCCTGAGGTGATGTGACACGATGGAAGGATTATTTGCTCGCTGCAGTCCCCGTGGTGTAATCTGAAGAGTCGTGACGGTGCTGCAAACTGTCACAAACTCCCTTTATGTTTGTGGTGATACGTTACACAGTCTGTCACTTATTCTTACCATTAGAGCTGGATGTGACCCAGGAGCAGCATCAAGACTTGCAGTTATAAACTGAGAGAGGCGCATACAGTGAGACGGTTTAAAGGCCTTCTAGGCTGGAGAATCTGAAGGGATTTGACGTCACGCTGACGTCTGTCATGGGCAAGAAATCAAATCAGTGAGGGGAAGTCCAGAAAAACTGCAGGAGCGCTGTCAGGTTTAGTTTTCAGTCACAATGACTCGTCTGTCAGAGATCCCTCATTCAAGCAAATTTTATCTCACAGTGTACAAATGATTTCTGTTTACAGGGAGCAGAAGCAAAAATAGAGAAACTAAAGGAAGCTGCAGCTCACATGACTTTGTAGATTTTGTGGTGTGTGACGTGGTTTTCTTTAACTAGCTGATCACTTTATGGGGCTTGAAAAACAACTACAGAAGCCTCATTTGTCCAAGATCCAGACCTGATCAAACTTTAATCAGCCTGATTTCTTCCAGTGATTACTGAGAAAACAAATCCATTTAAAGACGCAGCTTTCGCTCTTCGTCTGTAGCCACTACTGTAAAAGTTGGTGACAGCCGCAGTGATGTCAGCCATTAAGAGCTGAGCACTTTCATTGGCCCCATCTTTAGTGTTTTAAAACCATATGTGACCATATGTGCAGGTTAAACCAATTAAGCCAGTCTGACATGTACATTAAATAAGTCATGACTATGTTTGGATAAAATATGTTTAAGATATAAATACATATTCATATTAAAGATTTGTAAAATGTTATGTTATGTCTATGTTGAATTAGGGCTACATAACAAGATAAGTCAGTATATTATTTGAATGAATCCTCGCCTACGTCAGCTTAAAGCACTAATCATTCATTTTTGGCCACTTGGGGGCAGCAGAGAGAACTGAACTGATGAAGTGCATTACATGCATTAATAATAATCATTTGAAATTGTGTTAATCTTCACTCAACGGGAAAGGTTAACGACTTGTGCAGAGCTGATCGTGCTTCTCTAACTGAACTCTGATCCATTACATAAAGTCTTTCATCCATCCTGATACAAAAATATTGATTCATGCAAACTTTAAAGCACTCTACTCTGACACCCAACAGCAATCCATGGCTTTACCAGAAATTCAGAACACTGTAAGTCTTTATATGACAAGCAACTCTTAGTACAGAAATCTGTAACTGGAACGGGGGCTAAAACTGTACATTTAATATTATGGGTGACTTTAATTTAGTTTTATGAAGTAATTTCATTGTAAAAACTTATTTAACTATGGAAACAAAAAGTGTACTCGCTGAACAAACTAATCTACTGTTAAGGCAGACTTGAATATAGTCTGGCTTTGGGGACTCAGAGGTAAAATCTAAATAAATAAAGAAATCCAGAGAGCAGCTGTGTAACATTTAAACTGAACTAGAGTGTCTTCTTTGAAATTTCTGTGAAAGATGACAGTATAAACGCTGAAAGCTTTCATCAGCTGTGAGCACATAAAGTGAGGTAGAGCTCGGCCCGTTAAAAGCATCGGACGGCGGGCTGATGTAACAGCCTGCAACACGAGCGTGTTCCTGAGCAGCACGAGGGATTTCACCGCCGCCTGACCAGCTTCCTCCCACCTGCTGGAGCTTCACATGATGCAAGCATTAAAAACACTCGCAGAGGAAAACCCTTCACAGCTTTCACCCGACTTCCACAAACAGCTCTTCAAACAAGACGAGGATTTCTACCTGAACTGTTTTTTTTATCATACTTCAGTTGGATGACACAGTGTTTATTTGCTGTACTCTCAGAGGGTTTGTGTACACGGGGAGTAATTAGAGTCACGGGCAAGTCTGGACAGGACTCGAGCATCTGCTACCCTCTACAGTAGAGGGTAGCAGATGATAGACCTCTCTGCATCGAATCATATCTGTTATTAATCTCTGTCTCTCTTCCACAGCATGTCTTTCATCCTGTTTTCCTTCTTTCACCCCAACCGGTCGCAGCAGATGGCCGCCCCTCCCTGAGCCTGGTTCTGCCGGAGGTTTCTTCCTGTTAAAAGGGAGTTTTTCCTTCCCACTGTCGCCAAAGTGCTTGCTCATAGGGGGTCATATGATTGTTGGGTTTTTCTCTGTATTTATTATTGTGCTATCTACTGTACAATATAAAGCGCCTTGAGGCGACTTTTGTTGTGATTTGGCGCTATATAAATAAAATTGAATTGAATTGAATTGAATACAGTATCTCTATAAAGGTCACACAGGACGGCCTCTATTTCCTCACACAAAGATCACCATGTAGTGTACCTGCAGGATACTGATAACACCGCTGATCCATAAATCAATATTATTAGCCAGGTTGATGAGATTTGTGCCTTTTAACATCTTCAGACAAATTACCAACTGGAAAAGGTGGTACATCTCCAAGGCCCAGAACTCCAGGGTAATGTAATAATGGACTGTACGTAAAAATGACATTATGTTTGGAGGCCTGTTGCCATTTAGTTTTTGGGGGTTTTTTGCAACCGGATGTTTTAAATCAGGGCTGGACCTGACTGAGAGGCTGGCAGACGTCCACCATAAGGCCTTAGCCTGGTTTATGATCTGCTTTAACATCATTTAGACTATGGAAACATGCTGTACATGTAAGTCATCAGGAACGTGTTTACTGAGGTCATCATCATGTTATGCACATCTTTCTCTATATAGTCTACAGTCTATACGGGTTTTAGGCCTCTGAGGTCATCATCGGGATGACCCCGACATTCGTCCTGACTGCATGTTTGGGAGAAAAGATAAGAGGGCTTTGTTAAAAGATTCTTTGTTGTGTGTCAGAGTGATTAGAGCAGGGCGATATGACCAAAAATATTTATCACGATATTTCATTTTCCTATCGTTGCCCAAAATTACACCAGTATTACCGTGAATGGTATGATATAGCCCAGCCCTAAGAGTGATTATTGTTTTTGTCAACAGACTCTTCAAAAATAATCAAAATTATGTATTCCAATAACATCAGGTCATCACCAGCGATGACTTCCACATTTCAGGGTTAGCATGGTTCCAGCTTCTTGTGCAGTCTCGAGGTCGTCTAAGGTTTGTGTTTATGTGATGTATATCGTACATACACCTGTCGTCCACCAACACAGATGCCTTTACTTATTTAATTTATTAACAGATCTTCTTCTTCTTCTTTCGGCAGCTCCCTTTAGGACCACAGCGGACCATCTGCATCACGTTCACCCTTCCTCCAGTATGCTCTGTCACTCCAACCCTCTGTGTGTCCTCCTTCACGACATCCACGAACCTCCTCTGAGGTCTTTCTCTCTTCCTCCTGCCTGGCTGCTCTATCCTCAAGATCCTTTGTCCAACATAACCACCGTCCCTCCTCTGCAATTGTCCAAACCATCTCAGCCTCTCTGACTTTGTCAAATCATTTAACCTGAGCTGTCCCTCTGATTAGGACTGGGCTATGGCTGAAAATCCATATTGCGGTATAATTTGAAGCATGTGTGGTAACGATATATATTGCGATATATATGTATAAATATATATATATAGATAGATAGATATAGATATATACGTACGGCAAAATGACTGAACATAGTCACATAACAGATACATTGCAGAAGAATAAACACACTTCAAAAAGTACAGAATGCCATTTTAAGAACAGTTATTGTGCAAAACTTTTTTTAATAAATTTTACTGGCTGCAAACATTTCAGTTCAGCTAAAATGTTTGTGGCCAGGTACCTCGTAACATGGATCGAGTGTCTTAATCACATCGTTAAAGCCGCTTTTCTCCACTGTAAGAAACGGCACCACAAGTGCAAGGTAATGGCATTTGTGATATCCACCGCTGATTCGTATACAGAGTGCCTGTGGAAAAGGCTTGGAAGATATCAGTCTGCTGGTGTGTAGGGACACTTTTTTCTTTCCATTTGACTGACTGGGCGTTTATGGAAGACACACTTTTTGGCTTTCCTCATATTCCAAAAAGGTGCTTCGTTTTAAGGAGATAAAACAAATTACTTGTATATCCTCTCTTCACTATTACTGTCTGAGAAACTGTCCTACTTCAGCAAATCGTGCTACGCATATTATAATTTGACGGCGACTTGTGACTAATACAAACCCTAACCATAACCATAACCATAACCATGAGAAATATTCACAATGGGTTAAAAAAAATTATGTAAATTTGGGGTTCGTGTTACGCGCAGCGTATGTGCATAAACAAGGGTAGGATGGTTTGTGAGGTAGGATAGATTCCCAGAACACCGGCATAATTTGCCAATTTTCTGCTCAACATCCGAATGCTTAAACCCAAACCAGGTCCATATGACCGACGTCACACCGGTCTTCTTTATGAGCAGCTCCTCCTCCTCCCCACCTGTAAGCTCCATGCTTGCAGCCGCTGCCATGCTTTCGACCAAAACAGGCACAGCTTCATGACATCATCAACATGCGCTATCGCGGTAGGACGGTATAGTCAAAATCTCTACCATTGGCCAAATTTATATCATTTCTACCGTATACTGTTTATACCATCGCTACCACCCTTTAAGCCTTTCCCGTTCCCTCCTGTTGATATCTTTCTGCCACAGATCACCCCACACTCGTCTCCTCCCACTCCACCCCACCTGATAGTGGATATATTAGACACAGGGTGCTGAATATGGAGCTGCAGATACATGCACCTAGTGAAGAAGCGTTGCAGTGACAGAAGAGGAAGATGAAGAAGTAGGTCAACGAGAAAGGAATCTGAACAACACAACATTTAAATGCCTTCTTTCCAGCTTAGATGAGTCTCATTGACACAAAGCACGCTGTAAATCAAAGTGATCAAAAAGCTTTAAAACTGTTTCATTGCTCCCCGCCTGCCTGTCTTTTTTTAAAATAAAAGACTGAGAGCTTTTGCTCCCACACTCGAGGCAGAATTGTGTCACAGATGATAAAAACCTCAAAAAGACAGTTCGGTGTCCTCTGTCGCTGAGAGAAGTGCTCTGCCGCTGTTTTCCTCTGCAGTGAAATTGCTGCAGTGAGAGCACATTTCAAGAGGAAAAAATGGAGCATGAAGAGGGGATTTTCTGATTTCTGGTGCTTTTCACAGCAGGGTTGCTTTGCAGAGAGCAAGTTGACATTTCATGAGGGTGCTTTTCCCAACTGCCCGAAATCCTCTCCACCCGTCTGGATCGATCTGGATGGATTGGTGTTAACAGAGACGAGAGCCTGGCAGAAGGAGGAGGTGGTGCAGAATACTATAAATTCCCAAATAATGGCTGTTTGGCAGCCATTTAACCTCCTTGGATAATATATACACTGACCAATCACTGTCATTTAGTTTAACTGACGCTGATGTGGTTTTCACATAAGCACTACAGCCCTGAACCTTTGTAGACCAAACAAATGTGTGAATGTAAATATCCAAGTCAGACATTACCCTGCCAACGCGCCAATATCACATTTAAATCAACAAAGCAAAGGATCTGATCTGAATCTGATCTTGAACAAAAATAAAGGAAACCCGACCTGACCCTACCACCGGTACCCCCTCAGCCTCCTAAACTCCTGCATCGTCTCATCCCAGAGTTGGCACATTCACAAGATTATCAGAAATCTTGACCTTTGACCTTAATGTCGAGGTAACTGCGATTTGAAACCAATCTTGAGTTAGTTCATAAACTTGGTTCTCCATGCCAACTAGCCACTCACCGCCCGGCCACGCCCAGCAGGCGATGACAATATCGCATCAGCCTTTTAGGACTGAAGGGGTAAAAACATAAACATTGTACTGCTGCCTCGATCTTTGTAAGTAAGTAAGTAAGAGTCTGAGTGTGCTGGACTGGAGCTTCAAAGTTTAGTGTCGAACTCTGAAGCTTCAGGGTTTGCACCAGAAAAGACTTTAGGATTGGTTGCTGTGATGGGAGGAGGCGCTAATGTAGCACTGTACTGTCACACAAGGAGCACACGTGCAGCTCCACCACCATGAGGGAGAGCTGCTCTCGTTCACTTCCAGCACAAAGAACAAGTTAAAAAAAATGCACTAAAAGAAACAGGTGAAATACATTTCCCTCGTTCTATTCTGACTTTTTTACCATTTTGAATGCTTCTTTACAGATTTAGTAACTTGTTTTTATATGTAAAAATACATGATGTTAACAGTAGCCTAACTTCCTTCCTTAAAAGTCCTTAAAATACCTTACTGTGACGATTAAAAATCTACCCTCAGTATCAGGGAACATGTATATACTGCCTTAAATAACAGGTTCATGGGGCTTCCGGTGACGCCATGATCTAGTCAGGCAGCATAGGGAACGAGCTCCGTCCAGATTAATACATTACTCCTAACTACAGTTTGTAAAACTCGGCAATTTCCATTCCTACCAGCATGGCATCGTCCCTGAGAGGCAAGGGATCCAGCAAACAGGATCAAAACAAAGATAAAGGCGAGCATTTGAAGCAACTAACTCTGTCCTCGAATGCAGATGCTAATGCTACTGCTAACACTCGTGATGCAGATACGAGGATATTAGCGGAACTGGAGAAGATAAGAAAAGATAACAAAGACGGGCATATGGAAACACAGCAAGCTCTGACGAGACTGGAGGCGTCTTTCAAGAATCTGAGAGAAGATATGACAAAGCTGGAAAACAGAACGACTGAGATGGAGGAGCGGATTGGCGACAACGAAGATTCCACCAGGCGTCATGAACGAGCTCTCCGGTACTTGTTGCATAGAGAAATGGATCTCACTGCACGATGCGAGGACATGCAAAATAGACTAAGGCGAAACAACTTGAGGATCTATCGTGTACCAGAAGGGAGTGAGGGGAGAGATGTTAAGCTGTTTGTGCTAGAGCTGTGTAAATCAACTCTTCAACTTCCCGCTGATCTTAACATTGGAATAGAGCGAGCACACAGAGCCCTCGCTGCTAAACCCAAGAACCCCGACGCTGCACCACGCTCACTAGTGGTCAGATTTTGGGATTTCTCTGTGAAAGAGACCATCCTACGACAAGCCTGGGATCAGAAGCGAGTCTTATATAAGGGCACGCAGATATTTTTTGACCATGATTTTTCCCCGGAACTGCAAAAGAGGAGGGCACTAGTACGAGACACGGTAAAGCAATTAAAGCTGAAAAACATCAGAGCCAAATGTGTGTTTCCAGCAAAACTGAGACTGTTCCAGGATGGTGGTGAGAAGACGTTCTCAAGTTTGACGGAAGCCCTGCCGACGCTTCAAGAGCTGGGGATACAAGTGCGAGTCGACCAGAGGGAGCGCATGGAAACGGAGCTAGCCCGGTCCCGATGGTCCGCTGAGGGAACTAGGGTAGGTGTGACCCCCGCCCTTGCTGAAATGAAAACTTTCTTTGTGGAGGACTGAGATGTTACTCCCGCCGAGTAATTTTTAGTTTTTTCATGGACATACATGTTAGGAAAAGATTACGAAAATTTGTTTGTACAATGGATGGAAAGTGCGCACACAAGTGGACACCAACTTCTCCACTTATATAGCCGCAATGAGCCGCTCTGCGAGCGGGCAACAGCGACGAAGTAACACATTGTGTTTTTTCCCCACGGAGGACTCGTCACCACCCTCCGCCCAGGATCCATCGGGGACTGGATTACTCAGATTGTTATTAATCCAGTCGGGTATGTGGAAGCTATTGTTCTTAATGTTCTTTGTTTGTTTAATTCTAAATGTTTTTGTTCATCTTGGCCTGAGACCAATTGTGGACCACTATTTCATTGAGTATAATAATTTAGTTTTGTCTGTACAGGATCTGAGTCTAAGATATGAAAGATCTAATTTGTGTCTCGTATAATGTAAAGGGTTTGAATAGTCCAATTAAAAGGAAAAAGGTACTGAACCAATTGAAAAACTTTAAGTGCTCCATAGCAATGCTCCAGGAGACTCACCTCTCTGAAAAGGAACATGGGAAGTTGAGGAGGGAGTGGGTTGAACAACAATATAGCTCTACTTATCAGGATGGGAGAAAAAGAGGAGTTGTAATTCTTGTTAGCCGGTCGACATATTTCCACCATGAAAAAACATTTGCGGATAGGGAGGGGCGCTATGTAATGGTGATTGGCTCTGTAGGGGGGTCTAAAATTACTTTACTAAACTTATATGCACCAAACGAGGACTGTCCACAATTCTTCAAGAATATTGCATCATTGATAGCAGAACAATCTGAAGGAATGATCTTGGTGGGAGGTGATTTCAACTGTACTTTAAAAGCAGCTGTCGACAGACTCCCGGCACGCAATGGCCCCAAATCCAAAAAATCTTGTAGTTTAAATACAATGATTAAGGAACTGGGCCTAGTGGATGTGTGGCGCCAGTTGCACCCCCGAGAAAAAGATTTTACTTTTTATTCACATGTACATCGTAGCCATTCAAGGTTAGACATGTTTTTAATGCCCAGGACGGACCTTTATAGGGCTAGACAGTGTAGCATAGAAGCAATCACTATCTCTGATCACGCCCCGGTTTGTCTGAATTTAAGAATGAATCCAAACAATCACTTTAAATATTGGAGAGCTAATGTATCTATCTTGAATAATGAAACAATTCGACAGGAACTTCAGAAGAGTCTGACTGAATATATTCAATTCAATGATAATAATGAGGTGTCCCCTTCAATCATGTGGGAGAGTGCCAAAAGTTATTTGAGAGGTAATATTATAGCAATTTCATCAAGACTGAAAAAAGAGAGACTAGCAGAACAAATAGAACTAGAAAACAAAATTGAGAAATTAGAAAAAGTTTATCAGGTAACTAAGGATACTGGGACTTTAAACTCATTGAAAGAGCAGAGGCAAAAGTTGGATGATTTACTAACGTATAAGGCGGAGGGACAACTACGCTTTGCTAATCAAAAGTACTACCAGTACGGCAATCGGGCAAGCCGACTGCTGGCATTCCAGCTACGTAAAGAGCAATCAAGTAGGGTTGTTCATAAAATTAAATGTCCAAACTCCGGAAAAATTGTGTGCCAACCTAAGGAAGTTGCAAAAGCATTTTCTCTGTATTATCAGGAACTATATAAAGAAGAAAAAGTCCCAAATAAAATTGAAAAGATTGAACAATTTCTTAACCTGATCAATCTTAGTGAACTGTCTCAGGAAGAAGCTGAATTAATAACAAATCCAATCACCAGTGAAGAAATAAAAAATAGTATTGGAAAACTGAAAAACAACAAGTCTCCCGGAGTGGATGGACTGCCAGGGGAGTATTACAAATTTTTTGAAAAAGAGCTGACACCAGTGCTATGCAAAGTTTATAATTATGCATTATTTAAAGGTGATCCCCCCCAGTCATGGTCTGAAGCTATTATTAGTGTCATCCACAAAGAAAGCAAGGACCCGACTTTATGCATGTCTTATCGCCCTATCAGCCTGCTCTGTGTTGATTTAAAAATTCTTACAGCCATTATTGCGAATAGAATCCAAAAACATATAAAAAAACTAGTGAAACCGGACCAAACAGGTTTTATTTCCCGTAGGCAAGGTTCAGATAATGTTAGAAGGGCCCTCAATCTTCAGATTATGGCACAGGAAAGGGACACCTCATCAATGTTCTTGAGCCTGGATGCGGAAAAGGCCTTTGACCGGGTAGATTGGGACTTTCTGCAACAGACTCTTAGGCATATGGGCTTCAATGAGACTTTTATCTTATGGGTCCAAACACTATATAAAAATCCCAGGTCTCGGGTAAGGGTTAATGGGCACTGTTCTGACTTTTTCTCTCTAGGCCGTGGCACTAGACAGGGTGAAGTGCTATCGCCGTCCTTATTTGCTCTTAGTATTGAACCGCTAGCTGAATTGATCAGATCTAACCCTCTCATACAAGGAATTAGAGATGAAACCAATACACAACATAAGCTGTCACTTTTCGCAGATGATATTCTGCTATTTTTAGAGAATCCGGTCACCTCTGTCCCGGCCCTTCTGAGCAACCTTGAGGATTATGGTACAGTGTCAGGTTATAAAATAAATACAAATAAATCTGAGGCATTAATGATTGTTGGCAGCTGGCCCACACAGCTGGATCATCTTGTATCTTTTAGACACTCCAAACAGGGCTTCAGATATTTGGGGGTAATTATTACTCCCAAAACCAATCAGTTACTTGCACTCAATTATGATCGGTTGTTCGGGAAGATTAGGGGGGACTTGGACAGATGGAACCTACTCCCACTCACTTTTATGGGGAGGATTGAATGTATAAGGATGAATATTCTTCCACGTCTATTATTCCTGTTTCAGAACCTACCCATTTTGATCCCACAGTCTACATTCAAATTATTAGAAAGCATTACATCTAAATTTATCTGGCAGAATAAGCGACCAAGGGTCAGACTCAAAATATTAATGTCTGGAAAAGAAAAAGGGGGCCTCAAGTTGCCTAACTTCAGAATGTACTATTGGGCAGCTCAATTAAAATCAATGGCAGCCTGGATAATTCGTGATCCAGAAATGCAGTGGGTAGCTATGGAAGAGTATTCATTACCAGGTATCTCCCTTCGGAGTCTCCCATTTCTCAACCCACAATCATGGAAAAGAATTAAACTAACTAACCCATGGGTCAAGCACACTGTAAAGATTTGGAACCAAGTGTTAAAAATATTAAAAGGGAATGTGACCATGTCTCGAGCGATTCCCATAAGTGGAAATATTGAGTTCCTTCCATCATTGTCAGATCGGAGTTTTGAGAGGTGGGCAGAGAAAGGATTGATTACAGTCAATCAGCTGTTTGAAAAGAATACTTTTAAAAGTTTTGCCCAGTTAAGGGCTAAATATGCTTTACCCCCAGGGGACCATTATAGATACTTACAGCTAAGGGACTACATTACAAAGCACAAAGATTGGGACAAGGTTAGAAGAGAACCACTCGGGTTGGAAAACCATTTTATAAAACTGCTTGAAAAGTCGGGTACATTGAAAAACCAAGTGTCTTTAATTTACCAGAAACTGCTGATTGACATGTCTGATAATACCTATCATATAAAACAACAATGGGAAATGGAACTCAATATAACTTTGGATGATGTCACATGGGAGAGTGTCTGCTGTAGCTGCCACAGAGGGGTGGGTAGTCAAATGTGGAAGGAATTTGATTGGAAGGTTAAATTAAGATTTTTTAGAACTCCACTGAAAACCTTTCTATCCAAAAGTAGTGTCTGTGATAAATGTTGGAGAGGGTGTGGGTTTGTGGGGGACCAGACACATATTTTTTGGGACTGTGTTTACATACAACAGTACTGGATGGATGTTAAGAACGTTATACAAAACATATTGTCAGTCAACCTCCCAATGGATCCTCTGATCTTCTTGTTGGATATCTTTCCTGATGGTTTCTCCTATGAGCAGCACTTTCTCCTACATCTCCTCCTCATGACTGCAAGAAAACTGATAACAATCCACTGGCTCAAACCAGAAACACCCACAGTTGCCCAGTGGCTTCTGAAAACTAGACATGTCTATACGATGGAACGGATAACAGCTCAACTACAACTGAAAGTGCCAACCTTTGAGAAAAAATGGAGACTAATTATAAAATATCTTGAAAGGACACTCAAGCCTTAACCTTGTTACATCTGTGCTTAGGTATGTCGGTATTGATATGTATGTATGTATGTGTATATATGTGTGTATATATGTTTTCCTTTTAAATTAAGTTTTTGAATTACCCTCACCATTATATACTGCAGATTTGGTCTCAGGTCATGTTGTTGATGTGAATTGCCTTGTTGTTTTTGGCAATAAAAGTTCAAAAAAAAAAAAAAAAAAAAAAAAAAAAAATAACAGGTTCATTTATGATTTACCTTGTTAATATTCTTTAAATGACACTCTGAGTCCATTGTCATTAAAACAATACAGAATACAGGATGTGAAGCTGCCTCTGACTTCAATTCAGATCCACCTCAGTGCTTTCTGACTTCAAGTCTCCAAATTTCTGCTTATATAAGTTGACCAGCACTGACTTCCCACCTGATTATCATCACAAACCACCTTAAATTTGGAGAAACTTTCCATCTTCAGCAGCTTAAACATGCTGCACACCATTCTGCACAGCGAAGCTCAGACATCCAAGAAAACCAACGCTCCCACGTTTAAGGAAAAAGGAGCCTTTAAGCTTGCATTCGCTAAAGCTTGTATAAATTTCTCGTCATTAATTCAGTTGATTCGACCTGCCTCCGCTTCAAATACTGCAGCAGGAAACCCTGTGTGGAAAAAAACCTCCTGTAGGGACTTTCACATTAAAAACTGAAAACATGTAGGAGTATCAAAGGCTTTCTTCCTTTAAGCGACACACACACACACACACACGCAGCGCCATCCTTCTGCCAGTCTTCTCCCCCGAGGCTTATCACTGTATCTCACAGAGCATTACGGTGTGTTACTGTGCGTTATTGTGAATCTCTCCCAGGACGCTCTCAGCATTGATTCAATTTCTTGCTCGGCCCCCCCGAAGGCCTCTGCTCCTCCCACGGAGACAAAAATTAAAACCCCCGTAAGCTGCGGCAGCTGTGGCGGCATCCATGTTGTTTTGGAAAAGAGCAGCGCCGGTTTGCCATAAAGGGCATCAGCATGGAAACCGCCGGTGCACTCATTAAAGGGAAATGCCAGTGATGTGGATGTTTTTAACAAGACCTCATTAGGAGCGCTGGGCCGGGAAGAGGCGCTGCTTATAAACAGCTACATGGAAAATAATCAGGCAGGGTTAATATTAGTAATAATTAACATAATGTCTTCAATTTGATTTAACCGTGAGTAGGGCCGTGCACCGTGACAAATAAACACACATATCTGTGTCTTTGACCAGCCGGCTGTGACAGGCGTCCGATCTGGGAGCTCGTCTTTTTAGTTCAATTCATGTGGTTTTATTTGTGATCTGCAGACATTTTATTTACTGGCAAATAAATAACCGAGCAATTTACATCAGCTGGCGGGAGCCTCTGGTGGTGGAGTGTGGTGCACGGGAATCGGATTTGGTTAAAGTGAGTCCATACAACTGTGGGACAAGAGACTCTCTGGAGGGCCAGCTGAGAGACACTGAGGAACACTGTAACAGCGACCTGGTGAGCCTTTGGGGCAGGGCTGTGAAACTCCAGGCCTCAAGGGTGTGCAGGCTCTAGATATCATCCTGGGTCAATACACCTGAATTCAATCCAATTGTTTTTTATACAGCACCAAACAACACAACAACAGTCTCCTCAAGGCGCTTTATATTGTAAGGTAGACCCTACAATAATACATACAGAGAAAAACCCAACAATCATATGACCCCCTATGAGCAAGCACTTTGGTGACAGTGGGAAGGAAAAACTCCCTTTTAACAGGAAGAAACCTCCGGCAGAACCTCTGGAGAACTTCAAGAGACGTTGAGGAGGTAATTTAAAACAATGTTGGATCGAAGAAACATCTAAGACCTGCAGGACACCGGCGCTTGAGGCCTGGAGTTCCCGACCCCTGCTTTAGGGAAATAGGAGACCATAAGGAACGGGGACAGCTGGGTAAAAGTGATGGAACTTCCAAAATTAGAGTAAGAGGATTGTCTACAAGTAAATCTGCCTGTTTTCACGTCCATGTGTCTGTATAAAACCATCGCCTGGAATATGGATGTGCAAGGGTACGTGCGTGTGTGCACACAACACGAGTTCAGGAAATGAACATGCATGTGTTGTGCAGCTTCACTAATCCACGAGTCATCAAAAGAGAGAAAACAGACGGAGTGCCTTTCAGTCTGTTGCTGTGACTTTAAACGACAGCTTAATGAAACTGTACATTTGCTCTAGTTGATCTCCTCTCCTTCACTTTTCCCCTGGCTGTGTGTTTGGGAGTGAAAAACTGAGCAATTTTACAAATATAAAAACAGATGCACAATTTCGTAGTCTTATAGGCCTCGAGAAAAACTGTGAAAAAGAACGAGGAAAATATTATGACCCAATACGCCTTGTTCACTTCTTACAGTAGGCTACAGCGTCCATGGCGGGTGAGGCTGTCCTGCTGCTCTACTATACTTCCATGCTGGTGTACTTGTGGGGACCAGCAGTCACTGTTGGGGACAAAATGTCCTTCCCCGCGAGTTTAAAGACATTTTTGAGGCTCAAAATGTTGTTTTAGTGTCAGGGTTACAATTACAGGGTTTAGGCTGGTTTAGGCTGGTTTAGGCGTTAGGCATTCAATTTTCATAGTTAGGGTTAGGGTAAGCATCTACGGCAACCTGCGGCTCTTTAGTCCTTATAGTGCGGCTCTGCGTGGTTTGGGAAAATAAATTAGAAGTATTTAGCTGAAGTGTATTTTATTTATGTTAGTTCTTTTTAACTTGTAGTTCTAAATTGAAAGATTATTGTGATATTGAAATATAAAAATAAAATTATATTCTATTATTTTTTTGCATCGCTCAAAATAAGAGTCACACTCGCGGAAGCCGGTAACGCCGTGCATTTATCGAGACTTTCGACCCCAGGTAGGTCAATTCTGGATCTTCGGATCCACATTATGTCAGCAGCTGTTCTCCACCGTGAACTATGTTAAAAACAAACACCGCTCACGCCTCACAGATGACAGCTTACAGTCCTGCGTAAACTGACTTCGTACAGCCCCGATTTGCAGACGCTGTGCGCAGAGGTTCAGGAGCAGAAGTCGCATTGTATACATACCACGGCAGACCCGACGATGTTTCCATGAACACGCTTTTCAGCATCTCTTTATTGACCACTTTTCACACACGGTTGCTGTACGCATACAGCCGGCTGTAGCTTTTCAGCTCACAGCCCGACAACACAACAGCAGAGAGAGCACAGGCTTTAAGGCGGCGAGGCGTGATTGCGGGTGGCGCTCAGGTGCGTCCGCCTCCCCCTGCAGCGGCGCTGCAGACCACGCCTCGCCACACACATTAACCTGGTAAAATACATATTTAGGCAGAATTTTGCAAATATCTATTTTTCATTTTTCAGCAGCATAGAGCTTTTTTCCAATTATTTTTTAAGAGTCAGGTCAAGGCTCCAACAGCCCAAAGGCGATATAAGGGTGGCGGCTGACAACAGTTTTTGTTTGCTACATGGATCATTTTAGTTCAGCTGGGTGTCTTTGCTTTGTTATATTTCTTTAAGAGTTCAAAATGTGTTAGTTACATAAATCAAATGTAATTTTCTCTGTAGCACTTCATGGATTTCATAAGAAACACACCTTAGTTGTTCACACAAAGCATAAAGGTAAAAAACAATATATATAGTGTTATCTTCATTTTAGATGTCAAAAAGTATTTGCGGCTCCCAGTGTTTTCTTTGCATGGAAACCGGCTCCAAATGGCTCTTTGGGTCTTAAAGGTTGCTGACCCCTGATCTAGGGAGAGCATTATGTCAATGAGATGTCCTCACTAAGTAATGAAAACGTGTTTGTCTGTGTGTGTGTGTGTGTGTGAGAGCATGTATTTATATCTTTGTGGGGACCAAAATCCTGGTCCCCATAAGTTTGAAGGCATTTGTGAGACAACAGGTAGGGAAACTATCATGTCAATTAAATGTCCCCATGAGATATGAATGCCCAGCGTGTGTGTGTCTCTCTTTCATCATGCTCACGAGCGCTGTCTGTTCTGTTAGTTTATTGGTGTTTTCATGAGGGACAACAGGACGAACAGACTATGGAGAAGGTGGCCGAGCCCTGCTCGGCAATAGTTAAGATAACTGTGCATCCCACCAAAACAAATACTATGTGTGAGAAACTGTGTCTACGATGCGATGCATTAGCAGCAGTGCTCCAAGGAGGAGGTGTGGAGGTGTCACATGGTCACCATGTGAAGCAGTTTTCATCTGTTTGTGTTCAAGGGTGCTGACAGTGATGGAAGTGTGGATGCTGTGTTTCCTGTCAGTTTTAATTCTTAGTATCACTGTGTTGTGTTTGCGCAACAAAAGCTATAGAAGCGTCGACTCGTCTTGTCCTCTTTCCGTTTCACGTGCCCTGTGTCAAAGCAAATTACTTTTCCTTTTATTTATTTTTAATGCCATTGGGTTTTTTTATATTTTAGGATGAAGGAAGCTACAGTTATAGTAAAGGATTGCAGTTTGAGGCCATTTCACTCCGTAGACACCAACAGCTTCTCTTTGGTGATGTGAGTGATGATGATGCCATCCCTGTCGGCTTCTCTCGCACCCTCACTCGGTTTAGTTTAACACTTGTTGATAGACTTTAATGAACTGTTACTGTAAACGAGCTGTTTTCTCTTGGCAGAAAGCCGACCCTCCCAGAGCCTGGTTCTGGTCCTGTTTTTCCTTCCCACTGTCGCCAAGCGCTCGCTTAAAAAGGGTCGTCAGATTGTTACAATGTTCTTTATCCTACAATACAAGGCGCCTTGAGGCAGCAGGCGTTATATTAATGAAAGTGAACTGAATTGTGTTGTTGTCTTTTTACTAAGCTTCTTGGCATACGACACAATTATAGCACAGCAACACTTCAAGAAGCAGACAAGAAGATAAAGGCTAAAGCTAAAAAACTGTGTCGTAACTGTTAAGATGTTCCTTCTTTCTACAGTGGAGTCAGGCATTATTGTAATCCATGGATGACTCTGCATAGACGGTTTATAATGACCCAAGATCAAAAAACCGACCAAACAAAGACACGAGACTAACATGTATATCTGTGACGTGCTGAGGGAAGAAGTGAGGTGAGGATGAGCGTGGGAACGCGTGAGCTTGTCACATCAGCAGGATAATTAGTGAGCGCTGATGTTTAACCCAACGAGACGAGGGAGTGGGCAGACTGCCAGATCTGCCGCCAAGCGAAACACAAACACGCACTCTGTATCAATATTTCAGAGCTATCAATTACATTCCTGCTCAGCAGCTGGCCTTCTCATTTTACATTCACGGTGGAGACTTACGGATACTAGAGGAAGAAGTCACGACAGCGGGCAGATTTACAAGGTGTCGAGGCCACCTCGGTTTAACCTGCTTTTAGTATCTGATGACAGCTGTATGAAAACATGCGAGAGGAGCAGGCGGCTGAGAGCGGCAGAGCTAAACCCCCTGCAGCCGGCGGCGGTCTGTGCAGAGAGCACCCCTCAGCCAAATGAAGGGATTTATTCTGCAGCTCAGACGTGTGGAAGAGGACAGCGAACGATTAACTCAGCTCCGCAGATCTCTGCAGACATGATGAGCATACTCCAGTCAACACAGGCCTGTCAAAAGATATTACATCTGAAATATGACGTGTTTAGGTCGGCCTCAGTTCATCATTCATCAGCATCTGATGTTTGCACAGAAACTCTGTAGAAAAACAAACTACAGATTTGTGTATTTGTTCAGTGGACAAACTTTCAGCATCTATTCCAGCGATACAAATACGTCTGGGCACGGCAGCTTTAGTTTGATTAAACCTCTGTTCACTAGAAGAACCTGATTTCAACATCATGGAAGAGATAAAGGGTGCCGCTGCAAGCTTTGCACAGCACTAGCTTCAGTAATTAGCAGAATTAAACAAGGAGATTCCCAGCCAATCTACAAAAAAGCTCCCAGAGCAATCAGAGTTTTATAATCATCGGTGTTGGCTTATTAAAATTTCATCTGTTTCCAAGACTTTGCTTATTTTAACTTCTACTTTGTCTAAAATAGACACAGATTCAAAAGATCATCAACAGAAATTTTGCAGGAGAATTACAAAGTCTGAGTTTGTCGTGCCCCAAAGTACCAGTCAGGAGAACAACGAGCCGGCACTGCTGGAGCCCTGACTGCATGCATACAGTACAGCAGGAGCATATTTTGTAAATGGGGCGGCACAGGAGGACCGACAAGCAGTCAGTGGATCTCCTGCAGACCTCCATAAGCATTGTTATAGCCCCATAACACCATGATCGTATCACTGAAGCACAAGATTCAGCTCAAAACAGAGCTCACAAAATGCATCCTGTACAACGTCTCACATCAGGATACTCCGTCATACACAATATGTTTAATACAGCTTATATGATCCATCACAGTTGATTTACGATGGTGGCGCCCTGTGTTTCATTGTCTGGTGAAGAGCAGGTGTCCTCAAAACATCAAACTAGATGTAATAAATTAAGAAAATTGGAAACTAAGGGAACCGTTGTTCTTTTGGGGGTTTTGATGGGGGTTTTTTTTGGGGGGGGGGGCTGCACATCTCCCACACATAGTGGGAGGATGTGTAGCAAAGACTAACATGGGTTTAGTGTGAGAGCGACCACAGAAATTAAAGTTAACAGTCGCTCCCCATTCATTTAATAACACGACTGCCAGACACGCTGCTCAAAGGGCCAGTTTCACATAAGTGAATATTGAGCGCTGCACAGATCACAAGTGGTGCCAGCACCATGTTTCACAAATTAGCACTACAGAAAATGATGGTGAGATGATTCAGTCAGAGAGTCTGAGGGTTTTTATTCTAGCAGAGTTCTCGTATTGACTCTGCTGCCAAGTGGGAAACCTCACCGAAGTATCTGCTGCTACAGACTTCAGGTTCTGAAAAACAGCTTTTTGTGACTAAACCATACATGTTTTATTTATTAGCAGGAATTATCAAAACATCTATATCTAACATTTCTATTATACAGTCTTATTTTCCATAACAGTGCTGGGATCTTGAACTTTAATGGTCAGGACTGATTATTAGTGACAGATCCAGGGTCAGTTTTGTTAGAAGCTGGTGATTTAAAAAATGACTCTATCATATACACATTGTTCCAATGGTGGATATTCATATTAGACATTATTTGTTTATTTTTTATTAGTCCTTTATTTATTCAGGTAAAAATCTCATTGAGATTTAAAATCTCATTTCCAAGAGAGACCTGGCATCATGGCAACAAAAGTCACATACCACATAGGTATATAACATTTAAAACATCACTCACTTTTAGTAAACTGACTTAAAGTAAAATGACCTGGGTAAACTTTCTTTTTATTTTTTAACAGCGCTCTGTATCTTTAGTATCATTATTACATCCATACAATATTGATTGTAAATAAGGTTAGCACGTTGTTAAAGCAGGCCATAGAAAAGGCATCATGTTTTGTATTAAACGGTTTCAAATAATGAGGTCAGTGTGTGTGGAAGGGCCTGACGAGTCACTGCCCTATCGTGGTGGACAGGTCCCTGGCATCCTTGGAGCGGTGTTGTGGCCAACAGCCCCTGGCAGAAACTCTCAGGGCAAAATGTTCTCAAGGGAGGGAACAGACAGAGAGCATTTCAAGAAAGTGCAGTGATCTGTAACACCCAGCACTGGATATCCTCACCTGGAAGCAGAAAACCGGGGCCTCCTCCTGCAGACGCACTAGGGGAGCTTGCAGGCAAGTGTCTGGTGCCCATCCCCAGATTTAGGAGGCTCAGCCGGGCACAGCCTGAACAAAAAACATGCATCTGCCACCCCGCGGACCCAACACCATGACGAGGACAGCCACTGGGGTCGGATATAAGGCGGGGGAGTCTGTGCATTTGGATTATCCACCTTGGCCTACGACTACTGCACTAAGTGTAAGATAATGATTGCATGAATGTATGTATAAGTAATCCATGTGAGCAAAAATCTTAGATTTGAAACTCCTCTAAAGACTTTCAGGGTTTTTTTTTTTACAGAAAAAGCTCTGTATGATGTCATAGAGAGACGATACTCCTGACGGACTCAGAACCCAAACAGCCCGCTGACAGAACAGGTTCACTTGATCTGCTGCAGACATGGACACAGGCAGCCGGAGACGCCATGGCTGGGTCACATTCCTGTTGTATTTCTATTGAAGTCTGCTTGAAGTGTAATGAAAATGTAAATTTCCTGCAGACTCGTCTGCACAGTCACAAAAATCCAGTAGGCGGACGTCCCCGCGCTCATCACCTGATGATGAAATTTACATAACTCTGACTTTAGCAGACTCGTGGACACAGAAAGTTCAATCGAGGCTTAATTAAATCAAAGCTCATATAAAGCTGTTAATCACTAATAATTATCTTCATTAATATAAAGCAATATCTACTGTGAGTTTCCAGAAGGAAAAAGTGACACCGTTGTGCTTTGTGTAACACAGCGTGATAGAGCCGCGTGCTAATTTTCACCGCTGTTCAAGCTGAGCCACAGAGGAGCTGATTAAATTCAAGCAGAACAAACAATATATGAAACCATGAGGTAACGTTAACTCCGGGGAAAGACAATAAAGGCTGTCAGCCTTCATGCTGTCCTCAGACTCTCTCACTGACATCAAAGAGCAGCTCAGACCGCCCCGACGCCCGAACGCATCGTGAAACGGGCGCGACGTTTTCGTTCCTCAAAACGCCGCTCTCACTTTTAGTCCACTCCGTCCTAAACCACACGGGCCTGCGCTCCAAATACGAATCCCGTGACGTGTGACCTATATGTGACTCGTTACCATGGCGATATGTGGTGTCACTGTCACAGTTCTTGGGAGCTGTGACAGTCCGAGTGAAAGTGGGAAGGAAGCACGTGCGAGAGGTCGGCTGGTTGGCGCACGAACGTGGTTACAACTCAATCTGCTGCTACAAAAAACAAATAAACATCAATCTTAGACATCAATTAGATGTTTTCTATATTATTCAAATAATGATGTTGTATTTAAACAGAGACCCAAACCATAATAAGATGTTTCCCCCTCTCAAAGATCCCTGTCCTCTTTCCTGTTAAAGGGGAGTTTTTCCTCCCCAGTGTCACCAAGTGTTTCTTCACAGGGAACGTCTGGATCACTCGGGATGTAACTGCAGACACACAACTGAAATACCAGTTTGGTAGTTTCATCACATCAATCACACACGCAGGTTTAACTCATTTGCTCATAAAGACGACATCTGATGAAAAAGGGGGAAATCTTAAGAAGTTTGTTTCATTTGTACAACACTAAATGCTCTAAATGATGGCACTCACATTTGGTTCACATCATTAATGGGGAAGGACTCGCCCGGCAGATGGGTGTCTTAAACATGAGAGCGGAGCTGGCTGAAATACAGAGGCCTCAACAAGTAGACCGAAGCATCTGCTGCGACGGCGTGGAGGGAAACGGTGTTCGCTGCACTGAGTGAAGCATTGTCCCTGAACCGTTCTCTCTGTTGCATTTATAACAGCTTTTAAGCTCACAGGTCAGCTTGCTGAGTGGAATTTAGTTTGGTTGACCTCTTTTTTAGACCCACTTATTTCTTAAACTAGCTTATTTTTATTTCTCTGTATTTTGGATATCTGAGGTGAAATAAACCCCTCTTTTAAACAGTATGCCTGTGTGTGTTGGGGGGGGGGGGGCTTTCTCTCTAATCCAATATTGTGATGGCCCCTCCCACTCTGTTTGGTCCTCATGTGTATGTTTTGTTGATCTCACTTCACTCATTACTATATCTGAGGGCCGGGTGTGCTCGCTCTCTCCTCGCTCCATCTGGCAGGAGTTTTATTTGACCCTTATTTCTTGCAGACGTCTCCACCTACCACCATCCACACACACACACACACACACACACACACACACACACACACTACACTGCCGATGAGACATTTCTCCTCAGCAGGGTTAAGTAAATAAATTTCGGTTTGCAGCTCTTTTTACTGACTTTCTGTAGATTATGAGACAATATTAAAAATCATAAAAAGAACTGTTGTTTCAATCACACGACGCGCATTTGGAATCATTTATCACATGATTGAGTCAGACTTTAGTCAGGCTCTGAGCTCCAAAGTAATATGTTATATATACATCCCACAGGAGGATGGTGGGGTGAGGGAGGGCACTGATATCTCAGAGGGAGAGGCAGGAAGCTCTGCCTAACTAACAAACTGAAGCTGTGTTTGGCGTGTGATACGAGGAGAGCGAGGCATGAAGCTGAGTGCCTGAAACTGGTAAGAATTTGAATGAAGCTGCTGATCTATCCCACTGTGTATTAGACAGCTGTGTTTACACCTGTGCAAATATCCCACAATAATCATTATTTATGAGGATGACAGCATAAAAGACACGCTGTGGAAGAGAGCGAGCCTTAAATGCAAATCCAAAACCAACATCACCTTTAACCCTTTCACCCATAGTGGCCACTACAGTGGACAGCGATGTCAGTGTTGATGGTATACTTGCACATAAACCACAACTCGGGACACTGATGTGTCACTCCATACCCTGCCACCCACTCCAAAGGTGATGTTGTCCACCTAAGTGGACATGAAAAGACTCTTTGAAAAGTGCATGTTTAAAAAACTGAAGTTCAAAATCTTTTTTTCATGCCAACGGATGAATAAATATACTTAAGAAAAAATCCAGATTGAGGTTGTCATAATTCATGCATGAAAGCGTTAACCAGTAAAACCATAAACAATCACAAAGCTGGGAGAGCCTTTGCTGGACTGTTTAATGTTGGAGATGTGATCTCTCATCTCTGACACGTCTTCTTCACCTGTGATCACCTGAAACGTCTCTAATGTGAATTTAATCACACAACAAATGACAAGACGTTGGCCCTGTGTTCTGTTTGTTTCTCTGTATTTAAAGTATCTTCTTACAGCACACATGATGGATAATGCAGGCTGAGAACCTTGCAGAGATAGTGGCTGGTTTGGCAGACACGTTTCCACCTCAGTCTCACTGCAGCTCTTCTTGGCTCTGCTGGTATCACAGCCTGCCTGTTGCTGCATGTGTAAATTGGACTTATGACTAAGGTGACAAAGAACGTGTGTGTGCGTGTGTGTGCGTGTGTGTGTCTGTGTTAGAGCAGCCAACAATAAAAGCTGTGATATTCACCAATATGTTCTGAACGTGTTATCAGAAACGACCCCGATGATGAAGTGCAGGATTAACTTTGCATATTTTAATCAGAGAGGAGGCTGCAGAGGCAGGAAGGAGCAGCTCCTGCAGCTTCTACTCGCTACGAAGGGAATGCGTCATTTTAAAATCCAGCTGTGCCGAAACACTGGCGTCTGCAGCTCTGAACATTTCCTCTGACGGAGCAGCGGTATACAGGATTATATTATTGATACTGTTTACATGACACTACATCTATCTGAAGCCTTTAGTTTAGTTGTTGCCTACTCTCAGGATTAATGCAAAAAACTTTAATGGGCCAAAGCACTCTCACAGCAGTTCTTCAGATAACGACCTCTGATTTACTGATTCGTCTTTTAGAAATTAGATTGTTTTATTTTGATTTATCGTGACTATTTCACATTCTCATTGTATGGATGAGCAGTTCCAATATCAGTGACAAAATCCACTTACAGATTTGTTTGTTTTCATTTCCTCACTATGGTTACTGCCTACTGTCCTCCTTCACTCACCCCAAATGGTCGCAGCAGATAGCCCCTCCCCTCCCTGATTCTTCCTGTTAAAAGGGAGTTTTTCCTTCCCACTGTTACCAAAGTGCTTGCTCATAGGGGGTCATATGATTGTTGGGTTTTTCTCTGTGTGAATTATTGTAGGGTCTACTTTACAATATAAAGCACCTTGAGGCGACTCTTGTTGTGATTTGGGGCTGTGTAAATAAAACTGAATTGAATACTCGGTCAGGGTTAGGAAAAATCATTTTTCAGGTTAAAGCCCGCCTCTCCAGTTACCCTGCATGTTGGTAAAGTATGAGCTGGGATTGACACCGTTGCCATAACCCTGTCATAACACGCTGCTACCAAATGACACCTTGTGTAGCGGCGTCTTTGAAATAATGACAGTATTTGATGCTCCAGCAGTCAGAATGGCCGAGTGTGGCGGCGATACAAATAAAGCACAAGGCATTGCTCCATCTGTCCCGATGATGATGATGTGGGGTTTTAAAAAACACCATCGCATCATTAAACTTGTTAGAAAGCAAACTTCTCCCATCTGCATCAGGCTTCTCTTTCTCCGCCCCTCACACGAGTTCGCCAACGTAAACAAAGGTCAGTTTAACCTCTTGCAAAAATCGACAGCTATTTCTTCCTCGTGGGAAGAAATTAACGAAACTAAAGGAACTACCTCGCCCAATGCAGAGTTATTATAGTCATTATGCGACCACAGCAACCTCTGACCTCTAGTGCCCCAGAGAAACCAATGCTCGTGTACTTGCTCATGCTGTGTCCTTTGGCAAAGCTTCCCTGAGCATGTGATCCTGACATTTCCCTACAGCTCAGCCTGCAGCACAGCAGCATGCTCGTCTCTTTAATGTCACTTCATGACTGTAACATCTTTCTCCCCTCAGAGAGAGAGAGAAGCAGGAGGAGCAGAAAGCAGCCATTATGGCTGCAAACACGTCTGAGGGACTGAAGCCTGAACACAGCGAGAGCTGGCGTGTATATGTGGGACTGACAGGCCACAGTTATTCCTCTGTTGCCCTCCGTCTTCTCGATAAATCAGGAGTCATCAACACTTTTCTGAAGCCGATGCACAGGTCTTGCAAGAATCTTCCTGTTAGCCTTTACAGGAAATGCATCCATTGAAAAAACCCTGATTTGATCAGCCACACAGAGAGCCAAACACCCCGTGATGTAAGACATATTTTTAGCAGAGTGGGCAGCTATGTTTGCTCCTATAAGCCAAGCCGAGGTTTATTCCCTCAACTGTCAGGGCAGCAGATCCCTGAGGGCAGCTCGCCAGCTTGAGCACAACAGCCTGAGGGAGAGGAGGAATAGTCTGTGATACTGTAGCCGCTACAGACCAGTCCTCCCAGGAGACACCGAGCACACACACCAGACAATAACAAACACGTGCTGTGTGTCGCTGCTCGTTCTGACTGGAATAAAACATATTTAAGATCGGGCTTACACACTGAAACACACAGTAACTTTGGGAAACATGGGCACCAACAAACAACTGTGCAGCCTTTCTGCTATTTAACCTGTGTTAGCTGGACTGCACCTGCTCAGCGCCAAAGAACAGAAACACAAAGCTAGACACTGCTGGTGAGTGGAGATTAGCAGTTAGCGAAACACATTTCCCACATTTTCTTTTCCTTTTATGAAACGTTGGATTGTGACGCTCGTTCTACTCACGGAAACACTGACGGTTTGTCCTGCAGCCGGAATCTGATCAGACGTGACATGCAGTCATTGTTGCGCAATACTACGTTAACCTGCACACTGCCCAGAGGCGAACTCACTTCACAGTGAGCTTCGCAACGTCACTGCAAATGTTGACCGCTCTGCTTGGAGTCAGCTCTGACTTCCCTGCTTTCACAGTCATGACAAACTCGGGTTTTAATTGTGAAGCTCAGGAGGAGACTGACTGGGAAAGGCACAATCAGTAATTATGAGACTGTTATATTCTGAACTCTTCACTGCTCATCTTCACGACACACTGAAAAAAAGGGATTGGCCAGCTCTTGGATTTATGTAAGCAACTTGCGTGTATTTAACACAATTGCCTCATGCTTTAAAGTTAAGTGTAACTATATAGTGTAGAAACTACATGATATGCAGAGAGGCTAGATTGAATTGTTCATATCATGTTCGAGTGAAGTAAGTCAATAACTTTCAGTCTCGTACGCTTTGGATCGTGGTTTCAGGAAGGCATCCATCTCAGTCAAATCGAGCAAATTGGGTGGTTGTTACATTAAAAAAGTCTAACTTGTAATTTAAACACAATAATATCATGTTTCTATAAACGTAATTAAATCATGAAGGATCTGTATGAAATCCAACAACTTGTTCTTGTTGAGATGACATGGTACAATCTAGTAAGAGTGGTTAGTTGCTGAACTCATGAAATTCACAAGATCGCACGAGATGTCAAACTGCAGGAAAATCACTGGAGTTATAAGAGGCAGACAACTACACACACACCACGTGTATGCTATCGCTATTTATTGTGGTTTAACCTGTCAAGGACAAAAACGTCCAAAAAAATTCTGCATCAAGCCTTGAAATCATAGCTTTCCTACTTTTGTTAAGTCTGGATTGTTGGCATGGTGGTTAGTGCTGTTGCTTCACAGTAAAAAGATCCTGGGTTCAAATCCACATTCTGGCTAGTTTGCACTGGTTTCTCTCTGGGTATTCTGGTTTCTTCCCACAGTTAAAAGTCATGCAGTTGTCAGAGTTAGGTTAATTGGTGATTCTAAATTACCTGTCAATGTAAGTGCAAATGGTTGTTTGTGATAGACTTATGAGTTGTCCAGGGTGTACCCTGCCTATCACGTCAGGGTTATTTTCCAGCCCTCCTGCAACCAGGATAAAGATAGGAGGATGGTAGTTGTTGTACATCCATTCAATTTTTATGGTAACCAGGATCTAGACTTTGTTGAACATTATCTAATATGAAGAGAACATGTAGTATTTAAGTGACCAAGTAGTACTGGGGTAAAAGTTATTGAATAGTGTTGAAATAAAATGACAAAATTGTGAAGGATTAAAATATTCCAAGAGCTCAACTTACTTCATCTAAACATGTTTCAATCGCGTTTTATGAACACAAAATGCACAGGTTTATTGAATATGGAAAAGTTGTGTTGATTGAACTCAATTGTTTAAGTTTCTGCCAAAGCAAAACATTTGTGTGCAACCGATGTCCACTATTGAATCAAGTAAATCCAACATGGCCTTTTTTTCAGTGCAGTCACTGCAAAGCCCACGATAAAAAAACACAGACGTAACTTGATTTTGTGAGCTTTAAACTCTGTTTGCAGTCTGAAGCTCTTAAACTGCCTGTGCTGTAGAATGTGTACAAGTATAAACAGCAGTATAGCTCACACAGACGTGTTTTTGCCTGTTACTTACTGTTTATACTACAGCTACCAGAGATTCACTGGAATTGGCCGTTCTCAGCCCTGACTACCGCCTGGATGGTAAGCCTCCTACATGTCTGACCACGAGCATGCACTCTTAAAAATGAAATTGGGTGGTTGATACATGTACAAGATTCAAACTTGTAATTTGAACTAAATAATTTCATGTTCCTATGGTGAACATAATTAAATCATGTAGCATCTGCATGAAATTCAGCAACTTAATTTGTTCTTGTTGAGATGACGTGATACAATCTAGTAAGAGTGGTTAGTCGCCTGGACTCAGGAAATTCACAAGATCACATTAGATGTCAAACTGCAGGAAAATCGGTGGAGTTTTAAGAGGCAGACAACTACACCCACACCACGTGTATGCTATCGCTATTTATTGTGGTTTAACCTGTCAAGGACAAAAACGTACAGAAAATTCTGCATCAAGCCTTGAAATCATAGCTTTCCTAGTTTTGTTAAGCCTGGATTAACAGCTTGGTGGTGTGATGGTTAGTACTGCTGTCTCACAGCACCCGGGTTCAAATCCACAATCTGGCTGGTTTGCGGTGTGTAATTAGAGTTAGGTTAATTGGTGATTCTGAACGTAAGTGCAAATGGTTGTTTGTCTCTATGAAATCATCAACCCCCATAGTGGTTCATTAAGCAAGACCAGCAGTAATTGCCTTTATTACTAAAGTAGTTGTTCAAACAACAAGATTTCATTGTGTTTTCCTGAAGTTTTTAACTTGTGTAGAATGAATTAAAACAAATTTCACTCTACATAGTTAAATAAATCACTTCAAGTCAATGTAAGTATACTACGTTGATCCAACGTAATCTGATTACATTAAACCACCAAATGCCAAATGTGTTGGTTTGAAAAAATGGGTTATTGTACTTGGTTAAATTACGTGGAATGATTAAATTGTGTTCATCCAACAACAGATTTTTTTGAGTGTGTGAGTTTCATGCATGTACCACACACGCACAGTGATGCAAGCAAGTACTGACGTGCACGCTCGCAGGAACATGCTGTTAGTGTGGAAGCTTTTTACCACGAGTGAAGAAAGTTCGCCAAACTAAAGCATCGGGGAAACACTTAAAACACCCTCACACAGCACAACATGGGATTTTTAAAGTAGCTACCAGGGACAATGTGGCTAAGGCTAAAGCTATCCAAACCTCAGAGCCAACCAACCACAAGCCAGCAGCCTCGGTATCAGCAAAGAATCAAAGCACGTAAAAGGCAAAATACAAACAGATGAGCGAAGAAGACAGAAGAGTTGATGTCCCATTATCTGGTGAAGTTCAGCATACTGGAGATGGTGTAAGTACCTGGCTTTTGTTGGGTAAGATAAGATCTGTCAGGTAAGGGTGGGTGTACAGCAACTCATTTACAGTCATTTATTATACCTCTGTCCATAAACAGAGCATTTTATTTTCAGTTGTTTCAATGAGAGAAGATCCTCTGATTCACTGAAGTTTGAGGGAAGTTTCATCATTTCTTTTGTTATAGAAATAATATTGTGCATTAAAGGAAAGTAGATTTTTGTTTGTATATGCTGTCATTTAATTATAAAACTGGAATCAGCAAAAATTGGTATTAGAAGGTCGCACTTTTTAAAAAAATCGTAAGGCAGACACAGCCCAAAAAACTGCAACCTGCATATCTGAGCAGCTTTTGGTTGCCCTTTGTGTAAAAACCAAAAGAAGGAAACCAAATGTGGCAGACTGAACAGTAGCTCTATCAGAGGCCTCTCAGTTACATCAACCAAATAATAACTGAACCAGTCAAATCCATCTTTAATTTTGTTTATTGTGTGTTTGCACTTAAAATATGAGTGTAGGGAGATGGAGAGAGAGCCTAACGTGGACAAAAGCATGCAAAATAAAAAATTATACAATTATCCAGACAACAAAATAGAAAACTGGGACTGACCAGCAAGTCTATTTGAATTTGATAAAATCCAGAGGTGTGGACCAGAGCAGGCCCTCCACAAAACATGGAAAACTCCTGCACACTCTGTTAATGTGAAACATAGTGACAACAGTGGGTGGTGCAGTTGCTATGTCGAGTTGCTAAGGCATTGGTGTGTATTACGTCAGTATAAAAAGTAAAATCACTGCAGTGAAATTCAGCCTCCAACGATCAGGTTAAACTTAAATGCACCAGGATCACTTTCCATTTTTTCCTGGAGGGCAGCTGATGCTAAGATAATGCCAGAAGAGCTTTTTAAAAGAGCTGACTTTAACATTTTGTCAGTCAGAGCTGCTGGAAGAGGTGGAGGCAGAGATTCAGGGTCAGGCTAAAGGCCAAATGCTGGGAAAAAAACATCTTTGACAGATGAATCAATACAAGATGCAGCCACACGGCAACAAGCTGTTTCCAGAAACATTTAAAAGCTGCTTGTTCTGCAAAGTTTGTCCCTGGTGGCCACCGTACAACTAAGAACCAATTAAAGGAAAGCAAACGTCTCACAGTCTCACTGTGATGTTTTCCTTCTACGGTTTCCGGGGATCACATCGGTTTACATGTATCCTGTTATCATCACATTTCTTTCTCCGTTCTTCTTCTCGCTTCCTCACGTCTTCAGCTCATCAGATGAGAAGCGTCGCTCATTTTGGACACGTCTGTCGTTTACAGTCACCATTCATTCATCTTTCTGAACACCTTCCGTTTTCACATTTCAGATAACAGTAATCCGACATTAATCTCGTTAAACGCTGACCCCAGAGGAGAGCGGCGAGAGCTGCTGGCTGCCACTCCGGTGCTATGAATAGATTACCGCTGGGAGGTAATCCTGGCTGAAATCATCCTCGATGTGAAGAATAAGCTGTAAATCGCCCTCGCTCTGAGCTTAAAACCTCACTCAATATGCTCTCAGACTCAAACAGGGCAAATGTTGATGCATATCACACCAGCTTTGGAACAGCAGGAGAAATAAATACAGCCAGCTGAGGCTGATGCCTTCAAGGGGAGAAAGATATGCTTTTTGGACAACTAATGGGCAGGACGAGCAGGGATCTGGCTTTTATCTGCAGAATTTAAAAAACACATTTATGATTGAGAAAACTTTTAATAGTATTTAGATCCAAGAAATATCCATTTCAAATATCCAACAGCCAGCGTGTGTTTGCTGACTGACAAATTGTACAAAAATAAAGTTTAACAATTAGAATTTAGAACAGAACTGAGTAGAACAGCCACTTTATTGTCATTTAGAACATACAGCAGCACATCAGAATGAAATATCAGTGCATTCAGCCTGATTTTGAAATAGAAATACGTCTCAGAATATAATTCAATGACGACATAACTGAGGTGAATAATTGTCTGCAGCTCCTCACACACAGAGAGAGGAGCTGACAAGCAGATGAAGTTAGCACGCTATTAACTGAGCTGATGACAACAGGTTCTGTTTGTGTAAGTGCCATCTTTGCTGTTAGCTTCCTCCATGCTACGTTAGCTCGCTCGCTGGCAACCAGGAAAGAAACAAAGAAGAAAACAGAAGCGGACTGAGCAGACATAAATCACCGACACCCAGTGGAGCTGTCCGAGTCAGCATCACAGCGACAGCAAACCCAACTCCGATCGTTGCACGCAAAGCAAACTGCCTTTTTAACAATCGTGGCCCATCCCAGGTTGAGAGAACCAGTGCTGCTGTTAATGCTTCAGCCTGTAGCTTTTATCGGGCTTGTTGTAATTAACAGGACAAGTCAGCGATAGGTGCCACCTCCAAATGTGGTCTGGCATCCCGCTTCCAGTCATTTGCCAGAGATTCACACACATTATCCAGTTAGCTAAATACAGATCGCATGTAAATAAAACGTTAACCATAATATTGCTCTTTCTTGTTGTTTCAGGTCAACTGCTCCGAGAGGAAAAGTGTGTTTGTTACATAAACCTGAATGTAGGTGTGGGAGGATCTCCTGACTCAATGAGGATGGACGGGTCTCTGCGCTGAGACCCGGCAGTGATCATCCCCACAATGTGTCATCCTTAACCTCCAGCAACAGCACAGGAGAGGTTTCAGGGTCAGACTGCCCACCACAGCGTCCATCAAATTCATCAGCTGGTGTGTTTGTGAGAGATAATCGATACGCCTCGTCTTTTAACCTCCTGACCCAGCCCCGAGACACAGCTACACTTAATTAATACGTCCACGCACAGAGTGGGAGGGACACTGGGAAAAACAACACATAAAGGAGCACCAGTGTTACCTGTTCATTACGAGGATCAGACATCCTGAACCCTGCTCTGACTCCTAGCAGTTTCCTGACTTCTTTCGTGAGTAATTGCATTCACCAAGAGTTTCAGAGAAGTTGACCTTTCACCTGGATTCTGAGGTTGACGTGGGATTTAAACTCATCCGAGATGTTTAGTAGTTACACCCAGGCCTATGAATTATAAAAATGACTGTGAGTCTTAAACAGTCAGCACCATATTTTTATGTAAACTCAAATGTGAGGTGCCAGTTTATCACCAGCAGTCCTTTGCTGCATGTCTTCCCCTGCTTTCCTGTCCTAAAAAAGGCTAAAAGCACCAAAATGCATTTTTGAAATCAGCTATGTTGAGGATGTACAGAGGCAAGATTACAAAGGTTGAATCATATTTTGCATTCATGTTCTCCTGCTTACCTGCCACAGGGGCAGCTTGCTTCCTCCAGCTCCTCCTGGAGAGACACCGAGGCGTCCCAGACCCAGCTGGAGAGACTTCATCTCTGCAGCGTGTCCTGGTCCGCCCCGGGCTCTCCTCCAGGTTGGTTGTGACCAAAACAAAGCTGCCTCCTTTCAGTGTGGAGGAGCAGCAGGTCTACTCTGAGCCCCTCACAAACAAACAGCCTCCTCTGTCCTTTTTTTGCATGAAGCAATAAAATGACTGATTGTTTCAGCCATATCTCTAAACTGGAAGCTGTAAAGCACTGCATGCATCAAACTGGGGCTTTTAGTTTTCTGTATCTTTCTGCAGGCTGCAGGTAAACCAACTTCTGTTGACTTTGAAACTAAAGGTTTGGGGTCAGTATGACTCTTTGATCAGAAGCAGAAATGCATCATGGGCACACTGACAAAAGCACATTCTGCTCACACTCTGCAAATAGTGTCCAAAACCCTTTTTGAGTTTGTAAAATTAATGTTTTAGAATTGCTGCCTTACATTTACCAGCCAAGATATAATAACCAGTAATTAGGTTCAGTCAGCAGTTCAGACGCAGGAACACAAAGAGAAGCCTTCATTGAGATGAATGCCTGGCTGATAATGGAGGCAGGAATAGGGTGAGTGTTGACTCAGCGTTTGGCAAGAAATTAGAAATGACTCGCAGGTAACTCTGAAGGTGGGTGTGCAACACTCTGGAGCAAAACTGGCACGTTTCAGTTTAGATTTCAGTGAAAGTTTAGAAAAAGAACAAACTTCAGTGAAATGGAGTAAAAATGAAAACCTCCCGTGTTCCCTGGCGGCACTTTCAGAACTGACCGTGCTGCTAGTGTGATTTATCGGGTCAGGACACTCTTCTGGCACTTAAAGTTCACAAAAAAAGGTTTAAGAGCCCGAAGCAGAAAACAGAGAAAGGAGGAAATGAGTCGCTACGAGGTGTCTTTTTTTATCGCTTCGTATCGAGCCAAGACTCAGGGGCAGTAATTCTTCCAGACAAACTATTTCATTTGGTCTTACTGAGGACGAGACCGGAGGAGTCAACAAGGTGACAAATGGTGGCCGAGGCCAAAACTGCCCCCAGTGAAGTTTGTTATAGGAAATGAGCCAGAGCCAACATAAAGGTCTTCATTTTTTCTGTCTTTAAACAGACCTGAGCAAAGACAAAGCAATGCGTTATAGCTCGTATTAGTCTGTGGTGCTGTCTGTATAAACCGGTTCTTTTGATGCAAATTTCCAAAACTATGTTCACACATTGCTGTCAAATAAAGAGGGACGGGTTTCCCCAGAAACTCTGACCTTTACTGGTCCAGCTCTGGGTGTTTACAGAAGCTTTACTGACACATACTTGAAGCAAGCTAAGCAGCTTAGCTCAAATATTGATATTTCTGGTATGAAGACAGAATTTCAAAAGGTTTAAAATGGTTTAAAAAAAATATAAAACACTTTTTTAACCATCAACGTGCGTCTGGACTCACAGTCTGTAAGATTAAGGCAGACATTACTCACCCGGGTATATCGTGTCTTTATTGACCTTCAAAGTTTAAAGAAATTTATACTATGTATCCAAATACTTACATTTATTAAATACAACAAATTATGTAACTCTAATACTTAAAAAGGTCTCACTAACACAAACAATTGCCTACTTTTTTGAGCTGCTAAAAATAATTATTTAGATTAACACAAACGATTTTGCAGTTTCAGTTAGCACCACTTCAAATTTCACTCCACTCATCTCTATCTGGTCTTTAAGTCTGACGTCATCAGCAGTTTCCGGGTCCAAACTCTGCTTCAGGTCCCAAAGTGAAACGAACACTGCAGAATCACTGAGAGTTACAAACTGTCTAAATTCTTTCATCTGTAATAAAATGAACAATAAAGTTTAACATCCAGGCATCCATGGAAACAGGATTTATGAAGTTTAACAGAGTCTGTAGATAGCAGGGAGTTAGCTCACTAGTTTCCATCTAAAGATGATACACCATGTTAAACATTCAAACGTACAGCTCTGCTATCACTTCAGACATAAATGAAGACATGAAACTAAACAGCAGTGACGTTTGTAGGGTTACTGAAGTTGGGCTAGCTGGTATATAATGATGTGCTATACGTGGTGGCTAGCTACACAGCTATGGTTAGCATAATTTAAACACAGTGAAGCTGGAGGATGAACGCTAACTTTTTCACTGATAAAAGTTAACATGAGGATTCTCGATGGTTAGGCACAAATGTAATCACATGGCAGGATGCTGTAAACGGACCAAACTTCAGTCAGGAGAACAGCTGAGATAATCCATCCACAGTACGAGGTTAGTCATTAATATACTGCTGCAGGGGCTGGGCTGTAGTTACATCGTAGGGTTTTAAAACTGAGCTTTAACATGATTAGCGGTAATAAAAACCGAGACAGGCCGACAGTGATCACTGACTGTTTTTAGGAGCTTGTTCAGATTAAACAGAACAAAGATCCAAAGCATTAAAACATGTTAAAAACACAACAGCCTTAATAAACACAGAGTAGTTTGGACCCGGAAGGAGGGCTCATACGTCATCACTTAAAGTCCGGATTGTTTCAGCAGGTACATGATGTCATCACATTAGTGGGTGTGGTGAAGGTTAATAGGAAGTCATTTGTAAATATTATTCCTGTTGTGTCACAGTACGTTTTTCTGCTGTTGGTGAGTATTTATTTATTCAGTTGCTCAGACCGTGTTTTATTTACCTTCATGTAATAAATTCAATTTTGATATAAAGTATTTTTAAATACATTATGTTTACTTAAATGCACCAAGAAGCAAATAAAAAGAAATATCAACCTAAAACACCCGAGTTTGTTTTTGTTTGTTTTTTTCTCCTCTTAAACTGAAATCATAAATTAATCATCACATTTGGGGTATTTTACTTTTGTGTTCTGTTAACTTTCTCAGATATATAGTGGGCTTCAGTTTGTCTCCCATCTGTATTTTTTTTAGTGCACTTGACTCACACGCAAAAACTGCAAATTAAGGACCTCTTAAATGAATTCAGAATTACACTCTTCCCTACTTTAAATAGTCCCCTCATCTTGTTTGAACAGTACATGTGTAATTACATTTGCTGCTTTCTAAGTTGATGGAAACTCCTTCTTCCTCCCTTGAGTTCAGCGAGCATTGCAGACAGAGAAATGAGACAGAAAGACTGTAAAAGCTTTTGCTTCTCAAGTCATTTTTAAGCAACGCCTGGAAGGTCACTGCACAAGAATGTCACCGGAAAACTCTGCCATTAAAAGCTCAAAAAGCCGCAGCTGATGGCCCTGATCCTTCATCAAATATTAAGAGCGGCTGAGTGCAGTGTCTGGTAACAACAAGATTGTCTGAGATCAACCGCATGAAACCACCGAGGAGGGTGAAAGGGAGGCGAGGGGTGGCTGGGGGAAGGCTGGAGTCAGTGATTCGTCCCTCTGTGCCTGCCTGCCCCACACCCCTCCTCCCTCCAAAATATTTTTCAGCGAGCTGAGTCAGTCTGAAGACGCCTGACTGCACACGGAGGAAATGTCTGCAAAAGCAAAAGAAAGAGGAAAGCTACAGATGACAGCGACACTTATGAGGTCACCATGAATTCACGTAGCAGAAACTGTGTCTGGATCAACATGGCTGCCCAATCGCTGTGTTCAGGGTTTGGAGAAGCAAAGGTTCTGCCCAGAAGTTCAGCCTGTGGGAATCTACTGCATTAAAAGCTACGAGGGTAAAGGGCCTCTGCATAACCTCACTGTTATTAATGACACCGAGGCCCTGAACTGCAGCGTTGCTGGCATACAGTGCAAGCTACCATCAGTCGAAACAGTGATGAGACTCTCCTGTACTCTTATCCTGCAAAATTATACCATGTGCACTATACTGTGAACCATGTATCTTGTACTGCAGCTGGAAAAACTGTGTGTATACTGGATAGTCTGTGTCAGGGAGCAAGTCATTTGTTGATGTTCATCATTAATGAACTCAGTTCCTCAGATAACATTATCTGGTGTTCCCAACTGTTAAAACTGGGAGCAGAGATGTGTTGAGGCATTTGGAGGCTTGCAGAAGTCTCACATACTCAAATATTTCATCAAGATCCATAAAAAAGAAGTCATCTTAAAGTATGTTAACAACAAGTTGGAGAAGGGCTAATTTTTTAAGGCACATTACAATCCATTCAGACATTAGCAATAAAAAGCATTTAAAATGTGAAAAAACTTGTCACCTAATACACATTTAAATATGTATTAAATGAGTTCACACATCTGCATTAACATATCCATCACCTTCCTGAAACTACTCAGGGGGCATTCCTGGCTGTTTTTGGGAAACAAAGATGGAGGTAACGGATGAAAAGACTCCCCAGAATATCTTCCATATTTTCCAAGTGGAAGAATAACTTTTTATAAACATCTTTTCAAAGTAGCTCTGAAGTAGGGCTGGGTCTCATCACGGATTTCTATAGTCGAGTATCAGTATCAGTACATATCCATATTTTTATACATATGAGTGTATTGAACAGCAGAAATTAGACGTTCTTGTCAGGGGTCTTTTCCCCGACAGCACTGAACACATCGGTAGACTGGTGCGTAAGACGCAAATAATGCAGAAAACAGATTTTTGATGATAAACTGGTCTCTGAGTACACTGAGCGAGAGAGAGAGAGAGAGAGAGAGAGAGGGAGAGAGAGAGAGGGAGAGCTGTGCAGGAAGTGTGATTTTATCATGGCAGAAGCAAAACAGCTGAAGTAAGAGTGAACTTGTGACAATGTTTATCAAATGTGAAACGTAGTTTTGATCGTCTTTTGCTGCTGGCTCAGTGAATTTTGGTCAGAGAGTGACGAAACCTGCAGCATCAGAATCTGTGAGCTGTGGGCGTGTCTGTGGGCGTGTCTGTGTACGTGCCGTCGGGTGAACGATCCACGATTTGTGTTTACATCTTTGTGAGGATCCCTGCTCTTTCATCGTTTACTGATTTAGCTGTTTGGTGGTTGTTGAAATACTTCTGTGAGCTTTAACCGGAGATTCTGGCATTTCTGGCAAAACACATTTATATTTAAAAATTGATTCAGGATTTGATGATTCGAGATCACTTTATTCAAGCTAAAATCGATTTGAATCAGCGAAATCTATATTTTACACTCACCCCGACTTTTAAGGCAATGCATATTGCTCATTTTGGTCCCTTTTTAATATATGAACATTATATATCCTGATATAAATATGTATTGATATATATAATGTTTCGAATCATTGCTTATGTTTATAGGACCATCTTGTGTCTTCCTTTTATATTTAATTTTCCCTTGCTGTAAGAGCTCTATAACACCGGAATTTCTCATCCGTGGGATAATAAAGGTTTATTCTATTCTAAAAACTCCGGTCCTTCCATGTAAGTAATCTGGTCTTCAGACCGAGTCATTTGGAAGTTTTAGAATTACAGAGATTTACATTTTTGTTTAAGGACTTTTGAGGATGCCACAAAAGAATGTCCAAATGTATGAGCTGGTAAAGACAGTGTGACATAATCAAAGGTTCTAAGCAAGATGTACTATTTAGATATTTATTGCTTCAAAAACAACCACCTTTATCTGGATGTTTGAGTTTAGCCTCCTAGGACCTGGCGCCCACACATGTGGACATCACATTTTGGACAAAAATACTAAATTGTGCTCTACAAGGGACTGATATCCACTTACGGGGACATTATACTGCCACTGTCCTCATATGTGGATCTCGTTTTCAGAAGCAAAAATCAGGTAAATAAAAAACAATCTGGTAATTCTTTGTTTTTACATTCATCAGGTCCCAATCAGCCTAAATAGCAAAGAGAAATTAAAAATTCATGCCATGAAAGAGTTCGGATCTTAGGAGGTTAGTAAATGGCCATAAAACTGTTCAAGGACAATCATAATAATGACTGGTGTAATCCTGATTATTTACTACTTTCTTTACACTTTCAAATATTTTCTGTTTTTTGCATTTTAGAGTTCTTGAAAAATCCTAACTCTAAACAGGTCAGGTTCGATGTTAAGAGGTTGGCACAGACCTGCAAAGCACAGGGTTAGAGGTTCAAGGGTCACAGAACTTATCGATGATGACTTTGACCTACCAGGCTCTACCTCGTTACCACCAGCCCAGGAGTTTATTTGGCATATCCAAATGACTCTTTTAGAACAGAAGAACCACGGGGCTAAAGTATCAGACTACATTTAGAAAGTAAAAACTTCTCATTTCTTCGTCTGTGCTCATTTAGTTTGTGGTAAATCTTAACTGAACTGTAATCCTAACCTTAAACACGTTGCTGGTGTCTTGTGAACGTTGACAGGTTAAATCAAATAGTGCATCATGGAGGGTTTCAAATAATCAGTGGGGTCATGTTTAAAGTCCAGTTGAATTGGTGGAGCTTTAAGGAGTGCTGGGAGACTCCTAAGGTTAGGCATTCGAACTGTGATACGGGTTACGATAAGACATCACTCATGACGAGGCAACAAAAGCATGAAATACATGGTGATAAGTCCTAAAATGACTTAGCTTGTTATTCGTACACACTTCATGACTTCAGGCTGGACAGAGACGGCAGAGCCGATCCTGCTTCTGCTGTCAAAACCTTCCAACGAGCCACCGCTGGCACCAGATGAATGACCACCTCAATCAAGCGCACACAGTAATATACAAAATGACTGTGTGGGTGTAAAACCTGTGATTTATTTCCGCGTGCAGACGCAGCTGCGAGAAATCACATTTTTTCCTAAACAGCTTTTATTTGGCGCTTTGTTTTTATGTTGTAGAAAATGAGTTGGCTCAAATCGGCGGATGAGGTCGTGATGAGCCAGTGGCACCGAGATGCAGTCACAGAAAACCTGATCAGCGCTTTCTTTCGTAACGCCCCAAATCAAAAATGTAAATGAAAGCAGAGGGAGATGAAGCCAATGTCTTTGAAAACGGTTGTTAACATTCAAAGCCTTTTGAGTGTTAAAACAGACAAAAAATTCTCCTCTCAGGGATAGAAAATGCATGCACGTTGTCTCGGTGTGAAATCCAAACTCGGCTTTTTTTCCCTTCTCTATCTCCTCCGTGCAGCCGGCGCTCTAGGTAAGCTGAGTTTGACCTTGAAAGAGGAAGCTGCAGCGAGCGGGAGAACGGCTAATCGGCGGGTACGAAGCTCTCGCTGTGTGTGTGTGTGAACAGAGAAAATAAGACACAGTGCTATTGACAGTTTTATAACACTCTTAGCTCCATGCAAACTCTCCCCTGACACCCAAACACACACATTATCATTCACATGCATGCTCCTTCACTGGCCAGAACAGCCTAATCTGTTATTTACTGATGCCCCTGTTCATTTAACAGCAAGAAAGAAGACTAAATGACCTCTGCACAAAGGCAGCTGTCAATACAGCCATGATTGGAAAGCCAGAATCGGGTCTGCTTGGAGTCTTTTCAGCGGGGAAAAAAAAAAGAAGCCATGAGTCGATATGAGTATATTGTTTAGACAGTGAGAAGATGGGGCATGACGGTGTGAAGGTTTTAAGGGAAAGGCAGCGGTCAATACCGCAGCCCTCGACAGGAGGGACACAAAGGATGTGGGGCCAACAGGGGCCCAACGAGACTCTAAAGAGACCGAGGTGGATCGATGGAAGTTGTTTTGAGTCTGACAGAAAGATTCAGTGGTGAAGAGAGACAAAGAAGATGGAGGGATAGGAGCTGGAAATGGTTCTTAAATGATAAAACACAGAGCTGCATTAACCAAACAAAGACAGCACACCATCAGAGGCAGACAAGTGGACAGCTCCAAACACAATGAACACACTTAAAGTCAAAGATGAGATGTCTGAGTTTTGATCTGCCGTCTCAAAACGCCACTCTGAAACCAGTTATGATTCAAGCTGCATGGAAAAAATCACATGGATGTAACTCCTCGGTCCAAGCTCCGCAATCCCGACCAGAAGGAATCACGAACACGTTACTTCAGCCATCAAATTCTAGGATTTCTTGAATTTCAGCGAGAAAAAATCAGTGATTCATCAAAGGAAAAACGCAAAACACACAATTCATTTTTCAATTGACTTATTTTTTGATGTATAGGAGATAACTAAAGACGAAGACTACAGATTTGAGGTTGGGTGGGCCACATGGGATTTTCTGTTTTTTAAATAGTTTTTAGGTCAAGCAGTCCCTCAGTAGCCCCACCCTAAAGACTAGTAATACAATACAATACAATACAGTTTTATTTATATAGCACATTTAAAAACCCGAAGGCACACCAAAGTGCTTCACAGTAACATGTAGAGTCAACATAAATCAATAACAGGGTACAAATCAGGCACTAGCACAGACAGGATAGAGGCACTAACAGACCAGGAGATTTAGGTAAATACAAAATCTGATGAGACAAAAACAGCAGTAAAATTAATAAAAAATAATAATAAATTTAATAAAATCTAATAAAAGATTTAACAGATTAAAATTTAAAAGATTAAAAGGGTGTTAACTGGTCAGGAAAGCCAAGTCAAACAGATATGCTTTTAATCTTGATTTAAAGGATTGGACAGAATCCAAGGCTCGAATAGAAGCAGGGAGGCTATTCCAAAGTTTGGGTGCAGCTGAAGCAAAGGCACGATCGCCTCTGGTCTTCAGTCTAAGCTTAGGTTGGGCCAGAAGTAACTGATCTGATGATCTTAATGCACGACAAGGGGTGTGCAAATTAAGGAGATCAGTGAGGTAGCTGGGTGCAGTGTTATTCAGGATTTTAAACGTGAGTAACAAGATTTTAAACTCAATACGATATTTGATTGGTAACCAGTATAGATCGACAAGAGCTGGAGTAATAGGGTCAAATTTTCTAGCTCCAGTAAGAAGGCGAGCCGCAGCATTCTGAACGAGTTGCAGCCTTCGAAGAGAGAAGGCTGGGAGACCACAGTAGAGGGAATTACAATAATCTAACCTGGAGGTCACAAAAGCGTGGATAAGTTTTTCCAGGTCCCTATGTGGTATATAATGCTTAGCTTTAGAAATCTGGCGCAGTTGAAAAAAACCAGATTTAACTACAGATGATACTTGCTTATCGAGCTTAAAGGAGCTCGATAAGCAAGAGCGAAAAAATTATTGGGGGAGTGAAGCCGAGTTAGAGTGGATAATCAAATTGAAATAACTAGTAAAATCATTTGAAAAATTTGCATTATGTTCTATTCACAAGGACTTGAAACTAGCGACTGAAACCATAAACATGTCAGGAAAGTGTTTACTCGAGTCAGAGATTAAGTTAGAGGTGGGGTCATTTTCTCATAGATTTCTGTACATTATGATTTTTTGCAGGAGTCGCCCCCTGCTGGTCATTAAAAGAGTGCAGTTTATTACATGCAAAGTTTTGTGTCCTCATTTGTCTTTAACATAAGTCAGCACGTATCCATCCACCAGATTACTTCCTACAGTAAGGATGAGATGCTCTCATAACCACAAGCCACCTCACAAAATGTTCTCAAACGCCACTGAAATATTTTAGTACCTATTTAACTTTGTGCTTCTGGCAAACATGATAGATCCTCAGCTTCCTTCATCCAGTCTCATTCCCTTATTGTCTCTTCTCTCTGTATAATTGTTGATCTGTATTTTATATTCTGTGCACCACATCCTCACGCAAACATAATTAATAAGAGCAGATTAGCACCACTTGAGTTCAGGATGTTAAATTTCACAGCGTGTCGAGTCTTCCTAACCCCAGGAGTTCAGTATGAGCCGTCCTAATCCTCCCTCTGCTGCTGCGTCCATCCAGCTGCACCGCCACCACGTCACTGCAGCTGATTTAAGACGAAACATGTTTGGCGTCGATCTCAGAGGTCAACTAATACAAACTCGGCGTGCTAAACTAATCCATCCGGCCCGCTGACTTTCCAGCGAGATAACACTTATAATAATGACACAAGCTAAGACTTATCACAGCACGAGTGGAAGCTAATTAATAAAGTCATTATTGAACTTCAAAAACACTCCTGCATGTCAGTAACTTAGACTTTCATAACACTGAGGCAGAGATCTGAGGGTTGAACAATTTAAAGTCCTGTAAAGAAAACAATTAATTTGTCTTTTGGCGAGATAATATGTGATAAAAACAACAGCTGTTAACTACAGGTTTGATCACTGAGACACTTAATGAGGCAGTAAAATAAAACAAAAAACAAGTCTGATCCAGATGAACATCATTTTGTAGTTGCCCACTTTACGCGAAAATTATTCAGTAAAGCTACAAAATAACTTATTGATTATTTTCTTGAGTATTGAAGAAATTTTGGTTTGGCTTATTAAAACCTCTTCATCACCAAGTTTTTGCAGTCTTCATGATATGTGTTGCAGGTCTTGCAGCTTTTTGTTGTTTTGATTTTCTTCAGTTTGTTGCGTTTGCTAGTTTGCTTTGTCTTTCAGTTTCTGTTACAACGTTCCTTTCCAGTCTCCTCTCTGTTCCCCGTGTGTAGTTAAGTTTCTGTCAGTGATGTTCCTCCTGAGTGCTTCCTATTTTATTTTGGTAGTCTTCTGTCTCGTGGACATGGTATTTACTTTTACGTTCCCCCGTCTCCTCTCCCTGATTAGTCCCAGCTGTGTTCCCTGGTGTTTTCACCTCCCTAATCACCTTGTGTGTGTTTATAACCTTGGTGTCCCGTAGTTCCTGTTTCCTGTGCGCACCGCTCCCAGCATCTCTCTAGGATTCTCCTATGTTTATTCCTGGACTTTGTTTTTGCTACTTAGTGAAGGTGAAGTAACCATGGTAACTTCACCTTCAATAAAAAGGTTGTTTTTAGTTGATACGATCTTGCCCGTGAGTCTGCATTTTGAATCATCTCCTGATTCACTAATCTGACAACATGTCTTCAAATATTGTGAAACCCAAACAAATTCAGCTTAGTGATAAAAGAAACCGTAAAAAAGTATCAAACATTTGACTCTCATTATAAATTGTGGCAAAACGATTGCTAAATGATCTTTTATTAACTTTTGACTAAATAACTGATTGACAGTCACTGTCGTTCTTTTTCCTACAGAACTGGGAAGTGTTTTGGTGGTTACGGGGTCAAAGCTGGAGGGATGTGTTTGCATATATATTCAAAAAGATCCTATAAAATAATTTAATTACCAAGTTCAGTGACTCGCTGATGGCAGCTGAATGATGAGGACCTGCACCACTGCACCCACCCAGTCTTCTAACAGGGAAATGAAAGACTAAACTTTCAAAATAAGAGCACAGGGAATATTCACTTGTAATTTACTGGCCTTAGTGTAAGACTCAGCCGAATCTAAAATAAAGCTAATGGTTTAAATTCAAATCAAGAGTCACTGACATTTTCTTGAATAAACTTGAATAATTTCAGGGAAATCTGTGCAGTTTTTTCTTACTACCCCCCAGTGTGTCTGATATACCTCTAACTCATGCTTTCTTAGAAATCCCAAGAAGCTTGTTAATCAAAGAAATATGTTTCTTATAAGCAGTGGATCAAGCTAAAAACGTAATGTGATAAACATGTTATAGTATTGCTCCAGAGTTACTGAAGGGGGATAAGAGATTAGTGCAACCATGACCTATTGACAGAAGTGAATGGAAAAGCTTTCATGGTCTGCTGAGTCTATGAAATATCAGAGGTTTTATTGAAAAGTCATTAAACTGTAATCAATTACTGCAAAGCAAAGCATCAGCCTCTTTAAAACTATCGACCTCCGACCCAGAAAAAGCTCGCTGGTTTGGTGGCTGCGAGCGGAGCGACAGCTGAACCACGCTGGGTGGGGGAGCTGGGAAATGCACCCTGAGCTACACAACAACAGCCAGTCAGTGCAGCCTACAGTCAGCACCGCAGCTTTAGTCAGCTATACAGCCACACAGAGGCACGAGCATTCAGCGGCTCAGGAGGTCGAGCCTGTGACGGCTGGTGGTTCAATCCCTGGCAATAAGTACCAGGCCATTTACACCAGTGGGAAGATCAGGCCTCACACGAGCTCGCATGAATCTCACTGAGCATGCTCAGAGGGCTTTAATGCTGCAGCACTTAGAATTTCCAAAAAGTCTGTGAGCTACTGTAAGTGACAAATTTAAGAAAATGAAATCTTTGACCCGTCAGTGAGACATTACACTGTGGGTTGGGTCCACTATGACAGTGAGACATTACACTGTGGGTTGGGTCCACTATGACAGTGAGACATTACACTGTGGGTTGGGTCCACTACGGTCACTGCAACATCAGTACAGTCATGTTCTGAGTGCGGTTGGAATAAAACCTCAGGAGTAAAAGGGAAAAAGCTTATGCCTGAAAAAAATAGTGATTTTATTTATACCGTTATATTTATCGACATCGACTGATACTAAAAACATTATTGCAATAAGAGTTTTTTCCATATCGACCAGTCGTAGGTTCATCCAGAGACTCATGCAGACCATACGCTGCATCCAACGACTGGACTTTTTAAACATCTGGCTGTTATTCTCCTACGTCTGCCTTTGAACAAACCAAATTAAGATGACCTTGTTTTATTTCGGTGTCTCTAATGCATTTGCAGTCCTTATGACCATGCTACATTTGTTTTTAAAACCATTTTCACACATGCACCTGAAATCTGCCAAACATTACTGACAGGGGCGGATGTCTAGCTGGTCTTTAACCCACCAGCTCTCTAGCACAAAGCCTGTGAGATACTAGACTGCACCAGTATGGGAAAGGTAAAGCTAATATTCCAGTGCATCAGAGCATTTGCTGCTGTCGAGTGGGTGACATGTAAGCAGGCAGCTCCCTCGCCTAAACCAGTATTTCCAGTAGTACGAAAAATCCCTGCTGTGTGCCACATGTGAGAAAACACTGCTGTAGAAATAATCCCAAAACTGTCCTGAGCTGATGTGTGAACATGAACAAAGTGTGTGTGTGTGTAGGGAGGGGAGAAAGGTGGAGGGGAAACAGGCGGTGACAAGTCAACACGAGCTCAGTGAGCTAAAACCAAAAACGGACAGATGCTAACAAACGTCTGCAAGTCTGTCAGGGAGAGAAGATCTCAGACACACAGAAGAGGACGGAGCACGTCGACGGGCGGGTGAGGGGTGGTGGAGGGTTGTCTGGGGTTATGTCACTCTTTCCAGGATGCATATCTATGTCAAATCCGAACAATAATCCCTTCTAAGTTGGGCAAAGCCTCACCTATGATCAAATATACATGCAAGTCTGTCTATAATTTAGATGTATTCTGCTAACAAACAGTCACAGAAGCTCAGCGAAGAATTACCTGAGAAAGATAATTAAAAGAGCTCTAAAGCATTCAAACACTGAAAAGGGTTTTTATGGTATCATCACCATAAAAATCCCAAAGATTCAAAGCATTTAAGTCAAATTTAAAACTGTGAAAATTGCTTTTAGATATACATATGTGTACATATATATATATATATATATATATATATATGTACACCTGTCCAAGCTAAGGAGTCCAAACCACACAGTTAGTGAATTCATGATGGTGAAAAACAGCAGGTCCGCACCATCGGCAAGAAAAAGCCAATTTAATGATCGACTAACTGTTTAGCTCAGTTTTTATTACACAAGAGAACAAAATGTGAAATTAAAAAGAGCTCAAGCAACAACCAAAATACTTATAAAAGCCATATACCTGAATCTGACAAAGAAGATGTAAAAACAGTTTAACATTAACCCTCTTTACAATACTGAGGACTGCTGAGCTGAGAGCTAACAAACTGTGCCACATTGTACTTTAAAGTGCAAATCATCACCTTATTTCAAATATAGTGGCTTCCCTTCAACCGCTGAACATCGAAAAACTTTAAGAAGCTGCAGATTTTGTGTAGGATACGTCAATGACAGCTGAATGTGCTGTTAGGCACATTCAGCTGTCATCGATAGTAACGAATCCAGCTGCAGTCAGTGAAGCAGCACTTCTGCTGTTTGCTGATGTTCTGATCTGAGTTTTTACTCTTTTCTGTGGTTAACCTAGCTTCCAGTTATAGCAGAAAACTTGACCTTTGACCTTGACCTTGAGGTTGAGGTCACTTAGTTTCAAACTTGTCCGAGATGTTTAGTAGTTGAACCTGTGATATCGATTCAAAGCTCCTATGTCGCCTCATTCTCGAGTGATCTCACTGACAAACTTGGCTTTCCACACCACCCGCTCGTCAGCTCGTCAGCTCGCCCAGCGGAGTAACAACAATACGCCAGCAGCCTTTTTCAGCCGACGGGTAACAAATATGACTTCTCAGCCAAAGTCATAAAAGGTAACAATAAGCCTACAGGCTACAGATTTGATGACTTTCTTTCCAGCGTCGCAGCTCAAGCTGAAATAAACTGTGAGTGACTTTGAGCTTTCAAAGAGGGGTGCTATAAATACAACGCTGTAAAGGAAGGCATTATGACCCCCCCCCCCTCGGCTTATAACAAGACAATATTGTAATTTTTTAGTAAAAATTACTGAAAAAACTGTTTTATCCTAATCATCTTGTTTTCATTATCAGAAGCCAGAATCTTAATTAAAATTAAAATCCAGTTAATCTCCCGGCCCTACTGCAGCGCAGGGGGATGTTCAGTTCTCGTGTCTGACTCAAACTGTCTAAGCAAGTTTTACTGGGAGCTGCAGGGAGTCCCATGTTTCCCCAAATCTTTGCAACAGAGGTGAAGACAGAAAAGCGAGCACAGAGCCACAGTGGACACATTATAAATAAACCTGAATTATCCTTCCAGACCAGCCGACTCTACTCAGACCAGCGACACGCTGTGTGTACGCGCTTGGATCTGTAGCTTTGGGCTTCATGTTGTGTGTTTGTTTCTGTGTATCCCTAAAATAAAGCATTTTAAAACCAAGTATAAGAGCTCTTCGTGTTTCCCGTCACATGTTCGTCTACGCTCCTCTCAAGTATTACAAGGCACTCTGGGAAATCTGCCAGACATGAAAGAGCTGACGGCTGAATTATAAAATATATTTCATAACTAATTGCTGATGTGAGGAGCTAATTCTGAAATGAGATGTGCACAGCACTCGAGAGCATTTCACACTCATCTTAAAAGAAATACGTCAAGTCAAAAGAAAACACATCTGAGAGCCTGTGTGACGTTTTCATCAGACCGAAGACTCATAATCACAGGCAGTTAACTCACTGAATAATCCACTTCAGGTGAGAGCCGTCTACCAGCGCGTGCGCGCACACACACACACACACACACACACACACACACACAACCATCCGCAGCATCTCCCTACGTGTTTTTGCTTCTTTGCTGTTTGTTGTTGCTCCTCACTAAACACTTCGAGAAAACAGACTTTTTTTTACAAAGGAACCTACTGTGAAGGCTAAAAGCAGGACGCTGGGTGAGGACATCACTGAGGAGGCGTTTCAGCGTCACACACTGAATCTTTGTGCACTGATTTGTGCCTTCTGCTTCTTTTGTTGACATTTTGAAGGTAAATTAATTTTTCATTGAAGAAAACACAAAATGTTAAGATTTCTTCTCATATTCACTCAAACATGATAACACATTACATGAAATTTCCAAAAGCTACGATAAACATATTCAATACAAAAAACATATTCAATACAGCATCTTTCAGACTTTGAAAAAGCTGATTCCTAAAATAAATGCGTTATTATGATGGCCAGATTAGTCAAACCAATGTTTTAAAAACAAAAATCATATTATTTGCAGTATAGCAACATGACTTCTGGGCTGACACAAAGGTTTCTAAGAACAAAAAGTATGTAAATCATACCGTTCTTACTTTATGACAGTTCTCCATAAAAATGATTCCCACTACAAATCCAAAGTGAGAGACTTTAAGCTCTGTGTTCTGCTTTTCCTGGTTTTCTGTCATATAGAAACTGTTCCAATGATGGATGCTCATTTTAAACCAAGTTTCAAATAACGAGGACACTGAATCACTGTGAGCAAAAAAAAGAAGCTCGGGATTCAGACTATTTTTTTATTCTTGCCTCGGTATGATGTCATACTGAGTGGATGTCCCTAATATGATGGGAGCCAATCAGAAATGTCCACGAATGGACAAAACAATGGGCCTAGAAACGAGCAGAGCAGGTCGCCTGTAAACCGAAACCAACAGTTCAGGGACGTCTGCAGGATGTGGAAGAAAACCTCTGACCAACCCAACGATTTATCTCTGCGCTCACACGACAATCGTCAGACTCCGTCAGCACCAAACAAACCATGTTGTCAGAATTCAGCTGATGAATAACGACGCACTGCTTTTATGATCACTTCAAAACACTTTCACTCGTGACGGCAAACACGAAGAAAACAAACCACAAATGGATTTAAAAGCTTTTTTTTACTGAACACACAAAGTGCTGCAATACAAAACACATTCACTTCTTGGCACTGCATTTATTATACGAGAAATACAGCACGTTATCGTAGAGACGCACCAGTGATGTTAGGGCCAGTTTCTGAATGAAATCATTGACTTTCTGATTAATGGAAAACACTCTCTACACCTCCTGAGCTTTTCAACAAGATAAAAGAAAAAAGGTAGTCAAATATTTTTAGTCTGCAAACAATGCAGTGAAAGGTTTAACTTGCAATTATATCATCTCAGCACATTACTGTTGATTACTGCAGGGGTTAGCACTTGTACCAGGACACACTCACTGACTGCTTCACATCAATTATAAAATCCCTAAACTTAAAAAAGAAAGTTATCCCTTTGCCTGCATAAACCTCAAAATAACCATTTTATCCTGCCAAAGAGGTTCAAGAAGCTTCGGTGGCTCAGATGATCTGTCGGACTGTTTGTTAGCAGGATTACTCAAACGTTGTGGACAGATTTCTGTACATTTTTCACCAAAATTACGATTGATTTCATTTGGGAGTCAATCTGGATGTGGAGCCTGGACATTTTGGAACGATTCTTTACTGCAGCAACATGGACCCAGCTTTGAGATTTGAAGGTTTTTGACTGTATAGCTCACAACAAACAAATAAGTAACTGATTTGAAATTTCCAAAAGCAGAACAGGAGGCAGGCCCCGCTCCTGTGGAAGCAGCTTCCTGTTTGGGTTCAGAAGACTTTTAAGATCCAAACTTAATTCAATTCAATTCAATTAGTTCAGTTTTATTTATAACACGACAAATCACAACAACATTCGCCTCCAGATACTTCATATTGTAAGGTAAAGACCCTGCAATATTAGTAAGAAAATCCCAACAATCAGTCAGCCCCCTATGAGCAAGCACTTGGGAAGAAACCTCCGACGGAACAGAGGCACCTATTTTTACCTGCATACGATTAATAGTTCTGTTTATTGTTTGTCGTCTTCCCATCAACCCCCTACATGTAACAGCAAATGGGTTCTTCCTCCCCACTGTCACCGAGTGTCGATGTTCATATTGTTAGTGTTGTCTGTCTTAGATCGTAGAGTCTTTACTTCATAATACGAAGAACCTTGAGACAACTGTAAACTAACACTAATGAAACTGAACTGAAATAGAATTTAAGTTTCCGGCTGTAAACCGAGAGCCGTGTAAAGCAAAGATTCCACAAAACGAGCTGAGAAATCAAATAGTTGAGCTGTAACATCTCCTTCCTCGAGGGAAAGTTCAACGACAGGCCACTAATGGATTAGAGCAACATGCCGCTCCCTCTCTCGCCATCAATCACATACTAAGTAGCAACAAAACTGCTCAGAATCGTGTTCTGCTTCATTAGCTTGAGTTGTTTACATCCACATCTGATGATCGGCTCTTCAGTCGATGTTGACAGACTGCTGCGGTTATTTGAAGCTTTCTGAGAGCTCTGTGTTCATTTCTTGGTGCTTTCAGGGACTCAGACGTACATGATGATGGTGCCATCGGACAGTCTGACAATCAAGGGCAAGCACATTAAGAAATATCAACCTCTCAGCTGTTCACCTGCACACTTTCATATGAAGCATCTGACTCTATGAGACCTCCTGGAATTTGATGTATTTTTACCAAAAAATTTAAGTTATTTTTTTCACCAGCAGGGGGTGCTAAACCTGTGTGGAGCTCAGCTGCATTTCAGGCCCTCCTTCGTGTGTGTGTGTGTGTGTGTGTGTGTGTGTGTGTGTGTTGGACAGCTCCTGGTGCTGAAACCTGCAGCACTCTGAGGCAGTCACACCAGGCTGCTGTCACAAACTGACGCATTTCATTATTAAAACACGGAAAAATCAAACCGCCTGAGCCAGAGTCAGGGAAGCACAGGCGACACAAAACATCTCAGCTAAATTCACACCTGGTCGTGGAGTCTACGACTGTTATTGTGCGCTCTAAAAGACGGAGAACCACGTGCCGGCTGCACATAAACCGATTGTAGGTTTGGAAAGTGAAACATCATCACACAGCTGAGAGTTCCGGTAAATATCAGCACCGGTAGCAGCGCTCCGTAAAAAGATAAAGTTTCAGGGAGGAGAAAGAGGAAGCTAAAGCAGCTGCTTGGGGCAAACGAAGGAAGATAGAGCAGAGGAATGGAGGAGAAGTGAAAGGAGGGTGTGTCGAAGGCTCACCTGGTTGCTGGAGAGCTGCACATTCTTGGAGATGAGCAGCTGGACCAGGATGTGAAGCCCCGAGGTGAACAGGCCGGCCAGGATGGCCCAGGTGAGCGGCAGCGGCAGCATGCTGTAGGTGGCGAACAGGGTGAAGAGAACGTACCCCACCCCGTCGCCCAGCAGCCCGTAGCCCAGCCCTGCCGCCAGGATCTGCGTGGCCATCGCCACCCAGGTGACCACGCCGCTGTACTGCAGGTAGCTGTGCGACGTGGTGTCCTTTCGCACCACCACTAAGGCACAAATAACAACTTCGATGCCCGTGAAGAAGCCCAGGAGCGTCCCTTTGATGGGGTCCATCGGGATGGAGGCCAGGGTGAGGTGCAGCACCAGCAGGGTGAGCTTGGTCACCACGTCCAGGATGTTCATCACCACCACCGACTTGCGCCTTTGGCCCAGGAAGTAGCGCTGGTACAGCCGCTCCAGGTCGCGGGACTTGAAGGAGTTGCGCAGCGTGGGGAAGATCACGCCCCGATACGTGTAGCCCCAGTTCAGGAAGAAGTCGGAGTTGCTCGGCGCGCAGTCGATCTGCAGGAAGCCCAGGTCGCTGCTGGCGCGCTCCGGGAACACTTTGGTCCCGCCGTTGTTGTGCCGGTCTCCCACCGACGTCCGCCCCGCCGACTGCTTCCGCGCGCCTTGGCTCGGGTCGTAGGGCTCCTCTGGCCCGATGCCCTTCACCCCTCCCCCGCCCTGCTCGTGGATGAAGCGCTGCTCGGTGATGTGCCGCACCGCGTTCTGCCACAGCAGCCGTTTGGGTCGCGCGCTGCCGCTGCTGTTGCTGTTGTTGCTGCTGCTCGGGGTCTTGTTGATGGTGTACAGCTCCTCGCTCGCGCTGGAGCACCGGACCTCTGACAGCTCCATGGCAAATGCCGCCGCGCGCGCTGGCCCCGTTTGTCTGTGTGTGTCTTCGCCGCACTGATTACAGGCTCGTAACCCACCCTTCCCGCGCGTTAAGGAGCTCGGCGATTTTGGGGGAGACGACGTCCTCTCGTGCGCACTGAACCGGGGGCGCGTGCTTCTCTCTTGGGTTGGAGGTCATTGTCGCGCGAACGATTCCAGAAACGAAAAAAACCCGCACAGAAATCCTACTGGAAAGGAAAAACATCTCCAAGACGAACCGCGCGCATTGTCAGAAGCGTCTCAAAACAACAAGAACAACAACAAAACAACAACAATCACCGGGTGGCGTGTCCAAGCTCGAGCCACCAACCGTCCGCACCATCAGGGTGCCGCGGCGATCCAGGAGCGGGAAAAACGAGGCGGGACACGAGGAGTGCACGCGGCACAGAGACCAGATTTTCAGCCGAACCCCCCAAATGGCTCGTGCGTCGTTGGCACAGCTCGGTCCGCTTTACCGTGCCATGGCTGTCCTATCTGCGCGTGCAGCACGAATATTCACATTAATTCCAGTCTTCTGTCTTCTACACACACACACACACACGCACGCACACAGATCCAGACAGCGGTGAGGTCAGCAGCTCAGAGAGAAGCAAAAAAACACGAAAAAACATCCAAAAATCTTTTTCTCTTAAAAACTCGGCGACGACTCAGAAATATCAACTTGTTGTTGCGCGCGAGGCTCCAGATCAAAGTCGAGAGCGCGAGCCACTCAACCCTCCTCAGGCCTCCCCATCGAAACGGGGGTGGATGCAACACCTGGCTGTGAGATCTGAGAGAGCCGCCCTCCGTCACAATCCTACCCGCTTCTCTCTGAGAGGACGGCGCGCGAGGCTGAGAGCGTCTCCATGGGAAGCGTCCAGTAAATAATGCCTTCTGCCTCCGCGTGCTGTGCGCGCGAGGCTGACAGAGAGCGAAGCCTCCTTCCTCCTCCTCCTCCTCCAGTTCCTCGTCCTCCCGCGAGCCGTCTCTCTCCGCGTGAGACCTCCCGGGTTTGGCTCTTTCTCCTCCTCTTCCTCCTCCCCGGTGTTTTTTTTAAAAAAAGGGCGTGCAGCAGCACCCGCGTGGAGTTGATTTGCAGAGAGCGCGAGACTGGTCAGCGAGTGGCACCGGGGAGCAAGCGAGTCAGCTACGCTCCGGTTTGACGTCACACCGCGCGTGTATGTGTGTGCGCTCTCCTCGTCTTAACAGTCCCTGTCATCCCACGCTCTTCTCCTCCTTTGTCTTTTCTCCTTTCTTTTCTCCTTTCTCTCCCCTCCGTTGTCTGCCCCCCTCCTTTTACTCTCTCTCTTCTCAGCTGCCCAAATTTGGGATTAAATGGTGTCACTTAAGCACAGCCTACACACTGTTTATGATTTTCCTGGGTTGCTCTGTAGCTTCCTATTGTCCTCTGTCATATTTACATACTGCTGCAGTGGAGGAGGCTCATTTTAGTCCAAGCCTCAACCTCCAGGGCTGTAAAACGAAGCCAGTGCAGAAGTGGACTGCAGTTCCTCTTATGGCCACATGAGGCTTAATCCCAAAGTGAGTCGAGCCCCACTGACTCCCATGTTAAAATGCCCATTGTTACAGCACCTCCATTAACTGAAGCCACCAACCGTAGTTTCTTGACCATCCGTTGGGCATTTTTAGTGCAGCTATCTGTCAAATATTACAGCGTGCTGTCTTGATGCACACTCAATCATCCAGGTAAGAAAATTCCAAAAACTTGATTGTGTTCATCTGGATGTAGCGTTTTCAGTGGGAGAAATGTTTCTTCACTCATCCACATGACTTCTTCAGTCTCAGATGACTGCAGGTTTCAGTCCCTTTAAACAAGACTGAAACTAGCACCACTGGCACAGACCTCACAACCTCAATGGGCTGTGAGGTCAGTTTCTTGATCATTAAGCCTGCTATGTGGCACAGACAACACAGACAACAGTTGGTAGATTTAAACGATTTACTGGGAGAAACATGAATGGGAATTGGCTGTAGCTCAGGAAGTAGAGCAGGTCATCTACTGATCAGAAGGCTGGTGGTTTGATCCCTGGATCTCTCAGTCTGCATGACAAATATCCTTGGGCAAAATACCTGCCCGAACATGAGAGAAGGATAATGGTGGTGCAGAGGCAAGTGAGGTAAATAAAAAATTAATCTTCAGTGTCCATTTGCAAACACCAGGATACACAAAGTCCAAGGAACTTCACAGGATGAAACAAACTTGAGCACAAGAAACTTAAGGAAGCCTAAGCAGAGAACTTGAGCGATTACACAATTACACACTGGTGTGAAACAGGCACAGGTGGAGGGAATTAAGGGAGTGTCAACACAGACAAAAGAGCGAGGACAGGCACAGGAAGTAAAGACAAACAAGGAAAGCAGCCACAAAAATACACTAGAACCAAATAAGAACCTGGAGCCATGACAAATATGGGCTCTTGGTACATCTGGTAATGTACCTCTCCTGTGCTCTGCCTCAGGTCCATAACTCTTCCGCACGATCTGATATCGTCGTGTTGGTGTTGTTCCCAGATCATCAACTAAATATTGTTCCAGGATCAACATTGCAAGTGACCAATCAGAATGTTGTGACGTCATACTTTTGCAACTTCGGGAAAAACCGCCGTAAAACAAAAAACTGTACTTAAGCTGCGAGAAACCGCCTCTGTCCACCGATCAACGGACCCTGACCCTGACCCTTTAATAAACGGTAAGCAGAATTGATATTGTCCTTGCAACATTGGAATTTCATAAATGCACGAATGGCTTGGCGCGCAAAAGAATAACGTCACAACAATGTGATTGGTCACTTGCAATGTTGAACCTGGAACAACATTTCCATGATGATCTGGGAACAACACCAACACGATGATATCAGATCATCCTAACTCTTCCCATGTTACCTGGCAGACTCACCTGGCCTCCAGCCTCTGCTGGAACCAGTCTGCAATGATCAAACATCTGTCTGCACATCATAATAAACCTTTTTAACTAAGTTCCTACCACTGCCACTTCTAGACCTCTCCGTCATACCACACGGCCTTAATCAGCAGAGTCTGCATGAGTGAAACTGACATAAAGCTTATGAAATAACACAAAGAGCCCGAAAACCTCATTAAACTCACCATTCAGCTATGTCTCCTCATCGCTGTCTGATCACTAAAGTACTTTTGTTTCTTGATGGTCTGTAAATTCAAAAGATGTCAGAGTTGCTTCAGCTCCACTGAACTTGACTTTATTTATGAACTTGAAATGTTTTTTGAGAATTTACAGTACAATTATCTGACAAATACATGGCTTGCTTGTACGGTTAAATATACCACAACCCTATGGAAGAAGTCTGTGGATCAGTTTTAGTGAGTGAAATTCCCGCATGTTGTTATTCTGTCACTTACCTGTCACCTGGCAGGTATCTGCAGGTGTTTGTACCTGTACAGTTTTAACCAAGCTAGCTATCTTTAGCTAACTACAAATCCGTGTCATCATTTCTGACAAAATAATAAAATGCATGAAAAGAAGAAGATGGTTGTGGATCTTGCAGGCTTTAAAATGAGGAGCTCAGACACCAGTAGATGATATTATGGTGGCTGTGTCCATCTTTTATTTACAGTCAACACTGTATATGCAAATGTGCGTGTAATATGACAGCACGAAAGGTTATACTGTAACCTGTAGAGGTGCAGGTCTGTCATTTATGTGGTTTAGTTTCAACTTAAATGAAATTTCCATCATATTTTGACAACTGCTTATTATTCAGTGATTCATTTCCCTTGTAGTCATTAAGTAAACAGAATTTACTCACTCACGAGCAGAGATGCAGTATTTAGTGTTTCCTCTGATGTTCGGCTTCATTTATATGCTGCACCTCGTCTTTGTGAAGACGTGGGAACTGCAGATTTACATTATTAGTCTTTTTTTAATCCCTATCAGTTCCGACGCCTACTTCTGAGGACAAATAGGACACGTTGAACAGTGGCCGGCTCTCACTGGCGCTCGATATCATTTGGTGAGATTCTGTTTGAGGAAGGATTTCAGTAATTCTCCTTTCCTGGGAAAAAAGAAGCCAGTGTAGAGACAAGGCAGGCGAGGGGAGGGTAAAAATAGACTGAATAGCAATGAGACAACTTTTCTCCCGCCCGGAGCCATGTGTGAGTCAAAGTAGGGTTTGCTTCTCCTCATAAGGACCCCATGCAGCTCCTGGAGGTTTAGCAGGGAGTAATTTCACCCAATCTAATCGCGGTCCGGCGAGCTCCGGCGAGCCTGCTTCTCTCGGATAAGGAAAAGTGGGACAAGATATTCACACACAGCAGGAGATCACAGAGTCTCCAGGCTCATTTCCCTCCCCAATACTCTGACTACTTTTTGGGCATTTTCACGACACTATGACTTAATCTGAATTAATCTCACTTTAACAAGCGTCCCCTTGGCAAGACAATGAGTAGCGATGTGTGGAGGATGACTGTCAAAACATCTCTGGGGAGTTCTTTCATGATTAATTTGAAGCTTGTGATTAACATGCGAGGTCCTGCCAGGCTCAGATTAGATTCATTCTCAAGTTATATTATGGACGTTTTACTTCCTATCGGAGCAGATTTGAATGAGCCTCAGATTAAAGATGACTAATATTATAAACAGGAGTTTGTGGTGCGTTTTTTTGTTCGGTGGTTTTTCCCCCATGTTTTTTAATGACTGCCCTTCCTTGTTCATCTCCATGCTTTAACCACTTCCTGTTTATTTTGGTAGTGTTTTTGTGTGTTTTGGCTGGTCAACTTCCTGCCTTCAACCAGCGCCCTGTATTCTGGTCGTTTTCCCCGCACTCATTGCCTCCATCTGTGCTTGAACGTGCATTTCGATCCTAAGCTGTTTGCTGGCTGGTGTTTGTCTTTCCTTTGAAATTTTTTGGTCTTTTTTCTGCACTTTTGTTTTCCAGTTTTAATCTTTAGGCCGAGCATGAAGTGAATTTTAGAGGAGACTAGATGCAAACATAATGGGAGGTAGGTGGGGTGCCAGAAGTGCCAAAAATGAGAAGACTTCCACCCACAAGACAAGAGTTTGCATCCTATCAAAGCTCCACTTTCTAGTGTTACTTTGGTTTTTCATTTTTGGTCGTAAAAACATATTCCGAGTTTGTCCCCCAAATTCTCTAACAGCGCCTGACTGAGGGAAACATAGAAAAGGGAGGAAAAGAGCCCAGAGTCACAAATCAGAGTGTGATGGTCTTTTGTCTTTTGAAAATTGATCTCTGAAATCCCGACAACCAAGGGAAAAAAGAAAATCTCAAACTAACTTACAAATCTCTCCCAGCATACAGGGTTTAATATAGACCAGTGATGGGACCTCGGAGGGGTAATGAACCAGATAACACAATGCTATTTGTAGTCTTTTTATTATATTCTCTGCTTGAATATGGACCATCAGTAAAAGTATAATAAAAATGCTCCATGTAAACACCTGACTCATAAAATTTCAGGGATTACGCCTGATTAAATCCTGGCTGCGCTCTTACCGGAGACGCCGCCCGTGTTTTTGTAGATTTGTTTTGGAATGCAGTTTTGTTTATTTCTCAAAAAGGCGACTTTCAATTTGCTTTTCAGAGAATGAGTTTATTAATACAAAGTCACAAAGATTAGGAGCAGCTAATCCACCGAAGGAGCGAGCGTTGAAACACGAACGTGCCAAAGCGAGAATGTGTGCACGTAGCTGCAGAGCGTGACCTCTGAACCCTGACACTGCAACCTGATCGTGCTTCGAGAGCTCCTCGTTCACAGAGCAACATTTTTAAATCTGATGCTAAGTGCTGATGTGGCTGTAATTGATTATTCAGTGCTCATTTACAAACACTGTAGACATCTCAAATGTCAAACCTGCCTCCATGTGACTTCCTAATTTCACATTTCATGCTGATCTTATCAAAGAGAGCCCAAATACAAACAGCGCGCCCCAACTGAACGATTACTTTTGCATTTGTGAAGTTTCGGACGTGATAATTGTGTTTCTTCTTTTAAAGGTAATACATTCGCTTCTTTTGAACGGATCCCCTGAAAACCATTAACTAAAGCATGTTTAATTGCTTTATGTTAATGCGCTGTCATGAAAATCAGGTGCTGATGCGAGTCTAGGCCATTTAAAGCGAAACCCTTCATTTACTTTCCCGCTGCCACATTAGAGCGTGCATACATCACCGCGCGTCCATCAAAGTGTCACCGTTCCCTCGAAATTAAGCTGTTTGCCATTTCGCCCAGACCCGCTCATTTCAGGGTGTCGACGCCCTGACGGCTCCACAGGGTCACGCGTGACAGCTCATCAATTGCACGGGGCCATAATTTGAGGTTTCAATGATGAGATGACAGGAAACGAGGGACGCCTCGGCCTCTGTTCATACGCGCTCCCATCAAGGGTGGATGTGTCCTTTCCCCGAGACATCAGCTGATGATGTGCCAAGGCTGCACCGGCCGAGCCCCACGGATCGCTCCAGAGCGAAAATAGGTCCTACCTTGAATAATGGAGGGAGACATGGGAAGGTTTTCAGCTCTGCAGGAGTTTTTATTCTCATCATTCGTCTCCGCTGGAGGTTACAACCTGCCCTGAGCAGAAAGTCTTTCTTTCTTTCTTTCTTGTTGTATTTTGTTTAATTTGAGGTCATCTTGTCCATGTTTTGTCTATGATTCATAAAGGACTGCAGACATATTTCCAATTAAGGAAGCACTTAGTATAAACACAGCTGGTGGTTAATGTTTGTTTTTAGGCGATGGATGAGCCCGCTGTGAGCACTCCTAACATTTGTACAGTCCAAGTTGAAAAGATGAAAAGATTTGCTCTTTAAGGAAAAATGAAGGGACTCAAAGATGGTGGAAAACTGTGAAAAGATGATAAAACAAGTCTTAGTGCACCTTCTTTGTCCTGGAAGCTTTGTATCACATCAGTCTTCATCACTGTGATGCATTTGAGAGCTCCACAATAAAGTAACTGAGTAAGACCTGAGCTCGAAATAGTTTCTGGTTTTCTTTTTACAGTTTAAAGAGGGGAGAACCAAAACATCAAACATCCAAGCTAGAGGTCATAAACTGGTGATCACAGAACCCGGACAAGATGCAGGGAAAGGAAAAAACAGGCTGCATCCATATTTGAACAAAAAAAGACAAACTGGGAACGCGATAAACCGAGCAGCAGAATCGATGGCTGAAAAATCAGCTAAAAACTGCATGCAGTTCCTCTAACGACCACAAGAGTCCCCTGTTAAAATATAGAACTTATTGCAGACGTAAACATATTAACAGCCTACTATAAAAAGAAGAAGAAGAAGAAGAAAAAGACACTGGGAAAGCAGAGAAAGTGGGTGAACTGCTTGAGTACAGTGAGTGTAACACAGCTGAGGAGTTCACAGGCGTCGTTACACAAGGACTAATGAGCTGGTTGTGAACATCTGGAGAAGAAAGGAAAGAAGCAAAACTTAGCAGGATGCAAATCCCTTCAGGATAAGTTTATGTTTTGTAGATGGAGGGTTTTGATCAATATTTTAAATTTTCAAAAGTGAAATGAAAATATGAATTTGCAAATTCACCTCCAGCTTTCAGATGTGGTGCAACAGGAAGTCTTTTGAAAAGCAATAACACACATCTGCTGATCTGTGAAGCACATCAACTCCCACAGTTCATTTATTTATGCACAAAATTCCAATATATATTTAAAAAAGAGACGGAGAGATGTTTAAAAGGATAAACGGACGCTGGATGGTACAGTGGAGGGTGCAGGACCTTAAACCAAGGCCGTGACGGTAAAGCCCGTGCTTCTACATCACCCGACATGTGACATGTGAGTCTGCGGCGGCGTCTGGCTGAACAGACTGTGGTGATGATGTCATCTCGAGCCGCTCCACAGACCATGAATAATGAACAGCAGCTCTGAGATCAGCCACGGTGATTTTTTTTTTTTACTCAGATGAGTCACTAAACTGAAAGTCCTGAATTTAAATTAAGCTCATTAAGATGACAGACATCCAACAAGAATGACTCAGCCACTAATTAATTTATTAATTATTTATTGGAGATTACAAGAGTAAAACATCTGCCGACGTCTTTGTCAGTTCAGGTCCTGATGCTCATCTTGTTAACTGGGATTCAGACAACATCATGTTTTACTCCGAGTTTAATGGCCACCATTTACCATCAGTCTGAAAGACACTCAGTGTCCCGGCCAGGGCGTGTGTGTGTGTGTGTGTGTGTGTGTGTGTGTGTGTGTGTGTTGGTGTACAGCAGGATCCCAGAAGTATTTACTGGAATATAAAAGACCTCCTTAAAAAGAATAAGAAAAACTGTGTTAAAACGGTGCTTCGGTGAAGTTTCCATCTGAAGTATCCATGTATCCACCTGAGGTTATAGTTGATGCTGCTTCAATAGCATGACTGAGATGATTTTTCAACATCATCCCCAAACACAGACATTAGCAGTTGGTAAATGAAGTAAAAACGATTAATCAACACACAAACACTTGCATTTATAGAAAAAAAAAACAATGCAAGAAAGGACAGATGGTGTGTGTGTGTGTGTGTGTGTGTGTGTGTGTGTGTGTGTTGACTCAGCAGGGATAATATTAAGAAACTTTAATGTGCAGGACACTAAATATTTGATGTTTGGCACAGAGGTTTTCTTAGCTCTGTATCCTGGATCCTCACATGAAAAGGTAAAAAGCAGTTTCACAAAGGCAGAAAAGAACAGTTTTACCTTTCCTCACCTTGAGGAAAGTTTGAGTCCGCGCATGAATCATACATAAAAAATGAGCTTTTATTATAAGACATCAGAAGAAGCCGGGATTTCAGAGTTCTGAGTGATCACAAGCTTTTATCTCCACCTCATCCTCATTAAAAAAATGATTTGTGCTGAATATTTAACTGCGATTCGTCACAGGCCTTTTCTCTACATAGTACAAAGTTTTAGAAGTCGTCTGTATGACGGTCAGAGGGATTTGAACCTCTAACCCTGCTGCTGTAATGCCTCTCCTGCCTCTATGGGCCTGAACATTTTCCCTTTACCTGCAGAAACATTTCCTCTTTTCTCTTTTCAGACTCCAGCCGCCCGCTGTGAAGGTCATTTACCACCTCATTTGTCAAACCGCTGCAGCAACCGCACGTCATCGTGTACAATTTCCTTCCCGCATTATGATTTATTCCACATTATTTATTTGTGTTTGGTGAAACTGTGTTGCTGTTTGAGTAGCATGACTAATAACCTTATTAATTCCTCTGGCAGGCTGATTTCTGGTCCATTTCACCCACAGAGGACAAGGTCTCAGAGGGCTTCTCCACCACAAATTCTGAACCTGTCTTAACAAGTTTCAGGGTAGAAAAATAAGAGTTACTTACCGACGAGGGGCAGAAAATAATGACGTTTCCATTTTCTCTCTGTCAGTCTGTCGGCACCCCTGACGAACGTCCTGGAGTGCCACTTTAATATAAATGAAGGACATAAGCAGACTCATACATAAAAAAACCTACTTTTCTGCTCTCAGCACTCACAGTGCTTTCCTACTACGAGCCTCATTAACCCTTTAAAGACAAGTGAGATTTTGCGACTTCTTTGTCATCAGTGTGATTTTTTTCTCCCAAAAAAGAAAAACAATATTCCAAAAAATGCCTGATGTAACAATGTGATACAAATTTAAGCATCCAGGAATCGAACCACTGATCTTCTACCTCCCGTTGGTCTCCGTAGTTATTTTAAGTGTTCATAAAACTGTATATAGAGAAAATTCTAGCATTACTTGTGTGGACTTGGTATTAATAAACAGGCTGTTGGTGATTTGCAGGAATACGCTGAATAGACTGATGTTATAATATACAATCTTATTGTTTTGTGTCCTGTTTATGGCTGCGACCGAAGACAGCCACGTTTTCTGGCCTTACCGACTTCAGACCAGTTGACTTGACCTCACATATCATGAAGGTACTGGAGAGACTGGTCTCACCAGGCTTAGCTCAGATGCTCTTGGCCCTCTTCAGTTTGTTTAACAGGTTCATGTAGAGGTGGATGATGTCACTATTTACCTGCTGCGGCGTGCTCGCTTCAAACGTAATCCCACTAATAGTATTTATGTACTTGTGCACAGTTTTCAACATTGCTGGCAGGAAGGATTTTCACCTTGCCTCAGTTTCTCTCACTGCTGTGTCTCTTCATGATGGTGACTACGTGATACCATCATTTACTAAATTCCTGCTTCTTGTAGGTAAAGACCAATCATCCTCCTCCCTGACAGTGCTGTATAATTATAACCCCGGACACTGAACATGATTGCAAATATTTACATTTTGATAGGAAAAGTCTAAAGATTAAAGACGTTGTTCACATTGGAAGATGTGCATGTCTTTAATTTATTTCCAGAGTCCCCTGCATCCCTCCAATGACGGTCGGTCAGAGTTGGGTTATTAATCAGGTAGTTTCTGTCGTCTAAAATGACCGACACCTCAAAGAAGGTGGTTTACAGTATTTTCACTGCACTGGCTTTGGAAGGACCGGTGTAGTGCAGCACTGCAGTTCTGTTTGCAGTGTGCGTCAGACTAGAAAATGTGTAGCTTTTGCCTCTTGTCAAGCTGGCACTCTGCCTGCACAGCACAAAATGAAGAAGATCAGCACAATGCTCTGTAGACGACTGAGATTAAACAGAACGCTGTTATAATTGTTTACTGTCTTTCTACACTGTGAGCACTCGAAACTTTAGGTTAAATTCATGGCACTGCTGATGGTCTAAGATTTAGGTATATGGGTCTTAAGTGCTGTAGTCGGTATAAGTTGTACAAAAGATCCTTATAAGTCACATCCAGACACATTGTTGCTTTATCACGATTCATTATTAGGGCTTATTTTCCTGTCAGTAAGTGTCACTTCTTGTTATTTAGTAAAAATCGACTTTTCCAAACCTCTTCAGCTCAATCGCTCTAATTCATGTCTGATTGTGATGGCCATCTGCCAACAGTTAATGCAGCAGTGAAGAAGGGAGCAGGTGGAAACAGTGTTAAAGCTCGCTCGCCCTTCTAGTTAAACAAAGGTTAATAATTAGACAGAAATCTCTTCTTTGCACTCTCCATCACTGCTGTGGACTCAACAGGGTTCAAAACTGGAGCGCTGCAAAAGATAAAAACAGACAAGTCCAAAAAACAGACTTTCATTAAGCCAAATAATAATAAGACGGCTGGACACTCTGTCTGGCAGAGACTCCTCATTCCCCACTGGATTACGGCTCATCAGTCGATGGAACTAAAGGAAGCAGAAAAAGAATAGAGGTCTTGTTTTTTCGTCTCTGTGCAGCGCTGATGGAGTTTGAATCTGGGCCAAACATGATCCAAGGATAAGACTCCTTGTTATCCTGACAGGGAAACTTGGGTTTGTAGGAAAAGTTGAAAGTAGTAAGCAGCTGCGGATGTCACATCCAGGCAAACTTCAGCTGATTGGATCAGACAGACAATCAGCAGAAATGATGCAGTGCAAGGAACCTGAATTTAATTCCTCTTTGTAATGATGTTAGCTCTTTCCAGAGCTCTGAAACAAGCATGCTAATCATAGAATCGGTGGGTTGGACTACAAACTGCTGACGTTACAGAGCGCTGTCACAGTCACACATGTGGACAGTTTAGATACAGTCACCTGTTTAACCAGTGCAAAAATGAGCTTTCAGAAGTACTACATACAAGATATTACAAACCTGTATCCAAGAAGATGCACTGTGTAAAATACCAAAATAAAGTTATTAATCATCTGTATGTTTATATCATCACAGACAGGATGAAAGGTGGATGTGGCTTCCATGACATCACCCACTGGTTTCTAAAGTCTTGCTCTGCAGCCTCGAGATGAACCTTTACACCATCAGCATGTTGGGGATTTGAAACTGGGGCAGATCTGACAGTGAAACGGCACACGCAGTGAGCATGTCCTGGATAATTCTGCTGCCTTTCACATAGAATAAGTAAACTGTATGGACTTAATGCTTGTTTAGTATGACCTGAAATGAGTGCCCGAGTCCATAAAGTCACCAAGGAACTCCTTAGAGAGGTCAGAGCAAAGGGTTGTTTCCCCATAAACTTCAGTAAAACTGGAACTCTTTCTGTGACCACATGTATCGCCCCCTGGTGGCCTTTAAAAAGAAGCCACTTCCAGGTTGGCTTCGCTTTTCTGACCTGGAAGCTCTGCTCAGTTTTGGTGCTGTGTAGTTTAGATGTTTCCCACTCTTTGAAGTTGGATTTTAGCTGCTCGGCTGCCCCTTTCTGAACTTTTTAAAAGTTTTGTACCACAAAGTTGGGATGTGAGTGATTAGCTGTAGACTCGGTTTAGTCAGTAGGATGAGCAATGCTCTCAGGGCCAGAGAGAGGGAGTTCGACATGCTTCTGTGATATATGGCTGTTTTTAAAAAAATCTTTTTGGACATTTTTACTGTTTTCTTGATAAATAATACTTTGGTTATTTCATTTTGTTCTGATTAAGTTTAAATTTGGCCTGCGGCTGCAAAGCCTCCAAGCAATCCATCAGAATTCGGACTGGACCAGTGGTTAAGAGGATGGATGGATGGATGGATGGGAAGATGGATGGATGGATGGGAAGATGGATGGATGGTTGGACGAATGGATAGATGGATGGATGGATGGATGGATGGATGGATGGATGATGGATGGACGGGTGGATGAATGTTGGATGGAGGATGGATGGATGGATGGATGTTGGCTGGATGGGTGGATGGATGGGAAGATGGATGGGAAGATGGATGGATGGTTGGACGGATGGATGGATGTTAGATGAATGCTGGATGGATGGATGATGGATGGATGGATGGACGGGTGGATGAATGTTGGATGGATGGATGGATGGATGGATGGATGGATGATGGGTGGATGGATGGATGATGGATGGATGGATGGATGGATGGACAGGTGGATGAATGTTGGATGGATGGATGGATGGATGGATGGATGGATGGATGGGAAGATCGATGGGAAGATGGATGGATGAATGGATGTTGGATGAATGTTAGATGAATGCTGGATGGATGGATGGATGGATAATTGGATGGATGGATGGATGGATGGGTGGATGGATGGGAAGATGGATGGATGGATGGATGTTAAACTGCCAGAAATGTATTTGGACATTTTTTTCAAATATTTTTGCTGTTATTTGAATGATGTATATGTAAAATCCTGAACTGAACCAAATATATAATGGATATGGGGCCTTACTGTCAAAAATTTAGTTCATGTCAATGTTATTTATATCGTGATAATCACAACAGCAGTTGCTTCAAGGCTCTTTGTACTATTGTATTGTCTTGACTTTATAATATAAAGAAAGCAGAGAAAACCTCAACAGTCAGATTTCCCTACTGAGCAAGTGCTTTGGCAACTGTGGGAAGGAAAAACTCTCTTTTAAAAGAAAGAAACCTGCAGCATAACCAGGCTCGGGGAGGAGCAGACATCTGCTGCAACCGATTGGGGTGATGGGAGGAAAAAAGGGTGGAGACATGCTGTGGAAAGCCTTTAAATCAATACCACTGGAAAAAGTGTTTTCTTAGGTAGGTGCATGATATATTTGAGTATAAAGAAAATTTTCCAACACAAGACTTAAAAGATGTGTCTGAGGATTCCTGGACATCGCCCTGATCCCAGCTCTGGACTGTTTTCTTGCGTGCGGCGACAGGGATGCAGAATCCTTGAATGTGGAGCAGATATTCACACAGCTCCAGCTTTTCTGACAGATCAGAGGGAGGCTGAGGACTGAGAGAGACTGCAGAAGTGTTGTCATCTCACGCACATACTCACTCCATGCCTCCTCCTCCTGCAACACTTACCTGCACTTCATATCCCACCACCATTGTGCTGCACTGCCATCAGCATGCCGGCGGTGTTTTACAAGAGCGACAGTGCGTGCTTGAGTGTGTGCACGTGCTTATGGGCATGCATACATGCCGGTGGCTGCATATGTATATGACTTCATTGGACGTGTGCTCACAGATATCTGAGGATGTAAACACATACTGAAGTTACACATGAGTCCTCCCGGCAGCAGTGAGGAATATATTTGCTCACAGAGGACGAAGAACAGCCACAGCATGATGTGAAGGAATGCACCAATAAGAATTGTGCATGTTGAGAAAATGATTGTAGATCTTTTTGTGTTGCGGTATTGCTCTGTGTCACCTCTTTGCTGGATTTTTTTCCTATTTCATAAGGACATGACTTTCAGACTCTATTTCACCTGCTGTGTTTTTTAGGCCTGCCAGTTTCCTGTCCAGTTACGTCAGTGTGTTGAGGTGAACCATGATTTAAAAAGCAGCCAGTGTCCAACGAAAACTCTGAAAGACCTTTAGAAAGCCCGAAGAACTGTTGTTCAAGCTCACTTTAAAAAATTAAAAGTCTGGCTCTGTGGACACAAAATATAAAGAAACTGGCGTTGGCTCAAGATTTGTGTGTATATCTTTCTTATATTATGACCTAAAAAGGTGAAATTAATTAAATATTTAGAATGCATCTTGGTCCAATGCCATAAATTGGTGGCATTTAAAAGTTGAGCTGATTACACACAGTTTGAAAAAAGGGAGTCTTCACCAATTCCAGGATCACAAAAAGAAGAGAAAGGAGTGGGAACAGTCTCATGGATGACTACAACCTCCAAAACTTCTCAGCACTTCTCTCCAGATGAATTTGATGCTTTCAGTATAGTACAGACAGCAGCTGTGCAACACTCTGCCAACAATCTCCTTCCACAAGGGCTTAAAACACCCTTTGGTAATAAATCCTATTATGGAAAATAACAGATGCTCTATTGTTAAGCAGTAAACCATCCACTACGACCTTGACCAAGGAAGAAGTGAGACTTACATGTAGCTCAGCACTGTGTTATTACTGAGTATTCTCCAGCTAAGGCTGATGTGGATACAAACGTGTGTGTGTGTGTGTGTGTGTGTCTGTGTCTGGAGATTACACTGACTTGGATAAAAAAGAGTGTGAACTCATGTTAGTGATAGATGATTTATCACAAAATGATAGACTGATACATAAACCTAAAACAGCCAATGAAACACTCTCCCTCCTCGGTAGCACACTTTTATTTTAGCACTTCAGCTACAGGTTTATGGATGCAGCTCATTAAGGCCTCAGTCACACAGGCCTAGAGACCAGTTAGCATCCATCCAGCAATCATTCCTCACTCAGGAAGTTATAAGTTCTGCTGCTCGTGTTAAACTGGTCACGTCAAAAAATCTCCTTGCAGCTGTTTTGGTCGCGAGCAGTTTGCTGCAGATCGCCATCAGTTTGCACATCTGAGGGAAAATTTTCTGCAAACACTTCGAATTACTTGGCAAAACTTGTAAGAGTGAGACATAGTCGGAAAACAGAGGGTGGCTGCCTTCAATGTAAAAGTTCTGTCTGTTGAAAACAGTCGGTTGCAGCACTAAAGCACAACTTTTATTCTGAAGGTGAATATTCTCCATTTTTGGTTTGCATCACTCTTTTTTAAGTTTCTCTACAGCTCAGGCAGCTTAGAGCTAAAATCAGTCAACATGGACTGGCATGAATTTTTGTGCAGGTATGGTCGTGATTAAAACACTCTTATTTGATTTTTCCCTGAGGCCATGTTCTGGGTTAATTCTGCCCTGCCGCTGGTGTGTTTAAAGAGTTTTTACCAAATGATTTTGAAGAGCAGGACCTTGTAGAGCTGTGCCGTGATTGGTTGATTACATTGACCCCTGTAATTCAAACCTGCTGAGTCAAAGTTTTCCACATCCACTGCAGCCAAAGTGCAATTAGATTTAAGTAAAGTGGACAGACCAAATCAAATTTCAGCAAAGCCTTTAATAAACATCTTGGCTCACAGATGAATGAACATACAGGAAAAGTTGACTTTGATGCACTCTCTGGAGACTCGAACCCACTCGGTTATGAATAATTTATTCGGTGTTGTCTACAGTCACAGTTTGTAACAATATGAAAAATCAGAAAAGAAAAAAAAATACTGATTCTCTCTTTCAAAACCTCGCACAGTCACATCAGTCCAAGGCCAAGCTGACAGAGTGGCATTAAGCCTATAAATACATACACGATACATTTATTTCAATCAAATTCCACTTAAGCACACTCTGTGCTCAACCATCAGAACCTCTATTCAGAGCGCCTCAGATCAAACTCATCCTGACAGCCAGCGCACCTCACAGACCAGGTGAGGAGCAGGTAAAGCATAAAATCAATGAATCAGGAAATAAAACAGGAACAAGAAAGAGAAGAACACCATAAACACCTGAGCAGGCCATTCCTCCAGGAACAGATACCAGCGTCCACACAGGAGGTGACTGGGAGCAAAGCAGAAACCAGACACCAGAAAGAGTCAGTGGCATCAGATTCAGTTGCTGAAATGAGAACAAAGAATACACTGACTGAATATTAGTGAGTGGTTAATAGATTACATTAAAGGATTACCTTGGCAACCAGAGGCTGGAATATCTGCTCGTGACCGACCCATCAGCTACAAAATGTTTGACAGCAGGTGATTCGCTTCCTGTAAACACAGTCTGACTCACTGCATTATGTATTGAACCGTGAATCGTCTTGAGAAATGAAATCAATATTGTAATATTGATAAAAGTTTTACTCTATTCACCTCCACTGTGTATATGTGTCGAGTTAAAACATGAATATGGGTACTAGTACTAACTATAAAGGAAACGTTGAAGTCTAGTCTAAGCTCTGGAGACCGTGTCGGTCTCCTGAACCCTAACTGGAACCCGGTTCCCTAACTGGGACCTGACATTTAAGACTCTGGGAACTCTATAAGGTCTCTCAGACATGATGGGGCCTGATTGTTTAGGACTAAACACAGTCAGAGGTGGGGATGGGTACCGGTATCTAACATAAACGGTAGTAACCAGACTGAAAAGCAGCGCACATTTCGGTGCTTTATTTCGGTGCTTTTTTTTTTTTTCATGACATGTCATACACTTTGGATTCTAGCCGATCATTTTACCTTTACAAGGATAGTAGGCGGGCCCAGGTACGTACGTTCTTTTACAGCAGAGCTACAGATTAAAAATGCCCAAGGCGAAGCGGTCAAAAGTCTGGCTGTACTTCACAGCAAAAGATGCAAACTCAGCAGCCTGCAACAAGTGCTTTAAGCCCCATGCCCCCGGTACCGGGAGCAAAAAGGAGGAGATCACGTTTAATCGGTTATAACACGGGGTGAGAAATATAAGTCCAGACGTGTGGTATCCACAGAAACCTCTGAATCTCAGCTAAAATGTCATATAAACCATTTCTACAACCAGCAAACTCAACGAAAACAAGCCATGATTAAACGAGCAGTTATGTAAACGCGCACAAATCCGCTAAACAAACAAGGCAAACCAGAAATTCTCCAGACTTCATGTAACCGGCTAAAAATAGGCTGGTTATCTTCCAGAGCTATCACCAGTTCCAACACCAAGTTTCACCACACTCTGACCAAAATTCACTGAATGAGCAGCAAAAGAAGACCACAAAAACACACCGCGGCGCAAATGCGCTAAGACAGAAATTGGCTTACCGTCCAGATTACCTCCATTACTTTCGCAGGTAGCCGGTAGCCACGTGATTATCAGCAGTTACCACGCCTACCTAGCCGCATCAGAGCAGTTTTCCCTCAACAACCTCCATTTTAGACCCACCTATAGACACGTGACTGGACAGACGGCCCACGTGGGTTTTGGCCTTGGAACGTCTGATTGGTTGAAGTAACGTGAACGTGGCATCGTTACTGTGACTCTATTGGCTCAAACAATTAAAAAGAGGTGTCAATCATGCAAATTGACCAAAAGAAACCAAAGTTACAGCCCCTCAGAGTTTAAAGGGCCATACTATGGGCTCAAAATGTGGTCATAAATATTTTGTACTTGTAAATCAGGATTTGTATGTGTAAAAAGAATTTGTGTGTGTGTAAAAAAGATTTGTATGTGTAAAAAGAATTTGTGTGTGTGTGAAAAAGATTTATGTGTGGACTTAGCTAAAACTAAAAGCCAAGGATCCAGAATTTGTTGCGCTGGCTGCTGAGCTCTGTGGGTTTTTGCAGCAGCTCTACCTGTACTAGATCCACCTGCTCCTTGTCGTTTCTATCTCTGACTTTATGTCCTCTACAAGAGTTTCTGGGGTTTTTTGCTAGTTCTTCAAATGTTCAATAAAAACATGTATGCTAATTCATAACGAAGAAAGCTTTGTAATGAAGACTGTCATTTCCAAAACACTGCTTCCCCCCCCCTCGCGGTCCGCAGCGCTGTTGAAAAGGCTGTGGAAGTCCCTGTATTAAGCACGTAGACCTGTGACACAAAAATCACCAAACTCGGACGACCACAGACTGTTTTGCTTCGTGGTGATGAAGGAAAACGCTGGGTTGGCATGTAAAAGGGCATTTATTCCCTTCAAGGACCTGCAGTTAAAAAAAAGCGCCCCTGCGACAGCCAAACCCATCTGTTCTCTGATTGGATTGTTACATTTGTGATTGACATGACATTGACCAATCAGATGAAAGGAAGAAAAATAGGGTCAAAATTCGTACTTGTAACTTGCAGGTGTTTTTTTGGCTAAGTCCACACACAAATCTTTTTTACACACACACAAATTCTTTTTACACATACAAATCCTGATTTACAAGTACAAAATATTTATGACCACATTTCGAGCCCATACCAGAGGCCAATTAAGCGCTCCATGCGCAGAAAAGGCCCATTACCATGTAAATGTGTGGTTAATTCTTCAAAAAAGTATTTTAAAAAAAAGCATTTTTAGGCATGTTAATAAAATTAATTAATTTCTGCTCTTAAATACCTAAAAAATTCAACTGGCATGGTGTCCAATTGTGTGCCAAAACTGGACGGTTTTGTACAACGTCTGGATATTCATGTATTGACAGCGCTGTAATTTTTCACTGTTTCACTTTAAAAACATAAATCTTTGCACAGATGATGTTTATATGTTGGTACGGTCCTTATCATTTTGCAGAAAAAAAGAGACCGCTAAAAATAAAAACATAAAGAGGTTTTTGGACAAAGTTTGTGTTCTCCATTCTTTAAGCACCGGTTCGAGCACCATTTGAGCACCGGCACCGTTTCAAAAGTACCGATTTGGCACCGGTATCAGATAAAACCTAAACAATACCCATCCCTAGTCAGAGGTAAGGTATAAAAAGAAAAAATAAACTTGTCTGGACATGTTCTTCGACTAGAGCAGCTCCTTATTGCTGAAATCCCTCTCTCAAGAACTAGAGAAGCTTGCACACCAAACAGATACTTTCTATAGAGATGAAAAGAAAAATCAATTCCCCCACAAACATGCCCTCATTTTACATCATCACCAAACCTCTGCCGTGTCTTTGCTCAGCAGGCTGCAACTTTGGGAGCCTGAGCTGCATGAAATAATGTCCCCAGTAATCCTTGGACTAGTCTGAAAAAAAAATTGCATAACCTAATAGTAAAGGAAGTCTTGAAACAAGATTATGAGCCGTGAAAACACACAGAAATCAGCCTCACATGTTCCAGGCGATAAACACGTTTAATCCTGTGAACTGGAGAGGAGAACTCGCTGAGATGTCCGGATGTCACAGAGTCACGGAGGCCTCGGCCAGCTCTGGAAGTGATCATATTTGAGGGCAGCGCAGCGGTTTGAGCCTGCTTCAAATAACCAAGTTTGCTGGCATCACATCTGAAAGGCCGCCTGAGGGGATGAGTCATCCAGAGATGGCTTTTTTTCCTTCATCCTCCTCCCTCGCTTCTCATTCCTCTTCTCATTCCTTGTAATCTGCTGCGCTCGGCTCGTCGTCGTCATTCGGCTTCCGGCTTACGTTGCTCGGCTTTGTGTTCAGTCGTGTTTGGCAATCAGAAAGCGCCGATCGATAATCAAACACTGCTTTTACGCTGATTGCCATCTTGAACTGAAGACAGTCGCGTTGCTGATGTTCGAGAAGCTGAGATGGAAATTGGTAATTGTAATTGTGATGTCTGCCACAGTCATTGGGATCGTTTACATCATCTCTTCACTCTGAAGCCCAGCTGTGGAGCAATTTGTCTTAATTTGTTTCTCTTCTCAGATTGATTCTTCTTTTGTTTTCTTTGATTGAATATCTCAAACATCTTCATTTGATCGTTCAGACGATGGTTATTGTTTGAGCCGAGGAAGAAATCACTTCCCCCTGTTTATTTCTTAAAAAAACGAGACATGAAAGTGTCTTTTTTCTTCTTTTTGCACGGGAACGTCTCAGATCAGACATGCTCGGCCTTGTGAAACAGGTTTCGGTGAGAGAAAAAGAACCCATCTATGCACCTGGCTGAAATGTTTATTTCCTGGTTTCTCATTGAACCGTGAAAAGCAAAAAGCTGTTTTTGATTAACTCCGATTTCGACTGTGTGTGGCAGAGCGGTAAAAATATGAGTTTCCAGAGAGAGAGAGAGCACATCCTGTACTGCGTTTAGATCAGGCGCACAGCAGCAGAGTCACTGAAAGAAAGCAGTACAGCGTCTGTCTGCACATCACATTATAGAGCGAGAAACTCTGCATCATAGCAGGAAATGAAGCATATGGAAACATGCGTCCATCGTTCATTTTTCTCTCCCCCTTATCAAATGTCTAGTAGATATAACTTTAAACCAGAGTTAAACCTTAGATTTAACCGATGCATTTCCAGGAATATTTAAATCTCTTTAGTCTCCTGTGTTTTTTCTTGCGTACACACAGGATGCAATCAAACATAATACTGTTTAAACATCCTATCAGAGAGCGTCATTCAGTCAGGCGTGCTGCTGTTACCTCACATTTCACATTCATTTACTTTAAGGCACAGCAGGCTGTTGGCCTTTGAGAGAGTCAGTAAATATCTGAAAATGATTTATTGCCTTTGTAATATGTTTCACAGCATCACGCACCGCAGAGTGTAACTGATTCCTGCAGTGAACAGTGCTTTGGTTAGGACTCCTCTCATCACGTGAGCGCGGCTGCTCCGCTGTATCAGAGATGCCCGGCACACGACGTCTCACTGCAGGTCTGTGAGACATCATGTTCTAAAACTGCAGTTTAGCAAGTTGAAATTAGAACTTTCAGATGCAGGAAGGTTTTTAGAAAGGTCTTGATGCATGCTCAATCATCCAGGTAGTGGGAGAAACGTTTCGTCACTCATCCAAGTGACTTCTTCAGTCTCAGCTGACTGCAGTTTTTAGAAAGGTTTGGACCGCTTTTCATTTTTCTTCTGTTTTTACTGGAGATGTTGTTTAAAATGTTTCCCGCCATGAATGAAAATAAATTTTTAGCACTGGCTGGAACAACCAGAAAGAACTGGAATGTTTTCATTCCCAGGTACTTACATTCATAACTGCTAATCCTGAATTATATTGTAAATAATGATTAGTAACTAATGAACTAACTGGCAGAGACATTGTTAGAAACTCATTCAAGCTTAATTATCACTAAATCGATTGTTCTTACGACTGAGCAGCGGTTATTCCTGACTGAACATTGAAACTTTACTGACTGATTGCGGCTCATTAGTGACTCACTGCACTGCTTCATTACTTTAATGATCTACTTCATTACAACATAGACATGTACACTTTAAAGCAGTACGTATAGATGTTTTGGTCACACAGAGGTAAGATGTACAATGATATGATGAATTTTTAAAAGTAAATTTGTATTTAATTTCCCTTAAACAATAATTAGACATGATTACACTAATTAAACACAGATAACTGAAAAAATAGATAAATCACATGTGTTACAGACAAGAAAGTAAGAGTCGTTTGATTCTGGGTTAACTTTCTTTATTTTACCGTTTGAAATCCTCGCTGACCTCTGAGGATCATCCTGTTTGGCTTTACGTCTGGTTTTATTCCCTGTCCCCAGCCTCTTTCAGACCTCTAATAGGAAGCAGATGACCCAGAGGGTTTAGCCCCCATAAAAAACCTGCTCCCAGGCGCTGAGGAGGGAGACAGTTTTTTATGGATGTGCAAACTTGTGAAAGTTGTTATGCTGAAGGAGTAAAGCGTGCCAACCCATTTCCTGTAACTGGAAGCAAAAAAGTTCAGTCAGAGTCTCCCTTGCCTTTCTGCCCTACCGACCCTGGGGATAATGTAGTGATGTCATGACTTTAAGTAATTTAATTTAATTTGATGTTTTTTCATGTAAAAACTGTTCAAAAAAGAAGCAAGTAATGTATGGATGATGGACCGATGGATGAATGGATGATGGATGGATGATGGATGGACGGATGAATGGATGGATGATGGATGGATGGATGATGGACGGATGGATGGATGGACGGACGGATGGATGGATGGATTGATGGATGGATGGATGGATTTTACGGATGAATGGATGGATGGATGATGGACGGACAGATGAATGGATGGATTGATGAATGCTCAATGGATGGATGGATGGACGGATGGATGGATGGATGGATGGACGGATGGATGGATGGAAATCTGGATCAGATTTAACATTTGTCAGCTTTCAGCTCTGTCACCACAATAAGATAAATACACTTGAACAATACCTCCAATAATAATGATAATAATAATAATAATAATAATAATAATAATAATGAATGGTAATGCCTTTATAGGGTTTCAAAGGCTGCTGGAGCTTCCTAAAGAACATAATTCAAGTTTTCTAAAGTTCATGTCTCTTTTTCCAGGATTTGTGATGCTCTTGTCACACCTTGTGTATTCATTTCTATTATGTCTATTCATAGTTTTAACATGTCACATCATTGTTGATAAACCATTGCTTTCCTTTCAGGTTTGCACCTAAAAAGTCCAGTGATGTGCTGAGATTTTACATATTTTTATGAACATAAAATCAAAATGTTTCCCCAAACTTATCTGATCCAGAACCAAACAGTCACTCCTGTGTGATTTATTAGCACCAAGCTGCAGCCGCTGTATAAGCATGTAGATCAGCACCACCTTCACCTCTGTTTCCCACAGGTCACTGCTTTTTACAGCCAACACAAATTAACTGGACACCAGGCTCATCAGCTTTAATATCCATCGAAGCCAGCGGCGTCCAGGCTGCCTGAGGCACTGATTCCTTTGCTGCTGGACCACTGTGCAATAATTTAATTCAGCACGACTCAGCTTACCTCACATCAAATTTAATCAGGTAGAAATCTGAAAGACAATGTGATATTATTTTCAAGGAATTCAACTGGAACCAGAAACACAATGTTAGATGAATGTCTGCATTTAATTAAAGCCACAATTGTGGTTCAACCTTGACCAGAGTGCTTCTTGCTGCCTCGAAACAGCGACAGATGGAAGTTTGAATGTGAACACCTGTAAAGCCCACCATCCACCCTAACCTCCTCCTGCTCAGTCGGATGTTCATAAGTAGCAACCAGCAATTATCCTTTATTTAAACACAAATGTAGCTGTGAAAGAAAAGCTCTGTAGTGTATAACTGTCTATGAGGAGAGCTGTATAATATGACTTTCACTTTGGCGTCACGATTTTTGCCATGTCTCTGGGCAGTTATTTTGAAATTGGGTACAATGAATCAACAGTAAAATCAAATTTATTTATTTATTTTTAAAAATGCTGGTTTTACTTTTGATTTGGCCCCAAAATATGGTTATAAAAGCTTTTTCCACCCAAAGCTGTACAACATTATCATTCATGGGTCTACTCAGAGGAGCAATGCATCGCTGCTTTTTTCATCAGAGCAACTGTTAACATAATAATTCATGTTATGGATACAGTTAGCCAAGACAGCTATAAGCACACTGACCTACATCTCTGCTGCTGTAGCCAAAGGGTGAAATATGACTGCCACCAGCTGACACTGTGAATACTATGATGCTGTCACTGTTCCAACATGAAAATCTGTGATTTCCTCAGTTTGTAATGTTGATTCTGACTATAAATGTTTCAGTGATGTCTTTGATGTCTCTCTGATTCAAAGCCAACATCAACGCAGTGTCAAAAATGACAGCTTGGACGTTTGTTTAAAGAGCGGTCGAGCATGAGGATTTGTTTATTCATCTGCTCTACCAGAGTAAACCTCCATTCACTGAACTTTCATTCAGTTGTTGTGTCTGTTGGTCTGTTTGGTGTTTGAGCTGCAGGCACCGAGGACTCGGAGCAACACGGAGTGAAGCTGAATGAGTTTGATTTATGAAGAGCAGAGTTTTTGGGGTCTATTCTGTTGATCTGTATTCACTAACATTGAAAATGGATCTTTTTTACAGAGACTATGAAAACTGGACGTAGCCTCTGGGTCTGGACGAAATGCCCCTCTGCCCACTAATCTTGTTAAACTTTCACTCCCCTCTCTTTGCTCATTGATCGCTAATATCTTACACTCCTCTCTTATCTCTGGTTCCTTTCCATCCTCTCTTAAAACTGCAATGACAGCTCCGATACTGAAAAAGAATGGTTCACACCCTACAAATTTAAACAATTTCAGGGCGATTTCAAATTTGCCTTTCTTAGCCAAAATTCTGGAAAAGATAGTGGCTGCACAGGTTCATAGACACCTCACTGGAAACAACTTGTACGAACAGTTTCAGTCTGGCTTTCGTTCATTTCATAGAACAGAAACAGCTCTAATAAAAATCACAAATGATCTTCTACTTGCAGCTGACTCTGGACTCATCACCATCCTCATTCTCCTTGACCTTACGGCAGCTTTCGATACTCCCACCACACTCTTCTTCATAGATTAACATCTATTGGCATCAATGTTACAGCACTCGCCTGGTTTACCTCATATTTATCTGGCCGTTCACCGTTTGTTCAATTACTCACTCAAAGATCACGATCTATTCCAGTTAACTCTGGTGTACCCCAAGGCTCTGTCCTGGGTCCTTTACTTTTTATGATTTATCTCCTATCCCTAGGTAATATTTTCAAGAAATATAACATCCAATTTCACTGCTATGCAGACGACATCTTATCTTCCAAACCCACAGCTACTCTCCCACCCACATCCATTTTTGATTGTTTAAGCAAAATCAAGGTTTGGTTTACTCGTAACTTTCTAACTTCTTTATCGTGGTCATTGTGAACAAAACATATAGTCCATTTTGTAAACTTTGTCATTCTTAGTGTGATTTTCAGGCTAAGCTCACACTGGCTAAAGTCAAACTTTATACTGTCTGTGTTCATGACTGATAAAGTTGGATTTTTGTTTAGTTTTTCATCTTCTGGAATTACACTGCTTTTAATTCAATTCAATTCAATTTTATTTATATAGCACCAAATCACAACAAAAGTCGCCTCAAGGAGCTTCATAGGTACAGAGAAAAACCCAACAATCATATCACCCCCTATGAGCAAGCACTTTGGCGACAGTGGGAAGGAAAAACTTCCTTTTAACAGGAAGAAACCTCATTACAGCCTACGTCTATTGCAGCATAACTAAGGGAGGATTCAGGGTCACCTGGTCCAGCCCTAACTATATGCTTTAGCAAAAAGGAAAGTTTGAAGCCTAATCTTGAAAGTAGAGATAGTGTCTGTCTCCCGAATCCAAACTGGAAGCTGGTTCCACAGAAGAGGGGCCTGAAAACTGAAGGCTCTGCCTCCCATTCTACTTTTAAATACTCTAGGAACAACAAGTAGACCTGCAGAGCGAGAGCGAAGTGCTCTAATAGGGTGATATGGCACTACAAGGTCATTAAGATAAGATGGGGCCTGATTATTTAAGACCTTGTATGTGAGGAGCAGGATTTAAGATAAGATAAGATAAGATAAGATAACCTTTATTAGTCCCACACATGGGAAATTTGTTTTGTCACAGCAGGAAGTGGACAGTGCAAAAATTAAATAGCAAAAATTAGAATACAATAAGAATAAAATACTGTACACAACTGTACAGAATAGAATAAAATAAAATACTATATACAGTAGAATAAATAGATTAAAATATACAATAGGATAAAAATAGAATACAAATGCTTTTTTGATTGGGCTTAAAGATTACACACACTTCAACAGTGTGTTTCTCGTCTCTCACCCCTAACCAGTCATGGCAGGTAGCTGCGCCTCCCTGAGCCTGGCTCTGTGGGGATTTGTTCCTGTTAAAAGGGAGTTTTTCCTTCCCACTGTTGCCAAGAGCTTCCTCACAGAGGTCATCTGATTGTTGGGGTTTCTCTCTAATATTGTAGAGTCTGTACCTTACAATATTAAATACCTTGAAGCGTTGTGATTTGGCGCTATATAAATAAAACTGAACTGAATTGAATATGAAATACAACTGTACATGTAGATGAAGCCAAAATGTCACATCACAGTGAGATGAGGCTTGAAAAAATGACTACAGCAGTTATTCATATATGTAAATTCAATGAGGAGAGGTTGTTTGGGAGAACTGATCATGATTCAATTAAGTTAATTGAATCCATACACAGTCATAGGAGAACAGGGTCCCAGCAGTGATAAGAGTTAGGACAGGACGTCCCAGAGCTAAGACGCTGGCGATGGTGAAGATGAAGGCTGAGTGAGCAGGATAGGGTGGAGATGAGAAGGAGGTGCTTACACGAGTGAAAGTCTGAAAGCCAGAATGATAGAAGAGCACTGAGATTTAAAGCACACAGAGCGGAGGCTGATTGGGTCGCAGACTGCAGAAAATGATTGCACCAGAGTAATGAAGCCAGTGTTGAGTTTGACAAGGTGAGAAACATGGGAGCGACGTAAAGGATAGACTAGCAGCCGAACGCTGGCAGATGAGCGATTACACATCTTCCTTATTGAACTTACACAGTGACCTTCACTTCCAACACAAAGCAAAAGTCAATTTTTCATAAGACTCCCACACCTGGGAGTCTATGTTCAGCTATAGTTTGCTACAAAGTGAGTGACCAAATCTAACCCAAAGATGAATCATCGGGCATTTTAAATATAACTGCAGGTCGTCAGGATCCAGAGTGCTCCTTAATCTCTTTAGGTTTGTTTTGCAGCTCATTTGTAAATCCAATGCAACAGACTTCTTTTATCTTCTAATAGATTTGAAGCCGTACTTCATGAAGGCATGTTTACATAAGGACTGCTCTGTTTTATCTCCGGCCCGTCTCTTCTGTCAGCAGCAGCACCATTTCTCGACCTCCCAGGCTGGATGCTGTCAGGTTGATGTATGGAGTCTCTGAGCGCTCACACGCTGTGTCACATGTCGTGCGTCCGGAGCATCACCCAACCCTGATGACTCTGAAGCTTCCTCCCGTCTGACCGGCACGGCTGACAAAACACGTCGACTTCAGAATCCCGTCAGTCTCCTCGACTGTCGCCGGGTCTCCCTCTCCAGCTTCCTGCCAAATCAGAGAAAATTTGCTTCAAAATAAGAGCTGAGCTGACAAAGCGTCAGTAAAACCAACCGAGCGCATTTTTATGATCACCGTAAACGTTCTGACTTCAAGCTGTTGGAAACCTTCCTCTGAGAAATGATTGCATCCGATTATTTCTGCATTGCTGCACGTTCATGCTGCCAGCCTCCTGTTCCATAGAGGTCTACTCTAGATCTGGTGTCTGGGGAGGCCGCTCAACTCGCCGTCATGTTTGTGAAGCCATGTCGGATAAAGTGACGTGTGCTTTGTGACATAGACCGAGTTCACGGATTCATGCTGTTGATGCCAAAAACTGTCCAGTTTTGATGCATTTGAGTCCACTGAAGCCTCAAAACCTGATGTGCTGTTGTGCAGTGGTTGAAGCCCTCGGAGTACCTCTGGGTCTGAGTCCTTCATGGCTACCCTCCCTTTGTGGCTAAACTTGGCTGACCCACCTTTGTGCCTGCCTACTCTGCATCCAACCCTCCAACCTGACTGTCTTCCAAATAGATTTAATATAAAACATGGACATAGCTAGCGTAGCCTCACCTGATGGTTAGCGAGGTCACACCTGAAGCTGGAAACATCTGCCGTTTTTTTTCTGTTCTGGCTCTAACCGACAAACCGATGGGCACAAAGACTCAGCCAATCACAATGCAGACCCACCAGAATCTTAGATTGATTCATCCTCCATTGTGAGCAGATTTTTAAAAATAAGCACTTTGTTCTATTCAGTAAGACTTGTTTTTGCCAATGGAAGCCAAACTCAAAGATTCATCTTCAAGCAGAGAAGTCGCCCCCTGCTGGTGGTTCCACAGTAACATCACTGTTCAAACTCTGAAGCTTGAGCCTGTTGTCCTCCTGCCTGCTGTCATCCAGCAAAACTCTAACCTGCAGGTGATTAATATGAAAACTCGGGTCAGACTTTCTTGACTAAATATGCTAATAATTCTGAAATAATTCTTCCTCTTCCCATTAAATGTAGTTATGGCAAAAAACAGAAGTGAAGCCAAACAGTCGATTCAGAGTCCTGTGCTGGAGCAGAGCTGGAGTTCATGTGGCTTTCTGCTGCTTTCTCGGCCTCTACTGTAGCCTTCCACATATGGACAGAGGAGGGTGGAGAGTTTGCTCTATCGAGTTGCACAGAGTCCAAATATTGTAAATGGAAAAAAACAGTTGTCTTCAGTACAAAATGTCATCTGAAAAATGCATTTTGGTTTTTCCATATAGCCTTTTAGAAAAAGTGCTGTAGCTCACGATAACTGCAGAACAGGCAAAGCTAATAACATCAATTTTATTTTATAATATATTTAAAACACATTTACACATATTTTCAATATTTACATTGGTATTTATTTGGTTATTTACAGTTAGTTAGTTATTATAAAGTTTATACAGTCATGGTAACGTAACCCTTCATGCATGTGTGTAGCCAAGTTTGTAGCCTCAAGTGTTTGAGATCAAATAAAATGTGTGTCTACGTAGTTTTATCCAGCTGTGTTTGCCTCCGTGTGTGTGTGTGTGTGTGTGTGTGTGTGTGTGTGTGTGTGTGTGTGTGTGTGAGCGAGTTAATGAGCAGCTATTTTCAACCCTCTCCAGGACAGGATGTCGTATTTGCTGCCACTTCACGGTGGCGGGTGACACACATCAAATCAACACACACAGAAATGGACCATTAATGAGCCTTCCAAAATTCAGGCAGCACTTCTGATGTGTCGCTGGGTCTGTGTGTGTGTGTGTGTGTGTGTGTGTGTGTGTGTGTGTGTGTGTGGGAGAGCTTCAGTGTAAAAGCCTCCGGGAACAGCAAACCTTCCTTGAACACCAACAGCCTTTTACAAAAGCAAACAGGATTTAGTGCAAATGAAAAGCTGCTGTGTGATTTCACTCGATGTTCTGAGCTCGTTTTAGTATCTTTACTCACATCGACCTCGAGTGGCAGCTGCAGGCGGGGAAAACGCTTAACAACATACCGTACAGTCAGCTGTTCAGAAATAAACTCATCCAAACACCTGTACTGTCTGCTCTAATGCTGAAAACTCCTCTTGGTACTGAGGTTTATCTGCACCATCAAAGATATTTACCTGGACTGGTCAGATATTGTGTTTTTGTTTACTGTGCCATTCTTACTAAGTACAATGGTCGTATGTATAAATGAAATTCCCCTTTAAGCCAAAAACCAATTAAAGGAATTAATCCCAAGGTATAACTGATAGAGTCAGTCAGCTGTTATCGCCATGGTTGCTGTTTCTAAGAGTTTTCACTTAGAAACAGCAATAAAATTACACATAAAATTACACTGCAGGCGTCTTACTGCCATAATTCACACAGGAGTGCAGTTTCAGGTTGTTCTCACTCCCTCACTTTGAGTTTTGTCAAATTTTCTGCTGCCACGAATTAGATTTTAGAGCCTAAACCCAACCGAATACCTCTCCCATCTCAGCCTAAACAATTTTCAGTAAATAAGCTCTACCAGTTTGTTTGGATAGACCAAGTAGATTCTAATGTCCAAATCTAACCACAGATTTCTGGTACAGGAGCTACAGCAGCTCATTTCTTCAACTCATGCATATACAGGCACCAAAAACTATTTAAGTGTAATCATCAAAAAATGCTCGTATGCCTGAGGAATGAAAAACTCAATAACTATCAGGTTGGGTTTGAACTGAACGGGCTAATATCATGATTATGAGGGGAAACCTTCGTGTTTTTTTCCTGCAGGTTAGATTTGTGTTGTGATGGTTCGTTTAATTAGTGCAATGACACAACATGTCACGCCTCGGTGTTCCCCGGACGAGCTGGAGGAGGTGGTCGGGGAGAGCGAGGTCTGGCCTGTCCCTGCGACCCGACCCTGGACAAGCGGGAAAAGATGGACGGATGGACACGACATGTCCCGGGTTCATCACCACTATAGCTGGTATGGATGTGATCTGATGCTTTGCTTTGGGAACTACTTCAGAGTGCACTCTGCTTGAACCAAGTCACGCTGCTCCTGACGGCGTGCTGTACTGTGTGTTTGTTTTTGGAAACCACGAAACATAAACCACCGGATGAAGCGATGAAGTGGAGGAATCCTGCACACTGCAAGAAAAGTCTCGTTCAGCCGAGTCTTAAAAAATTCATTCATTGAAAACAACAAATAAAATGGTCTCATTACCTCATGTGTTAAAATGCAAACATTGAGAACTTGAATTACAAACACATAAAGCAGACAAAGACTGATTTTAGGACTTGATACAGACACAAATAATTTGGTAAGATGGAGATTTTTGCATTGATGTAATGACCTAATGTATGCAGAACCCCACCAATCCTCTGATTTACAGCTGCAGTCCACATCTGGATGAGCTTCCTTGTCCAACTTTACATTTATCATCCTCATGAATCCAAACAATAACGCAATAAATACTTTCTTTGGTATTAACCTGATGCTGAACTTTACACCTTGTTGACCTGCAGTTCACTTCGACACTCACTTCAGCCCACGCTGTGGGTTCCATGTCTGTGACACATCGTGAGTCACAAAGGTTGAGAAACCGGGGTTGTGGTATTTTTTGCAGTGTGGGATGAAGCGAGGCAGAGCCAGCCCGGCACGGTCGGCGGCTTCGACCCCGCGCTCTATGATTAAACTGACAGTTGGGATGTCGCAGAGCGCCAAAGCACTGCTATCGAAACTGTGAACCGGCTGCCATAATTAACGGCTTCGGCTGCACGAGGAACAGCGTGCCAGAGCAGCTGAGACACTCACAGTCAGCGGCCTGATGTCTGTGAAGCAAACTGTGAGGACAACACTGGTTTTGCTTCTCTGTATTCTGAACTCTGATCTATGCATTAGGAAAATATCATTAGGAGTAAATGTGGCGCGTTACAGAGCTCTGCAGCTCACTGGTCTCTGGCCTTAAAAACACACACCTGTTTTTACCATCAGCAGCAGGTCGTCACAGTCACGGCTGGCGACACCTCGTTTAATCTGAAAACAGTGCTCTGTGTTTTTGCTGTGGCTTCCTGTAAAACATGTTTCATGAATGTGGGCAGGTCCAACAAACTAAGTGCACGTTTGTGTGTGATGCAGAAATTTAGACTCTTGCTTTCTGGCACACGTTGCACACTCCTCGTGTAAAATGATGACAAAAGTTTCACATGTTGTGAAAAATATCAGAGGAACTAAAAATAGCCCCAGAAGAAGTTCAAGAAATCGCAGCCACACTCAGAATCTCCAGTACGGACAGGAAAAAAGGGGTAATTTCCTCTAACAGCTGTTAGAATTATAAATAGTTCCACCAGGCCAAAATCACCCATTCACAGGGTTTACACAGACATGAGTCAGAACAATGTTCAGGGACAAAGTGAAAAAAGATTCTTTGGAATACAAACAAAAATATAACCTGAACAAAAGCATTCACTGCCTTTGCTCAGTACTTTGTTGTTGGCAGCAATTACAGCCTCAGGTCTTTTTGAGTGATGCTACAAGCTTGGCACACCTGTTCTTTGCAGAACCCTTAAAGCGCCCTCAGGTTGGATGGGGAGCGTCAGTGCACAGCCATTTTCAGATCCAGAGATGATCCAGAGATGTTCAACCAGGTTCAAGTTTCAACCAGTCCTGAAACCATTCCATTGGCTGTGTGCTTAGGGCTGTCGTCCTGTTGGATGAAACGTCACTGCAGTCTGAGGTCCACTGCTGCATTCATCTTTCCCCCGACCCTGACTAGTCTCTCAGTTCCTGATGTAAAGAAACATCCCCGCAGCATGATGCTGCCACCACCATACTTCACTGTGGGGATGGTACTGAGCAGGTGAGCAGTGCCTGGCTTCCTCTGCTTGGCATTCATGCACGCGTCATGTCGAGAGGTTTGTCTGGAGTTCAGTCTTTGCTTCATCTGCCCACTCTTCCATCCAGGCCTGGCAGGCGGAGTGCTGCAGAAATGGTTGTCTTTCCGGAAAGGTATCCTCTCTCCAGAGAGGAACACTGGAGCTCTGTCAGAGCGATCATCAGGGTCTTGGTCACCTCCATGACTGAGGCCCTTCCACCCTGATCGCTCAGATTGGCCAGACAGCCACCTTTAGGAAGAGTCCTGGTGGTTCCAGACCTCTCCCATTTACAGATGATGGAGTCCACTGTGCTTAATGGGACATTTAATGCTGGAGACATATTTCTTCAGCCTTCCCCAGGAGGTCTAGAGGTGGAGGCCACTGGTCAGGAGAATGCTGCACGTTGTCCTCACCCTGTGAAATAAATGAGCTACTAGAACTATGCTGTGCTATGACTATGACTATACTACTTTGCAATGACTGCTGCCTCTGTGTGGGGGTGAAGTGTGTGTGCTGGCAGCTCAGGCACAACCCAAGCATCTCCTTCAACTGCAAATGAAAGACTTTACATGTGATGACGTTTGCAAATAAGCAGTTAGTACTTTACTACTACACCACACACACCTTGGAGAGACAAAAGACGGGAGCTGTCTGCTTCTGGAGCTGAATGAGCACCTCCTTCGATACCCTCTGGGGTACTGGGCACCGCGCATTAGTAGGAAGACCAAGCTCCTAGTTTTTGGACAAATTAATTTCAGTCCTTATGCAACCGGGTCACAAATTACATATTGTTATAATTACACAAAATGCGTTCTAAACCCCAAACTGTTCCTGGTATACCTGATTTTTAGGACCTCCGAGCCTGTAATTATCTTCATAATCAGTTAGAGCCCCTCTTCATCCTTTTCTTCTTCTTTGGTGCAACCCTAAAAATTTGGGGTACCCTTTTAGCCTCTCCTTTTTTCTACAATTCCCCTGTGGGAGAGGTTGGTGTCATTTCTTTTCCAACACTAATTATATCTTTATCCACCCTGATGTTTCTGATTGTGTGTTTTAGTTCATTGCTGTCATCATTACGCCTGTCTTTACTAGATGCTGTGAATGTGTGGTACATGTGTGCCACGTATGTGTATAGGTGCTGTTAATGCTAGTGAGAACAGATCAGTCTTGCTAGCTTGGAAGTTGTGGTGGGTTAAGCTAACTCTCGTCCCGACTGTTTATATTTGGTTATTACCTGGAGGTCTTTCTTTTCACCTTTCATTGTCACACAACGCAGGAACACACCAGTTACATTTATGCATTCTTTTTTTGCTAACACTTCTTGCCATCTTTGCAGCAACAGTGTTGCATTTTCTGCTAAGATTTTTTAAATATTTCTCATAGCGCTCCATAATAACCACTTGTTCCTCTTAGCTGAAACAAGCTCCATGAGTCAAACGAGAGCTGGGTTAACAGAAAGTTGATAACCACCATCATGTATCCAGTTACCTCTGATTCCAGTTTCAGGTTTTGTTGACTATGTTGAATTTTACTTGTAGTTTATCCCTCTACTCTCATTTTCATCTCTTGTCAATTACAAGAGATGAAAATGAGAATACAGTGCGTCCCAGGGTGGCTGTGGCTACAATGTAGCTTACCATCACCAGTGTGTGAGTGTGTGTGTGAATGTGTGGATGACTGGATGTGTAAAGCGCTTTGGGGTCCTTAGGGACCAGTAAAGCGCTATACAAATACAGGCCATTTACCATTTACACCATCTTGATCACCTCCTGTCATGTGTTCTTGTTCAAAGCCTCTGGTTGTTCTCCTTCACATGCAGCTCTGATTATTGCAGTGATCTTGTTTTTTTAGCTACAATGAAATTTTATTTCATTCTTCCGTCCTTGTGTCTTGCGTCTGGGTCCTCTCTACACCTCATAACCTGACACGTAGGCTCTCTGTACTGACTATTTGCCTTTATGCCACCAACTACAAGCGAACTTCAGATACCAAAGCTTTTGAGAAAAAAACTCTAGTGCCCTGCATACAGGTTCTGCAAACTTCCTCTTAAATGTAAGGTTTCACTAACTTCTTCCAGCCAGAATTGTACGTAACTGCTTAAAGTATAGATATATTTTATGAGAAAACAACACAGAAATGCTTTTAACAGATTCAGAGATTTAAAAAAATATATTTTCAGCCACACTTCATCGTCCTCATCTATTACCTACTGGTTTTCATCATAACTGCAGCAGTCAGTGTGAACAGTCATCGCTCTACATGGACTTGCTGTGGACCTGAGTTGTGTTTCGTTATGCAGCACCGAATAAGCACAAGCACAATTCAAGGTCACACCTGTAAATATTGTCTCTGGAGCCGGGCAGGTTTCTCCACCAGCTGTCACTGTATAATACTAATCATCACCTCACTTCAGAGTAAACCACAGACTGGAAAAATAAGACGAAGCGCACGTCCAATCGGCACCAGGGCGCGTCGCAAACATGCAAAGTGTGCTCTGCTTTGGCCTGCGTGTAATCACAGGCGGCTGACTGAAGCTCCTTCACAGGATTTCTGGGAACTAATATGGAGCAGCCGACTGTGTCCTAACACAGCTTTAATCATCAGTTTAATGAATTAAAATGTGATGTTTCTGCCTCGCTGCTTCAGCCCCGATTTCATTTGCTGTATGGACAACAGCAGATTAGTAAAAAAAAGCGTTTCACAGCTCAGACTGGATTCCCTCGCAGTCCAAACTCATATTTATACACACTCGATGTATATAAATGAATGCAGACTAATAAAAGATTTTCATTAGAGTTACAAAGGCGGCTTTTGTTGTGTCTTCAAATCAAACTGATATGATTGCAATTCTGTATTTCCCCTATCCCCCAACCACTCACTGAAGACGGCTGCTCCACCCCTGGAGCCTGGGTCTGCTGGAGGTCTCGTCCTGTTGAAAGCAGGCTTTTGATTCCAGCATCAGAAGGTGCTGATTGCTGGAAGTGTTCTCTTGAATTTTGTGACAAATTGACTTTACAGTTGTTGAGGTTTACTTCTTCTTGACCTCACCGATCCGTTTGATATCAGCTGGAGAAGAAGAGTCAGATGAGGCTGGAGTATTTTTCATCAAAGCTTTATTACCAATGCGCATTGGGAGATCTCACTACATGCAGCCACATCAAGTGGATCTGAGGAGCTTTCCTCATACACACACCTATATAGAGTAAGCGGAGGGGCTCCCCTGTGTCACCCCTATTCAGTAGTTTTCCACTGTCCTCCCCCAGGCTTGTAACTGTGGCTTCCTGTTTATGTGGCCGAGGTCAGGGTTCAAAAACTTAACCTTATTCTTGAGGGCTTTAAGGTCACATCAAATGCTTTGAGAATAAAAGTCCACTATTGTCCTTCAAACAGGGGTTGACCACGTCATCCTAACAAATCACAATCACCAATCATTTCCTGATCTTCTGATCTCCAACCGCCCCCTATTATCTAAGCATACTTGGGCATACCCGTAGTTTTAATGTAGATTATAGGGCACATTGATCCTCACGCTCACTGATGTCGAAATTTATATCACAGGGACCCTGGCGAAACGCCAAGTATAAAACTCAGTTGGTGGCTTTTAAGAGTATTTCCAGATTCTGGATTCACAGCGGTGCGACTTTGCTTCATGTTTGGACACAGCTTTTTATGGCACAACACATCAGGTTGAATATGGACAACATAAGGCTTAGGTTTGGATCAAGAGTGAAAACGACTGTAGTCCACAACAGTCTGACAGTCGTGTAAGTCCAACATAATGAATGAAAACTGCCAACTGTGAAGCCTCTGACAGGAAATCTGGCACCAGAATTGGTCTGTACTGATCATCAAAAGAATGAACAAAACTTCCAGGAGAAGCCAGAAATCTAACCTAACCTCAAAACCTAACGAAGGCACAACAGGAAAACAAAGCAGGCACATGAGTGTGAACAACAGACAGTCTGACAAAGAGGAAGACAGAACAGGGGACAGGTGAGATCAATCAGGGACAGGTGAAGGACAATTTGGGCCAGCAGTCACGAAGAGGGAAGTAATGGAGACAGGCCTAAACATAAGATACGAGCAGGTAGAAGAGGAAGAAGAGGAAGAGGGAACAAGCACAAGAAAGAAAATCACCTTATAATAGAAACTGGGTCATTTAATACATTCAGCTTATACAAAAATAAAAGACACTGTGTGATATTTCCTAACATGAACTGTCTGCATTTCTTCTTCTTGTTTTTTTCTTTAGACAACTAAAGAAAAAATGCTGTGGGAGAGAAAATGTTTAGTCTCTAGTGCACGATCGTTAGATTTGTTCATGCGTCAGATGACATGAAAACAGTCAACTAACTTTTGCAAAAAGCTCTTAACAATGTAAAAATAATGCCTGGATATCTCCTTTATTGCAGGACTGTGCAGAATGTGAATGAATGCTAGAAGTGATATTGCAGGTTTGTGGAGGTAAAGCGAGGAGGGAGCCGGGTGAGTAGACTGTCTAGACTCCTGGCTGTGTCCATATATAAGCAGTGACCTCTGTCCTGATAACACACAGACAGCAGCTGCAGGGATTTGGCTCATTCTGCTTTATCAAAAACTGTCAGTAGGAAAGTGTATTATATTGTGACGAGCTGGATGTGATAGAGACCAGTGCTTAACCCGAAGCTGTGATAGTTTTAGCATCCTTGGGTTTAAACGTTGGTTTATAATCAATGCTAATGATAAAACTCTGAGTCCAAACCGAGGAGAAAGGTGGGATTTAACGTTTTCTGTATTTCTGGAAGTATTGTAGGGATTTTTATGTTCTAAGGATCGTGTTTGTTTGTGCTCATTGTTTCTAGTTTCTGTTTTATGTCTAAGGCTACGTTCACACTGCAGGTCTTAATGCTCAATTCCGATTTTTTTATCAAATCCAATTTTTTTGTCTGCTTGTTCACACTACAAATAAAATGCGACAGCAAACGCGCTCTAGTGTGAACGCTCAAAGCGGCCCGCATGCGCAAAAGAAGACGTCACACACAACGCGCTCTGTTTAGACCCAGAGCAAACAGTGTTGTTTGACTGATGGCCCTTAATATAAAGACTTCGGACTTTACGTTTCCCAGGTTTTGCTTTAAATTATTTTGTTATTTACATAATAATGTAAATAACCTAATAATGATCCTTATTGCTGTTTTAGAGGAGCGGTCCTTCAAAGGATAGCTGCAGATTTCTGTCAGAATCTGCAGATTATACAGTACAAATAAAATGTTCACGTTGTCTTCCCAACAGTTTCACTGACATCTACACTGGATGGCCAGGAAGCGTTCGCGATGTCTTCTCCGGCGCTGATAATTGGCGTCTGTCTTGTGTCAGTGACGTAAAAGATGGATTTAATGCGACATGACCGTTCAAACAGCAGTCGCTTTCTAAAACATCGGATATGTATCGGATTCAGTACCACATACGAAAGTGACCCAGATCGGATTTGAAAATATCGGATTTGTGCCGTTCACACTGTCATACCATGATCGGATATGGGCCGGATAGGGTCAAAGAAGTCGGATTTGATGCGCTTTCGCCTGCAGTGTGAACGTAGCCTGAGTTGCTGTGTTCAGTCTGTCATTGTCTTAATTAGTTTCAGCTGTGTCCAGTTACGCTTATGTTTCCATTTTCCCTGATTAACCTCTGAATTTATTTAAAGCTTCAGTCTGTCTTTGTTCTCTCTGACTCATATTGCAAACCTGTTCTCATCCATAATGTGATCTCATCTTCTCTGTTTGTTTTTCCACCTCCACAGTTTTTATATTTTCTCGGAAAGTTCATGTGACATAAAACACTGCTAAATTAAACGTATGCACCTACTCGCTGTGGTAAGGGAGCAGTTAAAGGTAGCTCACCATACTTCCCACAATTAGTGGTGTTTTCAGTTGATGTTTGTTTGTTTTAGAGTTTACATGAGGGTAACTCCAATGACAATAATACACATGGTATTTAAGTTATTCTATAAAAACTGTGGCCTCTCTGTGTGGTCTGGTTATTTTTCATTCATACAACAATGTTGTCATAGTGTGACCAGTTGGTAAATTTCAAACTTATCAAACTGACACTAAATAAAACATATTTAGCATTATGTGCATAATTATCTTTGTAGAGATTTCTCCAACCTCAGAGTCTGTAACATCCAAAGACTGTGCTCTGTCAGATGTATGAGAGGCCTCTGGATGAGAATCCTTTGCCTTTTCTTGATCTCCTGTATTGAAAACATTGTCACTATACAATATGTTCATTAGTGCGAGCAAACATTGTAGTTCCACATAGTTTCAATGGTACTCAAACGGGACCACGTGCCGCAGTCAACAACCCATGTAATAGACTTTTTCCTGTTGTCAGATTTGTTAGCGGTCTCTAAATTCACCTGAAGTTAGACTCCACACTACGCTCATTAAATGACTGACCAGTGTGGTTAATGTTAAAGTGACCACACGCCTCCCACAGAAATGAAGCGTTCAGATGGTCACAGCAGGAGGCGAAATGAGAAACCGCGAATAACCCGAACTGTGTGTGAAAGTCATTTATTGTGATTGATGCATTAGCTGCACTGATCCTTTAATTCTGTTTCACAGCCCAGTTATTTTTCAAGACCTGACGGAAACACCCCCCCACCCTACCTCAACCACCTGCCTACCCAGAATAAACTCCTCATCCTCACCACCCCCTCATCGCCTTCATTATCCTGCTCATGCGTGTCTATTCACACACACTCTGTGTGTTTTGATAAATATATAAAATCGTTACAGTTTTTGAATTACTCCAGGTATTTGTCAGGAATTTGCCCTCCACGTCAAAATAAAAGCAAACATAATAAATAAAAGATTTAATTATGCCATGTGGGCTCAGACAAGGCTGGATAAAGTTGCGCACTCAGTTATGCAACATTTACTGAATACACTTAAATGCATTTTATATGTATTTGTTATACCTGCACAATAACTATGCACAAAAAAACAGAGAACATAAACAAAAGAAGTCTGTGGCTCAAAGTTTAGGTTAGCGTTGCTGAGAAAACAACAAGATGGCAGACAGGAAGTCAACTTCTGTCCTGTCAGTTTTCAACTGGGGCGTATCGATCTTTTCACTCTGAGCTTTCCTGTTGTCCCAGTTTACCGACCCTGAATTGTTTCTTCCTGGACTGCAGCTAAAACTACACTTTGTGTTCTCTCCATCACACTTGACACAAGACATACTGAACTGAGGAAGAGCAAACGCATCCTGTACTGATACGAGTGCACCACTGTAAGCTTAGTGTTCAGTATTTAATTAGAGGAAACCACATTAAACTGTAAGCTTTTTTAGTCTCTAGTGTACATAATGTATAAAATTGTATCTTGTAGATTAATGGTGAACTTTACATGCAAACAGCGGCCTGCAGGGATGAGTCAGCCTCTCCCTGCTCTGCTGGCTCGGGATTAACGTGCATCCATAGACAAGTCGGTGTGCATGAATTCATTCGCTAACCATCCGCCCAGTTGCTGATCCTTACACATAAACATAAATAAATGGCATTAACTCGACTGATGTAACTTCCCACATATATCACCATAAGAAGCTTAAAAGAAAACATGTCGACCCACTTTAGGGACATCTCTGACGCTTTACATCACTGATACTATCATGTTAGGTGGAAAATATTTTAAATAACAGCAAAGAGCTCTTCTTTCTTTTGCTGTAAATATCAATTTCCTCTGCAGCTTCATGACTAACAGTTGTAAAGAGATGAGGAGGAGGAGGGGGGTGATGGCTGGAAAGACACAAATAATTCCAAGAAGAAAGGAAAAAGGAATAAGTGAAAGGTGGGGAAAAAAGATGAGCAATATCTCTGATAAAACTGAAACATCTGCTTGTGATCAACTGCAGGAAGAGCAAACACAGGAAATGTCTGCTTTGCGCCCATGCTGCTTATTCACAAAAACCATTCATCTGCTAATTTCCACACAAAGACCGGAGATGTTTTTAGCTGAAGGTCAGTTCTTTCATTCCTCTTCCTAAAAGGCCTTCCTGTCTAAATGTTCCCACTAATTATTGGTTCATAAACGTCTCAGGACTTTAAATTCACGTTCGCTGACTGTCTCTCGCAGGTGATTTGCTGCCAGCCGAGTTATTAGCATTACAAGTATGACGTCAGAAGAGCCCCCATTTACCAAGCATCCGCCAAACTGGGCTCAGTGGTGCTGCATCATGAGCTGGTGTCCCCTGAGGCCTGGAGCTCGGAGCAGGATTCAGGGATCAGCGAAGTAACTTCAAGGTTTAACTCTGGTTTTCAGTGATGTGCTGCCCCAGAGCATGTTGTACACAATACAAGATCATAAGGCATGAAATGACCACCTACTGATTGCACCTGATCTCGTTACCTCAGTACGTTGGTCCAGCCATCATCATCATCATCATCATCATCATCATCATCATCATCATCATCGTCATCATCATCATTGTGTTCTTATTGTCACCCTCGTGCTCGTCTCTGAGCATAAACACAGAGAAAGCAGAGCGTCTTGGTCTCTCTCGCCTTCTTCCGCTCCTCCATCAGTACCAGTTTTACTTTTTTGTTTTTTTCTTTTAAATTATTATCGAGTATAGGTGGAGTCGGCCGTTCCCGCTTCTGTTTCCATTTGTCTGCTTTACCTGAAATTGTTTAAGCTGGATCTGAGGGCCTTTGTGTCCACAGCCTTCTTCCTCATTTTTATAGCCATGGCTCTCATCCCTTTTTGTTTGTTTGTCCTTTGTAAATAATTGTGTTTCCACTGTTAAAAGCTTGAATGTGAGCATCTCATGTTAGGCTCCTTTGGGCCATAAATTTAGAGACTATAACACTGACCATTCAGACCTCAGACTGGAGAGGAAAAGAGCATGTAAGAGAGACTGAAGTTTCTATATTTTCATTAGCTTTAGCTTCTTATTCCTCTATAAGCATTAGTATATGATGGTAAAAGAAGGTGCCTGTTTGTACTTGTTGGCCTTATTAAACATCCCGTAGACTGGGCCTATATATTTATTCTTAAACCTGGGCTGCAGCTGAAAGAATAAAAGCTGCTTTACACACGTCTGAACATTAATTTCATGGAATAATGGCTGTAATCCATCAGACCCTCCCAGGCTTTAATGATAGAGCTGTGATACTTATGAGTCTCTTACACAGTTTGTATTTTTTATCAGCTTTCCTTCCCACCTGCCTGCAAATTTATTTTTAATATAGCAGAAATTTTTCAGTGTTACTGCAAAGCACTTAAATCTCTGACATTCTTACAGAGCCGTTAATGCTTTCCTCGGCTCACACTCGCTCTGCTGCTTTCATAAAGACTGAAAGAAATACCAGTGTGATCAGTGAAATGCTGCAAACTCCACTGTTTATTTGAGTGTCTGCGGCTAAACTGAGAATTATGGGTTGACCAAGCTGATGAACACCTTCGTGTGACCATGTGGCTAGCTACATTCATTAAAAAAGCTGTAACGAAAAACGATATCCCCTCCGTGAATCGCTACCTTATGGTGGAGGGGCTATGTTGTTGGGGGGGCTTTTGCTCCCTGGTAGGATTACCCATGGTAAACTGGTCCAGGGTGACCAGTTTGACAAAGACCAGACAAAAAGCAATTCAAAAGACCCCTATGAGTCGAACATCGAGGGAACAGTTCACCTGCCCAGGACCCCGCCCTGGAGCCAGGCCCGGGGAGTATGCCCGAGGGCGAATGTCTGACGGCCAGGCCTTAGTCCTGGGGCCCGACTGGAAAAAAGCCTGACAAAAGGGACATGGGCCCATCCTCCTGTAGGCCCACCACCCGCAGGAGGTGCCGTAGGGGTTGGGTGCAATGTTTGTTGGGTGGCGGCCAGGAACGAGGGTCCTGGCGGACCAATCCCTGACTATCAAAAGGAGAAGGAGCATGAGAGAGTGCGTGAGGTTAAAAGGTACCGGCTAGATGTAGTCGGGCTCAAGTCAACGCACGGCTTGGACTCTGGCACCAGTCTCCTGGAGAGGGGCTGGACTTTGTCTCCGTCCGGAGTTGCCCTTGGTGAGAGGCAGCAGGGTGGGTATCGTAGTATCCCCTCGGCTAGCTGCCTGTACGTTGAGGTTCCTCCCGGTGGATGAGAGGGTTTGTTCCCTGCGCCTTCGGGTCGGAAATATTGGAAAGGTGGAAATTCTTTCACTGAGTTTTAGCCTATCATGTTTTGTTGAATCAGTTCCTTGGAACAGAAATAAGACAACACACACACCGCTCAGCCCGGACAACCTCAGGTCCAAGTTTTATGAACCATCACTTTCTTGGCTACAGAGACATTTCTGAGGGAAGAAGCGGATCGGTCTGTGGCTTCTCTCAGCTGTGGAATTCCCAGAGTTAAATGGAATTATCAGGCTAATGCCCGAAGAAAATTGCCTTATAATGAACAGACTATTGGAGCAATATGGTGAACCTATGTGTGCATCAGAACTTTGTCTACTAACTTCATTTAAAATATGAAGTTTAAATATGATCAATGTTCAGGTAATATGTGAATCATCAGGTTGTCTTGGATGTACTCACGACAGCAGCACAGCAGGAATGCATTTGGGGTAAGTTATTAAATCGAAACACTGGGTTCTGTCTGTGCTTGAATACTAAATTTATCATTTTAGATTACTGTTGATATGGCTTTAAAAAAAAGAAAGAAACATGGCTGTTGACCCCATCTGCTACAACCACATCCACGTCCACACGCGTGCTGTAATAGAGCGCACATCTGGGCTGCTGAAGCGTTGCTGGATGTGTCTGGACACAGTTGGTGGTGAGCTGGGTTTTTTTGTTGTTTTCTTTTTAGTCCCCACAAGGCGTCTAAGATTGTTCTGGCACAGCTTCGCACAGTACCGCAGTGAGGCAGGCGTTCCTCCAACAGCTGGAAAATAACTACAACTAGACTGTCAGCCTCAAGACACACATCCAAACCGGCCCCCGTCTCAACGATGATTAATGTCTAAGGTTAAAGTGAAGAACAATAACTTGACACAAATCTTTTAATGTTTCATCTTTTATGTCTGCTGGTGTCTCTTCTGTTTAACTGTAAGTGTTATACAGATTGCATTATGTTTAGTATTTGCTACAAAGTAAAAATTAGAACTCACAAAAGAGGAAAATAAATTACCCGTGGGAGTTCTTCCAGAACGTCATCTCTGTCATGCCTGGGTAATATTCCACGTATAGATGATTGGCTAATAACCGCTGCAAATCTCTCATCTTGAGCTGAGAGATCAGATCGCCCTCGTCTTCCTTTTTTTATCTTCTGGCCTGTCGAACTATTTCTTTAGTCCCTGAGCCGCGGCCTGCGTCTCGGAGGATACGGCGTTATTGTACAGCCCAACCTTTTTTTTTTTTCCCCTTCACCGTCGTGACACCTGTGGAAACACTTTTGAGAAGCGTGCCTTTTCTTGCCTTCTAACTTTGTGCTTTCTCCGCGTCACCGGGAGGTTAGCTTGCGTGCGTCCTAAACCTGATAGTGATTTTTTGTACAAACTCTTCCATTTTTTCCTGCAGAATCCAGATATTAATGAGCACCAGTGTGCTTTGTAATGTTACATAACATGATCAGTTTTTATATCCAAATTTACTTTGTTTGTTGTTGTTTGTTTGTATTTGTTGTTGTTGAAATCAGAAGTAAACACACCATCTTCACAGTTTTTTACTCCACTATTCACCCGTCCTAGTGTTATTTTCTGTCAGGCGTTTGTCATTGAACCAGTGGGATGAGAGTCCAGTGAAGCCTACAAATATTCTGGGTGACCTGAGCAAGGTGACAGCATGGCTGTTTGAGGATGATGTGTTTACTGACACGGGTCACGGGTCAGCAGCCACGCTAAGGAGGGATGGCACGAGAACACGGCCCAAAATCCACTGACTTTTATGGAAGCAAAGGCTGGAAGAAAAACCTGCTCTGGGAAGAAGAGACTGGAAAATCAGACAGTATCGTTTTTTTAGTCGCACTGCAGCTATTTTAAGTCCACTCATGCCATGTTTGGCCCATAAACTGGGTCAATATTTCTATCCAGACAAAAATGTCTCATTTCTGCATCCTGTTAAATATTTTCCCCTCTGCTAAAGTTAATTATTTACACTTCAAATAATTTAGATAAATGAAAATGTCTGAAACCATAAGCCTGAATATGAAAGTTTGCACTTTAGCCTCATCACCAGACTGTTTTAGTTACACTATTTACACTAGACAGAACAGCATGCAAAATAACAGCATCAGTGTAACAAGTGGGACAGAAAAAACATACAAGAGTATCAAAAGGCGAATGGATGCAGGTATACGAACAAACTTCAGCTTTGTTTTTTCCTTTCACTGTTTACTTAGTGATGTGTTTTACATGCTGAAAGCTAAACCTGTTGGTAGGACCTGGTCACCCAAAATTAGCACAAAGTAATATATACATACATATTACATATGTATGTATATATTACTATGTATAGTTAATGTTGACAAAAGTTGATGTACATGCAGTAAGTTTTATATGATCTTAAGGGTGCATGAAATGTAACGTGGCAGATAATCAGTGAAGTACTAGCAGCAAACAGCTAGCTTACCCAGCATGCTAACATGCTGTATTAAACATACATCTGTAGACACTGAAGCTGGTGTGCCATCCCCCAGGAGTAAAACATATTCCAACAAAACTTATAAAACACAGTGTTCCTTGTGCACTAAAATCCCACCCAGTCCCACGATGCAACTGTCCCACAACCCAGGACGAATCTTCGTTATGCGTTTACAAGCAGGACAGAAACTCCTCTTCCAGAGTGGGGACCATGCCAGCCACGTCCCAGGCAGACGAGGAGAAGCCTCCCATCTCCATCTCGTCACGTCCCAGCCCAGCTCGCACTGTGCACTGGAGTCTGAACCATCGTCCCGGAAGCTGGCTAATAGCCATGGCGACCCTCTCCCAACATGGCTGCACATAGTGAACAACAGTGGAGACACTACTCACAAATGCAGCCAGAGGTGTGCCTCTGCCTGCTGTCGATTACACGCCTACTGTCGCTGTTCCTGCCATCAGAACTGGGTTGACGATCGGGCAGCACAATCTTTCCAACGCCTGGTTTCTGTGTGTTCGTCCTCTCCATATCTGGGCCTCTCCTCTCCAGTGCTCAGCCGACTTCCCTTTAATAGGTCCTTTAAACAGCTGATAGGCCACCGCAGGACACACCCATGCCTCAGCAGGTCATCACTGTCAGCCAGTTTGTCCCATGGCCAGCCCGTCCACAGTGGATTAAAACAATGTCAAATAAAAACATGCAATACAAACATTAGAATAAAATCATGCAAATAAAAACTACACTCACAAATAAACACTCAAATCAGAATAAAACCAATTATAAAAGAAAAATACAAATTTCCACTGTGACACATCCATACAATGCAAACTCTGTCAGCATTAACACAGGCGTGAGGACACAAGTGAAACCAGAGTCTTTATTGGCTGATTCAAGAGCAGCAAATAAGAAACCGAAGAAAAAAATAAACTCGAAGCTAGGGAAACCCCTCTTCACGCAGCTCTTACATAGTTACACTATTTACCCGCTGACACAAAGGATCATGGGATACTGGAGGCACAGGACTGTCGATAAATTTGCAGGTTAAGGAAGCTAACAGATCTCTGCAGCAGCATCGTCTCATTTTCTGTAAAAGTGTAGCACAGTTACCTGTTCAGGCGCCACAGCTCAGAAGAGGAGCTGTAGCGAAGAAACGACAGGAAGGCAAAGACCAACCACAACATCTCACATCAACAAAGCTGAATTGTGATGGAAATGCTTGAGTGTGGCGTAGAAGGACACGGAGCTCAGTCATCAGCACGCAGCACTTTATCAACCAAAGAAGAGCGGTGATATAGCCGAGCGTCAGCTCCTGCTGGGACACGACATTGATCAGCTGGTCCTGCACTGGGATTCATCTCTCTCATGTAAGGCAGCAGCACTGTGAGAAATGGCACCAATAAAACGCAGACGTCTGCTAACGCATCACTTTTTTAAAAATGAACTCTCAAAGGCTCGCTGTCACAGCTTGCTGTTTAGTTTGAAGACTCGTTTGTGTTTTCACTTTGTAACACTCGTGTTTTCCTTGTTCTTATTTGATGTCTTTGTTTTGCTTGATTTTTTTATGTAGAAAGCAAGTTTTTATATCTTTGTCTGTACACCCTTTGACTGATGCTTTAATTTATGCCAATATCGTTAAAATTAATTTACATAAAGTTAAAATATCAAGTAGCATATGAGGGAAGTGTGTGTGTGTGTGTGTGTGTGTGTGTGTGTGTGTGTGTGTGTAGAAACTTCTGGCACACACACAGCTCTGCAGTGAGTCACTGACCGGAGGTTAAAATGGCCGTGGCCTTTCACTTTTGAGTCATACTGCGCAGAAAACCAGCGTGTTGGCATATTGAAGTTTTTATGCAGCTGACTTCTGCCCTCAATCTGCCTCTTCAACGTTTCAGTCTTGCTTCATATTTCATCCCTGAAGCCAGGCCGGGGCTGGTTGTCACACTGCTTCTCACTGCCACATCAGAAGGAACCGTGGAATTCTGTCTATCGCACATCTGACCTGACAATCTGTCCATTTTACAGTGGAAAACACGCAAAACTCAGAGGAGAGTCAGTAAAGTGTTGTTTTTATGGGTCAGTAATTTTTCAAAAGATCGCACAATTATAGTCATTTAAAAAATGGGCACTAACTGGTCTCGTTGGGCTACACGTGCCTGTGTTTCACACATCTGTTAGTCAACTCCACATGTATGAGTTATTAAAAAAGAAAATCCAACCGTACATTTATGAAGCAGACCAGGTGTAAATCTGCTTTAAACCTGGTCAGTTTAACATGGGAGTCTATGGGGATTGGCTCACTTTTGGAGCCTCAGGTGGACATTAGAGGAACTGCATCTTTCAGACTATCCCCACAGACTTTCAGACCATCTTTAAACAGTCCTTCCAATTTACTGGCTATCCTGACTAACTCTAAAAACATTCTCACTGTTTCCCCCTTTGGTTGCTCCCATTTGAGCAACACCTTCCTCTACGCCAGTGGTTCCCAAAGTGTGGGGCCCGCCCCCTAGGGGGGGCACAGAGCTATTGCAGGGGGGGCGCGGCATGAAAAGGGGAAAAAAACAAAAACAAAAACAACGCTTGGACACTGCTAGCACGGGGCGCCCACACAAACGCAAAGCAGGAGATGAAGCATAGCTGAATATGTTTCCAAACCAACTTCATTCCAAGCCAAAGACTAGAAAATATGGTGAAGCATATCTTCCCTTTGGTTTCACCTGCACAAGTACTGAGGTAGGTCTCCCTGCAGAATTAGTTTTCCCTGCATCGGGAGCAGCGCTGGGCTGTTCAAATCACGGACAAACAGTATCCCACAGCTGTTTATGTTTTTGAACCCATTTTGTAGAGGGTTTTTTAGAAAAATGTATTGATAGCAATGTTGAATATTATTACACAGGAAAAAAAAACAACTACATGTAAAATAATTACACCGTGATGCCTCTGCCTTTCTAAATGCAGGGACAGTAATGGCCTGTATATGTAAGCGTGTAAAACCTGCAGAGTCAGATTAACAGTATTTTGTCTCTATCTGCCATTCTGCAATTCATCTCATGTAAACAATAACGTGGCGCACAGTGTGACGTGAAAAAGGCACATACCTTTGACATTGCGTGACAAACTCTGTATTCCTTGTCCACACGTAAACGCAAAAAAAATGAGTTTTAAAAAATCTCCGTTCTCGGTGATTCGATACGCCGTTTACATGTGCCCGAAACAGCTGCATGTTCAAAAATACCCGTGTAGGTGCGGACGGAGCGTAAAAGAGTTGGTAGTTTATTTTCTTACTACCTGTAATTTATTGAAGATTATTTGTATTTGCTTAATTGTTTAATAAATGTTTGAGGTGTGAAATAAACCGCAATGGAGCAAAATATGGGTGTGTGTGGTTGAAGGATGTGTTTGTGCGTGTGGGGGGGCGCGAACATTTTTCTTGTTAAACAAGGGGGGCCCAGCAAAAAAAGTTTGGGAACCACTGCTCTACGCACAGAAGACCTGCATGTCCATAAACTTACACTTTACCGCTTCATCTGCAGCAGCCTTCTCTGTCCAACACTACGGAAACTTGCAGAATTTAACAGTGAAACCAGTGCAGATGTGCCACATACACACACACACACACACACACACACACACACGCACTAATGGTTCCTCTAATGGCCACACTGACTCTCAGCTGGCTAAAAAAAGTGTTTGCGAGATGTAATGTCTGCCAAGGTTCATTCTTACTTCATTTAACTTTGAAAAGCACAAAACTTTGTGATTCATGCTGTTTTCTTCCCAGGGGGGTCCCAACTGTGTGCACCCCAGAGGCTGTGAAGGCATTAAGGAGCTTTGACGCTTGACTCAACACCCAACAACGACCCCCTCGGCTCCTCCTATGAGCCATTGATCGTGCAATCAATGATACATTCTTCTTGCAGTGACCCGAGCTCATGAGGGAGGCTCATATACATCAACGTGCACAATAACAACTCATTACAGGAGCATTTGACACTCACCACTGGGCTGCGAAGACACCCAGGGGAGGCCTGGAGGCTGGGGCAAGTGATTGATACGCCGTCAATAATGGAGAGCAAACATGGGCCAATGACGTCGGTGGCCGGCGTAGGTCGAGCGCTTGTCCTCCGGTGACCTGGAGGCTGTTTCAAATGTCAGTTCTTAAAATTAGAGATGCCAAAACAATTCCTTTACACGATGCTCATCTCATATATGCAACTTTGGTTCTAATAATGGCTCTCGTCACTTACGAGGACTATATCCTCCGTGTCGAATGTATAAATGAAATGTTGGTGAGCTGCATCCAGCTACAACACGCCAATGTCGGAGAACAATCCCGGCCCATTCTCTTCATTTAACCGTCACACTCGCACTGAATCAGCCGCTCTCAGAGGTTGTACAAAGCTCTCCGTCACGGATGTTGCCAGTGACCTTGTTATTAAAGTGGTGGAATTAATGTGTTGAGAGGAACAAGGTTCTTGATTGGCATGCATATGATGAATGGTAATTCACTGAAGCAGCTCTCCAGAGTCACTGATTGTTCATGAGTTCAGCAGCTGAGAAAAAGTCACTGCAGCTGTTTTTAAGAGACCGAGCACGGAGGAGGCAAAACTGCACATATTTTATTTTTTTTAATATTTCACTGTTGCTGTGCAGATCTGCTCCAACAAAACTGTCCAGAAAAATACATTTACTGTCAGAGGAACATGTGCTGTAAATAAATGATGGTTTCTGGCGTAAACGCCCCAAATTTGAGTCACTGAGCTGCACCTCTCCACTGTGTTTGTGCTGCTGGTGCCTTTTTAATAAGAGTATATGGGAAACATCAGGACTTAGGTGGTGCAGACCATCCACTACCTTTATGCTGCATATTTTATTAGTCACTGTCACTAACTAGCAGATGTTTCCCGTACACTGCAGCTGTATGGATGCAAGTTTCAAAATGCAGTCCAGCACACTGCTATGTACTGGGACATACCATGACGATGACTATCTGGGTCAAGCACATGGCTACAGACGCCCTGTGAAGACTAATAAAATATTAGTTTCACTCACTAAAATGTAGTAAAATGATCGAGCAGGAACACATCTATTGGTCAGATTATTCCGTTAAAAAACATGCTCTGAACTGCACAAACTCAGTGGAAATGTTCAGTTCAGTGACTCCAATTAGCTAAACTGAGGCCACGCCCCTAACTCCAGTAAACAAAATCACCAACTGTACAATTAGAATGGTAAATGGCCTGTATTTATATAGCGCTTTCTAGTCCCTAAGGACCCCAAAGCGCTTTACATATGCAGTCATTCACCCATTCACACACACATTCACACACTGGTGATGGCAAGCTACGTTGTAGCCACAGCCACCCTGGGGCGCACTGACAGAGGCGAGGCTGCCGGACACTGGCGCCACCGGGCCCTCTGACCACCACCAGTAGGCAACGGGTGAAGTGTCTTGCCCAAGGACACAACGACCGAGACTGTCCGAGCCGGGGCTCGAACCGGCAACCTTCCGATTACAAGGCGAACTCCCAACTCTTGAGCCACGATCGCCCGTAGAAGGGGGAATCTATTCATGGAGACGCAAACCAGGCTGTCAAAAAATGTTGGAAACTGGGGAAGGTGTTGTCAGTCATTTCACTAAATACCTGGAGGGCAAACCAGCCAGCACTGGACACACACACACACACACACACACACACACACACACATACATACATACATACAACCATCTGGAAAATCCCTTCCTTAAACTGCTGCCTGGTTAAAATTAAAAAACATTTGTGCAGTTCTTGTTATGGATGGGTTAATAATCCTGCCACGTGACAGATGAAAGAAAAGAAATCCTTCACTCATAAGATAATTGGCTAACGTTAGCGAGATAGCTCCTGTTGATCCATCAGTCATCGGTTTCAGGGTCACTTTAGTGACAAGATAATAATAATATGGACACGAAGAAGATCTAAAAACTGCTTCCAGTGTCAGCTTAATGGCCAACTATGGACAGCCTCACTGCAGCGGAGGTAGAGACGTCAATGCGGATGTCACATTAGACCTCCTACGTGTGTGTGTGTGTGTGTGTGTGTATGTGTGTGTTTGAGGAGAATCTATAGAAATTATAACTCAATTTCCAACAGATTTCAAATGACTTGGTTCATTTTAAGTGCTAGAATTATATTTATGATACTTTAAAATGAATCCTGCTCATTTTTTTTATTAAAAAGTTTAAACCTGCAGCACTGAAAAACTTGCCAAATCTTCTCTGCCGATGCCAAACAGCTTGTTCTGCTCCTGACTCACGTTGATGTTGAGTTTGTCTGTATTAGCTTTCCTTCAGAGACTAGTTTTTTCTTCTGGTTGGTGTCCCCTGTTCAGTGTTCCCTCCTGTGTCTCATCACCAGTCATTCAGATTGTGTACATGTCTGTTCCCTGTTTAGTTCCCTGTTTAGTTCCTTGTGTTTTCCCGTTTTGCTGCCAGTTTATGCTCCACGTGTCCAATTTTAGATGTTGTGTTGTGGGGATCTCTTTCAGCCAATAAAGTCAGCTAAATTAAACTGCTGACAGTGAATGCAGTGCATGACGCAGCTAAACTCTGTAAGTTTGAGTCAAGCATGGCCTCTGCTGTGTCCAACTGTGACAGGACGTCTGACAGTCTGCTGTGAGGCGGAGTCATCTGTATCTTACAGTGACTGGGATATTTCACATGAATGCCCACCTGAATGACACTAGTTAGAAAAGGTATTCATTAACACAAAGGTGAAGTGGGACATTCACCGCATGTACGTCTGCTTTCCTGCTGCTGCGTGGCATAATGGGCTGCCGTGCACGGGCGCAGCGTGTTGGCGTTCAGCCTGCAGTGACTGTACAAGTCTCCTGAGGTTAAATCTCAGGGAGCAGCTGAATGGATCTGCAGGATAAGTATACTTTCTCCTTTGATCAAACCCACCAGCACTCTTAATGAGGCAGCGGCGGCGGCGGCGGTGACGGCAGCACAGTCTGCTGTCTCCCATGGATACGAGTGGCTCTAAATCAGCAAAATGAAAAAGTCTGTCACAGTGGGAGTGGGGTGGGCTTATAAAATCCTCCCTCTGGCCCTCCCACACGGCTGAATTGAATCGCAGCGAACAAAGTGAGACATCTCGAAGAGTTTGGGGAGGAAGCTGAATCGTGCTGTAATTAATGGGACAAAATAGATGACCTTCATATATTTTCCTACGACGGCCGAGTCTGAGCTGCAGCTTTCTGTAATCTGCACACATAAAAAATAATGAGAAATAAGAGACACATACATCATTCGGGCAGACAGTTATCTGTGATAACGCAGAGATGAGCACAGCTGTGAAACGCAGAGGGAGCTGAGGCTGTTTCACAGCGTTCACAATGCAACCTGTAATCAGCAGCAGAAGGTGTTTGAATCAAAAGCACAAAACTGATGGTGCAAAGAGAAAGTGTCCCGTCATGTTCTCCTAGACTGGAAGCTCATGTCTGAGCAGGAAGGCACAGTGCGGTGTTTGTCTGGAGCACTCGGGCTTTAAACTGCCGTTATTCACTTTGTGCTTGCAAAACACATTCAGAGCCGCAGTTTGGAGGTTTGAACTGGACTCCCGAGCTGGTGACACCTGTCAATCATTTTCCTCACCATCCTGACCAGTGCAGCATAACGTCCAGAGCAGGGCGGTTTGGCATTTTTATGAAGTGTGTGTGTTTAGACATCTTTGTAAGGACAGAATATTGGCATGTGAATGGTGGGGGCCAACAGTCACTAATGGGGACAAAATGCCTGTCCTGAACAGTTTGAAGGGATTTTTGAGACTCAAAATGTGGTTTTAGTGTCAGGGTTACAGTTAGGTTATGACTAGGTTTAGGCTGAGGATTAGGATTAGGCATTCATTTTTGATGGTTAGGGTAAAGGGGTAGAGAAAGCATTATGTCAATTAGATGTCCTCACTAAGATATGAAAACGAGTCTAAAATGTGCTGAGCAGTATTGATGCTGCTAATAACATTGAGAAAGCCACAATAATTGATCATGCGGGTCACTGAGGGTAGGGATGGGTATCGAAACCCGGTTCTTAACGGGTTCCCACTGTTTCAATTCCTTGGAATCGTTTGCCATTTTTGCAAACGATTCCCTTATCGATTCCAGTCGCCCCGAAAGACGTCACCACGTTGCGGAGCGTCATTTACCTGGCAGGGCGCCTAAGCAGCTCAAACGCTCAAAAGTTTGGTTATACTTTACGAGAACGGATGACAACAGGGCAACTTGCAATACTTGCAAAGTAGATATTTTTATTAAGGGAGGAAACACTACGAATATGCAAAAGCATTTGCTCACAAAACACGCGATGAACTTAAATGAATGTCCTGTTTTTAATTCCACCCCGGACTCGTGAATCTCAACCCAGCAGCAGCGGTAACGTTTGCACGTCCTCTCCCGTTAATACGGCAGGTAAATAATCAACTAACAGTGCATATTATGTTAGCGCGATCTGCCTTATTACAAAACCTGCCATTACTGTGCATTTAGGTGACCATGATGAGACAGACAGAGTCTGGCTGGCAGTTCTCGCTGCAGTCTACCGGTAGCGTCTCCTTCCAGGCCAGGATAGACGAATGTCACCGAGCAGTGACTAAGTTTGTGGTCAAAGGCTTGCACCCATTTGCCACAGCAGATGCCCCCAATTTTAGGTAAGTGAATGTGTTTAATTGTAGGCAGGGACATTACTGGATATTCTTGTGTAATTGCTACAGAATAATTTATGTTATACTTTGTTATTGCTACAGAAGAATATTTATTTTATTATTTTACATTTACAATTTTCCCCGGGGACCCTGTGACACCCCATTGAAGAGCCGTAGGCTGGATCTCTTAAGATCTCACTGTTGGGTTTGTAAGGCCATGTTACTCCTAAATTTCTATCTTGTTCAAAGAGAAGATATAAAACAAAGTTCTAAGCTAATCGACCTTAGTGTTCTCCTTTTTTAAAAATAAGAATCGATAAAGAATCGAATCGTTGAACGGAATCGAAAATGGAATCGGAATCGTGAAAATCTTATCAATACCCATCCCTAACTGAGGGAGCGCTTCTGTACGGCCATCGCTGCGAGATGATGGGTGAACATTTGTCATACTTCAGCACTGGAAGGCTGCATCACGAGTTATGAACAGACTATATAAAAGATGGACGTCGTACATATTTACTTTTGAATTCTGAAGATCCAACCTGGAGCCTGGTTAGTTGTTTGGAACCACAGTGGAAAGCAAACTTCTCAACTAACAACAGCAATTGCATTGCAATTGCGAGTAGCTGGATAGTGTAGAGGCACCACTGCCACCTTTGGAACGATAGAACAGGGTTTGAATCCCAACCAAGGCATGCATCCAGTAAGTGTCCCTGGGTTAGCCCCCTGAAGCAATACCTGCTCACTCATGACCCGGATTAGATCCGTATCATCTGTTGAGGAACTGAGACATACTGATGAGAAGCGAATTAGTTGAACAAGGCGTACATGGAGATGTTATATGCAATGCATGTGGGAGCTATGGATGATAGATCGTTTATCAGTACTGAACAGATGATGCTGTCCTCTTAGTGGGAAAACAATGCCAGTGCTAGCTACTGCAGATTTGGCAAGACATCAAGCCAAAGTTGTTCCGACATCTATAAGGAAAGCTGCATCTTTGTGCACGGAGAGAGGTGGAACGTTGGCAAAGCACTGCAAAGTGCCGGAGAAACAACCTCTTTCCAAGGACCAACACACGTCGCTTCAGTCACCAGTGTGGTTCAGTTGCACATGTTTCTAAGTATACTTAGAAACCCCTCACAAACTGCCCCTTAAGTTTAGGGCATGAGGGACACGTAACAAGCTGTTACTCCCAACTTTTTCACATGATGGCACCTCACGTTTCTTAAACCAAATCAAGTTGTTTTTATTCTGGAAACCTCACGAGTGAGTGAAAGTGAAAATAAAGAGTTAAAGGCAGGCAAAAAACACAAAGTCCAAATCTCCTGGCTGATAAACGTAAAGATTCTCCAGCACAATTTATAGATGTCTAAAACAGGGCCGTCACATCAAGTCACAAGACACCTTTTGCTTGCATCTGACAAAACACCATTATGTGACACCTCAGGATGGCTGCAAATAGAGTGTAAACTTCAGTTTAAGCATTAAAGGGAAACATGTTGGTTTATGAAGATGCCAGTTTTAATGAGAAAAGGCTCAGAGTCTGTTCTTCTGTGTGTTTTGGGTTATTTTAGCTTCCAGCTTTGTTTTGCAGCTCATTTCTGGCACGTTTCAGTGTCGTTGTTTGCAATAGCAGCAAGCAGCAGCTGTTTTCACCAAACAAACCCAGTAAATCCACCTCAAACACCAAACTCTGAGACAATACCTCCTGCATGGCAGGACTGATGGAGCTGCTGCCAGGAAGCTTTAGACAGTGCCGTTTTTCATGCTACTAAATCAGAATTAGCACATGCTTAATGTGCTCAAATGAATTAAGAGATTACTGCCTTTTTAGGCTCACATAAAAATATCAAATATGTCATTGGGTGGGGAAATTAAACAGCCTTCCAGCCTGGCCCCTCCAGTTTTCATAATTTCCAAAGTAAACCTGAGGAACATTTTTCCCAAAATAGAAGTACAATATGTTATTGAATAAATCTCTTCCATTTTTGGCCACAAAAACAATCAGAGAAGAGCTCAGAGCTTTGCTAATGATGGAAGGATTTGGAGGCTTTTAACAGAATTGCAGCAGCACAAGGTTATGAGGAGCAGGGAGGGCTTCAGTTTGCTCCAGTGGTCTTCACAGGCCTGAAATCAGGTCAGGGCCAAACTGACAGGAAGTCAGCTGTCAGCAACCTGCACAGGAGTAGAAGTTCACAATAAAAAATGAAAATTAAACGGAGAATAAGTCATGCAGGAGGTCAGGAAGTGCAGGAAGTAAGGAGGGAGGTCTGGCAGGGAGCAGGAGACATGTACAAGAAAACCATAAGATATAAAGGTCACTGGGGGGCAAGTGGAAATGTCCCATGAGCTTGATGACTGACAAGATGAAGAGCTGGTGATAAACGCACTGAGGTGAGTGATTAACTGGAAACAGGTGTCGCCAATTAAACACAGGCGACACTGATGATGACGGGACTCTAACAAAGACAGGAAGTAGAAATACAGCAATGTTAAGAGGAAGCAATTAGAAAAAAAAGGGATATGACTTTAACATAAGCATAATCCCAACCATGATGCATGAAATGTGGGACCAGACAGTGAGGTGGGGGCAGGTTTTGGAAGCCCAAAGCTGAAACAGCAGTCCCATATTGGAGGTTTTCAAAAAAAATTATTTTAGTAGGAAAAACAGTTTCTATGGTCAGTTTCTCCTTTTATAAAAGTTAGATAGCTTTGATTGGCAGTTTTTATCAAAACGAGCAGCTTTAGATCCACCTCTGTCTGGAATTTCACTTTTGGAGCATCTTTAATGGAATTACCTTTAAAGATAATGTTATGAGGTTGATGAGCCTGGCATGCATCTGTGTCTGCGTGTTGCACCTGTGCAGGTTCTGAATGCATCTTGTTGGTTAGCCGATATTTTAGTACTCAACCTTTTTACTTCCCACTTCAACAAATCCACATGCAGCCATCTGGAGCATCTACCTGGTTCTTTAGCAGCATAGCTTAGCTTTAGCATTGGATGGAAACAGAAGGCCTTTGTCACGGCTTCAAACAGGCACCTACAAAGCTTCCTTCAAACAAGATGTGATTAAAGACTGCCATAAACGGCTCCACTTTTACAGCTAAAGGTGGATTTTCTGAACTTCAGGCAGAGTCGGGCTAGCTGTTTCACCCCCCTCTCATTTCCAGTCTTCTGCTTTGGTTAATGAAACCTGCTCCAGCATACTGACTGTAAAGGGTGAAGACTGCTATTGATCTCTTGTCTTACTCCTTCCTGCCAAGTAAGCGTAAAGCCGATGTTAAATGTCAAACTTCCTTAATTAGAAAGCAGTGATCCTTGAATAAACTTTTATTCCTCCCGTGGCACTAACCTGTTTAAACAGGTATCGTGACAGTTGTAGCTGTCACTTCACAAAAGACTCTTAACTAGAGTGATCGTTGGTGCTTTCAACTTGACTCTATATTTTCAGTGTTGTGCACTCTAACAGTGACCTCTGCTCATTTCGAGCTCCATATGAACATTTCCCTTGCTCTCTCCTGTAGTTTGTGTTTTGTTCAGTCCTTTTCTCTCTTCTCTTTCCGTCCTCCCCTCGTTCAGTCATGGGAGACAACTACCCCTCCTTAAACTTTGCTGAAGATCTCTTCCTGTTAAAGAGCCCCTTCTACACACCGTCACCAAGGACTGCCTCGTGCTGTGGGGCCGGTATTTTTGTCATATACTGTTGCTCTAAAAGAAATGATCTAGTTAAGATTTTCTTATGTGTTTTCAGCTGTTTCTGAATTATATATTGAATCAATATTAAACCACGACAAAAACTTCAATGTGTGTATAAGAAGCAGCTGGTTATGGTGACTGAAGATTCTGTCGTGCCTCAAATTTCAGGATCTGCAACCCAGATCGTGTGGTGAGACAACCCAACCCAAATGCAGATACTGAGGCGTGAGTGAGGTGGAACAGAAGGCGAACCATTTATTGCAGGTCGATAATCGAAATACATGAAGAACTGCAAACACGGCGTGAACGTAACAGACGACCTGACTAAGACTGAATGACAGCTAAACATATACAGTGGCTTGCAAAAGTATTCGGCCCCCTTGAACTTTTCCACATTTTGTCACATTACAGCCACAAACATGAATCAATTTTATTGGAATTCCACGTGAAAGACCAACACAAAGTGGTGTACACGTGAGAAGTGGAACGAAAATCAGACATGATTCCAAACATTTTTTACAATTAAATAACTGCAAAGTGGGGTGTGTGTAATTATTCAGCCCCCTTTGGTCTGAGTGCAGTCAGTTGCCCATAGACATTGCCTGATGAGTGCTAATGACTAAATAGAGTGCACCTGTGTAATCTAATGTCAGTACAGCTGCTCAATGACGGCCTCAGAGGTTGTCTAAGAGAATATTGGGAGCAACAACACCATGAAGTCCAAAGAACACACCAGACAGGTCAGGGATAAAGTTATTGAGAAATTTAAAGCAGGCTTAGGCTACAAAAAGATTTCCCAAGCCTTGAACATCCCACGGAGCACTGTTCAAGCCATCATTCAGAAATGGAAGGAGTATGGCACAACTGTAAACCTACCAAGACAAGGCCGTCCACCTAAACTCACAGGCCGAACAAGGAGAGCACTGATCAGAAATGCAGCCAAGAGGCCCATGGTGACTCTGGACGAGCTGCAGAGATCTACAGCTCAGGTGGGGGAATCTGTCCATAGGACAACTATTAGTCGTGCACTGCACAAAGTTGGCCTTTATGGAAGAGTGGCAAGAAGAAAGCCATTGTTAACAGAAAACCATAAGAAGTCCCGTTTGCAGTTTGCCACAAGCCATGTGGGGGACACAGCAAACATGTGGAAGAAGGTGCTCTGGTCAGATGAGACCAAAATGGAACTTTTTGGCCAAAATGCAAAACGCTATGTGTGGTGGAAAACTAACACTGCACATCACTCTGAACACACCATCCCCACTGTCAAATATGGTGGTGGCAGCATCATGCTCTGGGGGTGCTTCTCTTCAGCAGGGACAGGGAAGCTGGTCAGAGTTGATGGGAAGATGGATGGAGCCAAATACAGGGCAATCTTGGAAGAAAACCTCTTGGAGTCTGCAAAAGACTTGAGACTGGGGCGGAGGTTCACCTTCCAGCAGGACAACGACCTTAAACATAAAGCCAGGGCAACAATGGAATGGTTTAAAACAAAATATATCCATGTGTTAGAATGGCCCAGTCAAAGTCCAGATATAAATCCAATCGAGAATCTGTGGCAAGATCTGAAAACTGCTGTTCACAAACGCTGTCCATCTAATCTGACTGAGCTGGAGCTGTTTTGCAAAGAAGAAGAATGGGCAAGAATTTCAGTCTCTAGATGTGCAAAGCTGGTAGAGACATACCCTAAAAGACTGGCAGCTGTAACTGCAGCAAAAGGTGGTTCTACAAAGTACTGACTCAGGGGGCTGAATAATTATGCACACCCCACTTTTCAGTTATTTATTTGTAAAAAATGTTTGGAATCATGTATGATTTTCGTTCCACTTCTCACGTGTACACCACTTTGTATTGGTCTTTCACCTGGAATTACAATAACATTGATTCATGTTTGTGGCTGTAATGTGACAAAATGTGGGAAAGTTCAAGGGGGCCGAATACTTTTGCAAGCCACTGTACATACACATGAGGGTGACAAGGGAAAAGAAACACACGGGGAACACAGCTGGGACGAATTAGGCACAACGAGACAGAAGACACACTGAACACGGAACGCAAGACTATCACACTAAAACAGGAAATGATGGAATGCAAGTCACATGAGCTAGACACAGGAGTGGAGGAAACAGACGAGAGACATGACGGACTGGGGAACGAGGATAAACATGATAGACGGGGAAGAAAAGGGGAAGCATGAAAACGAGAGGAGGAGACGGGACAGAGGGAGAGCGAGGGAACGAGAGGGACACGAAGGGAGACGCAAAGGACACGACACTATCAACAACATGGTGGGGAGACGCAGTGATGGGAGGAATCTAAACAGACAAAACTAAATATATAATATAAAATAACTGAAGCTTTAACTTTTAAAGTTAGAACAAAGAGGTTCTCACTCATAGAAAAGGTTTTTAAATACATCACAAACCAGTAACAGTTCTAAAACTTAAACTTAACCAGTTGTCCTGTCAAAAAAACATACAGTACAGTTTAAAGCACCTTGAGAAGCCTGTGGTTGTAAACTGACATTAATATGTTATTATATAAAGCAAAGTAAATTGCAGTAAACTATCTCCAGGGCCTCGGTGCAGCCCTCATCACATCTGCCATCTTAAATAAGCTGTTTTTTATGCCACATTCTCGCTCGGATGTTGGAATGAGTTAGTGCGTTCCAGTAGTAAATTCGGAAAAGTGTGAATAACGGTGTTAATAGTGGAGCCATTCATGCATCACTAGCGACACAGCACAATTGCAGCACATTCATGGATAGAGCCTGATCAGTGGTCTGCGCTTATTTAGCAAGTCACAGATACACAACAATGGCGGACAGATTACTGCTGCCATCTTGAACTGTTATCTCAGAGTTGGTGGGGCTCCTCCGAGTTTGTCACGGGTTGCCAGGGCAAGCCGTGTGGGAATTATTTAGGACCAAAATGCGGCAGCTCTAGTGCAAGTGAGTTTATTAAACAGAAGTAGATACAAACAGAAATGGCAAGGGTGAGCATGGAACTAAGAAAACCTAAACTGGGCAAAAGCTTTCCAGCTTGGAAAACCCAGTTGGGTGTTATTCCAGACTAAAGTTCCAACTGGGAACCCAAAACTTCTGGCTTAATCTGAAACTCCCATTGGCTCCCTCGACTCTCTCTTTAAACCAGCTTTCTTATGATTGGCTGACCCTCATGAAGCAAAGATTCAAATAGCAGGTGGGTGGAGCTTCTGTGTGTCCAAGATAATAATGTATACTCGAATGATTCCCGTGGGGAAATTTCTCTCTGCATTTAACCCATTCACTCAGTGAAGCAGATGACCTGCTCTGACATCATGCAGATAGAAAAGTAGAAAAAAACCTGTGGAGCTGAGTGTTTATAACAGTCTGAGCGATTACCAGCACATCCACTGGTCTCGTTATTTCACGTTTAACATGAGCGTGAACTATTGTAACAGGGTGTGTATGACAGAAAATAAATCATAATGGGTCCTCTTTGAAAGACAGTTACACCCTTCTCATGTTCCCTGATAGTCTCTGACTTCGTTGAACCTTTGCAGCTGAAGCCGAACACTTTACAGCCAGCCATAACTTTGCTGACATTTCCTGGAGATCAGATTTATTGGCTCACATAATTAAAACAGCTGGCGTCACGTGCAGCAGCAGTGCTACCTCCTGCCCTGTAACGACTGTCGGCGAGTGACGGATTGGACACCGAAACGTGACACCGAGGCCCAAAACAAACACGCACGCCGTAAATCTCCACAGCATCAGGGTGACATGGCCGATGCACATCAATGAACAGACCGAGCACAACGCAGATTTACTGCAGGGAGACAGAAATCATTTCTCAGGCCCAGCATTAATCTCATTCTGCAGCATGTACACAATTTTAATGTCACTGTGCAGATAGCATGTGTTTCTTTAATCCAGATTTAATACTGGGTCTGGTGGATACAGGCGTAGAGTAGCCAGGGTAAAACTGCTAAAGCTGAAGCTTTCCTCTGTAATGAACAGATATGACCTACGTGCTTTATCCTCAGTGTGCTCGAACACATCGTTAGTGACTGCAAAAGTTATTACAACCAGAACAGCCACCGTGTGCTAAATTAGTTTTCTGTTTTTTGCTTTTTCCTCCAGGAGAACAGGTATGAGTCTACAAATGCAGGACTCAGTACACAACGCAGTTAAAGGTCTTCTCTAGTGCTGTGCTGAGACGATGGATCAGGGCCACTCAGGACAATAATAAGTGGAAAAAAGATTGATTAGGTCACAGGTGTCAAACTCCAGTCCTCAAGGGCCGACGTCCTGAAACTTTTCCATGTGTCTCTGCTGCAACACACCTGGATAAAATTAGTAGGTCATTAGTAAGACTCTATAGAACTTGGCTGCATGCTGAGGTGGGAATTCAGCCATTTGATTCATGTTACAGCAGCTCATGAGTGAATGAACATGGTGCAATAAAAGTACTTTAGAAGTACATTTTTCCAAAAACTTAAATTTATTTAAATTTACTTGAGTAGGGTTAGAGGTTGCCACTTCAGCATGCAGTCAAGTCTTGCTAATGACCTAATTTTATTCAAGTGTGTTGCAGCCAGTGATGACCAGTAATGTGTTACAAGCAACGCGCTACTGTAATGAGATTACTTTTTTCAAGTAACGAGTAAAGTAAGGGATTACTATTGCTAAAACGTTAATTAGATTACTGTTACTTTCCCATAAGCACGCTGCGTTACGAAACCGTGATTTTGTTTTCGAGAGTGTCTCATAACAATGACGTATGAGCGTGTGACGTTCATGGTAACAGACGTGTGCAGATCAACAATGGATAATATATCGAGTGCAGGAGAGAGTACGACCATGCAGTGATCTACTGACATATCTTTGAGTTTGATTCTGTAAAAAGTCACAAAAACAGTAGCGTGTGCTGTACACTGCGCGGGAAGAAAAATTCTTTTTAGAGCGAAAAACCCCTAAACTTCTGAGCAAACACCGAGCGCGCTGCCAAGGGAATGTGACATTCACGGAGAAACCCCCGGATCCTCCCACTGACATGACCGCTGCGCGGCAAACCTCCGCCTGCTCCACTCCTGCTAAACAGATGAAAATAGATTTAAGAGTGACAGGACTCAGAGCTGCTGAGTTTTTGATTTTATTTATTTTCTGCTGTGTTTCACTTTCATCTATTTGCAAGAGTGTAAACACAAAAAATTATTTTATATGCTGGAATCTGCAGAAAATAGGTTTAAATGTTAAACAATTTCTTCAAGTCAAAGAAATCAAAAGTCAAAGTTAAAATATTAAAACTAATAAAACAATTTTTAAAAAGAGACTTTTTCATTTGATTCGATTTTATATGATGGAAATAGAGTTGGGCTGAAAGGTCTATTGCTTTATTAGCTATTCAGGTTGTTTATCATGTTTTTAAAAGTAACTAAGTACTTTTGAAAATAAGTAATCAGTAAAGTAACAGAGTTACTTTTTTGGAGAAGTAGCATAGCATAGCATCTTTATTTATAACACACTTTACATCCAACAATGTTGACCAAAGTGCTACAAATATAAAACAGAGAGAAAACAGTTTAAATTACATATAAAATATCTTAAAATTAAAAATAATATAATTAATAAGAAAACATATTAAGAGACATCAACAAGTCCTGCTGTGCTGAAAGCCAAGGTAAATAAATATGTTTTAAGACGTGATTTAAAAACAGATAAGGAAGGTGCCTGTCTAACACGTAAAGGCAACTCATTCCACAATTTTGGTGCTGCCACAGCAAACGCCCGATCCCCTCTGAGTTTACGATTAGTCCTGGGCACACTCAGGAGGAGCTGGTCTGCTGACCTGAGGGACCGGGAAGGTATGTATGGATGAAGAAGCTCAGAGAGGTACAGAGGGGCAGCATTGGACAAACATTTAAAAACAAATAAAAGCAGCTTAAAATGGATCCTAAAATGCACGGGCAGCCAATGAAGTGAATATAAAACTGGGGTGATATGCTCGCATCTACGAGTGCCAGTTAAAAGGCGTGCAGCAGCATTCTGAACTAGCTGCAGTCGAAAAACAGAAGATCGACTCACTCCAAAATAAAGAGAATTACAGTAATCCAGCCGAACGGTTACAAAAGCATGGATTACTGTTTCAAATTTCTCGCAAGAAAGTGCTTAATTTTGGCGAGTTGCCTCAGATGAAAGAAACTAGACCTTACAACCGACCCGATCTGGCTTTCAAGATTAAGCTCAGGATCCATTTTAAAACCCATATTAACAATCTCTGGTTTACAGAATGATTTCAGGGATTGCAAATCAACACACAGAACAGCAGTGGAGGCAGGTCTGAACACCATTACTTCAGTTTTAGAATCGTTAAAACAAAGAAAGTTTAGCACCAACCACGACTTGACGTCCTCCAGACATGTTTGCAAACGATTTACAGACGACCCATCTTTCTTTTTAAGAGGAACATAAATCTGGCAGTCCTCTGCATAACAGTGAAAAGAGAGTCCGTGTTTCCTAAGAATTGAGCCCAATGGAAGTAAATAAAGTGAAAACAGGATAGGGCCCAGAATGGAACCCTGTGGTACTCCATGAGACAACTGAGCACGGGAGGACTCACAGTTTCCTTAGCGAACTGAAAAGGTTCGATTTTTTAAGTAAGACCTGAACCATTTCAGAGCCACACCTGTTATACCGACACACTGCTCCAAACGTGAGATTAAAATTTCATGGTCTACAGTGTCAAATGCAGCAGTTAAATCGAGTAAAATAAGAATGACACTTTCACCAGAATCACATGATAAAAATATCATTAAAAATTCTTAAAAGTGCTGATTCGGTCACGGCTCATCTCACTCGCCGTGTGGAAATAATAAAGGAGGATCCAATCACAGGCAGGAGTGAAGGTGAAAAGGTGGTTTATTAAACACAAAATAAAAATGGACAAAAGGCGAACGGAACAAAGACTAAACTATACTGGGAACAAACTGACCACAGAACACGAACCTGAACATGAATGAGAGCGAGCAGAAACAGATGGCGGTAGATAGCAGGGAAACACACAGATGAAGCAGGGTGGACACACAGACGGACCAGCAACTACAAAGACAGAAGACGCGACTTAAATACACACAGGGAAACACAGGGGGATTACACACAGGTGGGGACACAGCTGGGAGTAATCAACAAGACGAGACAGAGGTAAAACTGAACACACTCACATGAGACGCAGACCTTCACAATAAAACAGGAAACAAGAACACTACACAAAGATGCAGACTCGACACAGAGAGACAGACAGAAAATGACACATGGAACTAAACCCACCCAAAACATGAGAACACAAATCCTAAACACAAATAAACAGAAACATAGAACTCTAATAATCATCATCATCATCATCATCATCATAATAATACTCATAGCACCCAAAACCACAACAATCATTCAAAAATAAGCCGAAACTGACCCAGAACCGTGACAGATTCAGTGCTATGCATTGCTTTAAAACCAGATTGAAAAATCTGAACATTTTGTGCATTCAAGTATGGGATCAATTGGTCATATACAATTTTTTCCAAGACTTTAGATAAAAAGGGCAGCTTAGATATTGGTCTAAAATTTTCAACAGCGTTTGTATCTAGCCCAGGTTTCTTAAGAAGTGGTTGCACAATTGCATCTTTGAAATTCTTTGGAACCACACCTGAGGTAAGGCTGCTATTTAAAATGGTTAAAATAGTTGGACCTATAGTAGGAAAAACTTCTTTCAGAAAACGGGGAGGGATAGGATCACAAGGTGAGCCTACAGGCTTTAAATGATCCACCACCTCCTGTAGCTGAGCAAGAGTAGCCAACTCAAACTGTTGAAAGACAGCTGAGCAAATTGGAAGATCAGAGGGGTCAGATGTGGGCAAAATAATCCGCGCCCTAGCCGAGGCTACCTTGTTTATAAAGAAGTGCAGAAACTTTTCACACATTTCATGTGAAGGCTCAAAACTAAGAGCAGAGGGAGGGCTTAAAATAGTCTCAATTGACTTAAACAATATATGTGGTTTCTGATAATTCACCATAATAATGTTTGCAAAGTATTTCTGCTTTGCTTCTTCTATTGTAAGCTGATATAAGGCCCAGCGCTGTCTTAAATTTTGTAAAGAGACCTGTAAGTTATCTTTTTTCCATCTCCGCTGAGCCCTACGACATTCACGCCTCGCAGCACGGGTTTCATCATTCAACCAAGGTTCAAACTTAGTCTTAGGATGCCTGATTTTTAGAGGGGCAACAATATCCAAGACAGTCTGACAAGTGGTATGAAACCAAAAACTGAGTTCCTCTCAGGAATGGAGAACTGATTATAGTAGGTGGAGAACCGTGCTGCAGTGGAAGAATTTAACAAATGAGATGTCTTAGCAGGGACATGCCCCCTGAACTCATTTCTAGATAAAGAGATAAGTAATCAATAATTAATTACTAATTACTTTTTTCAAGTAACCTGACCAACACTGATTGCAGCAGGGGCACATTTAACAGTTTTCAGGACACCGGCACTCGAGCCCTGGAGTTCGACACTCCCGGATTAGGAAAAAAAAAAAAAAAACTAAAAATGAACAAAAAATTGAAGCAGAGAAAAAGAAAAAGAAGTTTAGGAGAGGGAGAGAAAGAAGCTTCAGAATTCATAAGAAAAATTTCCTTTGAAGGTGAGTGGTTTCCATTTCTGGGTCACATTTTTTATTAGTGTTTAGTAAATAGCAAGTGTTTGCAGATGAGTTGGCATTCTCTGTGCAAACTACTCACAGCCACCATAATGCAAACAACCACAAGGTTTGTTTTCATCTCTGACAGCTAGCAACCTCATGTAACTATTCACCAACTCGTTGGTGAATACACGTTTTGGTATTTGGTTTTTGTTTTGACCCCCTGGTCAGTCTGAGGCATTCTGGGTTTGAGTGTGCCAATGAGCTGATTTTCAGTCACATGACTGACTCACTACCTGGCGGGCGAAAACATTAGTCCATCATGACAGCAAATAGTGGACAGTCGGTAGTACTGCAGGATAAAAAGTTGGGGTTTTTTCCCCATGTCTCAAACCAAGACCACCTGTATCAGCTATCAAATGAGGTGTGAGGAGAAACTATGAATTTAGGAGACTTGTGATTTAGCTTTATTTAAGTCCCTAGGGCCAGAAAAGTTCTGATAGTATTAATTTGTTTGTGTTATAACAGTAGTAGTTGACCAGGTACAGTTTAAATGAGCCGCCATGAAAGTCGGGGTCACTGTGGAGAAGGAGGGACTGGTGCGATTTGGCCTCTGAGGCAGGGTTAGAAGAGTTGTGCTTACGTGTTGGTACCATACGGCCTTCTGGCAGCTGTAAATAAACACTGATTAGTACTGATAGCCAAAGTGCCAGATAGCTTCTTTGTTAAGTTAAAGTTGAAGGATGGCTGCACAGATTTTGCCCAGCAGGTGGGCGTGTCCCAGTAGCTTTGGATAATTTCTGAATTGAATAGCTGCAATTTAAACTTTCAAGGATTAAAAAAATTCATATGTGTGTCAGAGAGCCTGTCATTGGAGGGGAGTTGCAGAGGATGGAAACCTCAGCAGAATTTCAGCACTAATATTTGCTTTTTTATGAACATGCCGAATCCTTAATTATTTCCTCCAGAAGCCTTTCTTCCCTCTTTATTGCCATGCAGCCTGTCGCCTTCATCTGGCTGACAATCAGCCACCTGCTCGCTGGCTCCAGCACAGTTTGACTCCAACCAGAAGAAAATGCATGCGGACAGACTCACGCAGAGCGCTCGGATCTCTGGAAACGACAGCAGGAAAATGGCGAAGCTGCAGGAACACACATGAACACGGGGAGGGGGGTATTTCACTCTAAAAATGTACTTGTGCTGTTGCCATGTTACTCACACTGACAGAGACTGAGCTCATGACCTCCAGGTTAAGAGACCTATTGGGAGAAAACAGCGAGGTAAATGAACCTACACAATATTGACTTTTACCCAAAGAGGCTCTTATCATCTTTCTTCGGCTCTTTGGTCGATGAGGAACGACGAAAGGATCCATCGGGGTTTTTCAGCACCTGACCAGCCATGAACATCAGCTAATCAATTCAGTGATATTCCTGTAATCTGATATCTGGAAGAAGACATCAAACAGCCATCTTCACTTAGTGTTTCGTCGCTTTTTACCGTCTTTTATTCCATGTTGTCTTCTCTCCTGCTTCTGACAGCAGAAATATGAACCTGCCAACATTCATTTACTCCTCATTAGTTTGATTATTAAACATTATTGAGGTCATTCTATTTTTCTCATGTCTTGTATTTCCTGTTTATTTTCTTGTTAGGCTTTTATGTACAGCTTCAGTTGGATGTTTTTTCACAGGCGCTGTTACGCTGATTGTCCATTGGGTTTGTTTTTTTCCGTAAGCCTGTGCTTTCACGTTTGGCATGGATCCAGAGGAGTTGGGTTTGATCCAACATCATTCAGTCGTTATTCCTTCCTCGCTCTACCGTCTTCTGGCAAGTGCAGAGAAAAGAACAGAGCAGAGAGAAGAAATGATATTTTTGTGCTCGGGATTTATTCCTGGAGAAGTTGCAGTGTGATTGCAGCTGCTCCAACCTCGGACCAAACAATGACCGGACAACCTCCCGTGTCCCCGTGTTTCATCATGCTTTGGACTGGTTGGAATTTCATTTTGCAGGTGCAGATTTTTGAGGATTTTTAGGATATTTTTAAATCAGAGGAGCAGAGTGAAGGCAGTTCAGAGACTGCAGCTGAAACTTCAGAATGAACTAAAGTTTGGGGTTCAAGTCCAAATTAAATTATAAAGAAAATGGCCCAGTGACTCTGTCAAAGGTTAAAGATGTCATGTCATCGTCCCTGTGTCTCTCCAGCTGGCTCACTTCAGACCACATGTTGTTTTTGTTCTGTCTGCCTGGGCGGAGCTCATTATGGGCTCCCGCCTTTGGCCCACACACCTGGCCTGATTACCACCTGCTGCTGCCCACTGACACAGTTCCTGCCGCTACTTAAGGTGGCGGCTCTGAGCTTCTCGTCGCTGGATCGTTGAGCTACTGGAGTTCGTGTCCCCGGATACTTCCTAGTGTTTGTTCTCGAGCTTCGCTGGCTAGTGTTCCTGACCTGTTTCTCCTTGTACGTAGATTTCCTGGACCTGTGCCTGAACCCTCCTGGAGTGCCTGTTTGTCTGCGTGGAGTGTGGAAAGGCATGAGTGGCAGAAAAGGAGGCTGTGTGTGGATATCCTACATACTCCCCCGGAGCCCTGGACCCTTTGCCCCTCACCTTGTACATATTCAGCACATTGGTTTTCTAAATAAACTGTCAAACTCTTTTTCCAAAGACCCCGAGTCTGTGCCTGAATCCGTTCTGTCCGCCTTAACATGTTATTATTATGGCTTTACGCAATTAAACATAAAACCATTGAAAGAGTAATAGATTCTCTAAAGATATAACATGTTTAGGGGTCAAACTGAAGGAAAAGAATATGTGAAATGTAAAAATGAGGTCAGAGGTCAAATGTCACGTGATCGTTAGAACCCCCATTTGTCAGAGTCATTTCCAAAATGTTATCCATACAAACAAAGGCAGTAGAGTTTAAGCACAGCTTTAAAGATGAAAGACATTTTATGACAGTTTGACCTTATTTGACCTTGAAAAAGAGGTCAGAGGTTAAATGTAACGTGATCGTTAGAATCCCCGTGTCCTATAGGTTGTCATTACAAACAGCAGCAGGAAGTAGTAGTTTTAAAAATAGCTTTATATAGCTTTGTCAATTGGACCTTTAGATCAATCTATTGACCTTGAAGGTGAGGTCAGAGGTCAAATGTGATTTTTATATACGCAGACAATTCACACCTCAGTAAGAATAACAGTTTCTAGAATAAAAGACGTTTCTGTCACTTTTCGACCAATAAGTTGAAGACCTTTGCAGATGGAAAAATAGTTTCTCCTGTTCACAGACACACACATGCAAACACTTCCCAACACATCAACTCCTCGGTGGAGGTTAGGGTTAACCTAAAAAACCCCACCTAAGCTCCAGCATTATGCTAAGCAGTCAAGTCAGTCATGGAGCGTGGCCATTTGCTTACTGTGCAGGTCAGTATGTTCCTCTGCAGGAACAATGTTACCCTGTGGCGGGTCTTTACCTTCCAGTATAATGCACCTTGAGATGACTGCTGTGGAGTTATCTTGTAGTCTTTATCTTCATCTGTGCCACAGGCCTTTCTCTTTTTCTTCTCCCCCTCCTTGCTCCAGCGTTTCTCCTCCTGACCGTCCGTGTCCCTGGGCGACTTGTCTAAATGTTATCGGAGTCGATGCGGGTGTACGGTGCGTTGTTGCGGCTGTGCGTGTGTGTCTTTACGGTGCAGCTGGAACAGTGATTGAGAGATCTGATAATGAAAGTAACAGCTAGCTGCAGCCCAAAGTAAAGATCTTAGTGCGTGCACAGTGTGGTGAAGAAAAGTGCAGCTGCTTTCAGAAAGGCCTCGCAGGTGAACAACTGCAGCTCCTTTGACTCAAACCTCAGGCTCACATGCTCACTTTCACTTCCATCTCACACTGGGCTTTTGTCTGAAACGAGACTTTGTGAATTGTCAGGCAAGGTTCTTTTGAAGCCACCTCACTGGTGTAAAAGCTTCCCAACTGGATCTAATCATAGACTTACCTGTTCCACTTCTGTGCATTCTCCCCTTTGGTTTAATTGGCAGAGTGCTGACACCCTGAACAACTGGACTCGTGACCCATCAATCAAACCAGCAGGACACAAGCAACTGGAAGAGAAGCGGAAACTAGGTCGATGCAGGAAAAGAGCTTTTAGATGCTTTGAAAGGCCGATAATGGCTGTTCGGTGTGAAGCAAACAGCAGAGAGTGCGTGCAGAGTGTCGGGTTATAAAAATCGCCTCAACGAAACAGCCTGAGCGTCTGAAAGGTGTGTGCTTTTTGCATTTTCCTTCAACATGTCCCATTGCTTGACTTAAATTGTAAGCCAGGAGGAGATGATAACACATTCTCAGCTCAGTTGTAGTAATAAAACCGCGAACGGAGAGATTCACTCATTCCTGCATTGAAACTGGACAGTCTGAAGCCTTTGTTATGCTGACTCGAGCTCTTTTTTCTCTTATTCGGAAGGAAGGAAATCTCCACATATTAGATCCATAATATAATTACGAGGATTGTTGAATAAAATTTAAAATGTATGAGAAAAAAATGATTTATAGGCAAGAAGTGATATAACTTTACTTTTTAAGGTCCTGTTAGAAAATCATATTTTTGAACTCCTGAATTGAATAATAATAATAATAAGAGTAGCAGCGCTTCTCTCCAACTATTAAGACAAACAAACAAAACTGGAGATTTTCTGGAAGCTTTTTTAATCCAAGAAAGAAAAACCTGGAAAAAAATCCTACATAGTTCACTTTCAGCTGAATGAGGGAGTGACTGTGAAACACCCAGGGAGTAATCTTTTGTTTTCCTGCCTGATAATCTCTGTTTGTTTATTTGTGTCATCTTCATAAATATCAATTTTTCCAGCTGTAAAGGGTGAAAGAGCGTTTGTGTTGTGTTGTTACATTTAAACAAGGAAACTACTCGGTCGGATTTAGAAACAGACGCTTTGGATTCAAATAAAACCACTGGCAATTATTCAGCCTTGGGTTTCAGTGAAAAACATCCTCAGAGAGAACAATGTTCAGCCATGAAACGTAATACTTGTTCTAATGAAGTTTTGCTGATTGTAAAAAAAAAAAGAAAAAAGAAAAAAGAAAAAGATCGATTTGTGTCCATGAACCAAAACAAACACAGAATTATTCTGGTCGTTTCATGTTTTGCCATCAGTCCAGGCGGGATATGTCACGAGGCGAGCGGTTTATTGCAGGCTGATAATCGGAATACACAACAAAAGGCGAGGCAAAACAATTCGACACTAAACTAAACTGGGAAAACTAGAAAATGAACGTGACAACCTTAAACATGAAAACCTGGCGTGGACACGAGGAACTCTGGAGACACTGCGTGAACATAACGGACGACCTGAGGGTGACGAGGGAAAAGGAAACACAGCTGGGACAAATCAACATAATGACAAGACAGGAGGAAGCAAACTGGACACACTGAACATGGGACCCAAGCCTGACACACGAGCCTGACACAGGAGTGTTGGAAAGGCTGACGAGAGAGGGAGCACGAGAGAGACATGAGGGACTTGGGAAACATGCATGAAACACAATGAGGGGAACATGGAAACAGAAGAGGGAAAACAAGACACAAGGACGAAGACGCATAAACACAATCACACAGGGACGGACGCAGAGGACAGAGACACAAGGGAACCTAATAAACAAGGAACTAATAGAAGAAACTCAAAATTGACTAACTTTAATCTAGTAATGAAACTAAAACATAAACCATAATACAAAATATCACTAAAACACAGGAAACTCAAAAAGCTGGGTCAAAAGGACGCAGAACCATGACAGGATATTCAGAACAGTAAAGGACGATGTGTCTGGGCCCTAATCAGTGGATCCATGTGTGCATTTTACATTTCCCCCTTTACTTTCTCTCCTGAAGAGCTGAAAACGTCTGGAACAGAAGATTACAGATCCTTTCGTAGAAACCGAGCTGACAGCTAAAGTGGAGGAGTTATTGACCTGCTGATATGTCTCTGAAGGAAAGACGTGCAGAGAAGCCACGAGCTAATTTTTGACTGAACACCGATGACTGATGTGGCAAAAAATGTTTAAAAAGTCTCACATCCTTAAGAACATATATTTCCTCCCAGCATCAGACGTCCTTGGATGTTGTTTGGTTTAAAACAAAAATTTGGTTTAAAAAGTTTCTCACCAGCTGATTTGTATGTACATTTGACATAACTGATCCTGCTGCGGCTGTCCGCTGGCATCCGTTTACCAGCCAGACATGCAAGGATTTCCCCAAAACACACTAAAAGCTAACGAGAAAACAATTATTAAAAAAGAAAGAAGATGTTGTTTTGTGCAGTTCTGTTTCTGGATAATACTATAATACATGATACAGTCTAGGTTTTCTCTCCACACTGTTTATAGTTCTGATGTCTTCTCTGCCTTGCTGTCACCCGTACTGTATGCTGTATGTTATCTTCAATATGACCCGTTCATGTTTGCTGTTATTACCCTTACAAACGGTATAACAAAAGTCACATCACAGCTTCTGTCATGTTTTCGTACCTTTACGACTTGTCGTGCACGTTTTGATGTTTGATGATTCTGATCTTGCTGGTCATTGTTTTCTGCCATTTCATTTATATCATCACGTTTCGCTACAATCGTGGCTCATACTCAACAAGGCGACAGCAGCTTTACTGTGTTCAGTGAAGAACAGGAAGTGTTGGGAACGGTCAGAGAAGAGAGAGGGAGTTAAGAGGGGCAAAGGTGAGTCCAGCTTGTAACAGAACAGCAGGAATCCAGGTGAACATGTCAGCAGAACAGACTCTGAATGGACAACTAGGAAGCAGATGGAAAACTGGCCTAACAAAGTGGGATTTCTACTTTCATCCTTTTCAGGGTTGCGGGGGGTGCTGGAGCCTATCCCAGCTGTCCTAGGGCGAGAGCCGGGCTACACCCTGGACAGGTCGCCAGTCTGTCGCAGAGCTAACACATTCATTCACACTCACATTTACTGGGCCTACACCTATTCCCACTAAGTGCATGCATGTCTTTGGACTGTGAGAGTACCGGGGAGAACATGGAAACTCCACACAGAAAGACCCTGGTGGTGGAATTGAACTCACCAATTGAACTGTGAGGCAACAGTGCTAACCACCATGCCACCGTGTTGCCCAGGATTTCTACTTTATTACCATTAATGATCCGACAGAGAACATCAGCACCATCCAGCCTTTACCATGAGCTTGATGAGAAAACTTGGAGCAGGTACGGGAAAGACCAGCCAGACAGGAAAAACCAGTGAGGAAAGTGTCATATGTGTCATTAAACACTTTAATGAGAAGTTATTTCTTGCACATAACTGGGATTCTCTAACTGCTCCATCTGCTTATTCATAGATAAATCTTGCATATCAACTGTAATTCACACACTAAAACCCCACTGAGGAGGGAAAAAACATAATTTGCCATTTTCATTTTTCCAGTCTTGACTCTCATCTTTCTCTGCCACATCATCTCCTATCTAAGAGGTCAACGATCACACATCCTCTATATATACAACGAGGATAGCAGCAGGCGTGCAGCAGCTCTGCAGATTGCCTCTTTTTCCCCTTTACCCCGAGCCCCTCTTTCATTTCCATCTTAAAAAATGACTGGTCTCCTGTCGGAGGACCGCCAAGCAATTTAAAAGCTAATGAGAGAAAATTAAAATGACACAGTGTTTCATTGGCAAGACATCCCTCTTTGATGGAGTGGCCCAATTAAAAGTAAGAAAGATAAAGAGACCCGAGGGGAGCTTGTTCTTTGTTGTCTTTTGTCAGGTGAATTAAGGTGCGGCTCAGTTTGAACTGGAGACCGGAACCTCACGCTGCCATTCAAATTGGATCCTGTGTTCAAATAAAAGGAGGCATGAAAGTGTAAAATGTTTGGATGGTTCACAGACGAGGCTGCCGCTCCCATTTCTGACACGCAACTTTGATTCAACACGAAAACTGAACACTGACGTTGATTTATCACTTTTGCACCCTCGAATGATACGTGATAAAATATAACTAGTTAAAAGTTACATCTTTCACAATTTAAATATTAGAAATAAGTGAATGCTTGCACTGTGATAGATTGGCGACCCCTATGACAGCTGCCATAGGCTTCAGACCCCCCAGCTAAATAATGGATGGATCTCTGGGGTGCAGTAATGTCATCTACCATCCTGCTCAACTATAAATCAATGACTATGAGACGAGTGTGGTGGAATAATTCAGGTGATAATGGCTTTAATTCCTCAGTCAACTATTAATCATTGTGTTTTCCACCTCAGTGTGGTCACCTGTTCGACTGTAAACACACCATCAATCAAACAGAACCAGAGCAACTATGAATCAATGAGATTCCAGTGTCAGCTTTTGTCAGTATTTTAATGTTGATACAACACTCATCACTTAACATTGATCGCTGAGATTTCTATGTGAGCCATGCTTTTCAATGTCGCCTTGCTCTGGAGATCGTCTTCGTTCTACTTGTAAATCTTTGTGGCCTAAAAGTTGAAACTCTTGTATCGAGTGTTTCTAAGTTGCTTTTGTTTGTGAGTCTTTCTATGGAAACTCGTCAGATTGCCCTTTGAAAAACATTTTTAAGGTTGCATTTCATAGAACTCGTTCTATTGTAGATTTATGCTGTACTTGGGCTCAACTACTCACTTGTGCTGACAGCGAGGGACTGTCTGAGGTGTTTGTGCTGTTATAGGTCGTGTCCAAATTCATAGGCTGCATCCTCCTGAGGCCGCATTTGTAGGCCGATTACGTCACAGCGATGCAACGAAGGCTGTCCAAATTTGTAGACTCCGACAAATGCGAACTACTTTTCCCCACATTTGAAGGATGGGTCGGGTGTATCCCACCATATCCCAGAATTCATAGCACGGCCCAGTCAATTCCAGTTTCCAACAATGGCGGCCGCTACTAAGTTTTAATATTACTCTTATTACTCTTTCTGGGTCACAAAATAAACTTAAGATGTTTTCAGGCGAGAATGTAGCTGTGTAAACTTCAAATATCTGCTCGGTTTATCAAGACATCACATATTTGCAAAAGTGTTCTGACATTTTCAGAGACATCTGTTACCCACCCGCTCGATAGCTAGCCGGGGCGATAACAGCGAACTCCCCGCACATCGTTTTCAGACCACCCGCGGTCTTTCGCTACTCAGGTTAAACATGATATACAAGTCACTTAGATAACTTAAAAATGTTATTGTTTGGCTTTTTTCAGTGTTTTATTTGTTCGTGAGTAAAGTTATGGTTTTCACACAGCTGAATAAACGTCAAACAGAAAACTGATTAAACAGAAGTGTGAGATGGTCGAGAATTTACGCCAGTGTCCTGTTATATTTTAGATAGCAAGGAGCAGACGGCCGAGTTTATTAAACTGCACCGAGACAGCTGGTGACGCAAAACTGAAGGCTAGACCGTCCAATTCCACAACCACTCACTTCTGGCATACCTGGCCCACATAGACCGTGAAGGCCGGGTTCTCAGGAGGATGCAGCTTATGATTTTGGACAACCCCATGTTGTGTTCGATGATTTCCATACATGGTGACATCCATTGTAGGAGCTCCTCTCTGGTCTTATTTGTCTAAAGGACATTGCTACAGAAGTCTTGTGGTTTTTTCAGATGCAACTTTGCAAATCTAACCAATGCGACCATGCTCTTTTCACAGAAGAGGCTTTCTTGTGGCAACCCTTCCAAATAAGCTGTGCTTGTTCAGCCTTTTTCTAATTGTTCCGGCATGATCTTTAACATGTAACATGATAACTGAGTCCTGTAGGTTCTTGCAGCTTTGCAAGATCATTGCATGGTTTGAGCTTGGGGTGAATTTGCTTCTTGTTCATTCCTCATTGAGGATCAAGTTAGAGTCATCTGGCTCCCAGTTACATAAGGCTGTACCTGTTTTTCACACGGCTGCAGAGATAACCTGGTGTGTAAATATATGAATGCATGATTTTTGTGATGCAAATTCTCTGAGTTACTATTTATGCTCATTATCGAGGATGTATTTGTTGTTAAAATGATTACACAGCCGAAAATAACATTTATACTTTCTTCCTCACCAGATGTTCTGCTGCTGTCACCACATTTTCCGTCTCAGCAAAACCAGAAAAACAAAGTGGGAGAATGGCCTCTTTCCGGATTTTAATGTTTAACAGAAATTGTACGAGCTTCATGTTGACTCATTTTAATTCTCTGTGACATTTACATCCTAGTTTGAAGTGACTTTACTTTTTTTTTTTTTTTTTTTTTTTTAAATATTCCTGTCAAGTGTTCTCTGTCTGTGAGGTGCCCACACTTGAAAAAGACCAGACTTTGAATTTCACTCAATTTTTGACCAGTTTCAGGTTCATTCAGTCAATCAGGTAGTTAGATGCTGTTTTGCTTAGATAGGTGAAAAACCTTTAAAGACAAAAAATAAAGAACATTTCATTAATCATTCAGATAAATTAAATGCATTATACAGAATACAAATAAAACAGTAAAGCCATTTAACAGACAAAAGTATTTAGCTTTAGCTAAACTATCATTTAACCCAGTTTAAGTTAGTTTTACAGTCATTGGTTTTTAATCACAGAGCTGAGTAATTTATAAACAATTACATTTTTAAAGTATACATTTTAGAGTTTGCAAATATTTTAGAGACTTTAACCAAGGATTTTCTTTTACAGAGAGTTATTTTCCTTAAATTAAACCAAACATATTTACACTAGTTTTAAGATACACTAGTTTTAAGATTTAACCAAGGATTTGGGGTAGCTATTTTTAGTATTAATTACCATAAATATGTGGGTAAATAACATTCATTTCAATATCAATATAATTTTTTAAACTTAAATGCAGTAACTATTTCCCAAAGCATAAATACATTTCCACAATTCAGCTTCCATAGTTCCCAAACATATAAGCAGCAAATATGAGTCCAAGAGCTTACCGATAGCTCAAAGTCTTCCTCACAGTGGAAAGTGGATTGTGCTTTGTTTGCTGTCCTCTCAGTATGTCGCACCCGGGTCAAATGACTGCTGCATGCATTTTAAGGTCTACTAGGCACGCCAGCCCTTGATTGCTCTAATTCAGCTCACCTGGCGGAGCGGCGCACACCAGGCCGCGCTTAGTTGTAGATTGTGCACAAGGTCTAATCAGCAGCAGCACAGAGCAGGTAGTGGGCAGGAGGAGGAAGAGAAGAGTAACAGCCACACCTACTAGGTCAGCGTGACAATTCCATTTGTTCTTTCTCTACAGAGGAGGGACTGTGACTGCGCTGCAGAGAACAGGACAGAAACTAAAATGGTAAATGGCCTGTATTTGTATAGCGCTTTACTAGTCCCTAAGGACCCCAAAGCGCTTTACATATCCAGTCATTCACCCATTCACACACACATTCACACACTGGTGATGGCAAGCTACATTGTAGCCACAGCCACCCTGGGGCGCACTGACAGAGGCACTATTGAGAAACTACTTTCTCAATTCATCCTTATATATTTTAAAACATTTTTGTGAGAAGACTTCAGATTTCCACATATTTCCACATTTCCAGTGAGGTTACATCAGTGAATATCACACCAGAACCAGCACAGAAGAAATCCTGTCTGCCTTTTAAATTCTTCAGGTTATGTTTTACAGAACAAGACACTTTCATCAGAAATGTACTCAGCAGGAGTAAATATGAGCACTATAGCACAACACCCACTGTCTGTGCTTTATTAAACCATTTCCATTACATTATCCATCGCTGACAGCAAGATGATGAACCCCAAAAGTTCAAAAAATGGACCGATTCAGGATCTTCTCACAAACTTGGTTTTGGATGTAACTTTGAGACTTGCTAGGCTCCTGAATGTTTTTGCAGATCAAACACAATCTCCCATGGAAAAATGAATTTTCAGGAAGACCATGCTGCTGGGAAGAGCTGAAGCACAGCCCACAAGGCTGACCCGTTCCTCAAACTTTGCAGATCCAGCTGACGAACTCCTGGATGCAGTGGTGCAGGCCAGATCCACGGAGGCCCCATTCTGCAACCTGCAGGAACACCATTGCATTCCACATGGAGCGGATTCTGAACAAAAGAGGATCTTCTACCCAGAGGACCAGATAGCGTCCATACAATTTCAGATGCCCAGAGTGCTGACTGTTTATCAGTGGGATTGAGATCTTCTGGACCCAGTAAAGGACTAGCTGGTTTTTAAAATGAAAAACATCAGAACATGTATGAGATAACCATGAAATTTTGTGATGCTAATATGGAACTAGTACTGTTTTGGTGCGCTGTGAGAACCAAACATTATCCAATGAAAGCTGAGGCACTTTCTTCAAATAAATCTGGTGGACATAATCTGTGAGCTGCCATCTTCCATGTTCATGCACACTAACAAACTGATTTTTCATGACTATTTCATGTTTTGGTAAATGGCCTGTATTTGTATAGCGCTTTACTTAGTCCCTAAGGACCCCAAAGCCCTTTACACTACATTCAGTCATCCACCCATTCACACACACATTCACACACTGGTGATGGCAAGCTACATTGTAGCCATAGCTGCCCTGGGGCGCACTGACAGAGGCGAGGCTGCCGGACCCTCTGACCACCACCAGTAGGCAACAGGTGAAGTTTTGCCATGAGGGTGGGCTGAATCATGTGGTCTGTGTCATGTGTCACTTGAGCTGGTCCTTGGAGGATCCATTACGGAGCTGATCGATATGTATTTGAAAGTTTCGCGAGTTCACATTATCAGTATGAATTGTCTTTTAGCTTTTCTTCTAGAAAACGAGCCTGAATTCAGCTTATCTGCAGAGACATTAAAATCCCACACAGACTCCACATCCTGCTGGAAGCATTTCGCAGCCACCATGGTGACTACAGACCATAGAAAGTAGATGACAAACTTCTTCAACCTGCTGTCTGTTTAACACTAACACTTTTTTATACATCACAGTTCTTATCTTGCGACAAAAGTAAGTTTGTTTCACTCCGAGCTTTGACCAGATGCATGCCATGCTACAGAGAGACTTTGTGGTACCGTCCAGCCAGGTAACAGAAAAGCAGATCATAATAGTGACCGGGCTTAAACATCATGATAATCTATCTGAAACCTTATCGCTTCTCACGGTGGCAGCTGTTATCATCTACTCAGTGTCATCAGGCAACATGGAAGTACAGAGAGATGAAAGGAAATCTGACATGTTACAGATAGTGATGTGTAATTTTAATTATTATTTATAATTATTTTAACTGTATTTATTTATTCATGGGCCAGCCGAGAGATATAATCTCTCTAGCGTGTCCTGGGTCTCTCGGTGAGACATGCCTGGAACACCCAGGAAGTGCACAGGAGGCATCCTTGGTCAGATGCCTGAACCACCTCAACTGGCTCCTTTCGATGTGGAGGAGCAGCGGCTCTACTCTGAACCCCTCCCAGATGGCTGAACTTCTCACTCTATCTCTCGCTGGAGAAATTATATCTCTTGTCTGGTCCTGGGAACACCTTGATGTTCCCCTGGACAAGCTGGAGGGGGTGGCCAGGGAGAGGGAGGTTTGGGCTTCTCTGTTTAGGCAGCTGCCCCCACAACTTTAAACCTCATATCACCATGTGGGAAATGAACAGCTATGCTAGTGTGGCACAGACCCCACGCACACACACAGTTGCCAGTTTGCTCGGATAACTTTTATTGTCTATAGGCAGCAGATACTGTTGTTTCGGCGCTCTGCACGCTGGAAACAGTCACAGTCACACGTCCTCCTGCTCCGCCGCCACTGGAAAAAACCCCAAGATAGCAGTGTCATTTAGCCTGCCCCAGCACACCTGTGTTTCAACCACGCCTCCGTGCCGCCCCTGCGAGCTCACTGTGCCACCCGTCCTCTGCAGCAGGCCAGAGACCACACCTCCGCCACAGCGAGGTCTCCCTTTCATTACATTCTAAGACCAGGATTGTCTTCTGTGATTTTGAACCAACCATTTCAAGCTTCTTTATTAATGTAAAGTTATTGTGTAAAAATATAAATACATATAGATTTGTTCCTAAATGAATAAAAAAAGAACGAAGATCATTACCCAATAAATACACGACACGAAGAGGACCGCTGTTGAATGTCGTCCACTCTCCTTGCAGCCATTTTTTTTAAACTGAACAAGACGACTTGCTGTAAATCTCACTGTGAACACATTTTCCTTCCAAACTATGAACAGCAGCGACATATTCTCCATTTTTAAGGTCACGCTTGCAAACAGGGATCCCGGGTAAGAAGCTTAACTACAGCCCAAGTATCATTCTCCAGAGTTTTATTAAGCAAACGGATCATCAGCTTATAGAGAGCAGACTTTAGCAAATCTACTGGAAAATAGTGCAGACAGAGAGCGGGAGGGAGGGATGGGTGAAGAGCTAGCTGGAATGGAATATATGGGATTAAAATCCCTGTGCCTGAGGAAATGTTGACCCTACAAGGAAAAACTATTAAGTGGCTTGTCTGGGCTGAGGACTTTCCGGAAGCTTTGGCACAATCAGCTGCTAAATGTCAAAATGTGGGAACACACAAGATTTTAAAAAAGAGGCAGCTTAAAATTTTCCCAGCACACTAAGTTTTTATGGGTCTGTGCAGATGCTCAATCTGACATCTGATTGCCTGACAGCCGGTTCCTGATGTTTGTTTGCTTCTTTATTCCCCCACACGAGACATATGTCATGTTCCGAGTGAGCGCTGTGCTACTTTTCTTCATTGGGAAGCTGATTATAGAAGCTATTGATCTGCTAACTGCAGACAAAAGAGTTTACTGATGAATAATTGAGTCGGATGCGCTCCCTCGTCTTGCCCTTGATCGATGCCGCAGCTGATCATTGGCTGATATGAAAGCAGGACGCAACCTATAACCTCGCCATCTTATCTCTGCGGCCGGACGACAATCCCTCATTCACAAACACAAACACACACCTATACGTTTATTTTATTAGCAGCGTTCTTTTTAAAAGGGAAAGCTTGTGGTTTCATGTAATTGTGGAGTCAAGCCAAGAAACAGGAACCCGTTCTTATTTTTAGAGTTACCTCTGGTAAATGGACCTGTATTGATATAGCACTTTTCTAGTCTAACTGACCGTTTAAAAGGCTTTTATGCTAAAAGCCACATTAACCCATTGGCAGACGCATTCTTGCAGCACCTTAACTCTACTCGCACTGGCCTCTCTGTTGCTCACACTCGTGTCAATGAATGCAATACAATTGTGAGCAATTTAGGGTTCAGTAACCTGTCCAATAACACTTAAAAATAAGGGAATCAAATCACTGACCAACTCCTTAGCCACAAAGGTGCCATTTGCCTCCAAATCAATTGCAAAACCCATTTATTTTTTATACTGTTTAATTTAATCTGTGGCAGTTCATATTGTTAATTACATACTGTTTATTGTAAAACGTAGTGTTCTTAAGAGCCACCGTTTGAAACATGGTTAGAAGCAGTACAATTATTAAAGGACAAAATTGCACAAAAGCAGAACAGACACAAAACACGTTTTTGCTGCTTCAATTAAAGACGTGTTTTTAGCTGCCTTTTAACAGTTAGTTTACAACTCAAGTGAAAATAGGAGTGGGAAATTAACAGCACCCAAAGTAAATCAATCATTTAACAAAAATTACCACCTTTGCCACAGAAATACTTAAAATTTTCAAGCTTACTCACAGGCTATATTTACGTTTCACGTATGGCTCACAGTCTAGGATAGTAATAATTGTTGGTGAACTGCCCAAGTAAATTAGTAAGTTTTTAGGTCCTTTATAAAAGTGTTTAGAGTCATTAAACCTCATCAGGTGTGGGCAGAGTGTGCCACAGGTCGGGCACTGCAGCTTGAACCCACCTCGAGTTCTAAATACCGTGCACGTAACATATTTTAATTTATCATATTTTAATTGTCACTGAGGTGTGCAGTGTCACAGCCTGATCTGTACTAGAAAACCAATATGCTGTGACCAATATGTCCCCAAAATATATGTATTTATCACCACTGTACTGTTGTTACCTGACATTATGTTTACGTCCATGTCGATTTTGAAAAGTTCACCGTATATTTATGTTCTTTCTGCAAATTCGCATTTTTCTTCTTGTCAGCAGCTTCAGTGCAGTTGTTGGTTAAACAGCCGTCAGCATGTCCTTATTCATTGGAGTTCTGATTTCCTTCACCTCCTTTCTTTTCACATTTTCTGCTTATTGTGGACATTTAGACAGTTAATAGCTGAAGGTACAGATAAGCAACACAATGGGGATAAAGGATAAATATAGTGAATGCCATTATTATTTATATTGGTAATTAAAATCACAGTAATCTGTGAGGTAAAAACGCCCCGTCAGCGTTTTTGTTTTTTTCCCTCTAGCAATATTTCCCAGTTCCCACCAAATATGATGAGATATATAATCCCTCCTGTAAAATTCTGGGTCTGCAAATTCTGCTCCCAGTTGGACATGCCCAAAACTCCTCCAGAAGGAGGCATTCAGTAGGTATCCTGGTGAACTAATGGTACCAGTAGTAGGTAGGTCCATAGTTGAACATTTCTAAACTTTGTGCCAAGTCACTGGTCATGAAGTCTATTTGATAAAACATGTCTGTAATCACATTGGAAATGTACCGAAGCAACCAGAGCCTTAAATGTTTCCTAATGACCAACTGTCAGCTACAAAGCAGCGGGCAACAAGCAAATCTCTCCCTACATGGAGTCCAATCACCCTTTTAATGAATCTTTTTCCTGCCACTTGTATCCATGACCTCCAGTCTTTCAGTCCCTGCACACCTAATGAAAACAAATTCCCTTTGCCTTTCAGCTCAGCTCTCTTCAACAAAACAGTGCAATGTCCTCATTGCTGCTGATGCTGCAAACAATCTGCCGATCTGCCAATCACATCCTGCTTTCAGTCATGAACAAGAACCCAACATACTTAAAACTTCCACGTATTTAGGAACAACTGTTCTCTAACCTGTTGGATGCTCTCAATCGTTTTTCTTTAGAGAACCATGGCCTTAGATTTGGAGATGCTTAGTCTCATTCAACCAACGTTAAGTTACGCAGAATCTGTAGGCAGAGGACAAGGAATTGGTTTTGTTGCAAGCATTTAAACATCAGTGGCTGGCTGAAGACATTTTTAGCTTATTCTTTTTTCCCCTCATGATCCCCATTCTTCCATATCTGCTGGCTTTACCAGAAGCCTCAAGACAGCACGAGTAACTGCAGCCTCCAGACTTACCTTGAAATAAAAACCACCCCTTCAAGAAATCTACATCCCCAATCCGTTTCTTAAACTGTTTAGTTTGGTGTAACTAATAAAATGCTGAGAAGCTGTTTGCATGTATGCATCATAAACATAACCTTAAATAACGGAAAACATGTTGTAGGTTGTACTGATGGACAGCAAATGCTTTCAGGTCTAACCTATACACACACAGAGACACACAGTGACTGACCTCACACAATGAGAGGTTAAATGAAGCTCCACAGAGCCGCTGATCTTCCTCAGAGAATATCTGATCACCTGTGGTTTTTATTTAGACCACACAAGGACGAGGCTAAACACAACCTCGAACTCACAAATGCGGAGCGTTGAGAGACGGGGAAAGTGGAAGAAGGGGAGAGCTGAGGGGAGGGGGACAAAATCACAAATAAATGTGGGACAAAACGAGGCACCGTCAATTATTCTTTCAGTCCAGGATCACACACGCGAGTGGATGGGTAATCAGCAAGTCTGTGCAGAAGTCTTGAGCCACCCCTCATCGTGTTTTAAAAATGGCCCGTAGCGGTAGTTCTCCAGGATCTCTTGGGCTGCTTTTTTGCTCCTTTTCAGTCCAGTTCTTGCACCTGAACATTTTCAGAGCAGTGTTTAGGAATTTAAGCATAAATAAGCTGCCTAACTCAACAGATGAACAACTACTGTTTTCATATAACTGACTTATAAAGCATATACATCATTTGTTTCCATTTCTTTACCTAAATGTACAAGAAATGCCAAAGAAAAAAGGCATAAAATTGTGTTTTTGCACTAACAAGGTTTTTTTTTTTTACTTTTTTGATTGTTAGCTTTCATATTTATTCATGAAATACATACAAAACAACAGTTTGTTGCAATAAAAATCATAGTTTTACATCTTAGAAATGATTCAGAACAAGAAAAAGAAAAAACATTTTTAGAAACTTGCAGCTTTCTTCTGGTTGTGTTCAAAATGTCTCAGTTTTGTCTAGTTTTTGGGATCAAGGGAACTCTATATTCGTCAAACGGCTTTTTTTCCTTAACCCTTCGAATTACACGCTCCACATGCACTCTCAGACGTGTGATTTTCTGTGTCTGGAGGAAGCTGTGAGCTGGCATCTTTTTCTGTAAAGCAAATTTACCTTGCCTATGGGTATAAATAAAGTTACCTTGACCTTGACCTTTTGCTGAGATAAGGCAGACAGTAAACCTTGAACTTTACACAGTCAGAGATGAGGAATCCTTTGGCAACCATTATGGCCATGTCTTCTGTAAGGTCAGCCAGCCCTGATCTCCTAAAGACTTCTTCATCACTTACTGACCCCTCATAGAGTGAAGAAACAAAGTTCACTGAGATTTGTATCTGGAGAACATCTCACTTTGGAGGACGGGAGGATGGGGTTTGACACTTTAGCTCAGTGGAATCTACAATCACCTGAGTATCAGGAAAGTCTTTGAAGTAATCAGGGAGGTGAGCTTTAATGTCCTCAGCATCAATCCAAATTCGCACTGAACCCAAGAGAGTGTAAAAGTTGTTGGTCCATGAAGAAATAATGCGACTTACAGTCGAACGGTGGCTGTTGAACCAGTTTGCCAAGTCTCTCTCCTTAAGACTAGCACCCAGGTACATTTAGAACAGCCAGAGCTCATCAATGGGTTGCAGTGACTGCCTCATGTGTGTTTCAGAGTTTGGTTCCTGATGTGCGAAGCATTTTGTGGACAAATGGCTCAATTAGTCCCCAAAACGTCAGGAAGTGACTTACAAATGTTGGGTAGAATCAGTGCATGCAACCAATCTTTGTAATCCGAAAATTAAATTAAATTTTGAATTCCTGGAACTCTTTTCTGTTTTTGGCTACTACCAGGTAAAGGCCAGAAGGTTCTGGGACAAAAGTCATGATCCACTGTAGGACTGCATTCCATAGGCTGCTCATCTTCAGCTGCTGGGCTAGCTAGATGAGGTCTAATTACTCTGTCCCACACGCTCGGCCTTTGTAGCTGAATAGGGTAATCATTGAACTGTACCAGGACAGATGCTTTATGTCACGGTACTGGGTCTGCAACCCAGTGGTTTGTGTATTTTAGTTTTATTTTGTTGATCAGTCAGGTGTTTCCCCATGTGTTCTCACTTCCCCTGATCACCTCCTGTGTATTTAAGTCCTGTTTTCTGTGTTTTTTCTCAGGTCATCTGTTATTCTCTCCACAGTAGTCATAGTCTTTCATAGTTGTCATAGTAATCATAATTTTTCATGGTATTTTCATAGTTTAATGTTTGCTGCTGTTTTTCGGCCAAAATTAAAGGCTCATTTGTTGTTAAAACCTGCAACTCCTCTGTCAGCATCTGCTTTTGGGTCCTGTTTCCAAAAACACCGGCACACCCTGCCGTGACACTGTATTTAACTTTTCCTTCAGATGTTTTTGGTTGAACGTGATCTGGAGTGAAGTGCAAACTGAAGCCTTTGCTGTGTGCAGTAATGGTGAAATTTTCATGATGAATACTCACTAGCCACCGTCTTTTTAATCCAGGATCCCTCGGAAAGACCTGGAAACTTAAAACTCCATTATTTTTTGAAGATGCTGTGCATTTAGGTACACAGCAATATTCATGATACTGTTTTTCTTCCTTACAAAATACAAGTTCATCCTGCAAATTTGACATGTGACCCGCGAGCTGCATCTGGCCATTCAGTTGATCCATCCACTGTTCACTAAAGCCTCATCAGAAATTGTCATGATGACTAGGGTGGACTTAAGCGCAGGACTCAGGACTGTGCAGACAGAACAGGGTTTATTTACAGCACTGGGTGGAATATTTACATATGTACACTGAAAGAGAGAAAAGGGGTCCAGGGATTGGTCCAGGGCGGGGAAACAGACACACTCACACTCATCTTCAATCTGCTTGTGAAAAACACACTCAGTCCATATGTCCACACCAAGCGTCATTCACACTCTCACTCATCCAAAGAATTTCCAGGGAAGGCAGGCTGGGGTCCAGGGAGGTCTGTGCAGGAGGAGACGGAGAAACAATGATTAGCCACAGAACCAGGCAGCACAAGGTAGAAGTCATAGAGAGCTGGCCTACACCAACTGAGAATAGTACAACGATCCAGCGAGGAGCAACACTCCACTGAGGCCTTAAATGGTGTCAGGGGCAATCAGCCAGAATCAGCATCAGGTGAATAGAAGGAGGGTGAAGATCCAGGGAGGAACAGGTGTCCAGACGCCGCCCTGGCGGAGAAGGTGAGCACCACATCCAGAGCAGCCACCCAGAACCCTGACAGAAATGGTCTCAGTGGAACGGTGTGTCACAAACCAAAGGTCTGTACAAGATGCAGACCCAGAAGCAGACTCAAGAACTGACTTAGTTCTTAGACTTTATTTAAACACAAGAAACAAGGTTTGATTATATACCTATGAAGATACCAGTGGAGAGGGAAGCGGAACGGGACCTCTGTTTGGCATGTGAAACAGAGGAAACAGCGGTTACTGAGTGACGGAAGAATGAAACTACAGGTGAGTAGTTTTTGCTGGATATTTGCTTATTTGCAGGTGAAGAGTGGGAGCTTCAGGTAGGGTAGCTGAGGGAGTGTCTAGGGAAGGAAATAGCATAGAGGTTAACGGCGCTCCGCTTCGAAATTCCAAAGGAAGTCCCGGAGGTGCACGGTGGACAGGAGGGCAGGTGAGGTGAGCAGTTCTGTTTTCCAGATAGTTACAGATGAGCGTTGCAGGTAGGACCAGCACTTGACAGAAACTGTGGCAGTGGATGGATCTTGGAAGTTGCGACCAGGAACAAGATTACACATTAAGAATAAACCGTGGAAGCAAGACACAAGGAAAGCCTAGTTACCACCAAGAGCTAGCTGACGAACTAGCATAGAGTGGAGGACAGCGCTGGTCCAAAGAAGTTTCCTGCTGTTTAGCCGTGGATGCAACACAGGTGAAACACCAGAAACTCCAACCATGAGGGGAGACACAGGGAACGCATCGACTCTGGCTGGAAATTCCTCCAACTTTCTCAAGAAGACATTATTAAGGAAAGGAAACGGGAAAAGGGCTGAAGTATGCCAATTATACTTACTCAAAATCTGTGGTAACAGGTCTTGTTATTATATGCAGAGAGCATCCGGAGTGTGTCTACAGCTTTATGGAAAGCACGGTGGAGGCTCTGTCATTGTTTGTGGCTGCATTTAAATTAGTGGTGTTGGAGATTGATGGAAATTTCAAATGCAGAAAAGTACCATCAGATTCTAATTCACACGTCACTAATATTTGGAAAGCATCTGACTGGCAACAGCTTCATTTTTCAGTGTTACTTCAATCCCAAACACACCGTAGTAAAACACAGGGCAACACAATCAGTCATGGATTGGCCTCCCCAGAGTCCAGAACTCAACATTGGGATCATTTTGACAGACAACAGAACAAAAGACAGCCAACATCCAAAGAATGGGGGCAAATTAATCAAAGGGCGCAAAGCTGGTTTTTATAGCAGCTGTAATTGTGTTTATTTCTGCTGTTCAGTTGGACATTTTAACATGGGAGACTACGGGGACTGACTCACTGTTAGAGTCACTCTCAAGTGCCCATTAGAGGAAATGCCACTGATTTACATTGTCATAGAAGCATTTTTTTCCCACTGTGATTACTTTAAAACACCCACTTCATAAGAGTTACACAATAAATGTTGGGAAATTACACCCTAATTCATGGGTCTGTGTTGTCAAATGCAATGTTTTCCTTCTTGTTTTCAGTCTACAACAGAGCAGGACAAGCTGCAGCTGCTGGCCGCCTGCCATGGTTCAACTAACATGCTTTCAGCCTTCGTGCCATTACACACACACACACACACACACACACACACACACACACGCGCATATAAACACACACTGTGGCTTATACTCCCTAATCGTCTTTCTCATCCATTCTCTTGCTAACTTGGAAAAAAATATGGACGGGATTTGCTCAGCGTTGGACCAGATGTAATAATACTGATCCAGCGGCGTTGACCTGGGGGGAGGGTATGTGTGTGTGTTTGTGTGTGTGTTTTCATCTTTGTAAATAGAGGCATTGAAACAATCTGCTCCTCTTTGTGGGTTATTTTCTCTGTGTTGTGGCTCCAGCAGTGCCACAGACAGATTAGCAGTATTATCAACATCTAACAGTGCACATAGGGCATGAAAAATATAGTCAAAGGAATACATGCGCAATAGAACCGAGCGGTCAGGTTTTAAAGGATTACTGGTTTATTTCACACTAGCATACTGCGGCTCCGTGGTCCGCACTAACTTTACATTACTCAGGGAAAAGACAACAGCATGACCTTCCTGCAGCTTCCTAAAAAACAATGTTTTCATGAACCTTTTTAAATTTCCCAGTTTGACCAGCAGTAAACAGCTATTATCCGCAAAGGCAGTCTACATTTTGAAGGACTGTTTGTTTACAGTGTGAGGCTGTAGTGAAGTTTTCGCTTTTCTGGTCTGTGTTAACTCTTACAAGCAGCTACCCCCCGATGGGCTTTGAAGGTACTGCGCACGATAGTCGAATTTTAAAAAGTAATCAGAACTAATAAATACTTATTTTCCTTTATTTGTGTGATGATTTGGTCTTGGTTCAGGTAACATTTTTGACTGGAACCAGTAGCTAACACAACAGGACTGAAGGCTTTAATGACATCAAACTGTCTTTTATTTAAACTAACTAAACTAACTAATTATACTCCAGACGTGTAAAGTACGTGCATATTTTCATGTCAATTAAAAATATTTTTTGACTCGTTGAACGTGTAATTTCCCTGGGTGAATTTGTGGCTTTTTTTTCTGATCATAATAAAACGAGTCAGATGACTGCATTTAGCAACAAGCGGACCTTAGCTCAAAACCAGTACTGAATATACAAATAATCTAATGATAATGATACTAGTTTACCTCAGACACATAGCTAGCATTGCTCCAGGTCAAAGCCATCTTAAATGTTTTCCCACCTGCGCTAACAAAAGCTCAAACTGCTCCACCCTGAAATACAGATTCAACCCCCGTATTAATCTGTGAATCTCAGTTTCTTCTTTTTCTCATTTAGAAACATCAGGAGCAACGGACCAGCACGGTATCTATATGCACCACAGGGAAGGAGAAGTCATCCTTCACTGTAGTTCTGGGCTGCCAAGCTAATGCCAGAAACTACCACCCATGGTCATTTTCAAGAGGAAGACTTTGCCAAAAGAAAAGTTTCTGGCCGGCATCATTGTCAAGGCTAACCCAGAGGGCTGGATGGACGAGGAGAAGATGAGCAAGTGGCTGAGGGAATTTATGTCAAGAGACCGGATGGCTTTGACTCCATGCACGCCCATCTCACTGAGGCTGTCAAAACCCAAGTGAAGCAAACTATTTCGGAGCTTGCCGTCATTCCAGGTGGATTAACCAAAGAACTCCAACCGCTAGATATTGGTGTCAACAGGTCCTTCAAAGTTAAATTGCGAGCATTGGATGACAGAAGGCAAACACACATTCACCAAGACAGGGAGGCAACGCCAAGTGAGTTACACCACTATCTGCCAATGGATCGTGGATGCTTGGGCTAAGGTATCAGTCTCAAGGGTCGTCTGAGCTTTCAAGAAGGTTGGAATCATCACTGAACAGCTAAGTAACAGCAACGAGACTGATTCAGATAATGATGAGAGGGATCTGGGCATGCTTGAGGCCGAATTTGCCCAACTGTTGAACTCAGACAATGAAGATGAAAAATTTGATGGATTTGTGGAAGCGGAATGTACTGAAAATGTAAGTTTATTGTTGAATATTTAATGTGTTACAACTTAACAATGTTGGGAGTTATTGTGAATGAGTTTAATAGAGTTCGTTTTATCTGACTGTTTTGTTTGGCTTAATGCACCTTATAATCCGGTGCGCCTTATGGTCTGAAAAATACGGTAAATAGAGGGGTGCTATTGCGATATGCTAGAGGAAGGCTTTCAGTGGACAATGACCAAGAAAAACCTACAAATACACGAAGAAAATCCTTTTCATCATAATCTACAAAGTTGGTCAGAGCTGTGATAACCAGCAAGGGTTTTCCAGATTGTGGAGGGTTTGGTTAATTCATATATAACCATTTATTGCTGTACTGTATATCCAGTGATGATGAGTTTATTTAAACGTACAGCGATACAATTGCCACTCTAAAATGACAACGGGCGCTTGGAGGCAGTCAGTTTCAGAAAGGTTAAACACTTCAGTCTTCGTGCCTGGGACATCTGTTAGTGAGCGATAAGACTGCCCTTCAAAAATAACACGAGTCATATACAGAGCTTGTTGAAATGTTGTAGTGATATCAGGATTTGTAGTCATGATTTGAGTGTAGGGCAACATGATGGGGCCCTTTGTAGAGGACAACAATGCTGATGTGTTCAAGGACCCTCTGAAACGAGAGATTTAGAAGATTTGATTATTGTGAAAACCTGACTCACTCCACTTTGCTCACTGGCTCGTGGCTTCTTGATTTAATTATCAAACGGTGAGACAGATGACATGTCTCCTGAGATGTCGCAGTGTCTTTGAAAACACTACAACATGTATTTAGAAATGTCTCCCTGCGTTCACAACCACAGCACGCCGCATGATGCCAGGGTGGCTGACAAAACGAATAAAAGCTGTGATGGACGGTTAATTACAAACTGTGTTTCAGCAGATGTGTAAGACTGACGGGGGAAAAGTTCATTTAGCTGATGTACAATCAACTAACCAGATGTTTTTCACAGCAAGTCCTGTTGAGAAATCACAGCAGGGAAAGGTGGAACCAATGACGTCTCAGTTTCATCATGTGTCCCAGTAAACCGTGATCATAAAACAGGTATATTTTCACTTTTTTTATTTTTTTATATGACATATAACCACATCATTTCCTCTAAGATATTTCTGAATACTGGGATTTCGTGACAATGACATAGAAAATAGATAAATAGGTCATTTGTAGCACATTCATAAATGATTAGACTTGTGATCATCAATCAGTCACGTCCACACTGAGTTCTCGCCACAGGCTAAAGACGGAAAAGTCTCCAGTATCACTCAGTGGGCAAATTTTGCTGGCTGACTGGTCAGCTCGAACCCCCAGGACATGGGGCAAAATACTGCATTATTTACAGTTTATGCTTAAGATATCGCTCAATAAACTGCATCTTATAGACATAGTTTTAAGAGAATGTGTGTGCACTTATGATAGCAAACAGTTGTGCTTGATTGCTTCATTATTTGACTGTTTTTATGTGCAGCCAGGATCTCATGCCGTGCTGGTTCAGAAGTTTCATATCTGTGTTTTGCAACAAATAAATATGCTCACTTATGTGCCTCCAAAAACCCAAAATGAAAGCTGCCAAAACACCAACATTAAGGCTTCAAAATTCATTGGGAGATGATGCTATAGTTTAGGCCATCTTCTGTTTTGACTGTGGCCACTGTATTCAAAATCATCTCTTCTTTTCAATAGGGGTTCAACCTGCAGTATAGTACATGGTACAGGTGCAGTGCTTAACACCTTTATAGACCACCGCCCAATGTAAGGTTTATGCCACACACACACACACACACACACACACACAGACATAGTTGAATAGCGTAGTGGTAAGACTACACACCTTTGGAACGGGAGTCAGCATAAAGTGTTGAGGAACCAGGGCACCCTGATGAGAAGTGGGCTACTGGAACAAGACGGCATTGGTGGCGCTGTTGGAATGCTACTACACAAGTTACCCAAGTGGAAAGGGCATACATGGAACGCCGTAACCAAGTGGCCGGCATTGTATAGAGGAGCTTCTGTACCAAATATGGCCTGGAAATTAAAATGGGAGCCATACAGACGGACAAAATGTTGGTGGCTAACCAACCGGGCATGGTGGTGGAGGACAAGCAGAAGAAGATGGCTGTAGTGATAGACGTAGTGATATCGAATGATGGCAACGTCAGAAAGAAGGAACACGAGAAGCTGGAGAAGTACCAAGGGCTCTGGGAAGAGCTCCAGAAGATGTGACATGTACTGTTAGCAGTTTAGCAGTTGAATGTTAAGCATGTTAGATGTTAAGCTTGACTACTTTCTGACTTCTCAGGAAAGTCCAGTGTGGCAGCTCAAATCTGGGTATAAAAACGTCAATTCAGTTTGTTATTTGAATAATAAATAGTATATTTTTTAGTTTTAAACAAGCTTTTGACATTGATTTCTAAAATATTTGTGTTTCCTTGGTTTTATGACAGGTGGTCTAAATTTGTTAATCACTGTCAAACACAAAACACAGAAAACGAGAATTTGTGTTTTTTTTCTTCAAGCATAAAATCTGAAACAACCCCAAAATTAAACTTTTAATTTTAATTGAATCTATTATCTATTTGTGGAATAATTTGTAATGAATGTTTTCATCTGATTTACTTTTATTGTACAAACTGAACCAAGAACTGCAAAGTGTTAAATAGTCCAACATAATAACTTTAATCAAAAGCCAAAATTCAGATTGTGAATGAACTTTTCTATCATTCTTGGATTTTAGACAAAAAGTAATTTCAAAACTCATCAAGTGATAAAAGACCGATGCACGACAGACTTTCTGCCGCTGACGACTCGCTGCTCTCTCTTCATTTATTCCAAAGTGATTACCGTTTCGCTTCAGCACATTAGCCCTGCAAATTCAAAGCTAACTTTCTTCGCACACTGGATTTAGTAATCCTCTGCTGCGTTCCTTCGCTTGCGATCATCATTTTACGCTGTGCTGAACAATGTACTCGCAAAGGTTAATTCACTGTCCAATTATTTCAGCCATGCATGTTAATGTCACCCCCCCAAGTCCTAAAGCTATCTGCTGTCATACAGTGTCAGTCAGGGCATTGTGGCAGTTTATTTGCTTCACACTTGGTGAATCCTTTAATTAAATCGCCCTCGATGCAAATAAAAAGAGATGCATCAGCAGAGATAAGGCAGAGAATGAGCTGAATCAGAAGTGTGTATTTTATAGGAACACTAAAGATCCAAATCTGCCTCCCTTGAGGAAAGGGTCAATATGTCAGGAGCAGGGTCGAGATTAATATTACAGATGTTTGTATAAATTTCCCAGAGGTGTATATTAGACTTGCTAGATATTTATTGTACACTGACTTAAGAGACATTTTCATTTAGTTAGCTCAGTTTTATGTACATTTCTGGGTAATGGAATGAGGAAAATATCTTTCCTTCCACTACTGCGGACTCTTTAGAAAATTCTGTTTCTGTTGCACGGTCATGCTTTCTCCATAACAATGTGTTATTCTCAAAGAGTGTGAGCTTTTTTAATTTTTGTTTTTGTTTATTATTTAAAATGCATGTTCAGATGTGTCGTGTCTTCTGTTGTTTGCTCATCATTGTTCAGATTATGACTCTTTTTTTCATTGAGCGGCGAAGTTCTGTAATCTGTATGTACTCCAGCACATTCACTTAGTAAAAGCTCATTTGCAAAGTTGTTTAAGCAACTGCTGTAAATCCTCTGTGGGAGGGTTTAATGTTAATATAAAAGTACCTAGATTTTATTAATGGTAATACACATCACCAAGTACAACACTGTGGTTAGCGGTTACGTTTTATTTTTTTAGATAACAGAGGAATCACGTCTGTTTTCGATACACCCACAAAAAAATAAATTAATCAATAAACATATTTTTGTTAAATCAATGTTCATATCAGACTGATTTGTTTTCACCATGTTAGGGTTGAACTCGCGAAGGAGCACGTGAAGTCGTTTCAGGTCGTAGCTCATAGCAAGTCGACGTTGCAGAATCCCTGTATGAGAACAAAGCATGGACATGACGAACAGTGCTACATGCTAGCACTGTAGAAACTAACCTTTAACTAAACGCCTTTTTTCAAACCCTTATTTATCTTAAGCTAAAATCAATTCAGTGTATTGTAATCTCTATCATGTTAGCTGGGAAGCTAACTAAGCTACATTTGTGATAGCAGTGTTTTGTTAGCTATGACGTTAGGTCGCAAGTAAGCTAAAGTTGGCGAGCTAGCTGTAACTTTGCTTTAATTTGAAAGTTAACTGACTTTATCCATTCAGGACAGTAATTTAAATGGCTAGCAATCCATTACCAGGCAAGCAAGCTTTAACATGAAGTAGAGCAAAGCTAGCTCAGGGTACAAAAGCCCCTCCATGAACCAAATGCCCCTTTTGTTCCCTCTTTATCCTGCTGACAAGATCACACCTTCCCATTTGCCCCCTTGGGTTTTACTGTTATTGAGGAAGGTAATTAGTGGACTTCATTTGTAAGCTATTAGATGTTGTTGCTCACTGTATACACAGGCAGTCATTTATCATCATTAGTGGATTCCAGTTTCTAAGCTAGCACTAAAACATCACACCCATTTGTCCCCAGTCCTTCACAGAGAAATCAGTCCACAGGGTGTTAGATGCTCTCCACTCTGTAAGTGTTAATGTGATTTCAAACAGTGAGCTCAACCATTTGTGGTGGTTCTGTTTTTTAACTTGTATTTGTCATTAGACAGAGGTTGGTGATTGCAGTTGGCCCCACATTAGCAAAATATTTCCACAATGAAGCGTTGCACAGTTCTGAATGCTTTTATTTTAAATGCTTTGAAATGTAAAATGTGTTAACTTTCTCTATGTGTATTGTGATCGTCCGCCCTCATGAGTGCGATTTGTATCAGAGGCGTTCTGTACCAGCACAGTGTCATTGTGTATTTCCACTGAGCATGCTTTAACATCGGTTCATGCGGCACAATAAGGTGGCAGAGAGGTGAAGTGGCTGTGCAGCTGTGTGTGAAAAGGAGGAGGAGATCCTGTTAGTCTCTGCTCCAGATGATGAGCTGAAATCACGGAGGGGAGAACAAACAACCCTGGCGGCTGCCTCTAAAGCCACGAGCTGGGGCTGAGGCAGGTTGGCCCTCCATCTGCATCTCAATGAGGAATTTGATCACAGCTCAGCATTCAAAGGCGACAAAACAATGTGAGGCTACTGGGACCGCCGCTTTCAGATAGGAAAATACATCTAGGAAACAAAGAAGGTGGAGAAATAAAGTGTGAATGTTTGCTTTCACAATCTGCAGTTTCTTTCCAGTGTTTGTCATGTTTTGTTATCTTATAATGGAGACAAAAATTAGGCCAAATGTTTGGAAATCCAAACCTGAAAAACAAGCATTTAATACATCTATGTTTATCACATATAACATCTGCCTGGGATTTGTCATGTTAATTATGTCATCCCAGCATAAGACCAAATTGCGAAGTGCTTCTTCTAATTTCTGCAATATTTGGCTTTCTCAGGTTTCTTTAGTGTCCTGATTAATCTAATTTTTCATGTTTACATTTTTAATTGAGAGGGACAAAGCACTTAGACATAGTTCCATTACAGACCATAAATCTGACTTACTGCACAGTTTGTAGCTACTACTAATTTCCAACCTAGCTTTTCGTAAACGTCGCGCAGCATGCCGTAAAGTGCTGTAAGTGAGCTTTAAGCACTTTGATAAGTGAGACTGAAAAAAACAACTATATCAATCAAGTTGAACCTATTAAGCACTGCTGTGTACGTGCTGGTGTTTAACATTCTGAGAGTAAAAACTAAAAATGAAGCGTAGATGCCAGTTTGGTATACTCTTAAGGTCCATAAGGACAATTATGTGCCCTGTTTAAAATTGGGGAATAAAGTTGAACGTGTATTTCTTATTGATTCTCATCAATAAAAGACAAAAACTTGATACACTGTTGTAAAACTTCAGAAAATCAAAGTCACAGCAAGTAAAGTAATGTGAATATCTCTCAGTTTTTATTACCACTGTTCATTTTATAGCTCAGTTTTTAAAACCTTACAATGTAACTACAGCCCAGCCCGTTCAGCAGTATATGAATGACTAGCCTCGTATTGTGGATGGATTATCTCAGTTGTTCTCCTGACTGAAGTTTGGTCTGTTTACAGCATCCTGCCATGCGATTACATTTGTCCCTAACCATCGGGAACCCTCACGTTAACTTTTATTGAGTGGGAAAAAATTAGCGTTCATCCTCCAGTTTCACTGTTTATGTTATGCTAACATAGCTGTGTCGCTAGCGATCACGTAGCACATCATTACATACCAGCTAGCCCAACTTCAGTAACCCTACAAACATCACTGCTGTTTAGTTTTCTGTCTTCCTTTATATTGGAAGTGATAGCAGAGCTGTACGTTTGAATTCTTCAGAAATCTCTCAGTCAGAACCTGGTATATTATGTTTGGATAGAAACTAGCGAGCTAACTTCCTGCTAAGTATGAACTCCGTCAAGCTTCATAAATCCTGTTTTCATGGATGCCTGGATGTTAAACTTAATTGTTACACCTGGTAGAGCAGCCACACTGATCATTTTATTACCCAATTTAGACAGTTTGTAACTCTCAGTGATGCCGCAGTGTTCATTTGATTTTCGGACCTGAAACAGCTAATGGCATCAGACTTAAAGACCGGCAAACAATAAAGAGAAGGGGGGGTATCGGCTACAGTTTACTCTTAATCCTTCCTTTGCTTCCTGTTGGCCGGCTCCTCGTTCCTACCCTAACCCTTTTCACACCACTGACCATGAAACCATGTTATTGACCAGGTTATACAACGAATACTGCTTAATGTATGTTGGTCAAGCACAAGACAAACACAGTCTATTCAGAAAGACATTTATGCTGTTGCTCACATGGAAAGCACCATTTATCAAAACGAAAAAAATCTGAGCACTACAGAAAAGTTTGACACCAGGTACGGGGTCAGCATGTCCATTGTTGCGATCTTTCTGGTGAAATGAAGTCCTTCAAAGACAATATTGGGCAATATGGCGAGCTGTTATCAGCTGATGGGTAAGTAAAGCTCATGCTGAAACATTAATTAGATTTAAATCTGTTTCTTTTAACCTGGCTCATCAGGTTTTGAATGGAAGCAGCTGACGAGCTAATTAGAAATGTTATATCAGGGCAGTAGAAGTTCACATTTTATTCTCTTGGACTTCCTCGTTGTGGAGCAGCTGGTCGAGTGAGTGCGCTGTAAAACCGTCACTGTCAATTCAACTCTGAGAGTGTAAAACTTCTCCGAATCACTCCACGAGCTGCACAACTGATCAAAAAAGCATCGATTGCTGGTTAATAACTTGAGACAGTGAAAACTTTAAAGCTCTGACGAGGTGGAGGATCAGTGATGTGAGATATGAAAGAGAAGGAGAAACATACACACACCTCCTCACTGCACCAAGCATCGTGGCGGGGAGTCGATGAGTCATCCCCGTAGCTTTTATACGGCCGGTGCATCAATCACCCTCTCCTGAAGGGAGCAGATGGTGCGTGGCGACTCAACTACTGTGGAGAAGTGTGGTGCTGATGCTGTGTGTATATGTGTGTCTTGGGGAGGAGACGGGTGATGGTGCCAGCCAGCTAAGGAGAAGTGTTGGATGAAGACTGATGCAAACAGTCGATGGAGAGCGGACGCCCACAGGCTGAGGAGCGCTCGGTGTTTGGCGTTGATCTGGCATCTGAGCGCCAGCTGTGGCGCAGGTGCAACAACTGTAGAAGAAGAAAGATCAAACCTTGACTGGAGGAATGTGCAAAAGAGGATGATGAAAGGTGTTGAGTGAGAGGGTGGATATGAAAGTACATACAGCATACGACGTGTTCTCTTAGTGCCTCGAAATGAGTCCAAAAAGCTCCACAAGAATTCTGGAATGGTGAGGAAATACTGCTGCACACAGTCGAGCAGTTTTCCAAGGTAATTCCTGCTTTATGACGTCAGAGGATCTGAACGCTGCCTTGGGAACCATCAGTCAACATCAGCAATAACATTGTTATTTAAAGCCTTAGTCAGACAGGTCTAGAACCCGTCTGCGGACCTCTTAGTACAGCAGTCCCCAACCCCCAGGCCACGGACCGGTATGGGTCCGTGAGTCCTTTGGTAACGGGCCGAGAGAGTTGAGGCTCGGGTGTGAAGTTGATGGTTTTCAGGGTTTTATCGTTAACTCGGTTTCCCTGGGTCTTTCCTGGGTTGTAGCTGTGTCTTATTTTGAAAGAAATATGTACACATTACCATAGCGACCAGAGAGCATTAAGTGTAGCTCAGTGTATTTCAGGAGGACGCTGCTAATAAAGTTACACAATTACACAGTGAATTCGCGTTTATTATTATATTTACAAAATACCAGTTTTTGTTTTGGTCATATCATTTTATTTTGTTGTATTTAATTGCAACACCTTAGAGGCCGGTCTGTGAAAATATTGTCTGACATTAAATTGGTCTGTGGTGCAAAAGCGTTTGGGGACCGCTGTCTTAGTAGACACTAGAAAAATGTGTTTTCACCAACTAGTTTGTGAGTTGTTGTGAGGTGAAAGTGGTCGAGTTACACGGCTTTGATTGGTTTGGCTGTTAGCAGGTCGCCTTGCTTACATAATATCCTAATTTGTCTGAGAGCACTTGGTAATTAACCGTGAGCAGCAGTGAAACTTAAAAAACTGAAACTCAAACTGGAAACGAAGCACATTCATCTTCAAAGTTAAAGTTGTTTCTTACTGCTGAATCCAACATGTTTAAAAAAAACCCACAGTTTTACTTTGTGTTTGAACAGTTTCCATTTACAGTTTGTGTTGTATGCTTCAGATTGACAACCACTTACTGAGTAGCTGGTAAGTGATCGCAGGCAAGTCGGTGTCTTCCATGCAGACTATGGCCGACAACGACAATCTTCTAAAGAATAAAGCAGTCACAAGGACATGTTCAGTGCAATATTATTTAACTCTTTTTGACCAGTTTCGCCTAGCAACAGTAAGAAACCAGTCAGGTTTACATCTTTTTCCCCTGGAACTGGTAGTTACCAGTACTGACCGGTCTCTAGGCCTGTGTGATCCTAAATAACCAGCAGACTGCAGGCCTGTCCATCAGTATTCACACAGTAAAACTGGCTTGTGTTGAAGGGACATGAGAGTGGCTGTGGGCAGCACTGCTATACCACAGGGGACAATAAAAGAAAGATGAAATATGGCAGCTTCTGGGCTCTACAGTGATTGTAAAGGATGTGGGTTATAAAAAAGATTTGCTCTTTTGTAGTGTGGGACTAAAGAAATACCAATTAAAAGACAAGACAAAAAGCGACAACTCCACATATGTTCTGCACTCTGGAGTGTCACAAACAAACACGAATAGCCATATGTTTTTATCCCTCCAGCTCCTCGCCATAATTCAGGCTTCCTGTTTTTTTCTCTGGTGAACACCTGCTTTCTCCTCCATCAGAGTATTCAATGACTTTGTGCAGTCATGCCTCAGAAGAAACATCAGAAACTCAAAGAAGAGAAACACTAAGCTTGTAGTGGTTGGACATTGGTGGCCTGCACTGGTAGTGTGAGGCGCTGACTGGAGGAAGGAAACTGAAGCTCAAGCAGGGGTGAAATGCTGGTTTGTTTTGCCCTGAGGGTTATCTTCTCACTGTAATTCGTTTACGATATCAAAGTGATTATGTAATCAAGCTGCTATACCACAGGGGATAATGGGTTTTTCCCTCTCTGTCAAACAGATAATATCAGTGATGCTGAAAATAGAAATATAGGCACTCATCCCAGAGATGACTGCAGAGGAGGAAAGTGTGTTTCCTTTGAAAATGCAGTAAAGGAGAGACTCTGAAAACTCAGCAAACTGCAGCTCATGGCAGGTTCAGACTACGCAGTGTTTGTGTCTGATAATGTGGAAGTAGCACCCACCAAGAGCTCAAAACTCAAAACTGCAGTTCCTCTAACAAGCACTTGAGGCTGGGCCCAAAGCGAGTCAATCCCCATAAACCTGCATGTTCAAATACACAACTTTACATCAGCAATAAACATGGATACAGCCTGCTCCAACAAGCAGTTTGGATCTGTATGGGCAGTTTCACTCCTCGTAACATTATGGAGGTTTTTAACTTAAGCACATGGCTACTGTTATTCTTTGTAATTATGTGGAGTCACTAAACTTGTCCTTTGGCGGTGTTTGTGCTTTTGAGGCGTTATTCAAATGGATGAAGTATGTCAGCTAATAACTAGCTCTCTGTCCATTTATCTAAATATAGTTAATTGTGGCTCTGAAATCTTAACATTATGGTAACTAAAACACTAATGATGAGGTTTTAAACTACAAAATGTAAAAAGATTTTTTTAATACTGTGCCATAAAACCATCAAAATGTTGCTAATTTGTTCTTGTAATGCTGCTTGGACTATTTTTGTGCTAGTCGCTATATAAAAACATAACATTTAAAAAACTTCCATGTCTGATGTTTGAATGTGATAACTCAAGAATGAAGTGATGTAAGAGTTTTAAATTTATACCATAGGTGTATCTAATAGGAAGCTGTGGGGTAGCACTGTCCACTGTCCATTTTTTATTATGGCAAAGACTCGAGGAAATAAAAAGACTAAAGAAATAAAGAAAGATGAAAGGATAGGAGCAAATCAATGGGGAAAACGCTGCCCCCTGGTGGAGAACATTTTCATTAGAGTTCGTAGAGTATAATTAAAAAAGCTACCTTTAAGTTTGGAACGAGCTCTTAAAGAACATAACACAAAGAAACGATAAAGCCCATGAATGTTGACTCTTAAAGCATGAAGAAGAGTTTCAAACTGGGATGAAGTGAGGACTGAAATTCTACAAAGAAGCTAGGAAAGAGGTGACGTCATTACCTTTAAACGACCGGCTCAGGTAGACAACAATAAAAAAATTACTGTAAGCTCCTTCTCAGCATGCACTCTTTTCATGCCCGGTGCCTCTGCTAGTCTCTGCTATCAGCTTACAAACATCTGATTTATTTGTTCAAATGCAATTTGAAACTTCCCGAGCTTTCAGGAGCTCAGACCATAAACCGCTCCAAACACCGTAATGGTTTTCCTGCAAGAGAAGCTGCCGTTTCACCTGAAACTCAATTAAGTGTTTCAGGTGAGCCAATAACATGGAGCCAAGGTAGACAAGCTAATATAGGAGACGTATGATCTCGGTCTCTTGTTCCTGTCTCAGATTTCACATCAGAGGCATTTCAAAGAGCTACTGGGATATCCCGATAATAAGGAATTAGACTAGGAACGCCCTGTCTCAGAGTGATGCTGCAGAACTATATTTAAAAGTATGAAAGAAGGCCGCCCAAGAGCAATAATCAAAAGTGTATTTCATACCAGAGGAACTGTAATGTCCAGAGTAACTATTCTAAGCTTCTGTTCAGGGGTTTTTGGTGAATTTATAAATATTTAAGGTCAAAGTTCTTTCTTGGCTCAAACAAGTTTCCATCCTCGAGGAACTTACTGAAATCACAGTCAGTTTGGAATAAGACACAGTCCGTTAGCTAAGCTAGGTAAAATCCTGTTTACCAAACGGATATTAGAGTTTCCCACTGATTAATTAAATATGTCCATGATGAGAGACGGCGATTGTTTTTCTGATAAGAACGTGGAGTTGGAGCTCAGAGGTGTCTGAAGGACCTCGTTATGATAAAGACTCTATAGAACTTGACTGCATGCTGAGGTGGCAGTTCAGCCATTTGATTCATGTTACAGCAGCTCATGAATGAACATGGTGCAATAAAAGTATTTTTAGAAGTACATTTTTCCAAACAATTTACTTGAGTAGGGTTAGGGGTATCCACTTCAGCATGCAGTCAAGTTCTATACTCTTGCTAATGGCTTACTAATTTTATTTAGATGTGTTGCAACAGGGACACATGGAAAAGTTTCAGGACACCAGCCCTCGAGGAGTTTGAGACCCCTGGTTTAGAACATGTTCATTTGTTAAAACATGGAAGAAGCAGCGGACCCAGAAACCGTCCCAGGACATGAACAACTGTCCATTTGTATTTCCTTGTACATAAATAATCTTTACCATTATAAATTAATGAGGAAAATTTATCAGCAATTAAGGAAATTAAATGTGACATACCTTGGGTATTTTGGGGAAATGACAAAAATATGAATGTAGTTTGTTTGAGTGTTGTAGTATTTCAACCGTCAATGTTTTAAAGCATTTTAAAGTGAAACTCAAACAAACAAGACGTGTGTGTGTGTGTGAGAGAGAGAGGGAGAGAGAGAGTGTGTATTGTTATCTTTGTGAGGACCAAAAATTGGAAGTTTACTATACTTGTGGGGACCAACAGCCCTTATGAGGACCCAAATCCAGGTCCCCACAAGTCTGAAGACATTTTTGAGACTCAAAATGTGGTTTTAGTGACAGGGTTACAACTGGGTTATGGTTAGGTTTAGGGTAAGGGTTAGGCATTCATTTTTCATGGTTCGGGTAAGGGGCTAGGGAAAGCCTTATGTCAATTAGATGTCCCCACAAGATATGAATACCCGACGTGTGTGTGTGTGTGTGTGTGTGTGTGTGTGTGTGTGTGTGTGTGTGTGTGTGTTTGTGTGTTTTTGGTGTCTGCTCTGGTTAAAATTGACTGAAGTCTTCAGACTTCTGTCGATTTCAGTCCAGACTGAGACACCGGTCCATCCAGCTGCTCCGTACAAAGGCTACTAATGGCGCTCGATTGTATGCATGTGTGTGTGCATGCGTATCTGTGTCTGTGTGTGTGTGTTACAAGCGTGCACACACAGCGCTCACACAGGGAGCCCATTTCCAAATGTCAAGTGTTTGTGAAATAAATGTCAACTAGCTGAGGGATGGGAAATCAAAGGGCTCCTTTAGCGCCGGCTGCAGCAGATACGACGGGAAACAGAAAAAAAAAGTCATCGATTTTTCTTTTTTTATTTCCATCTTTGACGTGTCTTAAAAAAAACCAACAAAAATCCACATGAGGCCTGCAAAGAGAGCAGACGGGGCCGTCCTGGAATCTGCAGAGAGCAGCTGGGGGAGAATCTTTGGTATTGACGGACTGTCAGGCCGCCTGCCTCGCTCTCATAACGTCAGCAGATCCAGCGGGAGAGGCTGGGAGACGCGTTATGACACGGCGTGCGGTGGCAACCATCCCACGGATTTCTGGTTTTAGTCAGCCTCCAGAATCTGCTCCATCTGTTTGAACAGGTGAGAAGACGCCACCTGATTCCTGCTGCCATCATAGCACACCTCGTCCTCAAACTGTCGCTTCTTTAACTCGCGGTATTTTCTCCGAGTTTATTTTGTCAGAAAATGAGCCCAACATGTCAACTTGTGTGGCATTTTCTGGACAAAGCAACAGCAGATGAATGTCTGATGACAACTGATAAAAAATGTTATCATATCATCCATCCATCCATCCATTCTCTTCTGCTTATCCAGTTCAGGTCGTAGCCTATCCCAGCTGTCACAGGGAGAGAGGCCGGGTACATCAGGTACACCCTGGACAGGTTTCCAGCCTGTCACAGCACATCTCCTGGAAGCTAAATATAAAGTCTTTCCCTCCATTCTTTGTGCCTGTATGATGGATGTAAATAAAACTGGTAACTCATGTGGGACGTTTTGCACACAGCGCAGGTATTACACGTTGGACAAATAAATTCACGAGAAGAGAAAACGTCTTTTGTCCAGTAAGCTGACCGGTTTTCTGAAGTCTTCATTACTCACCACTTGTCTTTGATCACATGTAATGGAATCACCGAGTCTTTGTGAGCGGGATGGATACACAGACACGCTGTAATGGCTCACCTTAATGGACGTGCAAACTGATATTGGACGGTAAGGATAGCAAGTGCAGGCAATGTTTCCCTCTGCCTTCACTGCACTGCAGCTTTTGCTTTGAATAAGTTCATTCTGTTGTTTTGCAGTAAAGACAAAACTTTAGAGCACTCTTTGCATCTGATTTCTTCTTGGTTATTATCACTTGCGCTACATCTGAAGTATTTCTAAACAGCAGATTGACAGCACTTTGAGAGACAAGCTCGTCACGTTCTGCTGTGCCAGACTTTTGAATTTGCTGTATATCTGTCGTTTAATGCGATGTCACACATCCAGACTCCTCCAGGGAACTTCACTGTGCTGGAATTCACAGGTTTACCACAAGGTTCACGTGCTATCAGCCAAAGGCTTCACCCAGGAAGTTTCCCTGAACTGTGACACCAGCTGAACCGTTAACATTTGCAGCCACAGACTGCTGGTCGTTTGGGGAAATGATGACATTTTTGCCCCACAGGAGGTTGATCCAGGCGTGCTGTTTGTACTTTTTAGTTTGGGTCACTCTAATCAAACAGAACTGTAGTTTTCCATAAACAAACATGAAGAATGGCTGATTTTGAAAGACTCATTGATTACTAATGAAAGAACTCTGCAGTCTTTGCTTTTAGCAAATCAGGAAATCTTCCTGGAGATGTTCAATCAGTGACTTTTCTAAAAAACTCTCTTTCTGGTTGTTTGCAAATCACATGTTTACTTCAGGAATTAAAAGGGACTTTTTGTAATTCTCTACAAATAAGAACAATGTGGAATGTGGTTAAAGATGGCGCCAGTGTGTACGGCAGGCCGCCCTCGTCGCTGTTGTCGATCTCTTTTCCTTGATATTTGTTTATTATTTGTGATCTTTCTGGCACTATGCCCCCCAGATGGTTATGCATTAATCACCTATGACCGGGATACTCTGTTAAATCTTCGTTTCCCCCCCTATGCTGGGTTGGATCAAGGCAGGAATTGGGGAGACGCTACCTGTCCACGTATCATCTCTTCCATTGGTTCATATGGTTCCCCTCTTTGCTCCCCGCCTAAGAAGCGCTATAGGAAGCGGGGCAAACGGAGTGGGTTTCGGGTTCACTTTAAGGCTTACCTTAAAACATCAGCTGCAGCTAATTCCCTCACCACTGCGGGGATTATACGACTTCCATCCGCTCGGGATCCATCATCCTTCAGGCTGCTCAACCATCGCTGGATCTGTCCGGTCGGTAAACAAGCCTGTCCGGTTTCTCCGGTAATCTCTCTGCCTGTTCATTTTTGGATTGGGTCCCCCAGTGATGGTGTACGGCAGCGGTCCCCAACCTTTTTTGCGCCACGGACCGGTTTATGCCCGACAATATTTTCATGGACCGGCCTTTAAGGTGTCGCGGATAAATACAACAAAAGAAAACTAGTACCGGTACCGAAAAAAAGAAGATTTATTCATAACACACGAAAAGACCCAGGAAAACCGAGTTAACGATAAAAACGATAACAAAATAACACTGAAAACCAATAAAAACCCTGAAAACCATACATTTCACACCTGAGCCTCAACTCTCGCGGCCAAACGACTCACGGACCGGTACCGGTCCGAGGCCCGGGGGTTGGGGACCGCTGGTGTACGGCACAGGTATTTAAGCCAGCTAAGACGTGCTTCCAGCAGAGATAAGATGCCGATCTCTCGGATGGCTTTATTAAACGCAAGATCACTGGTGAATAAAACCTTCATTTTAAATGACCTCTTCTTCACCTCTCGGCTTGATGCTCTGTTCCTGGCTGAAACTTGGATTCGTCCTGGTGAGTCCTCTTCCTTTTCAGAGCTACTACCTCCGGACTGTGTATTCTTCAGTTCACCGAGACCCTCGGGAAGAGGTGGAGGCGTGGCCTCTGTTTTTAAAAACAAACTTAAAGTTCGGCAACTGCCCTCTCCTACCTATTCTAGTTTTGAGGTTCAATTATTGGAGCTTGCTGGACCCCCAACGATTCTATGTGCTGTGATTTATCGACCACCTAAATATAATAGGTCTTTTATTTGTGAATTTGCTGACTTCTTAGGTTCATTTTTATTAAGTTATGACCAAGCTCTTATTACTGGAGATTTTAACATACATATTTGTTGGGCTGATGACCCCCTAGCCAAGGATTTCCTTGCCCTAATTGACTCTTTTAACCTTACACAGTGGGTCAGGGAACCAACTCATCTTAAAGGCCATACTTTGGATTTGGTCCTCTCATATGCTTTGGATATTTGTACCATGGACATCGATAATGCTGGTATTTCTGACCATTTCTTGGTCATGTTTGATGTTGAGCTACGTGCAGTTGATTTAAATTCTAAAGGCTGTCATCGCCCTGTTCGTATCATTAACTCTGAGACTGTGGCTACACACCTCCCTTGGTTGATGATTTTGCCAACGTTATGCTATCCACCTGTTGTTCCATCTTAGATACTGTGGCCCCTATAAAGATGAAACGTCCCAGGACTTCTCATCAACCATGGCTAAATGACACTATACGAGCCTTACGTCGTGTCTGCCGTCAATCTGAAAGGAGGTGGAAAAAAGACAGGCTTCAGATATCGCTTTCTATACCAGAACTCCGTAAAGGCAGCTAAAGCAGCTTTCCTATCAGATATTATTGAGACTAATAGCCACAACCCCCGAATGTTATTCAAAATTTTTAATTCAGTGATAAATCCCTGTCCGGACTCTTCGAGCTCGGCCTCTCAGGCTCTCTGTGAGCAATTTCTTAATCATTTTAGTGGAAAAGTTTTATTACTGAAGGCTTCACACTCTCACTCTCTTGTGTTGTATCCTGTTCCGGTTTTAGGATGCATGTCGACCTTTTCTCACTTTGAGCTGTTATCACTCCCACTCTTAAGGGAATAATTGAACAATTGAGAAACTCAAATTCAGTGCATGATATCCTTCCATCCCGAATTATCAAGGAAGGTTTTGAGGAAATTGGGCCTTGTATCTTATTTTAATGAATTTATCATTGTTAGTGGGCTGTGTCCCGACTGCTTTTAAACATGCGGTAGTGCACCCTGTTCTTAAAAAAAGTAATCTCGAGCAGAAAGACCCTGCAAATTATAGGCCAATCTCGAAACTTCCGTTTTTATCAAAAATTTTAGAGAAAGCCGTCTTTCTCCAAATACAGGCCTACTTAGTTGCAAATAATATCACAGACAAATACCAGTCTGGTTTTAAGCCTCACCATAGCACTGAAACGGCCCTGCTAAGAGTCTATAATGATCTTCTTGTATTTGCTGACTCCGGTCGCCCTGCCGTTTTAGTTTTATTGGATCTGTCCTCAGCTTTTGACATGGTTGATCATAATATACTCTTGAGGAGGCTAGAGCATGTTGTAGGCATCAGGGGTTCTGCCCTTAACTGGTTTAATTCTTACCTCACAGACAGATCCTTCTCTGCTGTGATGGGAGGATACTCTTCCTCTGTTGCCCCTCTCTGCTGTGGTGTGCCCCAGGGGTCTGTATTGGGCCCTTTATTATTCTCTTTGTATATGCTACCCTTGGGCTCCATATTTGAAAAATACAATATTTCTTATCACTTTTACGCTGATGACATTCAAATCTATTGTCAACTGACTGATGATCTGTCAGCATCACTGCACTCCCTGTACGATTGCCTGAGAGAGGTTAAAGATTGGCTGTCAGATAATTCTCTCATTTTAAATGAGAAAAAAACTGAAGTTATGTTGTTCGACAGCCATATTCCTCGAGACCAGCTTGTTGCCCTGCTGGGGCCCCTTGCTAACTCTCTCTCTGATTCTATGCGTAACCTGGGTGTCTATTTGGACAGCTCCTTTAAGCTCGATAAGCAAGTATCATCTGTAGTTAAATCTGTTTTTTTTTTTCAACTGCTCCAGATTTCTAAAGCTAAGCATTATATACCACACAGGGACCTGGAAAAACTTATCCACGCTTTTGTGACCTTCAGGTTAGACTATTGTAATTCTCTCTACTGTGGTCTCCAAGCCTTCTCTCTTCGAAGGCTGCAACTCGTTCAGAATGCTGCAGCTCGCCTTCTTACTGGAGCTAGAAAATTTGACCCTATTACTCCAGCTCTTGTTGATCTACACTGGTTACCAATCAAATATTGCATTGAGTTTAAAATCTTGCTACTCACTTCTAAAATCCTGAATAACATTGCGCCCAGTTACCTCACTGACCTCCTCAATCTGTACACTCCTTGTCGTGCATTAAGATCATCAGGTCAATTACTCCTGGCCCAAGCTAAGTTTAGACTGAAGACCAGAGGCGATCGTGCCTTTGCTTCAACTGCACCCAACCTATGGAATAGCCTCCCTGCTTCTATTCGAGCCTTGGACTCTATCCAATCCTTTAAATCAAGATTGAAAGCATACCTATTTGACTTGGCTTTCCTGACCAGTTAATACCCTTTTAAACTTTTTAAATTTTAAACTTTTAAATCTTTTTATTAAATTTTATTAAATCTATTATTTATTATTAATTTTATTGCTGTTTTTGTCTTCTTAGCGGATTTTGTATTTATCTAACTCTTCTGGTCTGTTAGTGCCTCTATCCTGTCTGTGCTAGTGCCCGATTTGTACCCTGTTATTGACTTATGTTGACTCTACATGTTACTGTGAAGCACTTTGGTGTGCCTTCGGGTTTTAAATGTGCTATATAAATAAAACTGTATTGTATTGTATTGTAACAATGTAATATGCAGATTGCAATATTTCATGCTCTGCTGTGAGAACCTCACAGGTAATCGCGAAGGAAACAACCTGTCTGATATAAAATGTTCAGAAAGGTCTCTGTGCTCTTTGCTCTGAGTGTCTGTTAGTCTCATTAATGAGCCGCCTCAGAGCCTCAGGTTCTGAGGTTGGTCATAGTAAAAAGAATGTGTGCATGCTAAGCTAGTCCAGAGAAGCTTAATGCTTGCACACTTGGCTTACTGACTTATTGAACATCAAACCGGAGCACGAACAGATTCAGGGTGTTTCATATTAGATGCTACAGACGTGACTGCTGTAGCCATGAAAGCAGGTTTCTGAAGCTGCCATTGTTTGTGCTTTGTGGTGCACTGACGCTCTCGTGCACACATGTGCCTCTTTTCTTTTGCAGTGTACCTGTTCCCTCTTTTGTCTCCGGTGAAACCTGCCCGTCACGTCCTACTTTCAGTCCGATCCCATCAGCAGAGACCTCTGTGTGCCGCGTCTGAGTGCACTGAGAGAGGAAGCAGGGAACGCAGCAGCAGGACAGCAGCTCAACTCTGCCCTCTAAGGTGGGAAATGTGGTTACTGTATGCTGGTCTGTTAGTGGTTCAGCCACATTTTCTGTGTTTTTGTTTATCAGTCTCGCTGGAAATACCCTCTCGGAGCGTGTCTGAGTCACCACATCAAATAAAAATGTAGGAGTAATCCTCCTAAAAGTCAAGTAGTCATCATTCCAAGAAAGGAAGCGTTTCTTTTTATCTTCATTTAACATCGCAGCTCTTGTGTTGTTATTCAGCTTTGTTTCGTGCTCCAGTGTGGTGGCTCAGAGAAGATGAAAAGCCTGCTGGAGATGAGAGCGCTGTGTTATTGCAGAGGGAGGATGCACACAGCAGCGGTTCATCCAACGTTCATGCAGAATTTAAACCTTTAAGTGATGTTATCTGCAGACTGGAGGTTGCATTAAAGGACGGAGCTGTGAAAATTCATTTGAATCATTTTTTAGTGGTAGACACATTTAATAAAGATCAATCAATCAAATCAATTTCAGTCACCATTACAGTGAAGAGAGGGCGTTTCTCAGGGCAAAGAGAGGAAGATAAACACGACCCTGAGTTTCCTGCTCATGCCAGCACTCATTTTGATTTCATGAGAAGATGGGAAATAGTCCCAAAAAATTAAAATGTACATTTGTTCATATTTATTTTGTAACTTGTCTAGTTCAGTATTATAATATCATGTTTGATCATTACAGCAGAAGCACTGAAGCGTCACAGTACGTGTGTCTAGACTTAATTTGTAGGTCTTTTATTTGGACAGACAACTTTTAATACTCAGTTTTATTTTTGCAGCATCCCCCAACTGCCTTCTTCGACCCTGAAACCGTCGGTGTCAAGGACTGTGTGAAGCAGGCAGGGATGGAGGACCCAGGATGCAGACTCAACAGGCAGACTTAACTCAAAACTCAACTTTATTGCTGGAAGGGAAAAACACAAAACTAAACTGGGAGATACTAGAAACTACACTCTCAAACAGAACACACAGACAGGAATGAGGGAGAACGTGATGCCGAACAGAGGGAGACGCAGACACTAAATACAAGGGAAAACAGGGCAAAGAGGAAACACCTGGGAAACATGGCTGGCAACTAATCAGACAAACGAGACGTTGGAGAAGCAAAACAGAACGAGACACACGGGAAGTACAGGAACACACACTGAGACGCAGACTGACTAGATCAGGCTTGGCCAACTCCAGGCCTCGAGGGCCGGTGTCCTGCAGGTTTTAGATCTCACCCTGGGTCAACACACCTGAATCAAATGATTAGTTCATTACCAGGCCTCTGGAGAACTTCAAGACCTAAAAACTAGATGGGAAAGCTAGGACGACCTAACAACATAAACAGAGGGATGAGAGAAAGCACACAGAGACTTGACTGGGGACAGACCACTTAGACAAACATGAAGACAAGATAGACTTCACAGGAAACACACAGGGGCAACATGCAGACAAACAGGACACTGAGACGAGAACAAAACACGAACAGGACCAGTTACTAACTTAGACACCAAAACCAGAAATACTGAATAAGCTCCCTTGGTCAGTGACTCAACAGTCGGCCAGTATTCAGCCGAGGTTTGTTAGTCAGGAGAGATCAGAGTCACTAATCTGCAATTTTCTGTATGTGCACCTTGGATTCAAGATGGCGCCAGTGTGTACGGCTTGCCGTCGGATTCTGTTTGTACTAGTGTTTTATTTTTACTTTGTTTTAAAACATGCTAACTCTCTGCTTGTATATGATCGCCAAATGCTGCTGGCTTTAAGATCCTCTCAGTTAAAAACTCTTTATTGCAATCGTGGATATCAGGGAACCTTCTCCCCACCACTCCTGTCAGGAGTTCCAGCTTGTCTCCGTTGCGTTCCGGCGCTACCTCAACTGAGAGGGCGCCGTAGACGCCGTGGGAAACGCAGTGGCTTATTGGTGAGAATGAAGGCTACCTGCACACGACTTCGAAAAATACCTCACCCTATCCCGACTGGATTTGACCGCGTCAACTACTGGCACTCTCTGGACATGGCTTACACTTGCCTGACACCTGTTGTCAGGCTTACGACAATAACCCCGCACCAGCGTCCCCCCCGTCTTCGCTCAGGTGGAGCAAACCCTCAGAATCTATGGCCGATAGGTCGGGCACCCACATCGGCCGCTCAGCCACCTGTACCTCTGAGATTAAGTCTTGTTAATGCACGATCGCTAGCAAATAAAACTTTTATTCTTAAGGACTTCTTTACTGATCGGGAACTGGATCTAATGCTTTTAACAGAAACTTGGCAGAGAGTCGGTGAGTCCAGCTGTTTTACTGAACTTTTACCGCATGACTGTGAATATCTTAATGTGCCGAGGGTGACTGGGCGTGGTGGTGGAGTGGCAGCTGTTTTTAGGAAGAAGCTCTCTTGCAAACAACTCTTAACTGACTCGTATTCTAGTTTTGAACTTCTGGCGTTTGAATCGGGGCATCCCCGCTCGACACTCGTTGCAGCTGTTTACAGACCTCCAAAATATCCCAAGGATTTTATCCAAGACTTTTCAAACTTCTTAGCTGGAACTGTGCCAAGCTACGATCGAATCTTAATCGTTGGAGATTTTAATATTCATCTGTGTTGTCCCTCCAATTCGCTGGCCAGAGACTTTTTAAGTTTGATAGACTCCTTCAGTCTTGCTCAACGTGTGTCTGGGTCAACCCAGAAACAGGGTCATACATTGGATCTTGTGCTGTCTTTAGGGTTACCGGTCCTAAACATGGAAATATGTGATGCTGTTTTTTCTGATCACTGCCCTGTTGTGTTTGACATACTTTTATCTCTCTGCCATTTTACACCTCTTATTTCAACACGTTGTTGTCGTGTTTTTAACCAATCTACAACAGAACAATTTTCTATTGCTTTTAAAAAAAATTTAAGATCTCCCCTTGGCTCTGGTACCGAGGAAATGACAGTTAATTTTTATGATAAATGCAAAACTGTCCTTGATGAGGTCGCTCCTTTTAAAACTATAAACTCGAAACCACGACCAGACCCATGGATAAATAAGGCCACTCGTTCAGCCAGACGAGAGTGCAGGAAGGCTGAACGTAAGTGGAAAAAAGATGGGCTGCAGGTGTCCTTTCTCATGTTGAGAGACAGTCTGTACAGGTATCAGGACATTGTAAAAGCAGAGAAGTCTAGGTTTTTTTTCTAATGTTATTGAGAATAGCTCCAATAATTCTCGGGTTCTTTTTTCAATTATTGACTCTGCCCTGAATATTTCCCCATCTTCTTGTATTAATAGTTCCTCAGACACCTGTGAAAGGTTCTTGCAGTTTTTTATCAATAAGATAAAACAGCTTCAATCTATGATCGCCCTGCCTTCACATGACGCTTCTAAAATATTCACCTGCTCTGCTGTTTTTGATCAGTTTGAGCCTGTGTGTCTTGATCAGGTGGAGGAAAGTGGCACAAAGACATCATCGTGTCCAAATGACATTATTCCAACACATCTTCTAAAAAAGACTTTTAAGGTTGTCAGTTCTGACATTTTAGCTATTTTTAATAGCGGCCTTAGCTCAGGTGTTGTGCCAGCCTGTTTTAAACATGCTGTTGTACAGCCTGTACTTAAAAAACCTAATCTTGACTCCTCCGTCCTCACTAACTTCAGGCCTATTTCAAAGCTCCCCTTCCTGTCGAAAATTTTGGAAAAGATTGTGTTTGGTCAGCTGCAATCTTTTGTAAATGGACACAATGTTCTTGAGAGGTTTCAGTCTGGTTTTAACACTCTTCATAGCACAGAAACTGCACTTTTAAAAGTTCTTAATGATCTTTTATTAGCCACTGACTCAGGTGACTCAACTGTGCTTCTGCTTTTAGATCTGACCGCTGCCTTCGATACTGTTGACCACAGCATCTTAATCACACGGTTGGAGCATTGTGGCGTAAAGGGCACCCCATTAGAGTGGTTCAGGTCATACCTGTCTGACAGGACCTTCTCTGTGAGCTTTGGCGATTTTATCTCTTCCTCAGCTCCCCTTACTTGTGGTGTTCCCCAGGGATCTATACTGGGGCCAATATTGTTCTTCATTTATATGCTGCCTTTAGGTCTAATTTTTAGAAAATATAACATTTGTTTTCATTCATATGCCGATGACACTCAGATCTATCTTCAACTGAAGGGAAACAGTCCTGCCTCACTAGAACCCTTCAGTGTCTCGGTGAAGTTAAATCCTGGATGGCCTCTAATTTCCTTAACTTCAATGAGAACAAAACCGAAGTGATAATTTTTGGACCAAGCGGCAATCTCAACACTTCTAATTTTAACCTGCACAGTCTTGAGCCTTTTGTCAAATCGCATGCCAAAAATTTGGGGGTTATATTTGACAGTAATTTCACCTTTGAAAAACAAATTAGCTCAGTTGTACAGCGGTCTTTCTTCAAACTGAGGCTTTTATCTAAGGTGAGATCATTTTTATCTTTTAAAAACTTTGAACGGGCGATTCATGCTTTCATTATATTCCAGCTGGACTACTGTAACTCCTTATATGCTGGAGTTAGCCAGACCTGCCTGGCAAGGCTGCAGTTGGTCCAGAATGCTGCAGCTCGTCTTCTGACACGTACTAAAAGATGTGAACACATTTCCCCCGTGCTTGCCTCCCTTCATTGGCTCCCTGTCCGCTTCAGAATTATTTTTAAAATGTTATTGTTGACTTACAAAGCCCTGAATGGACAGGCTCCCGGGTATTTGGCTGACCTCTTGCAGACTTATACCCCCCTTAGATCTCTTAGATCAAGTGATCTTTTGCTTTTAGCTGTACCAAGGTCGAGGCTGGTTCATAGAGGTGATCGAGCATTTGCAGTCGTAGCGCCTAAGCTGTGGAATAATTTACCCCTACACATCAGACAGGCTCCCACTGTCAATCTTTTTAAATCTTATCTTAAAACGCATTTTTATGTACTGGCTTTTAATACAGCATGAGAGTTATTTGTTAATTCATATTTGGTGTTTGTTTTTAATACTCTAAGTTGTTTTATTAGGTATGTTGTATTCTTGTACAGCACTTTGGTCAACGCTCCTGTTGTAATTAAATGTGCTATATAAATTATTAAACTATTAAACTAAAAGTGAGAGTTTCTGATCCTGCACACTCCGCTGAGAGGAAATCCTGCAAAGTGACCTCCTTCTGCCTCTCTGACCCTGCAGATGCTCCAAGACATCGATGCAGGATTCAACCATGTATGTTTAATGTTATAAAGACACAGACCAGTGACGCTGGCAGCTCAGTGTTAACGGTGTTGTGTGTGAATTACTGAATTTTATGGCAGATTCACCATAAACCTTTGAATCATTCAAAATGACAAACAGCCGTTGGAAATGTGAAAAAATATTTGCTTAATGAAGCTCTGCTGCAGGCTGTTGGTGCACTCGGCTGTGTAGTGTTTGGTTTCCACTTCATGTTCACGCTGCACAGTTTTAAGATCCCAGTAAGATTTAGTCAGTTTGCATGCTTTTTGTTTTTCATTCTTTATTTGTGATCAAACCTGTGGAAGCTTCTGGTCACCTGTTACTAAATAAAACACCCAGAGCCTGGTTCTGCCGTCTGTCGTATCCTCGTCTTTGTTTGCCTGTCTCATTCTCCTCCCAGGGAAACAATGAGGGGACTCACTACATTAACAATATCAGGCATCAAGTCTGGAATTTAAACTGGGATTTTATGTGCAAGCTTCGATTTATTTGAAATTTTTAATAATAATAAATAATAATAAATTTTTATTTATATAGCACCTTTCAAGACAGAATCACAAAGTGCTGCACATAAGATTAAAAGTCATAAAAAGATTTAAAAAGAGAAAATAAAACAGGCAAAAAATTAACCAAAAGCAGTTTTAAAAAGGTGAGTTTTGAGTTGTTTTTTAAAAACAGCTACTGAGTCCACAGTTCTTAATGCTTGGGGGAGAGAGTTCCACAGTCTCGGGACCACATTGGCAAAAGCTCTGTCACCCTTAGTCCTCCTCTTAGTATGTTTTATAGCAAGTAAGCCCAGATCAGATGACCTCAAAGACCTGCTAGGGACATAGGGCTGTAGCAGCTCAAAGATGTAGGCAGGTGCCAGTCCATGCACAGCTCTGTAGGTCAAGACCAGGATCTTAAAATCGACTCTAAATTTAACAGGAAGCCAGTGTAGCTGAGATAACAACGGTGTCACATGTGAGTACTTGGAGGATTTTGTCAAAAGCCTAGCTGCAGCGTTTTGCACAACCTGCAGACGATCCAGAGAACCTTTGCTAAGACACATAAACAGCGAATTACAATAGTCCAAGCGTGACGAAATAAATGCATGTACAGCAATCTCCAGTTCAGAACGAGATAAAATCGGGCTTAGCCTAGCCACATTTCTTAAATGATAAAAACAAGACCGAACCAGAGATTTGACATGCCCATCCAATGTGAGACTGGAGTCAAAGGTGACACCTAAATTCCTGATAGAGGATTTAACATAGAGTGAGAGAGGACCAAGGGCTTTCACTATCTGCGATAAAAATCTATCAGGGGCGCATACGAGGACTTCGGTTTTCCCCTCGTTGAGTTGGAAGAAATTTGCAGCCATCCAACGTTTGATCGAATCTAAGCAATCATTCAGCCGCTGAAGCTTAGATAAATCCTCGGGCATAAAAGAAACGTACAACTGAATATCATCAGCATAACAATGATAAGAAATATCCTCAAAAGAGCCCATTATATGCTGGAGGGGGAGCAGATAAATTAAAAACAATAAGGGCCCCAAAACTGACCCTTGAGGGACACCATAAGTAAGGGAGGTAGAGGATGACCTAAAATCGGAGACTTCCACAGAAAAGGATCGGTGATGGAGATAAGAGGAGAACCACTCTAATGCAGTTCCAGATACACCAACCCATTTTTTCAGCCTTTCAATGAGGATGTGATGGTCAACTGTGTCGAAAGCTGATGTGAGGTCCAACATGAGTAGAACAGAGCATTTTCCTGCATCATTATTCATCAAGATATCACTAGAGACCCTAAGAAGAGCTGTCTCCGTGGAGTGAAATCGACAAAAACCAGACTGAAACTTATCGTAAATGCCACGTTTATCTAGAGCTGCCATAAGCTGCTTAGCCACAACCTTTTCTAGAAGCTTAGCGGTTAACGGTAATTTAGAGATAGGTCTGTAGCTGCTCCAAAGAGAGGGGTCAAGCTGAGGTTTTTTTAAAAGTGGGAGAATAGCAGCGTTTTTAAAATAAACTGAAACTATACCAGATGCCAGTGAAGAGCTGATTAAAGTGAGCACACATGGGCCAATAGACTGGAAGACATTTTTGAATAATGATGCAGGTATAATGTCAAGTGAACAGGAGGATGCTTTCACTGAATTCACTAATTTCACTAGCTCAGGTAGTGAAACCGGAGAGAAAGTATCCAAGACAATTGGCCGGGATGGGGTAGAGATTGAGATAGCAGGTGCTGAGTATGTAAAACTCATTCTCACGTTATGAATTTTTGCAAGCAGAAAAGAGAGAAAATTTTCACAGTCCTCGTTAGAAAAAATAGGGGCCACAGGCAGAGCAGGAGTAACAATGTCACTAATAGTGTTGAATAGCACCTTAGGATTGCCTCTGCTCTTTGTAACCAAGTGTGAGAAATGGGCAGCCCTCGCATCTCTGATCGCATTATTAAAAGAAGCTAAAAGGTCCTTAAGATAGAGGAGGTGAACATTTAGATGAGTTTTCCTCCACCTGCGCTCCACTTTACGACAATCACGTTTTAGACAGCGAATACTGTCATTTAGCCAAGGAGGAGATTTGGAGGCAGAAACTCTCATCTTAACCGGACAAATTTCATCTGAAATAGAAAGGCAATAATTATTAAAAAGACTGGTTGAGAAATCAACACCATTTTGAGGAGATAGCTGTAAGTTAAAAGCATCCACAAATTTCTCCGCTGTGGAGGAGTTTAAGATGCGAGAGCTAACCATCCGTCTAACGGGGGACAAAGGCTCATTAAAAGACAAGTTAAAAACAATAACATAGTGATCAGAAATAAAAATGTCCTCAGAGCAAGTAAAATCAATATTCAAACCGAAAGAAAAAACAAGGTCCAGTGTGTGACCTTTGCTGTGTGTAGGACTGGACACATGCTGAGTCAAATGAAAAGAATCCATAATGCTCATAAAGTCTCTGGCGAATGGGTCGGCGTCATCATCAACGTGAATGTTAAAGTCCCCAACTATAAGCACCCTAGACAGCTTCATAGTAGCGGATAAGAAGTCGCTGAGCTCCGATAAAAATAACCTGTTATATCCAGGTGGACGATACAACACAGCACAGTAGAAAGGATCCTTGTTACCAGTTTTGAGCAGCTGCAGCTCAAACGAGCGAAAAAGTCCAGTTTTCACGGAGCGGCAGGAGAAATGATCCTGGAAAGCCACGGCAAGCCCACCACCCCGACCAGACAACCGAGGCTGGGTAATAAAAGTATAGCCATCCGGGCAGAGTTCAATAAGCGACGAGTAGTCTACATCCCGCTGCCAGGTCTCAGTCAGGAATAAAAAAATCGAGTTTTTTAGATAATATAAAATCATTCAACAAGAATGATTTATTAGAGAGAGATCGAACGTTAAAAAGCGCCATATTTAGTGAGCTAGAAGCCTCATTATTTGCAGAGGCTCGAGTTAAGGGACATAAATACACAGGGTTCGAGCCGTCACGCTCGTAGAATCCACTCACCGAGGGAAGAAAAATCCAGCCCGAAGAAGAGTCTGGATAAACCCTCCTAAGGTGGCTCGGTCTCAAAGAGCCGGGCCCAGCGTATCCAAACAGGGCCGTGGAAAACAAGTCCCCCTCCATGGAGCTTTTCTGGACACAGGAGAGAACGCACGCTCGACGTCGCTTACCAGCCAAACCACGCCGCCAGTACATCCTGAGCTTCACCTGAATACCTCCTTTACTCCCTCTCCTTCTCTGTGGTCTAGAGGGACCACTGAAATCGCCTGACGAGGATCCAGCTAATGGAGGAGGATGGAAAATGCCAGAGGACGACGAGACATCGTGTGGCATCATGGAAGATCGGATGGATAGCAAAGCCAGGCGATCATACACCAGGGCAGCAAATACATCATTAAAACTGAGTGAGAACAGTAGAGCAGAAAAAAACAACACAACAGCAGTAGAGCGCGACAAACTGCAACCGGCAGCGGCAGAGCCAAACACAGGCGCCATCATACCGGAAATTTGGTTGTTTCATGGTGAAACAACCAAATCATTTAAACCTAAGAGGCCAAAGCAGAAAAAGACAGAAGACTATGATGTGGAACGCGCTAAGTGCTCATTTCCTTATAAATTAACGTAGATTATATTTAAAACCAAGCAGAGTGTCTTAAACCTGCAGTCTTTCTAGTGACCAGCAGAGGGAAAAGAAGTCCAGATGTACGAAGTTTTTGCAGATGTGACCACAAACGATGTCGTCTGGTATTTTGGACATCGGACAATCGTGGTGATGATGTAAGATCAAGTGAATAAGGACTCAGTCACAAAGGCTTAGAGAGCGAGCCACACAGGAAAAATGAATATTCCCCGACTAGCTGTGAGTGGTTTCTGGAAATCGCTGGGAAAGTCACACAGGCCTTCAGACCAGTCCCTGACCCCCCCCAGTAACCATCTATCACTGGGGAAAAACATGTATTCTTCAACCTGCTGGCGACCAAAACAATCACTGCGAGGTTTCTTATACATTTCATCGAGCAAAAGCTACCAGCCTACAATGCCAACCAACCAGGGAATACACATTTTCCCTGGCTGCATCACATCCAGCATGGCGGGAAAATCTCGAGCAAAGTGCGCATGACGAAACATGATAAATCTCAAAAGAAGTCTGTGAGCATGCTCCAGTGACACTTTCTTAATGAGTTTATGGTCCCAGTTCCTAGTTTGACCCCCCTTCGATACAACATGATGCTGATTTTGTACATTGGTGCTCCCATTTCAAATGAAATAGAAGAAGCTGGCTATGCTTTACAGCAGGTCGATTATGTGAAAAGTCACAATATATACATTCGCTCACTCGTGACATCTGGGGCCTATCTCAATATGCGTACTTGCGTTCTCGTGGACTCGTGATACGTCATCAGTTGGAGACCAAGTACTGTTCCAATTCAAAGTACGCATCAAGCCGAGAACCTGAAAAATTCCCAGATGTGTTCTCGCTCTGCCCGTTTTATCGAGCATGCATCGGTGGTGACTTGTGTGGACTTGGTACAGCTAAATATCCCAGAATACATTTCATCCAAAACTCAAACGCAGCAATGGCGGAGAAGTGCAGCTAAAAACGTTTAAATATTGTAGCTGTGTAAACTTTAAATATCTGCTCGGTTTATCAAGACATCACATATTCTCAAAAGTGCTCCGACGTTTTCGGAAACCTCTGTTACCCACCAACTCGATAACAGACCGGGAGGTCAAGGATCACTAAAGCCCGGCTGAACAGCGAACTCCGGGCGCATCGTTTTTAAACCCCCCACGGTCTTTCACTACTCAGGTTAAACATGATATACATGCCAGCCAACATCCTCTCAGATGTTTGCTGGCACCTCTCTAAGCTCATGTTAGCATATTTTTACATATAAAACAAGGAAAGAACAATAAAAGAAAAATTAGTAGCTATGAGTGAAACTAATCTCTGAGGAAATGGCTGAGCTTGGTTGGTTTGAACTGAGATACTGGAGTACACAGAAGCTCAAACAATGAGTGAGAGAATACGAAGTAATTACAATCCAGTTTGGGCGTATGTGCGCGTCCCTGCAGGAAATCAAACACCCATTGTTCCTCCACCTGCCACTGTCTGCTCGTCTCCTCATCCCCTCACTCTTCCAGACATGCCGTCTCCCCCTCTGTGGAGGATGACTCATTGTTTTCAGAGTTTCCTCGACTCACAGCCACATTGACTGGAGTGGGCTTATTTCTCACTCTGTGCTGTGGGACTCCTGCACCCCCGGCTCATCAGCTGTAACGCCACTCGTCACATCGACCTGTCAAAGTCACCGGGGATTCAAAGGCTCAACGAGAGCCTCGGGGCACTTTTAGAGCTAATAAACATGAACATTTCTTCCAGAAGTGTAACTCATGTGTGTGAAAAGAAGCAAAACTAACACAAAGAGGCTCAGAGAAGCAAAGGGACACCAAAGGATGAGTACGAGATGCAAAACGGCCAGAAAGACATGAAACCAAACACGGTGTAAACATCATATAACCTGAGCTTCGGTCTTGGTGAGTATCTGATTATTTTGGTATTCAGGACTAATGAGCAAATATCTGCACAGTTTAAGGACGCAGCTCTCTATCTAAGCTAAGTTAGAGCTCCTCCATCTCCTCCAAATGTGGTCATTCATGTCTCGAAAAATGACCGTCTGAGGCTTCAACATGTCCACAACTAATCAGTGACATCATGGTTGGCCTTTGCCGAACGACTACCACACAAAGTTACCAGAACAGTGATAAAATATGATAAAATGATGAACATGAACAGGTTCAGATGATTATTTGCACTCCTGTCAGTCAGACTTGGAGTGTTTTCCACCTCGGGCTCAGCAGCTGTTATCGTGTGTCAGAAACTTTCCTTCCTGCTCAAACTGTGATCTCACACTTACAGGTGCACTCGCACTGCCTCGCTGCTTTCATTCCTCCAAACCTCGGTTCCCAGTTTCATCCGAGTGCTGCTATTCTCAGCCTCCTGATGAAGAACGGGGCCCACAGCTGACACACAGGTGCTGCGACACCTTTCACATCTGACGGAAATGAATCGACAGCCTGAGCGCGCCAGCACAGTGGGCTTTGTTCGCTGTCATTACATTTTTACAGTTTAAACTTCTGATTTAGTTTCAGCGCCTCGGCTTTTCAAAATGAAACTTGCTGATGAATGATTCAAAGCTGGCAGAATACAAATCTTTAGTCTGGATTTAAATGCTCCACGCTGAAATCTGCAGACCTTTAAGGCCTCTGTCAGCTCCAGGTTTTGTGGCTTGTGGCTGGTCTCGTTGGTTTTCTTTGTTTTGGCAGCAACTAGCAGAGACAAGCAGCTACAGACTGCTGAAGCTAAAGGAAAATATTTTACTCAGGATTTTCTGGAGGCACAAACAAAAATGGAAATCTGTGCTTAGATTAATCACTTTTTCTTTAAAGCTGCTACAGCTTTTTATTAGCACTTTTAATGTGCAGCATGTTGATAAGCTCAGTGTTACAGTGATTCCTGAGATTAGGGACAAAACAGGTTTTAATTTTCTAAAATATATTTTTTGATTTTTCAAAAACATATTTACAAATAATTGTTACACAAAGTTTTGGCTGTCTCACCATGTTTTGGTACAATCTCCCAGGTGTAACATTTTTTAATAATTTATGTTTTTGCTGGAGAAGTGCAAGGTTTTTGTCAACAGCGTCAGACAAAGAAATGCAAAAATATATATTTTAAATTAACTTGTTTCAGCTATTTTGACTATTAGCAGCTTCTGTGTTCTACTGTTTATGCACATGTTTTCAAATGAATTATACCACGTTTAAAAGTAAGATTGTTTTGGCTTTTTATTATTAGAGTTACAGTCATACATATTTTCAGAAGCTTGTATTTAATCTCTATAAGAAACAATCATATTTAGCAGCATGCAAATTACACATTTATTGAGAAAATTACGTATTTTTATTGGAAGATCATGAGAGAGGAAAATATATGGTTCTCCAAAAGAGAAAAATAAACAAAAACTCCATATTATGGAGTTGACAAGGTGCTGACGGTGGTGACACACTAGTAGAAAACAAGATATTATTTCTTTCAAAATGACCATGAAACCTTAACTTATGTAATATCACAAGACACATCATAACAATTCTGTTTTTGCACATGTCAAGTTCTACATCTTAATAGTTCACCAGCAAGTAGCTGCCTACTACTCCTTGATTTGATTTGATTTGATTTGATTTGATATACCTTTATTAGTCCCACAAGGGGAAATTTCATAAGGCTGCCGACCTATTGCATGCAATGGCGGCGCCATCTTACCCTCCGACCATACATACATTACACAAAAACATCACATGGGGAAGACAGGTCAGAGAGGTATAACAATGGAAAAGCACCACATGAGGAAAGATAAGGAGAAAAAAAAATAACTCCTCCCAGACTGAGCTCCAACAGGGAGATCAGTTTGAGAACAGAAAAAAAAAACACCTCTGCACATAGCACATGAAAAAAACTCTTAATACACCAAAGAAACACATGACAAGCAACAGGGGTGGGTAAAGGGTGAGAGACAGCCAGTGTAGACAGTACATCCGGGCCTGCAGCCTGTGCGCTGGTCTCCATGATCCACCGTCAGCATCGGAAGGGAATAAGCGTCGAAGGCGTTTGGAGGGGGGATGAGTGTATATCTGCATGTGTATATATGTCTGTGTGCGTGTGTGTGTGTGTGTGTGTGTGTCCAGAGTTCAGCTGAGACAGTGTCCTTCGCCCTGCCAGGCTAAGTAAACAGTCTTCCAGCCAACCCAGGTGGCCTTGCATAGAAAGGGAAGAACAGTCAAAACACAGTCGTTATCAGGGTGTTGTTGTTCAGCTCCAGCCTTGAGACCGCAGCTGGGGCTGAAGGGGTATCCGCATGAGTGATGGTGCTTTTTACTTTAGTGCGAACAGCTCATATGAATTTCCAAGCAGTTCTACGTCCAACACTGGTCTCTCAATCTCCCGTTGGAGAGCCGCGAGCTTCGCCATACTTGCGCTCTGTGATGTTGTCATTCTTGTGCCCAAAGAGCCGATTCTGAGAACTACGTTGAAACCAAGCACACCATTGTTTTTCTTGTGACATTACCAATAAGTTTGATGTGTCACATGGCCCTCTTCCTATTGAAAAAACAAAAATTGTATCCAAGATGGCTGACTTCTAAATGGTCACCATGGTCACCACCCATCTTGAGGAGTTTGCCCCCTCACATATACTAATGTGCCACAAACAGGACTTTAATATCACCAACCATTCCCATTTTATTATGGTGTATCCATATAAATGGCCCACCCTGTATATATTTTTATATGGGAACTGATCCTAAAATATGAAACGCTCATATTGGAAGTATGGATATTTTAGCATGGCTCCACACGTTACTACCCCTCAGTCAGTGAGTGAGACGGTGACAGCGGTGAGGAGGAGAGTGCGAGTGCGTCGCAAAAACACATAAATATGACTGACTGACTGACTTCTTTAAACTGCAGCATCTGGCTGCAGTTTAAAGAAGAAGCAGATACTAACTACGGTGGAGAAAGCGCATCAGCCCATCCAAGCTGTTTGATTTTTCTGAATGTCGACCTGCACTGAGGACAGACTGCTTGTGTCACAGAAAAGAGGGACCCAGGCGCGGTTCTTCTTCACAGCAAAACAGTGCGTTTATTTACGGTGAAACAGACAGGTAAGTCCAACAATTCACTCAAAAGTGCAATTACAAAGGGCTGGTCCGGACGGGCCTAATCTGAGAAACATGGAAGACGTTATGTACCTTCATAGCAGGCGGAAGGGCCAGCCGGACCGTCAGTGGGTTCAGGACCTCCTGGATGGTGAAGGGGCCAAGAGACCGAGGGGCCAGTTTTTTAGACTCAGTCCGAAGGGGGATGTGTCTGCTAGAGAGCCACACCTGCTGGCCGACCTGATAATCCGGAGCGGGAGTGCGACGGCGATCCGCCAATGCCTTGTTCCGCTCGGCCGTTCTCAGGAGCGATGCTCGGGTGGCCCGCCAGGCCCGACGACAGCGCCTAAGGTGGTGCTGGACAGAGGGAACTGCCAGCTCTCCCTCAGAGATGGAGAGGAGGGGGGGTTGATACCCCAGCGACGCCTCAAAGGGCGAGAGTCCAGTTGCTGACGAGGTGCTCGCATTGTGGGCGTACTCCACCCAGGCCAATTGGTCGCTCCAGGTCACTTGGTTCGATGACGCGACGCATCGCAACATGGCCTCCAGCTCTTGGTTGGCCCTTTCAGTTTGACCATTAGTTTGGGGGTGGAACCCAGAGGACAAACTGACCTGAGCTCCCAATTCAGCGCAGAACTCTTTCCAAACCCGCGAGGTGAACTGAGGGCCTCGGTTGGAAACGATGTCCTGGGGTATGCCGTGGAGCCGAAACACTTGCTGCATCAGTAACTGGGCCGTCTCCAGGGCAGAAGGGAGCTTGGGCAGAGCGATGAAGTGGGCAGCCTTGGAAAAACGGTCAACAATGGTTAGAATGGAGGTGTTACCTGAATAGGGACGCAAGCCGGTGACGAAGTCCAGGGCGATGTGCGACCACGGGTGTTTAGGAGTGGGTAACGGTCGCAGGAGGCCAGAAGCAGGTGAGTTGGAGGTTTTGTTCCGTGCGCACACCAGGCATGCCACAACATAGTTCTGGACATCAAGTATAAGAGAGGGCCGCCAAAACAAACGTTGTAGAAAGGAGACGGTGCGATTTACCGGGATGGCACGAAAACTTGGTGGTATGTGCCCAGTGAATGACCTGACTACGAGCCGTGGCCGGAACATACAGTTTCCCTTTCGGGCCCATGCCGGGGTCGGGTTCCTGTCGCTGGGCGTCCCTGACCACCTTTTCAATCTCCCATGTTAGCGTGCCCACAATGCAGGTGGGGGGCAGGACTGGTTTCTCCTTTTTGTCCTCGTCGGTCTCGGGTGCGAATTGGCGCGACAACGCGTTGGGCTTAGTATTCCTAGAACCGGGCCTGTAAGTAATGGAGAAGTGAAAACGAGTGAAAAAAAAGACCCACCTGGCTTGTTGGGCATTGAGGCGCTTGGCTGCCTGGAGATACGCCAGATTTTTATGGTCCGTCCAGACCACGAAAGGCTGCTCAGTGCCCTCCAGCCAATGCCGCCATTCCTCGAGAGCCAACTTGATGGCGAGCAATTCCCGGTCGCCCACATCATAATTTCTCTCGGGCCTGAGACAACCTACGGGAGAAGAAAGCACAGGGATGTAGCTTGCCTTCGATCTGTTGGGAGAGAACCGTCCCCACGGCCGAATTGGACGCGTCGGACGCGTCCACCTCCACGATGAATGGCCGGCTGAGGTCCACCTGGACGAGGACCGGAGCTGAGGAAAACAGGTGCTTGAGTCAATCAAACGCTTGCTGGGCTGCGGAGGACCACTGGAAAGACAACCTAGGAGAAGTTAGGTTGGTTAGAGGAAGGGCTACCTTGCTGAAATCCCTGATAAAGCGGTGGTAGAAATTGGCGAAGCCCAGTAACCTCTGCATCTCCCTGCGGGTCTTGGAAATGGGCCATTCCACTACGGCTTTGACTTGCAAAAGCCCCTGTTCCACAATGAAACCCAGAAAAGAAACCGTTTGCACATGGAACTCACATTTTTCCGTTTTCACAAAAAGGCAATTCTCCAACAGGCGCCGTAGAACCAGACGTACATGGTTGATGTGCTCAGTCTGCGTCCTGGAAAAAAATTAGAATGTCATCCAGATATATGAAGACAAAATGGTTAATAAAGTCTCTGAGCACATCATTAATCAGGGCCTGGAAGACAGCAGGGGCATTAGTTAGGCCGAAAGGCATCACTAAGTATTCGAAGTGCCCCAGGTGGGTGTTGAAAGCCGTCTTCCACTCGTCACCCTTGCGGATATGAACCAGATGATAGGCGTTCCGAAGATCCAGTTTGGTGAAAATGACCGCCCCCTGTAACAGTTCAAATGCTGAGGCCAGCAGGGGGAGTGGATATTTATTCTTTACTGTAATCTTGTTCAACCCTCGAAAGTCAATGCAGGGACGCAGGCTCTTATCTTTCTTTTCCACAAAAAAGAACCCTGCTGCTAAAGGTGAAGTAGATGGGTGAATAATACCTGCGGCCAGAGACTCTGTTATGTAGCGTTCCATGGTCTTGCGTTCCGGTTTAGAAAGGCTGTAGAGCCGGCTTGTTGGCAGGGGAGCGCCTGGGAGTAGGTCGATTCCACAGTCGTAAGGCCGATGTGGAGGCAAAGACAACGCCTTATCTTTGCTGAATACCTGGCCGAGGTCGTGGTATTCGGAAGGCACCAAGGTAAGGTTGGGGGGTGAGGAACTTTTCACAGAGCTGATCCCGGGATTATCCGGGACAGCGGCAAGTAAACACTGTTCATGACACCGCGTGCTCCAGCCTGTTACACACCCTTTGGCCCAGTCGATTTGGGGGTTGTGACGTTGGAGCCAAGGAAATCCCAGGACCAGAGGTGTGTGGGGAGCTTTGAATACCAATAAACTGATTTTCTCAGAGTGATTTCCCGAAATAATGAGTGTAACCTCCTGAGTGCAGTGTGTGACGGAGGCTAGATGGCCGCCATTTAAGGCTGAGACCTTCAGGACCTCCGGAAGGGGAAGTAGGGGCAGGCCTAATTTTTGGGCTAACTCCTCGTCTAGGAAATTTTGTTCAGAACCAGAGTCAATGAGTGCGCAGCAGGAGTGAGTGAGTGAGTGAGACATTAGTTTAGCAGGGCAGCTGAGGTGAGGGAACACCTTGGTTGTGACGCCCGCCAGTATCCCCACAATTAATGATGGGCCAACTCTTTTACTCGGTCTGGGCAGGAGTCAACAAAATATCCTCTTTTTCCACAAAGAAAGCACTCACCGGTCCGTTGTTTGTGCCACAGTTTAGAGGAGGAAAGTTTGGCTCTGCCGAGCTGCATGGGTTGCTCTTCATCCCCGTGTTGCTCCTCTTCCTCACCTTTTCACATCAGAGTAGGAAGGTCCCTAGATGTACCCGTGCCCCCAACAGGCCGCCGACCATTCCCTGTTCTTTTGCCGAACTCCCGCATGTAGTCGTCTAAGTTAATACACATATTGATTAGAGCAGACAAAGCTTTAGGTAGTTCCTTGGTTGCCAACTCACGCTTAATGTTTTCGTTAAGGCTGTTGAGGAAGGCTCCACGCAGTGCTTTCTCCTCCCAGCCCGACTCCTCCGCCAGGATCCAGAACTCCACGGAAAAGTCAGCAACACTCCTCCTACCTTGCTTCAGAGAAAACATGCGATGACCTGCGGCGTCAGAGCTAGCGCCTTTATCAAATACACAGCGAAACTTGTTGAGAAAAACGTCATATGAAACAGAGGGCTGGGTACTTAATACTGCCTGTGCCCATTGAAGCGCCCGCCCAGTCATAAGTTGCACCAAATAAGCGATTTTAGCAGAATCAGAGGCAAAGGCACAAGGTTGTTGTCTAAATACAAGAGAGCATTGCGTCAGAAAACCCCGGCTCTTCCCCAACTCGCCGTCGAATTTTTCAGGTGCGGGGAGTGAGTACTCTCGCTGCCGCGGTGGAGGTGAAGGAGGAAGCGGACAGGCTGCCGCTGCTTCTAGCAAAGGGGCGGGCTGCGCTGGAGCCGTATTAGGTGAGGACATATTAGGTGATCAACATACCTTAAGCTCAGTTATGGCTTACAGAAGCGTGGCTTGTTCCTTTGAAACGTGCTTCAGCATTTCTTCATGTCGCTCCAAAACCTCCGCTTGGAGAGACAGCTGGCGTGAAGCAGAATCCGCTGGGTCCATGGTGGTGGGATTATTCTGTCACGGAAAAGAGGGACCCAGGCGCGGTTCTTCTTCACAGCAAAACAGTGCGTTTATTTACAGTGAAACAGACAGGCAAGTCCAACAATTCACTCAAAAGTGCAATTTTCCAATCGTGCTCGTCCCTTGCTCACAGTGCGTTCTGTGCTGCAACTCCGTTAGTGTGTGTGCTCCCCAACTCGCTTCTCCGCTTGACTCTCCTGGAGGAAGAAGGAAAATCGACAATTAGCCACACGCTAGCTGGATACCAAGATCACACTTCTCGCACAGACTATACCAGTGAGGAGTAATAATCCCCCGTCGACTGTCGCCGCGAGTCCATGTTAAATACCTCTGTCTAGCCAGGGGGATGATTACCAACAGCTGATCAGGTAATCAGCTGCAGGTGGGCCGGCAACAGCGAGGAGGGACTCCCGATGACGACAGTCGCCAGGTCACGCCTTTCCCATGGCGCGCACTTCCGTAAACAGCCCCGAGGACCGGGGAGAGAGAGGGAGAAGCAAACACACACAAAAAAATAAACACAAGCAAGGTCGTCCGGAAAGGACCGTCCGACCGTGACAGCTTGGCTGCTGAGTTTGGGTCTGTTTCTGTTCTGTGGATTTTTTTGCCGTGTTTTGTTTTCGTGTTGAAATTAAATTTAAAGTTTGATTAAAATATTAAACAAAGGTAAGAATGCCTGCTTCTGTAACAGAACAAATACACAAAATTATGCAATTGTAAGGCTTCTCATAAAAACACTAAATTCAAAAGTGTTTATCAACACACAAAGTACGAGGCTTCAGATGTATGAAGGAGAGAGGGAAGGAGAGGAAGGTGAGAATATTTTCAAAGGTCAACTTTAAGAACTGGAAATGTAAATCTTACATGTAACGACCGAATTAATTTTAATTTTACATTTTCATTTACTAAATCGTGCTTTGACAACTGAATGTAAAGCTTTTTGTGGCTGAGGCACAATCGGTCCTGTCTCTGTTACACAATAAAGACTAGTCCTGATGATTTAACAGGCGACTCAGATGAAATGAGCACAAACCTGTTTCTTTTCCTTTTGCTCGCTTTCCTGGTTTGATTGTCTGAAAGTCCATAAATAGGGTCTGTTTATGCCATCAGGGTTATGAATCTTACATGTAATATATCCCCTGAGCTGGAAATCTTGCCTTCTGTCTCGATGACACTCTAACGGCTTCAGCGTGAGTGCTGCCACTGAGGAGGAAGATTTAGGCAGCAAAGAGACAATCAAAAAAACTCTTTTTTTAGCTGAGGTACAATCTGTTCATGCTGGCGCTTTATTACCATTTAATATATGAAAATTGCTTCACGCTTAACATTTAACTGTTGATTTTTAGAGATAATGAAGATTTGGGGATTGGGGAGTTAAATATTAAAAACAGCAACAATTTTCATTATTTCCTTGTTTCAGATATTTTTCAGGTAGAAGTAGGACGAAACTGGCAGATTTAGTCTTTGAGCTTCTTAAACGATTGACGAGAACGTCTCACATCTTCACTTTGGAATCCAGTTACTATTTACAGAGATCTCATAAACTATATTAGTAATGAAAAGATTAATTTGTTGCAGTGGTAGTGTAAATGTTTTGCTTATTAGTCATGCAAAATAAACTCAGCAGGCAGGAAACAATTTGCAGAATCATTCATACGGAGATAATAGATGAGTGTAATCTGCCTCACAGTCTGTCATCAAATATCCTGAGAGATGCTGCGCTCTGTTTTAACCTGCCTGGCCCTCCTCTGCTCTTCACACCCACTGTCTGCTTTGTGTACGAGCAGCTGCACTCCCTAAAACGATGAAATCACGTCACATCATTCACGGAGTTGATCCACTGGTTTTCCAAGTCGAGTCCAGACATAGCCGAGCCTTTCAAACCTACAGGGATGCTTCAGAGCCTGAAGGTGAGAACGCGTCAACGACAGAGGAAGAACAAAGAACATTCACACTGTCCGTGTGTCCTGTGGGGAGTTATCGAAGCCCTAACTCTGGGAAAACCCGGCAGGAGATTGTCTTATATTAAAATTTGAGTCTGTTTACCCAAACTGATAACACACGACTCAACGTTTGACTTTTAAAATGAAAACAGTTTAAAGGAAAAAATTCTCTCCAGTGCCCTCAAACTATAATTTCCTGCCTCAAATTGCTGTGATTACTGCCTATTGTGCAGCTCGTTATGGGCTGAATAATATTTCATGATGAATGCTCAGGTTTGTCCAACCTTTCTTTCATTTTTTCTTGTAAACAACTGAGAAAACCTCTAAGAATGGTTTCCAGGAACAGTCTGAGATCACACAGCGTTGTCCAAATGTTTTGATAGAAATGTCCTTGTTCTTCTTCATGACGGATCACTTCTTACCCTGTAACAGAAATATGCTTCAAAGAACAGAAACAGCTCCCAGTACTATTTAGGCACCAGTGAGACGTGGACATTAAATTGCTTTTTTTCCTCAGGCTCTAGTCCTGGTGAGCTACCTTTCACCTGGATATCTTTATTGGACTTTCAAACAAAGTAAAGTTTGGGTACAAGAGTAGTTTAGTTTATCCTTCGTACTAAAAATAAGAAAAGCAGAGATAAAGTCAGTCTTAGAACAATATTTGCTGGGTTACTAGCAACCAAAGGAACAATACAGACTAGATTTTCCAACTCCTCGCTCAAACATGCATGATGTAAACATTTAAAGTTAGCAGGAATGTGCGTTTACGTCAGTTTGACTGGACAGCGTTGCAGACTGCTGGACGACGGCGTCTGAAGTTGAGGCTGCTGTAACCGAGTTTCGCCGTGCAGGATTCACGTCTGTTTTGTTGACTTGTGATTCAGTTTAATTACACAGTGTACCAGTGGAAATCAGTGTTTATAGTTCTTCCAAATATTCACTCTCCAAGGTGGAGGCAAACCTGAGATAGTCCTAAAATGAGTGAGCTTTTTGCATTTCCAGCTACGTTGGATGCTGGCCTGGTGCAGAGCTTAAAACAGCAGCAGACGGAAGTTCAGCAGTTAAACAGCACACTGAGAAAAATATGTGTAATCACCAGGAGGGAGGCTGGCTCTGCTCTCTGTGTGAACATGCAAAGGTTACAAGACATTTGGACTCTTTATATGAGGTGATTGAACCCCCCACCCCACCCTACACCAGCCCGCCTCCTCCTCCTCTTCCTCCTCCATGCTTGTTGTCGAGCAGCCTTCAGAGCTGAGCAGATGTTTGTCGGACAGCAGAGGACGTTTCAGAGAAGCTTTAACTCCAGAAATGCTCCTTTCATGACTGCTGCAGCTCGCCGCGGGAATCCACCATCCGCCCACACAGCTCTTTGAAGTGCAAACCGAGGCTTTCGCAGCACTTTTCACCTCCACCTCTGGACGCCGCAGAGAGGATTGTGTGAAAGTGTGCGTGTTTGTGCGCGCGTGTGTGTAGAAAGATAAAAAAGGTATAAAGTCCAGGGCAGAGTGATTGCATCTTATGTGTGCGTGCTTTAAAATAAAAATCTTCTCTCACAGTTTAACATTAAAATTAATGTTTTGTCTCCGAGTGTTGTCTCCAGTTATTGACGTACAAAGTGTTTTAATAAGAGTGAATTGCTGCCCATAGAGTCAAATATCTCTTTTACAGAAGAAGGAAGGAGGCGTTTGATTTTCTTTAACTCGAGTGAACTTTCATCACATTTCCAGGCTTGTAGGAGGTAGGTTTGTAAAACACTGCACATTTCATGCTACTTACAAAGGATAAGATCTCCTGTAATCTCGTATAAATGGCCCAAAATGTTTTTAACCTTTACACTGACGGGGATTTCAAACTTTCTTCATCCAAAGTGAAAGCAGAGTTAAAAGTTACACCGCGGTTCCTGATTTAACAAATGTTGAAAGAGGACCAAGAGCTTTCATCATCATAAATACAACTCTGTCAGGAGCACATACAAGGACTTCAGTTTTTCCTCCATTAACTTGGAGAAAGTTGTCAGCTATCAAACCTTTAATGGAGTCTAAGCACTTATTCAGAATCTGCTGCTTAGAAACATTTTGGGCCTTAAAGTAAATGTATAACTGAATGCCATCTGCATAGCAACGATAGCAAATGTCTTCACCAGGGCTCAAAATATGCTGAAGAGGAAGTAGATATATTAGAAACAATAAGGGGCTCAATAAAGAACCCTGTGGCACACCATAGGAAAGGGAAGTGGAACATGACATGTACTTAGAAACCGCCAAAGAAGCGCATCGTTCAGACAAATATGAGGAGAACCGCTCCAGATCCAGATACACCAACCCAATATTTGTTGGGTTTTTCTCTGTATGGATTATTGTGGGGTCTACCTTACAATATAAAGCACCTTGAGGTGACTGTTGCTATATAAATAAAACTGAATTGAATTGAATAATTAACATCATAACAACGGCAGCAGCATTATGCGTGGCATCGTTTCTGCTACTTTGAGTTACTGGACTGGACTTCGGTGTCAGATAAACACTCTAGTGCTACAGTCGCTCTAAAGGAAGCTGGTTGGAGACCAGAATTACTGTGTGTAATAAACTTGTGATCCTGCTGTCCCTGAAATGGTTGCTTCAAAGACGGGGACCGGGTGTGCGACCGTTTGCAGTCAGGGCTGCTTCGGTGCATGAAGGTGGTGATGAAGCAGCAAAGAGACGGACTCAATCTGTTATCAGCTTGCAAATAAACTACATGTAGTCTGATAGTGATAAGTCAATGATTAACTAAAAACACAGAAATTCACATTTTTAATGACCCAACCAGAAACTCATATATCTGAAACAGGAACCCCTCCACCAATAGTGGCGTAGTTAAAGGAGATATAACTACAAAACGAGATGCATGCTTTCATGCAGGAATACAACCAGCTGGAAACCAGCTGTGTGGCAGGCAGAGTAGACCCAAGATGCAGGACTCAGAAAACACGATGAAAACTTAAAAGCAGCTTTATTTATGAGCACTCACAAAGTAAATGTAACATAAGCCTGGAACAGATAAACAGAAGCCAGTAATCTACTGCAGGCACGAGGAGGGACGAGCAAAGAGCCAGATAAGACGGAGACCATGTATAGACACTTGATAACGAGGGGAGAGGCAGCAGGTGGGGGCACAGCTGGGACCAATCACAGAGCACGAAACAGAGGAAGTAGACACAAGAAAGAACAGACATTAAAACAAAACAGGAAGCAGCAGACATGATGACGGGACACAAAAACAGAAAGGTAAGCAACCATGGAGACATAGGAGAGAACAAAAGAAGGGAACAGGAAGGGAACTAATAAACTTAAAGTCATTAATAACCAAACTATAGACATAAAATGATCCGATAGGGAACTAGCACAGGGATCCAAAAAATTCACAAGCACAAGTAAACCAAAACATTAAAGACAGAACCAAGAAACAAAAACCGCTTCTCCAAACCCAAAGGCCTGGGTCACAACACCAGCGCCCTACTGCAAAGAGACGTGTTGCAGACAGGTTGCACTCGTCAGCACAGACTGGCTCAGGCTGACTGCAGTTATTTTCTCCCTCTGTGAGTGATTCAGTGACCACCGGGTGACCTCTGCAATCACCCTGTTACTGAAAGCTGATCCTAAGTTACCATCTCCAGATTCAGCCTTCCCCCAGGACCTCTCTTTAAAAATTACCCACCTTGAGACGTTGCTCCTGTCTGTTTCTGTCCTGTTGGTGCTGACATGATCTTTAATTTTACCCAGAAGTTGTTTCAGAGAGCAGCAGAAACAGCCAATCAGGAAACCGGTTCTGACTCGAAGCACAAAAACATCCCAGAGCAGCCCGACAATCAGCAGCCATCTCGGAGGTAATGAGAAAACTGCGACTGTTTTAACGTTTCATTGACCTCACCGGCTCGCTGATTACACTTGTCAATATTGTGCTGCACGCCGCCGCCGCCTCCTGAGCAGGAAGAAGATGTGACAGCGGTGAACAGGCCACTTATGGTCTCAGCGCCTCAGCAGAATCGAGATGAGTGGAGTGACTCGACTTTCAAACTCCAAAATGTGCAGCGATACGATGCAGAGCAGGATGTGTTCATTTCTCAGTCACACAGCATCTGCTATATTAAAGTAGGATTTGTTTCTGATAGCACAAAATAATCACCATTTACTTTTCAGAGGGGGGTGACGATAAGTGTTTCCCCAGCTGCTTCCTGGCTTTTAAAATCGGCTGTTTTCAGCGGCTCAGTGGCGGCAAACCGGCCTGATGTGTTAGAAATGTTATAATTAACAAGCATTCATAGCTGAAATGTTTAATGGCACAAACAGATTGCAATCAATATATTTAATCAACAGTTACGTATCCACAGACACATTTTGGTAAGATTGTGCCCGGTGGTGTTATATCGAGTGGAAAATGTGGGCACATTTACGAGTCTACACATACAAACTCCCAGCCTTACATTCATTCCTGCATGCACTGTCACACACACACACACACACACACACACACACACACACACACATCAACGTCTCTGGATTTAAAATAAAAGCGGGAACATCAGGAGTTTTTACAACGTTATGCATGAGCGATTGATCTGGGAAGCTCGAATCAGTTAATAAGGTCCTGATTTTTATCAAAGGTGCACATAACAGTAGCTTTGGTATCACCACCTGTATCTGTTTTCATGTGTTTCACTCTGAGTGTAAACAAACACAGGATGATGCTGGTTCATAATAAAAGAAGATTACTTCACAGGATGTGAGAGACGGGAATGTCAGCAGGTATGTAAAGATTAAACTTCCCACAGCAACAGATGGATGGTTTTTCACTCCCTCTCTGACATCCCATTGGTTTAAAAACTAGACAGAGCTGTCTGTGTGTGAAGCCCCGCCCCCTTCACACACATGTAAACACATCAGGCTGAGTGAAACACCTTCCTGGTTAAATAACCGTCTGTGTTTCTGTCCTGACAGCGAAACGTTGCTGACTGACGGATAAATCTGTTGATGTTTGCTCAGTAATCACAACACGCCCCCCCAGCTTTATTTATAAGCCGACCCACCTCTGTCACTCTGTCCAGATGTGACACGCAGGCATCTCCTGCATTAGAGTAATTACAGACACACAGAAAAAAATGTGTTTTCGTGTATTTTGCGTCGGGCGGAGGGAGGGTGCTGCCGGCTGCAGTTGACTTTAACAGACGCTCAGCGTGCCATCTGTGGGGCCAAAGCTCTTAATCACCCTTAAGTCTATTGGACAGTGCAGCAAATGTCCTTAAGAGCTTAAAAAGCACAACCGGCACACTTTCACACACATTTACACATCAGCTCTGAAGGATTGTGTGTTTTTAGCAGGGTTCAGATAATTACCATCTGCAGATCATTATTTATTCTCTTATCTTTTTAACATGTGACAAATTAAAGGAAAAACTGAAATATAGACCCCTCCCACCAAATGCCAGACGTCCAATGGCTTTGTTTTCTGGGATGAATCTGGTCAGCTAGTCTCTGCTGTTAGAAAAGCGTTCTTTTACACACTTATAGAGGTTAAAGTGAAAGATTTTCAGGTTAAAATGGGACTGGAAATATTAGTGAATGTGCCTCAGCTGTTACAGCCACCACTTTTATTATTATAAACTCTATGATGCAGTCTGCTCAGTGTCTTCATTGTCAATTAGCTGAGTTGCATCATAGAGATGACGTTTTAAAAGAATTTCCAGCAGATGATGAGCTGATGTCTCTGACACTGACACAGCTGTCACTTCAAAGCTATTTTTAATGAAAACATCAGGAAAAAATGTTCATCATCGAAATATTAGCTGGGAAAGGATAGTAGGAACAAGAGTGACACATCAACACAGCATTCATAAGAGTAGATATGCACTGATAGCAAAACCATCAGAGCTGTAAAATGAAGCCAGCATGGACATGACAAACACTGCACTTCCTCTAATGTCCACTAGGGGCTGCCTCCAACCTAGTCCTTATAGATTCCCAACTTTACAGCAGAAATAAAAATGTTTACAACCTGCTACAAAAGTTAACAAACAAAAACCACTTTAGGTCTCTACTGACAGTAATGGTAAGGCTTAAAGTTAGGGGCGTGGTCACTTTGATTGACAGGTCTGAAACAGGAAGCTATGCGTGTGTGTGTACGCGGGTGTGTGTGTGTGTGCAGACCTGTATAGTTTATAATTTAGCTGATAAACACTCTGCCCAAATCTAAATAGGGTCCAACACTTATAGCTTATAGCTATGACAGCAGCCAAAATGCTAATAGTGGTTTCCAAAAGTGATGCGCGACATCACGGCCATGTCCATCTTTTATATACAGATTGTGATTAACAGGCATGTTTGGTCAGGTGAGCCACAGCAAAAGTCTCATGGCAGTTAGTAAAATAATTACAGCAAGAAATGTATAAACTCGTGTTTGTTGACTCAGATTTTCCTGTTTACTTTTTTTGTAAGACAGTGTGTTTGCTGGCCGAGCAGAGCAGGATCCACTCCTGCATGTGCAGGTGTAGATGTCCGTGGTGCAGGAGGTGCTGCTGCCAACAGCTGCCATGCTGCTCTGCTTTAATATAATCGGGGGGTTAAATACAGTGATTTCCATTTTTTCTTGCTTGTCGGGGTGATGCAACCCTTCTCGAAGACCCTTGACAACATTTCTGCTGCAGACACAAAGCATGCTTCCCTCTTCTTTTTCTTTCTACTATTCTGGCTCCATCTCACACTATCCCAGCACCCCCCTCGGTCACACCAACCCCCTGCATGTCCTCCTTCACTACTCCTGTGAATCTTCTCTCGTGTTCTTCCTCTTTTCCTCCTGCCTGACAGCTCCATCTTCAACATGCTTTGTCCGGTATATCCACTATCAGCACACGTCCAAGCCATCCCACCTCGCCTCCCTAACTTTGCCTCCACCTGAGCTCTCCATCTGATGGACTCATTTTAAAATCATGCTGACTCACAAAAGTCATGACGATTCATCTCCATGATCATAAAGAAATAAAATACGTTTTTGTGACTATTTTACATCTTGACTGGCGTCTTTGTGTTTATTCACCTCTCTGCATCTGCTCTCTTTCACAGTGTGTATTTGTCCCGTCTCCCCCCACCCTCACCTCTAACTGGTCACAGCAGATGGCTGCCCCCCCCCAAAGCCTGGTTCTGCTGGAGGTTTCTTCCTGTTGAAAGGGAGTTTTTCTTCCCACTGTCCCCATGTGCTTTCTCATAGCTTTTTTTAAGGGCTGTAATGTAAATAATCATGTAAAAATTCAGTCAGTGTGTGTGTGTGCTCGTTTTGGACCCTCATCCTTAAAAACAGCCTGCTCATGCGCTGAGGTGATTTATCTCATAATGAGCTCATAGTAACATGACTGAACTCCATTATGGCTAAAAACTCATCGCTGACCCTGCGCGGTGAGCTCCGGGGTCCCGTAGGCGGCTATAATTAGCACCGTCCCGGTGAGCAGGCAGCATATGTAGAGCGGGGGCGGTTTTTGGCTCCTACACACACACTTCCGTGTTTATCTGTCACCGTAAAGCAGGAAGCACTGTAGTAATGTGTAGGAGTTGACGAGCCCTCCTGCTGCTGGTTCCTCACAGGTATGTCCACCGGTTACCGTCTCAACTCTCTCCCCCTAACCTCCCCCCTCCCGCCTGTCTCCGCTCCGTAAACCCTCCGCAGCCGTTTGGACCGCAGACATTAGCCTCTCCAGGGCTAATTCCTCCCGGACGGTCCGTGTTTACACCGCTGTTCCTGTTTAGCCCATTAACGAGCCTCCCGGCCTCTCTGTTGTCTCTGTTGAAGGTGTCGTATGAAGCCACAGTCAGGTGATTTCTGCCGTTACAGGTAAAGAGAAAGCAGCCGGGGAAGGAGCTACATGGAGGCTAACTAACTGAGCCCGGATCCGTCGGTGCTCGGCACACGATCACACACACACACACACGGGGACTGCGGTACATCGGCACCGAAATGCCAGCCGGTAAGCTGTGTGTCAATAAGTGTGAGTGTGTGTGTTGACATGTTTGACAGATATCCCTACAGTCCGGTGTGTGAGTGTTGCGTTTAAGTGTTGGGCTAATTGTAACAACGGTAAATGGCTGTCTAAAAAAAGTGCTGTGGTGTGTTCACGGTCACTGTTTCAGTGTGGGATTTTTAAGGTGTCACCGGTAGTCCCCGCAAAATGACGGATCAATACTCGATTAATTGATGGTTTTCATCCTTAAAATGCTTCTCAAAGTAGAGAATCTTTTTTTTTTTAGTTCAGATTGTTACACGTTTCACCTATAGAGTGTAACACATGTCTTCAAATCAGTTTAGAAGCAAAAAAATAAGTTTTTTTTTTTCTTTTGAGAAGCTGCAGATTGTTACTTTTGACATACTAATTCGTTTAACTGTTTAAAAAAACCCCAGTTATGATTTAAGTTTCAGTGAAAATGGAGAATATTACAACAGTGCAGCTCTTCTGTCCATCCCTAAAAGGTCAAACTCACTCGCTGTTTAGTTCAGCTCCAGCCGAGATCTCCTCAGCTCAGCGAGATTGGTCTCGAGGAAGAAAAAAGTTTTGATGAGAGAATATTTGGAAATTACGACTCCAGAAAAACATTACTGACAACATCTAACAAGGAAGGGCCTGATATGTCATCACATGGTTCAGAGTGAATCATTGTCCTCGTCAGTAGGGAGTGTCCACTGAAAAACTTGGGTGGTAACTTGTACATCCATTGTCTGCTTTTGTGTTTTGTCAAATAAACATAAAAAATGCAATACAGAAAAAAAACTTTTATGTGGTGCAAGAAAAGCAGAAAACATCAAAACAAGGTGCTCGATGGAGGATAAGCCACGCAAATAAAATATCCAAGTCTTTTTAAAATCTCAAAATGGAAACTGTGTCCTTCTCTTTTCACCATCGTCCTGTCTGTTGGGTGTAACCGCTTCTGCGCCGTAAAAGGAAATAAGGATGAGACGTGGGCTAAATCTATCAAGCGCTGCCTCGAGCCGTGCAGTAACTGTGATAATGCTGATATAAACTCATAGCTGAGTATCATTTCTGATCTAAAGCTTTTCCTCTCAATGCTGTTGTGAGTCACTCCTGCTGCCAGTGCGTGTAAGGTGCGGTCAGACCTGTGAGGCCAGGTGGAGTTTAACCCTCTGATGTGATGAAAAGTGGCCGATGATGTGAGCAGGGCTGTAAACAGGAATAAATTGTAGGAGATGGCAGGAGTTAGAAGGCGTTCCTTCTCTGAGCTGTCCCTCCTGCTCTGCTGCAAACATTATTTGATCATCCAGGTGAATAAGCTGCACTTTATTTATGAAGATCAGACTTGTTTGTAACCTGAGGCCAGCCTGAGTCTATCACCTCTAACCTGGCTGAACACTGGTCAAACTTCATTGTCAGTTTCCGTAAGTTCAGATCACCATGACTGAATACTTTATTGCATGAATGTATTTCCTCCTGTATGTAAATCGCTGCTCTCTGCAGCAGCTGTGTAACTACTGGTGCAGTTTTAATGTCAGCTTGGTTTCAAAATGACCATTTATTAAGGAGGAATTGAACTTAATTTTCAGATTGACTGACCTCTGCTTAATCCTAAACATTCACCTACATGCACAAGCAGCTGAATCCCTGATGTCCACTTCATTAGATTCCTGGAATATTCCTGGATTTTTGTGGAAGTGTGTTGCAGAGAGGAAGCATCAGTCGGGCAGTCTCAGAGGAAATTTGGCAAATGGGTCCCTTTAACAGAAATGAATCCGGTTGCTTTTTTCCTGTTGTTTTCCCCACTCACGGTATTTTCTGTGTCCAGTCCACAAAGTTTGATTTGTGGAAATGACACAGCTGCTGTCGGCATCAGAAAGCCTTTATTGTCATTGAACTTTTGTGGTGCATTCAAGTAAATAATAAAACGTGTGTAAACATAAAAACAGTTCTCATATAGCACATAATGCATGCATAATGCATGAGATGGCATCCAGTGTAAGACAACCGTGCCAGATGAAGATGAAGCCTGTCCAAGTGTTTGTTATGAAAGCATTATGGAGCCGTTTGTTTGTTTGTTTGTTTGTTTGAGCATTTGGAGAGAAGCTGTGGTGCTTCTGGACTTCATGGATTGATGACATCTACTAGAAGGCAGCAGAAGTCACACGTGAACTTCTGACAATTTCAGGGATTTCTTTTCCTCTTGCAGACGGTGACAGACAGGTTGGGGTGGTCTGTGGTGGTGTAGAGAGTGATTCCTGCCCTCACCTGTGGTTGCGAGCTGTGCATAGTGATAGAAAGAAAGAGCTCATGGGTACGAGCTGCAGAAATGAGTTCCTCTGAAGGACGTCTGGGCTCCTCCTTAGAGACAGGGCGAGGAGCTCCATCACTCGTGAAGGACTCAGATTCGAGCTGCTGCTCCTCCACGTTGATAGGAGCTGGGTGAGGTGGTTCAGGATGCCGCCCGGGGCACCCACGACATGCTGGAGTGCTTATGTCTCCCAGCTGGACTGGAGAAGCTTCTGTGCCCCCCCCCAGAAGAGCTGGCCAGAGAGAGCAGAGTCTGGGTCTCTCTGCTTGGTCTGCTGCCCAGATGCAGAGAAGCAGTAGAAGATGGATTCAAGTTTTCTGCTGTGAAAACTTGTTTCTGAGTTTGAAAACCCGTCTCATTCGTCACAGAAGTCCTAAAGTTTGATTCTCAGGGATGTGACAGGAGTTTTGTTTTCTGCTGGCTGTAGGTGGAGTGAGTCACACCTCTCGACATTCGAGCTTGTCATCTTAAAATTCAGCAATTTTAGCTTCTTTTTTGTTTTCTTTCACTCTCTGTGACTCTCATCTTTTATCTGCTGCATTAAAGATGAAGTCAACTAAAATGAATCACAGACAGTCTTTTTATTAAAAACACATCCAGGTTTCTGTGATCTGCTGCAGTGGTTTTTTTCTTGTCCTTCTTACTCTGTCCTCACTTTTAACCCCTTTAATCTTGAATCAGTGATACGTGATTTCAGACTGTGTGTGTGTGTGTGTGTGTGTGTGTGTGTGTGTGTGTGTGTGTGTGTGTCTGCGTGTGTGGAGTCTTGACTGTTTCTATTTTGGGAAAGTTGGACTTTGGGTGCCCTCGCCTTTTCTTCTCCTCGAGCAGCTGCTCTGGCAGGTAACCAGCTGCTGTTTACTGCAGATCGTTTCTCTCCTAAAAACCCACTTGGCTGCTGAGACAAGTAGGATGAGAAACGAGTCTGTGGGCCAAGAAACAATCTCCCCCCAGACGGACTCATTATGCTTTGGAGCAGTAGCTGGTGCTGGTGGTGGAGGAGGAGGAGGAGGAGGAGGAGACGGAGGTGGTATTTCAGGCTGCTGATGTGTGTGGATGCTGGCGGTTTTGCTGCAGACAGCATCTGCAGCTTCAAGGACTCTGCATCCCTGCAGGCCTCAAGTCTGCTCTATAATTAGTCCTGGTGGTAAACTGCTGATTGCATTAGTGGTAATGTGACGCTTTCAACATCGATCCCCGATGGGCTGAAGGAGCCGCGCAGGGCTGCGTGTATGCATGTATGTATGTGTTTGACTGTTTACCTGAACATTAAAAGTTTTCCACTTTTAAAGGGTGAAAAAGTTGTTTGGACACACGAACACTTCAGGGCACTGGACTGATTATTATTATTATTATTATTATTATTATTATTATTATTATTATTATTATTCTTGTTGTTGTTGTTGTTATTTACACTTCCTTAATAAATGACTCGAGCAGATTGAAGTAAAGGCCTACGCTGGGAATAAAAGTAGGTAATTACATTTACTTGGAAACTACTCGATAAAGATGAGACGAAACAAGACTAAACCTCTGTGAGGGTTAATCAGATCACAGTTTGTGATAATAAAAATGAAAAGGTTCTCAGTTTTTACAGAGCTCAGGTTTCTCGGTTGCTGTGGTTACGCATCCCACTGAAGAGTCTCAGTCATGCATCCTGTTGGCGTCGGTGACAAACAGCGTTTTGTGACTGTTTCACATTATTTTAAAACGGTTTAACGGCCAAGTTTAAAATAACTTTGTTCTAAAACGAGCTCCCAGACAGACGGTGGGCATCAGTGATTGGTCCTTAGTTTTTCATGTTCGCAGCTCATTCTCGCCTCTGTTTGGCTGCTAATTGGGCGAAGGAATGTCTGCTCCCCTCCCCCGCTCGCTGAACAGTCGGTTCACAGAGAGATGCTAACAGGCTGCAGCTGCAGCAATGTCACTTTTTCTTATTTCGCACATGGGAGCAGACGTTACAAACTGGCTGTTGTCTCAGAGACGATCCCTCCATGCTCATGTACATCCAACCAAAGTCTCGTCCAATCAGCATCGGTGTCACATTTCCTTATTTTCTCTTCATGGACGTTCATGTCAAACATGGCTCAAGCTTCAAGTTATGACATCAGTGTAGGTACAAGGCTTCAGACTGCTTTAAACACTCAGTATCAGAGAGGTTTTTCCTATCTGTGAAAGAGCATTGAGAGGGGATGATGCTAATATGGTCATCTCATTCCCATGGTTTGAAAGGGACAGCCAATCAGAAGACAGCTGGCTTAAAGGAAGGCTGGCTTCAAGCCTACCCAGTCAAAGTTGAATCAGGCGTGTGCGTCTGAGCCACTGGGAGACAGGAAGTGGACAAAGCTGTTTTCATTTGGCTCATTTTCAGTTCTGTTGTCATTTATAGTCGACACTGATTTTTCTGAGCGCTGCTCCATTTCCAGAGCTCTCACTCCTGGGTGTGTTGTGGTCTAGAGGCTCTCATTATCCTCAAAGTGTTAACCACCTCAATTAAGTCATTATGTAGGACAAACCCGCCGTCGCTGCCGTCGTCTCTCCCTGTGCTGCTGCTGCTCTTTAAGTCTGAACGAACAGTCAGATAAGCGCACGGGGAGATAAGTGGAGATAAATGGAAATATTCCTGCTGGGAAACATTTTTTATTCCCCTTTTATTATGCAGAGACATTTACATTCAGGGTAATCTGAAGAGGACGCTTCAGTCTGCCACTCAGATCCTGATGCCCGTCTTGTTGTCGTCAGTGTAGCCACTAAACGATGCTTTAAACAGTCACGTGTGGCCTTTCGGCTCTGTGATGAAGCACCTCTGCTCGCTCCCCTGAAGCTACATTAGCCTAACGTTTTTCATAATGCTGTCGTCACTTTGGATGTTGGCAGAGTGCCTGGTTGGTCCCAGTGCTGCAGGAGGTCTGCTGGTGCCACATTTACCAACCCTGCCTTAAAACTGTCTTCGTCCATTGGCTATAAATCGATTTTTCGAGTTTTGGGTCTGTCTTAGGTCTTAGTTTCCAATTGTTTTGGCCCAGTGCTGATGGGTGAACAGTTACACATGGATTATTAGTGGATATCGACTAATCACTGAAACCCCGTTGTCGCCTGAAATTCTACCATACGAAGAGCTGAATGAAACAGATTGTTAAATGTGTCCACTGCAGCCATCGTCTGTGATTTTCAGATGGTTTTTTGGGGGTTTTTTTTGTGATATTTGAGTTTTTAAATGTGTGTTTCTTCCATTCCTGGTGAACGCTGTCACTCGCCTCCCTGTTACGGTCCATTTATCAATCAGCCAGAATTCGACGGCCGCGCAGCATCGTCCACACTCAGCGTCGATTATAGGTTATTCATAGGTAAACGCTTTTGCAAATGGACACAACCGCAGTATTATAAATTAGGCATAAGAGGCACAGTATGAATGGAAATCATGTACAAAGCATCACGTGCAGTAAGCTGGAGGAGCTTTATTTTGAAAACTGCTTCAGTGAGAGTGATAGAAGTTCTTGGGATCTGGTGCAGCTGTCAGAAAAAAGAAATAAAGGTTGGTAAAAGCTCGGTGCGTTGTTCTGAACACGAATGAAAAGAACAACCAAATCTGCTGTAAATCAGAGCTGCTATAAGGGAATCTGAACTGGAACACCAGAAATGATGGAGCACCTGTGTTATTTACAGGAGGGATCAATGGTTTTTTTCTTATTTCTTGCAGAATTTCTTTCTTTAATTTGAAAAAAAAAAAACCAAGGTCAGGTTTGCTGAATGTTTTCACTTCCTGTTTAGCTGCTCGCACCTATAGTGGGTCCGGTCTTGATTACTTGATCGATCGGATGGTTCAGACTCCTCGATGTGCGGGGTTTCTCATCCTACATGGTAGGAAAATTAAACATACTTGGATTTAAGCCTCTCCAATGGACAGCCTGAGATGATCGACGACCTCGGCCTTTAGGAGACTGTTGGGATTTGTTGCCATTTTCTGATCTTCTACAGATCATCAACATCATCAGTTAATCGAGAAAAATATCTGGCAGATTAATTGATCATGAAAACAATCATAAACAGCAATAATGTAACCTTCAGAAGATGAGACACCAGCGTACGGTGATGGATTACACAATCTAAAATTAGCAGGCTGCTAATTGATTTTCATCCCCTAAAGAAAAAAGATGAATCGAGAAACATTCGACCAAGAAAGAAACGGAGAAGGGCGCAGGATGCATTCAGAGATCATCAGCAGAAATCAGGCAGTGTTCAGAAGACTTTACAAACTGTGTCAGAATAAAGGTTAACGTGATAGATGTGCTATAACTTAATCCTCTTTTACGCCACCCTCAGCTAGCGTGTGCAGGGCTGCCATTAAAAGTGTAAAGGTTTATTTCCATTTGCGTTGCACTTTTATTTGTGTTGTCGGTGCTTACGCCGTTGTTAAAGCGTCTAAATGGATCAGGACCACCTGCGGCGAGGGCCCTCCGTGCACTCACATCTTCAAAGTTGCGTCGGATGAGAAGCCGGTCGCCCGTTTGCGTCCTCGGTGGAACACGGGAGTATTTAGGATGCAGGAGGAGTTGCAGTGAAAGAAACCCAGCGGGCCCGTGCTGTTTTGATGCTCCGCTGGCTAATTGTACGTGAGCCGTCGGTTCCTGTGCTCTTAGGACGGTTCCTCCCTCAGTTGTTGGCTGTGATTTGTATTCACGGTGGAAGACGGTTTGTTCTGCAAAGGAGGATTTTGGCCTAAATATAGCTTCAAAGGAGATGCGCCTCCCTCTGTTTCCCCCACCGGTTGCGTCTTTGCAGACGGGGAAGCTTTTATCTTTCTGTGCTTGTTGTTTGACGCCCAGCTCGCTGCTTTTCAGCACTTTCGGGTGGATTTTGCACCTTTCTTCTGGTCTGTTTTGTAGTCGGGTGTTTGCTCGCGTCTCTGTCAGCATCACACAGGTGTTGGTACAGAGATGTTGAGCCGCAGTCCTCTGTCAGGACAACAGCAGCATGTGAAACAGCCAAACGGGAGTAAAAGCTTCCAGTTTTCACTGCAGATGCTATAAAATGACTGACTGTGTGCAGCTTCCACATGATGTAAGTCTCTGAGGTCGCCATCGATCACGACTTTAATCTCGATTCTAATCATAAGTAGATTGGAGATGAGGGGACAAAGACGACGATCATTCTAGCTGACACACCTTCCTCCCAAATGCAGGGTTGGGTTGGGGTTATGCTGCGTAGCTGATTGATTCATCTAGCGTTCATTTCTCCAGCCAGATGTGTGGAAGCAGCCTGTGGATCATCCCGGGGAGCAGATCACATCTGTACAGTCGCTTGATGGAAATATTCTAACATTTACTAGTGGAATAAAAATGTTTTTGGTTTTGTAGCTGAGGGGGAACCTCATCATATCAGGAGGCTGCTGACATTTAAACTCCACATGTTTGATATGGACCGCCTGAGTTTCAGGCTGCTGTCAGTCCAACCTTGTAACCTTTGCTGTGAAAACAGGAAGAGTGTTTTCTTCACGGCACAGCTCAATCTTGTAGTTCCCACATCGCTCCCTTATGGCTGTTTGCTGCCAGACCTCGCCTTTCAGCTGGCGTCATGTTTTTAAAAGAGATTTTTTTGCAGTTAGATTGTTGTTTAGAAAGGTACACAGTGTCGTATCTAAAGACCACAACCCGTCCATCGTGGCGCTCTCGTGTTCCTCTCTCAGTATTTTGTTTTCAGAGCACACGCGACTCGCACGGTAGCGGTCCAGACGCTCGCTGTGAGGTCCCTCTGGCTCTGCAGTCTGTCCTTTTTTGGATGCGAGAGGCTGTTTGTGAAGTCTGTGGAAAGAATGTCAGAACACAATGAGCTGGAGGAAAAAAACACAGTTAAACTTTGCTTATTTTAGCATAAGCAAAGCGAGTAAAGCGTTGCATAAATGAGCACTGTCTACAAACACCACGCAGTGACCTGCCTGGATGTTTGATGTTTGGCTTCACTTGGTCAGGTGTAGGAAAAGAACCTGGCCTCGAATTCACTATGAAGCAGATTTAAACAGGAAGAAATCACGTTTAGTTGATTGTTTTGAAACATTTCAATAAAAGTGAGTCTCGTAGATGAGGTTAAATTTTGTCTGTACAAACATTAGTTGTGAATTTTGACTTTAAGAAGTTCATAAATCAATCAGTCTGTATTTATAGGTATACTGCTGCCGTTCCACCCCCTTATTGTAATATTTACATCTTCATGTCACACATGAGAGTCAGTAAGGACAAATGACACAAATTCATGACATCAACACTTAAATGAAATAATATGTAAGAAATATTTCCACCTTAAAAGCTTCCAGTGGCTGCTGGTTCATATGTAAACTAACAATGAGTTATCTTACTGGAGAATAACGGAGGGACTGACAGACACGGGCAACATCATACGAAGAAATGATGGAACCGAGAGAAGAAGGTGGCAAATATGGTGATGATCATGTGAGCTGCTGACTAATGTAGGTCAACATGAGCCATGATCATGTGATCTGCTATCTGAACTCATACCTCTATACACCTGTATTCTTAATCTTATACCAAACAGACGTCAGAAAAAGGTTAATCTACTAAATAAATCAAGTTTGTGTTGAATGTTAGTAACGGTTCAGAGAGTTGATCACTTTGTGTGAGTGAGTTTGTCATTGGGTTCTGGTCAGTCATCAGCATTTTGTTACCATTTCTGGTTAGCGCTGTAGGTCAACCAGAAACTGACCTCACAACAGCTGGGAGACTTTGATTCAAGCACATCTGTATGAATGAGCTGTGTGGGCTCACGGTGTTTGAACGTGTCAGCAAAGAATGGCTCTCCAGCAGCTAAGCTCACGATTACTTCTTCGTTATCCAAAACTATCAGCGATGTGTTGATAACTAAGCTCGTGCTGTGGATGGCTCGTCGCAGACGTTTGGTCCATTTTCAGCGTGGCCTTCCTGCCACGTGATGGTGTTTACCTCTGCTTGAGACCTGGAGCATGAACTTTTACTGAACACTGCTTAACCGTCATGCTCAATCCTCCCTGTGCTGGCATGTTTATATTAGCCTAACCTTAGCTCTGTAGCTAGCCACAAGGGAGCACGTTGTGTCAACTAGCCTAAATTCACCAACTATCCAAAGTCGCTAATTTTTAGCTTTTGGTCTTTGTTCATCGCAGATGGCTGACGGACGTTGACCTCAGACCAAGTCTGTTTCTCTCAGCTAGCTGTCATATTAACATGAATTTAATGTAATTGTTGAGTTAACTGTAGCTTTAATAAGAGTGCGCGACTCATGTGGAATATACTGGATGCTAGGCTGACTCTCTGCACCACCTTGTGGTTCAGAGCGGTATTGTGCAAGAGTACAGCTGAGCTTTACTATGAACTCCATCTGATATCTCTGAGATACATTACATACACGTCCCAGCTGGTGTGTATTCAGATTCTGTTCATATTTTTATTATTTTAGGTTTGAAGCTGTTTTTAAACAAACTTAAGCAAATTTAAGAAACAACTAGAAGCTTATAAAACACCATCAGAATCATCTTAGTAAACTCAGGAACAATAAAGTTTTGTTTGTCTCTCACAAGTAGTAAATACAAAAATGAAAAACAAAATCTACATAATATTAATAAAATGTAGCATATAAAATATAAAATATGTAAATATTTCAAAAAGTAGCAGCAGCAGGAAACAGTAACTCAAGCTTTTAGTGTTTTCTGGTAAATCTCTGAGCAAAGTCAAGGCGACTTAATGGAAAAGTGTTTATTTGGAGACTATTTTTAACAGTTTCTGTCAGATTTAATTTTGCAGCCTGTGTGTTTTTATAAGAGTGGAAGTGGAAGCTGTGTCCTTCCCTGTTCATTCAATAATTGACCAGTTATTCTTGTTTTGATTTGTTTGGCTGCTCTAACAGAATAAAATCTGGTCCCGTCCCCTCCATTTAGTCCTCATATCGCATCTTTTGAACTACGCTGCGGTTCAGGAAACGGAGACCTGCGATAGAAGTTGTAGGTAATTTTAAAAGACCGAGCACGGCTGTGATTTGTGCCTGTCTGGAGTGTTTTCAGCTCAGTCTGACTCTAAAATTAGAGCCTGAGCCGCCTGACTGTGTGAGGTATGACGGTATCTGCAGCAGCCATCTGTGGCTGTTATACACCGAGCTGCTCCACACTCGCAAGGACCCGACATCAAGTGTTTCTCCGCTATCTAACCTTGAACCCGAGACCATGTCTAGACTAAGCCTCTGAAATTGAAAATGCAACTTGGCTGACCTTCCATTCGGACTGAAACGTGAAGTCTTTTAAAAACGGACTGAATAAATCCAGAAATTTGTTCACCAGCAAAGATGAAAACATCTTTTTAAAACCTAATTTTGTGCCACATCAGCAAACTTATTAACCCTAGAACACTATCGCCGGGTGATTTACACCCGAGAAAATACATTTACATGATTTCTCCCTCCTCCAGCTGTTTGCGTGTCAAGGAGCCTGTGCCTTCACCACGGAAGTCTCAAATGTCCCAGGACTGGGTGGACCAAAGACCAGCTTTCCAGAGTCATTATTTTGTTTTAGGAGGTTTATTTTTCATTTTGTTAGACATGGCACAGTTGAAAGTAAAAGAAGACCACTCTAATTTGTCATGTGTTGTCATATTTTGATATATTTGATTACTTTTCATTGGTTATATTATATCGGGTAAAAATCACCCGGCACTAGTGATTGTGTTACTATTTATAGCGATAGTGTTCTAGGGTTAAGCATGTTTCTAAAACCAGATTATGACTGTTGTTATTTTTAACCCCGAGTACCAGCAGCCGTTTGGCAGGTGTCAAAGCTGGTCAAGGGTTTTATAGGGTTCAAGTTCCCTAGCGACCGCTGGTTGCCAAGTGGTTTCCAGGTATTTGCCAGATGGTTGGCAGCCAGTCTCTAGGCCTGTGTGACGGCGGTCTTGGTGACGGCCCTCCGGCAGGTGTGAAAGCTCGTCGAGGTTTTCTGGGGCAGGCGAGTCTCTGAGTTCTTGTTTGGGGCTTTTTCCCACATTTGTCCTGCACGAGGTTTCGACTTGTGTTTTTGGTGTTGGATTCCTGCTAGCTGTGATGAAACCTTCAGTTTGTGCCTCTTGTTGTGGATGTTGAGGTGTGTTTAGGATCAATATCTGTTAGAGAAACCGTCCTCATGTCATGCCTTTGACGCTCCCGTGCCTCCGGCTGCAGCATCGCCCGAACCAGCATCGATCCATGCTTGTGCTAAACATTCGGAGCTGAGGTTGCAGCCAAATGTCCACATTTAGACGTCGTCCTTGAGCGCCGTGAGGCCGGTCACAGCGGGAGGATAACAGTGAGGATCTGTTCAAAGAGCAGATCATCGTGAAAGAGAAAATCTGGCTCTGAATGTCGTCTCTCTTTGAATCGCACCGGCTTTCTGAAATGTTCTTCACTTCTGAGAAACGTCCTCGTGTTCAAGGTCTTCAACTAAAATTAGTACCGAGTTACACAATCGCTGAGGCCCACACACACTCACACAGATGTAAATGCACATGCTCACACACACTTTTAAAAATGCTAAATTCCTTCAGCAGCAGTCTCTCAGCAAATCTGCGTAATTACTCTCCAATCAGGATGATTAAAACACCTTCGACCCAGCGCAAGCACAAAGCCAGAACACACACGCTCATTATGTCATCTCTCCAGAGTGTGTGTGCATCTGTGTGTGTGTGTTTTAGCATCCTTCAGTGCCGTTAGTGGGGGAATGATACCAACGTGGTTTTTGGAGCCACTCTGCAGCGTTGCAGCTTCACCTGCGGCGTTTAGCTGAGCTGCTGCTGCTCTGCTGCTGCCGGCAGCGAGGGGAAATGAGCACTGCAAGGTCAGTGGTGAGTGTCAGCATGTGAGGAGGGGGGAGGAGAGAGGGAGCGAGCAAGGCTGGAAACAAAAAAGGAAAGGGAGAGAGAGAGACGGTGGAGTCGAGGTCCACCTGGCAGGCCGTCCTCTGCGTCGCCTCCAACAAGATGGATTCAGAGAACAACGAGTCGGGTAGGGAGCTTCTTTTTAATAAGCAACGCCTCTCCTGTGTGTGTGAGGGTGTGTGTGTGAGAGACATTGGCACAGTGAGAGAGGCTAACAGAGTCCAGGTCTCGGTGATGAAGCCTGCATGGCAGCGGCCATCGATCTGCTCGTCTCGGTCGTCCAATCAGCCGCTGGCGCTGCTTGACTGACGTGCCTCGAGACCAATGGTGGCGAATGCACAGATTTCATGCTGTGAGGGATCCTGATGCTTTCTGACTGCTTTTGTATTTGAATCAAAGCTCACAGTCACCTCAGCAGCTGCAGACGGTGTGTGTATGCATGCGTGCATGCATGCATGCATGTGTGTCTGTATGATTTGTGCCTGTACAAATGTGATTATCTTATTGCTGTGTCATGTATAAGTGAGTATGGCCAGCCATTCAAAGAGCTACACAGATGTATGAACATATTAAAATGCTCAAACATACAGAAAACTCTAGAAAGAGAGAGAAAGAGCTAAGTTATACCATGAAATACAAAAGTTGTACCTTATTAATACCAAAAGTTGGGAATTTATTTTCACAGCAGCCAAAAACTTGAAAAGCAGCAATAAAGCTGAGTGACGGTTTCTCGCAGGATGTCGAAAACCCATCAGCCCGTCCGCCGCCGCCGCCTTTCAGAAATGGAGGAGGAGCTCGCTGAAGCTGGAGCTGAATGGCTCAACTTTGCTTTTATACAGAGACACAAAACAAGCGAGAAGTGAGAGAAATCTCAGCATCCCACGTGAGGTTCTGGAAATAAGCTGCTGTAGTTTGGTTCCAGCTGTTTGGGGGGAACATTCAGAGGTTTGTAAAGTGAGGCAGCTTAAGATTTCCTGGGAGTTATCTTTTACGGGTGCAGTTATGACCAAAATGATATTTATCAGGTTATTTATCAGGATTATGCTATGATTTTTATGTATAGTGCTTAATGCAGAAAATCTTTGCATCAAAATAAAACTGCTCCTCCTCATTCACCTAAATTCAGTGCACCGCTGAGAAGAGCATAAAAAACAACAGGAAATGAAGTCAACATCTGGCCGACATCATGTTTACCTGAAGCCTTCGGTACTCACTGTGTTTATTGCACTCTCACCTTTTGCCAAGGGGAACACGAGTGGCTGGAGATTTGGGTGAGATGGACAGAGCGCACGCTCGCTTTCATGGACGTCTGAGCTGACGTTGGGCGACTCATGTTAGCAGCCACTGACCTGTTTTACTTTGTCGTCACACATTAATAATACTGCAGTTTGTGACGTGTTTGCTGGCAGTTTATTAAGTTATGTTGCTTTGTGTCATAGACACAGCTTTACAGGTATTTATCACTTATGCTAAATCTGAAGTACGACGTTCTTCTGGGAACAAGCTCGTCACGTTCTGCTGTGTCAGACGTTTGAACTTTTGTTTTGATCGTCTGGTATCAGTTGTGTGTGTCTCTCTCTCTTAACACACTGTTACTCATCCCGACTATTTCCAGGAAACTTGGAGCTGCGCGGTGCAGGAAATAGCTGATTGGCTAATGCAGGCAGGTGGTCGGCAGTGATTTAGGGAGCGCGTTCTGTCGGTGCAGTATGAGTTTTCTGTATCTCTCAGTCGTGTTCATTAAATTGTGTGAAACCAGAATCCTGATTTGGATTCAAATTTGACCAATCGTGCGGCTCAATTAGCCGTAGAGTTTCCTTCCCTCGTGTTGTGATGTTGGCTGTACAAAGTTTGGAGGCATAAACGGCAAAAGCTGCGGAAAATAAAACTTCCTGAAAAATCTTTTTGCATGAATCTTTTTGCTTTTCCTCTTCAGAGCTCTGCTGTTTTGCTTGCTCATTGGCTCATCTGATTATCACTGCAGGGTCTTTACAATATAAAGCACCTTAAGGCGACTGCTGTTGTTTGTTGCACACGTTGGTACTTAACAGTTGCTTGGTTAGCTCATCAATGGTTTAAAAAAATGACAAGAACCAAATAAAAACAGCATTTTTTTTAAAGCTAAAACAACAACTTGATTGGTCACAGGAAGTCTTTCTGGACTGATGGCATCCATTTGTAAACGAGATCTCCCAAACATGGCCGACTCGATCAGCTGCCTCATATTTACTCATTAACCAGCGAAGAGTTCAAGAAGTTAATCCACTTGTATCTGAGAAAGCTGCTTCGGCCTGTGTTCCCAGATGAAGCTGAGCATGAAGGGCTGCGTGTGGATGTTTGGGTAGCGGGCGGTCGTGCTTCCGCCTCGGGCTGGCAGATGTTTGATTGGCGGCAGTGCTGAAGCACCAGAGGTCGTCTGCTGCCTTTCACGCTCAATTAAGTCCCTCCCTGCGGTACACCCTGCACGTTTGTACTTCAGTCTTTATGAGGACTCTCACTGATGTGCATGTCTGCTAACTAAATGTAGCTCCAACAGCAGTCTGATGGTTAAAGCTTTCCTTTTAGAGCCAAGCTTGGAATCAAACCGCTCTGTCAGCGAGTGAGGAGTTGATGGCAGGCAGCACTTCGATTTCCCTGCTGCAGGCTGTGATACTGGTTATAGTAGTGGCTTTCAGAGAGAGTGTAATGCAGGTTATTTCTTGTAGCAGGCAAGGATATATCAGGATACACTCTCTGAATGCATGATTGTGCCAGATTATAGGTTGCAGCGTTCATCCAAACAGCACGAGTGAGAGACTGAAGTCATTTGTTACAGGAGCTCTGATGGCTGATACCACAGGTGCTCTTCACATACATTCAGATATAAGCCTGGGAAACAATGGAGGCGCTCTGTCTTTTATCCTCTTTGGGTCTTTTTTATGGTTGTGCTTGCACACACATCTACAACCAGTCCACAACTTCTGGGCCTGTGATTTGTTGGCTTCAGCTTACTGACTGTTTTAAAAATATCCTCAAAGACCAACATCAGCCATCCAGGAGCAATTTGTTGAAAATCGATGCTTTCTCCAAAATGTCTTGGAGATTAGACCAGATCTAATCGAGGCTCCAAGGTAGAGTTTTAAAAAAGTGCCACAGAGGACTGATGAAGTTATGACGAAGGACGACTCTGTAAACACCGACTCTTTAAAGACACTAAAGGCTAAAGGCCCACCTGTCTGCACACATCAGGTGTCACTTCAGCTTTGATGCAATCTAGACTTTTGCCTTTTAGTTGTTGTATCTCACTTATATTTGCTACTGGGCCGTTTTTTCCTGTAATTAGTTTAATGTAATTTATGCAATGTGAGAATGTTTATGTTCTGTTGTTTAATTTCTGTTTTCTTCTTTTCCATTAAAACAAATCTGTTTCCTGTCAGTGCAGACGGATGGGTGGATGGATGGGTGGATGGATGATGCTTTCATGCTGGATGGGGAGGAGTTTAGAAATGTTGTTTGTGAGTTTCCCAGTAACGCGTACGCCATGCAGTCTGAATAACATGATAATTGTTGAAAATCATCCTGTAACAGATGTGTGGCATGTCTGGAGTGTGAGGAACACACGTGAGCTATTACAGAAGTAAAACTGATGTAAAAGCCACAGAAAAATGAAAGTTAACCCCCGAGTCCACATCAGCAGAGAGCGTAATCCCTGCCTTTGAAAGTCTGGTTACAAAGTGTATTTGACTGAGTCCTGATCTTAGACTTCATTATAATGTAAGATATGACATCTGAGATGCTTTGTGACAGATGCATAAATAAACTTTGATGTGTTGCATCAAATTTCAGTCAGATCAGACATCAGAAGTCAGACGTGAGGACTTTCATGCATCACATCAAGTCTTCTTTCATATTGTGGTTTTAAATCTTTCTCCTGTCAGATCTTCTTGATCTGAGCAGCGTGCCGGGTTGGAAACCGCTAAACCAGGAAATCAAAACCTGAATTTCAGTCACAACTAACTACCTTCAAAATGTCCCTCTCTTTTATTCCTTTGGCGGTTTTCTCTCTGCTCTTATTCTGCATTAACATTTTTAGACATTTTGCTGACATTTAGCTTTGCAGATATTTCACCCGCAGTCGACTTGGATTTGTAGCTTTTCATCTCTAAGGAAGGTCACAGTCGGAGCTCCACTCGAAAAGATTCTTATACAACTAGTTCACAATTATGTAAAATATTATGATTATATAGTTCTGTGTTAATTCTATAAATCATCACAATCAGAGGCTCCTCTACAAATGTACTTGATTCTCTGTTCTTGGCTACTTTTTAGGTGAAACTAAAGAAAAACTGTGTAATCCGAGTGTGTCTGGGAGCTTCAAGCTGGGTGTTCGGTTGAAATGACTTAATCATTGTTTAGTCAACATTTTCTGGCTTTAGCATTTCAGGCATCATACCTGCCAACACCCCCGTTTTTTCCCAGCAGCAGGTTTGCTGTTTTACCGGAAAACCTGCTCCAACTTTATTATGAATGATTCACAGTTTTTATATAATCAGAGCCTGTGTTAAGCAGCATGTTACAGATAATAAATAATAGCTACACATAATATCCATCCACAGAATAAAGCGGATGGATAACGGTTGACTGTATGTGTAATAAGGAATCTGTAATTTCACCCACTGAAGATCGCAGAGGTTTGACATGGAAAAGGTGGCATGTTGTGACGGCGTGCCTTTCATTTATCTGATCTGCTCTCCTGTTCGCCGCTCGGTTTCACGCCGCCCGCCCATGAGCAAAGCGTTTAAAGCCAGAGCCTCGATGTTTTCAGATTTCCTAATGAAGCTGCGGTCAATGGAAACCGCTGTGTTTTCCAGAATACTGAGTTCTTGGAATCTCGGTCTTTGCTGCGGGATTAATTGAAATGGCAGGGGCTGAACTCCTAACGTGATCAGTGTAATTCAGTCTCTGGCAGATCGAGAAGATGGGGCTGCTGATAGAGATTCATTCAGAGGCAGTCCCGCTTAATTGGATTTGTGCTGCCTTTAAAGAAGCAGGATGTCTTTTATAAGGTTGTTTCTGCCTGCAGAGCTTCGCTTCACGTGGACCTCACTGACACTAAAGCAGCAGATATTCTGCATTCAGTAAAAATGTCACTGACTTAGAGCCACAGAAATATAATCTGCATCATCATCACGTTAAATCATTTGCATGCGAGAACATTTAATCTTATCGAGCCACAGCTCTCCAGCACTGGCTGAGAGGGTGGCCACAACCGATTACAGCCACAGTAGCAAGATGTCAGAACAGGCGAGCGTCTATATTCGGGTTGCGCGAGTGCGTATGTCGGTGACACAGTTTTTATGTGTGGCAGCAAAAATTCCAAGTGTGGCTGCAGCCAAATTAACACACTGCTTGGACGAGCTGCTGCTGAACAGTTTGGGTCTGTCTGTAGTCATTCATCCAAAGCCGAGGCCTAGTTTCCACTAAATCTCATCAGGAGCCTCGTGGATGTTTTCCTATTGATCATTTCTGTAACATCTTTGTTTCGATCTCTGTGAGAGACTCGCGTTTGTAAATCCCAACTAAAACCTGCACAGATCAAACTCTGCAGTAAATCGTGGTATTTCTGCCTGAGCTCCAAGGTTTAAATGTAGAAATCCTTCTAGGCTGCTCAGCCATTTGTGGAGCATTGAAGGACACGTATAGTCGTATTCTATAGTGAAAAACTTTACACTTATTTAGAGATGTACTCAAGACTGAGAATATTGCTTAATTATCCAAATGCTGCCAATGTTTAGGATCGTGTTATTCACCTTTCAAGTCTCTAGTTATGAACCCACAACTTAAATAAACAGGTTTAAGTTGAATATTTACGTTGATGCTACATGGAAATATTGAGTCAACTTCAAACTTGCTTTGGTTTCAGGAAGCTGAAGGGTTGGCTCGTTGGAAAAAAATTACACAAATCTTCTATTTTGCAGTGTTTAGTGACCTAAAAGCCATAGGATCCCAGGCAGCGTCTGATCATACTCAGGTGATCGGCCTTTTAGCAAGACAAACTAACAATACTCCACTAGCTTACTTGGCACAGCCTCTGGGATAGTCTGTTAGCTCGTATATTTTTCCAACATGATGAAGACACAGTGATTTCCATGCTGTTACTCTGCTGTACACCAAACGTAGGAAGGCTTTGTCTGCTTGGAAATCTGAAAATCTTTAATGGTATTAAAGGTTTGGGGTTGAGCCGTAGATGAAGCATCGCCTTCTTTGTGTTTTCACTGATTTATTGTGATCCCTTAATGATGTGCTTCCTGATGTTGGCCTCCTATTAACAGCATTACTTCTTCCATTACTGCTCCTTTGGGTTTTTTTTTACTGCTGTTGAAAACATGGAAGATTATTAAAAAATGGTCAGGAAATGACTGGTAATAATTTTGAAGTGGCTGAAAATCTCAGTTAAAATGTTAATGTATATATGATGGCCCTGACACTGGATAATTGAATGCTAATGGAAATATGCCACTAATATTTCCAAATAACAGACCGCATAAATGGTTAGATGGGCGAATGTGGCTTGCGGTGTAAAGTGTTTGAGTGGTCAGTAAATCGAAAAAGTAAAAACAGTAAATACCAGTCTGTTTACCCTCCTGTACTGCAGGGCTGATTGACACGGTGTCCCCAGGATACTCAGACCTGAGGACCTTTCATGATGTTCAGCATAGCTGCACTGCAGAGCTCTATAAATCATACTGTATGCAGTAATTTCATGGTCCACTGCTTTCAGTCTACTGCACAGCCATCACTCCTGCAGCTGCAGTCACATGACGCACATCATGATGCGAGCTGTCTGTCTAATGTCCTGTAGTGTCTCCTATAGGAAGAGGGAGAGATGATGTCTCATGACTTTCACAACAGCTGCATCACCGCAGAGACGGTCAAGATCAGGTCCATAAGTATCATCCCAGTGTCATGATGTAATATGGCTGCTCTGTGAGGTCAAGCGTGGCACGCAGTGCTACAGTCCTCCTTTACCTCAAACAGCATTCTGTACCATAAAACACCTCCCAGTGCCTGTTTACTGCCATCCTGTGGCCACAGTTGGGTACTGTCTCTGGAAGCAGGTTTGATGCCGCTTGACTGGGATCTATTGGAATCTGTAACTTCTGTCATTTTAATGGGTGTAGCCTCGTCCTATTAACAAAAACTGAAGCTTTTTACTCGCAGTTCACTCACAGCCACACCTACCGCTGCACATTTTAACATGGGAGTCAAACTTTTAGGGCTAGAGGAACTGTAGTTCCTTTAATGGCCACTTTACATGTTGCTCTATACACTCATTCTTGTGTAACCATATTCTTGTTTACTTCAACATGATGCATCCAAAAACATCAACTTTCTGACCTCAGGCAAACTCAACCAAATGCTCTTCTTGGTTCACTTTTCCTCCACGCTGAGCCGTGTTTGAGTTGCCGTTGCGTCGCTGCGCCTAGCAGATGTGTTTTTTCAGCACAAGTAAACTCAAGTGGTGTTGCATAAACAGCGCCATATGCCCGTGAGTGCTGCATATCGCTTCCTGTGGCAGTCCATTTGCTGACTCATAGAGAAACTGAGACTGTCTGTCAAGAGAGGAAGCAGCACAAAATTGCTCCACTTCAAACCTTCATATCCTGCTGGACCAGAGGCTGATTTTAACTGCTTTTGTGCCCTTCAGCCTTCGATATTTCAGCAGCTGAGCTGGATAGTAAATGTGTTTGTTTTGGTGAACAGCTTGTTTGCTCTTTTTTATCATTTTATATGTGGTTTAAGAGGTTTTTATTGACAACATTTCACAGCCTGGCCTTGAAACAGAAATAAGTCCGTCCCAACATATCTGCTTTGTGAAGAATAGAAAAATAAAACTTCAGTTATTTTGAAATTTGATCTGAGGGAGAAATGAGCTGATAAAAGCTTTAGGATTGAATTTTTCCTGCGCTTCCCGTACTCGACCTCGTCTCGGTTTTCCTGCTGTTACTGTAAAGTTTTTGCTCATTGGTAGTAAGAAGCAATTTTATTGGTCAGATTTCATTGTTAGGTTTAGGATGCAAAACGAGGAGGCAGAAAAGCGTGTTTCACAGCACCTCGGGGAAAAGGGGAGCACAGTTTTGATCTCTTTTCCTTTTTTTTGCTTGATGGGGGTTTTGAAGATCACAGCGTGGGGGCAGCGCCTCCATCAGTCCAACTGAACTCCCATTGTGAGCTGACATAAAGCTGAAGGCCTGGTGGATGGAACCGGGAAGATAAACATTTCACTGTGATGTGACGCAGCGGGGTCAGCCGTGTTGACTGAGGTGGTCCTGAACTACGACTAGATGGGAGTAGATGTGATTTTATTGCTGCTGAGGTCGCAGCATTAGTTTATTATAAAAATATGGATCATCTTAATGTTGTTTTCTGTCAGCTGTTGCAGAGGTTTAGTTAGGAAAAGATCAGAAGCTGTGACATTTTATCTAATTCAGCAACTGGAGCAACCATGTGTTTGAATTCTCAGTTCATTACCTCTTTTTTTTTTTTTCACACTAATAAACAACTGTAAACAATGTCAGCTTTGTTTGCTGCAAGTTACCATGAAAACAAAACAGAGCTTTCACTACGACAGTGAAATGTAACAATCAAAGGCCTGTCTTCAGTCCATAAGTGCAGCTGTAGCCCCGCGTGATAAACTTTGCGACTGCCCTGAAGTGTCTGCAGCTGTAGTCTCTGTCAGTCACGCCTGTCGGCTTTCTTCTGGAGGACGAGTTAAGTGAGAGATCCTGTGAATCCCTCCTCAGCTTCCACTGCAAACACTTCACAGCAGCTTCTTTATCAGACTGACGGCTCTCATCTCACCACAGCCGGTGGAGATATGACAAGGAGAGAGGGAATGCTCCTAACTGAGGCTCTGCACTAACACATAGTAGCTCCGTGATAAGTGCCAGACCTGTTTTTACTTGTGTATGTTTAACTGTTTGTTTGTTGGCAGCACTGTTGAACGAGTTGTATTCACATATGCATTAAATGGTTCCTGCTGTGGAGCTCTGACCAGGAAGTGATTAAATGTGCCCTGATTTCTTTATTTTCATGTATGTTTATGCTGTGGCACAAACACACACGTGCACACCTGCCATGTATCATCTACACCTGCGTGCACGTGACACAGAGCTGTAAATGAGCAGCAGTCATGCAGCAGGACGTGTTCCCGGTGTGCATTTGTGGTTTGACTCGTGTGCAGCACACAGCAGTTGTAAAGCTGCCTCTGGATATCGAATTATTACAGTGTGTCTCTCCCACATCTCTGCTGTGGATTTCATGCATCACATTTTGTGTGTGTGTGTGTTTAAGATGACATCGCAGTGTGCAAAAATGTTGCCTTAAGGTGTGTGTAACTGTGTGTCTGCAGGCGTGTCTGAGTGAAATGATGACGTAATGAAGTTTTTATTAATTATTCTTCTGTGTACAAATAGCAAAAGCAATCCCATCTTATATTTTTTATTGGCAGGTGTTACATTAAGAGTTAAAATAAAAAATAAATGTATATGCGACTGTACAATTGAAAAATGCAGTGAACGTAAACAATCGTCAATTTAAAAAAAAAAAAAAAAAAGTAGTTAATCTGAAAAATAATGTCAAAGTGAAACAAAAAACATTTGGTAGCTAAAAATGATGACAAACTTAGCGTTTAGTTTATTATTTTCTATCTGAACACAATATAGGGTCAGGCCGTGCAGCTGAGACCACCAGCTGTCACTGCTAAGAGACAAGAAAAATCTGTACGACTCAGTGAGAGACTGAGATAAATTATTTTATTATAAGGCAAACTGACGTGTTATTCATGGAAAGCCAACCTACAGACAAAAGATCGGTGAACTATACTGTGCTGCAAATTAAGACAAGAAACGTCAAAAGCACACAGTGTGTCAGATTTTTACCTGATTGGCTCTTTTTAGGGCCGCACCAGCTCAACTGCCATGTTTGCTCCATAGAAGTGTTATACTGTGACAGTCGGATCATTGTTCTACCAAAGGACCCCTGGGCCTCACCTTACACATCATTCACATTCATATAGCATCTCCAGATTCCTTATAAAGTAAGGTAGAGACTCTGCAACATTAGAGAGAAACCAGGAATCAGGTGATCGGCTATGAGCAGCACTGGGCGACAGTGGTGAGGAAGAACTCCTTATTAACAGGAAGAACCAGATTCTTCATCAGTTAGAAGGTGATGGGAAAGAGGAGGGAATCTATCACACTTTCATTTGTTACATTGTGTTTTAAAGTTATCGTATTTCCAACAGTTTCTGCAACAACAGTAACGGTTCGTTTACAGCCACTGCTTCCCCAGCTCTAAGGCTGCAGTTTGGCATCCAGCAGCTCTTTGATTCAGGCTAATTTATTTAATATAACACACCTTCTTTGCCAAGAGTTGAACTGAGAGACATTAAGAAAGTGATTCAATCCAATAACCACTGAAGGATCCCGAGCTCTCAGGATTTATGAAGAGGAATGTCGAGTGAAATCCCCTCGCTGCGCCTCTCTCCCTCGATAAAAGGCTTAGACAGGTAATTGTGTGCTGGCGCTGATTCTCACCACCCCGCTCCTCCTCTTGGATGCCTACCAGCTTCAGTTTTAGCACCTCCCTCTTTCACTTAGCTGCTCCCCCCAAATGAAGGGTGGTTTAAAGACGTCCTAATAGCTGCGATTCATTATTTAGCAAATACATACAAGTGAAGTTTTGGTCTGGACGTCGGACCTGTGATTAATGTCGTTATCTTCAGTGTCCTCCAGAGCTTCCTTGTCTGGGAGGTGGATGGGAGGGTGGAGGTCTTTATATTGGACTCATCTGTCAGCTTGTAGCCTCTCCTGCTCCTCATAACCTCTTCAGTGTTTTCTCCCTTCTTGTTTTTTAACTTCTACCATCACCCATGATGCCACCAGTTCAAGTCTTTTGCCCTTTTAAGCCTTTTGTTCTGTCTGTTTTGTCCCTTTTTACCCCCATTTTCCCTCCTTTCTTTCCCTCTTTCAATCCTCCTCTCCCTTTTTCCTCACTCTTCCCCCTGCATCCACCTCTCCCTCTCTCTTTGCCGGCTGATTTCTCCCTGGCGGTGGCTGTAATTTGCTCAGAGATGGATGGGTCGGCTCAGCAATCATCCTCCACCCCGCTGTTTTTGATGGATCTCCCGGCTCAGCCGTTGGAGTCATTCTTCGAGCCGCTCGGCTTTAGCTACCCCCTGTGTGTCAGACTGATGGAGCGGGCGGCTGGGAGACAGCAGCTTCTGTTTCTTGAATGCGTTTTTTAAAACCCAAATGTCGCCGGATGCGCTCTCGGGGTCGGCATTATAAGCTCGACCTCACCGGTGCTGAGTAGGATCCCCGCTGGCCTTTGCTGAAAACGTTGAAATGCTGGACCCCGCTGAGTCGCCATCTTGGACTTCCTGTGGATTTTCAAGGGGTCGCTTTGTGTTCCCTCATCTTGATGGTGGTCTGTTGGGCTCGGATCAGGAGGTCACGTAGATCATTTGAGTGTCGTGGAGAGAAGATGATTTATTTAAGAACCTTTATTCCTGCTGGAAGCCTCCTTTTTAGAAACAGTCTGCAGATTGTTATGAAGCTCCCATTCGGTCATTTGCTGCTCAGAAGACAACAAGTGTGCAAGAACTGGCATTCATTAGCTTCAAGTTTTATTCTTCATGTAAATGTGTAGGGGTGTTTTTTTTTTTTCAAATAGATGTTGAACAGGTTTTTCTATCATTCAACAGCCACTTACTTTTTGGATTTTTTTTTTATTTTACTAATTTAATGGTTTGCTTTCTCAAGAATTCAACTTTTTAACTAATTCGGGTCTCAAACATGCAGCTGCTGAGTAGTTACACAAGGTGGCGCCTTACAATAAAGTCCTTGTAGTTCCTTTAATGACCACTTGAGGCTCACCATAGACTTCCATGTCCAAACGTCCAACTTTACAGCCTGCTACAGGCTGACGCTATCTTCTTGGTGTGTTTGTCGTACAGTCCATCCAAGAACTCTGCGCTCCTGTTTTGATCGGGTCTGTTTACAGAACCTCCCTTTGTGGTGATGCTGTCAGTTTACTGCTACACCTGTGTTCCCACCGTCACCTTTGTCCGTGAGCTGTGGGTGTGGATCGAAGAAGTGAGGTCACAGGTGCCAAAACGAGTTTTCTCAAACGGAACGGCCACAAAGATGCGATGAAGAGCTTGGACATCCAGCGGGAGCTCCGTGTAGAGCAGGGGTGTCAAACACAAGGCCCTTCATAAATTTCACAGCATTTCCTGCTGATAGGCAATAGACGAAAAAGGTAAAGACATGGCTATTCATACTATAATAAACAAAAGCTTTGTGTTTATAGTCACAGGATAGTCTGGACAATGAGCTACCAGAGCTTCTCTCTAATCTTACACATTTATTTCTTACAATTTAAACCCAAAGACTCGAGGATTGAATGTGTAGGTAAACCTCTTTACGCTGACAGAGAAATTTTACTGTTCCAGCCCATTTAAGATCAAAGTGAGCTGTATGTGGCCCACCATGTAAAACCAGTTTGACATGGCTGGAGAAGAGCCGCCTTCTCCTCCTTCCTGGGGAAAGGATCCAGCTGAGATGATCCAGGCATCTGATTGGGTGGGAGGAGACTCGGAGCTAGACCCACAACAAAGTGTTGCTGAGAACAAAGCACATTTGGATTACCTGCTTGGCTTCCTTGACTTAAGTCTGGAAACGTTTGCTTTGGGAAGCATGGCTGTCAGTGATGTACTGCAAGAGCGTAACTGCCTTTTAACTTAGAGCAGTCTTATTTGTCGACCCCACAGACACGCTGAAGTCTACCTTTACCAGTCAAAGAGTGCTTGATGTTTTTGTAGCGCGTCCTTTGCTGCTGAAATTGTTGCTTTTTAACATTTAACATCAACAGGAATCTGTTCCAACACACCTTGAGAAGCCGTTATCTTTTATTAAAGGATTATAAAACACTCCTTCATGGTCTGGCCCAACTGTGACCTCAGCCGGGCAGTCACCAACACACAGACATTCATGAAGTAATACGCACTTTAAAGTATTTAAACCTGAAACGGCAGTATTTTCTATCCCCTCTGTTCTGTTTTAGGGGTTAATATTCACTGTGCTTAAAGCAAAATAATCCATTTGGCGTTTTATAAGACGTGTACCTTCCCGCCTCTGCGTTTGTGGCGAGCTCAAGTTCCCCGTAACGCCCCCTTCCTCTTCTCCATCTAGGAAACGTGAACCCTCGGATTTCATCTGACTCCGTTTCCATTTCCTTCTTTTGTCTCCCCTACATAAATATTTAAATGAGAAACACTGAGCTTCCACCGCCTCCGCAACAAATCCACTATCTGTAGTTGGATCATAATTCAGCTTCGAACATAACAAATTTATCACGAGGCACCGACTGTTCCTGTGGCTGCTGGTTAAATGTTTATAAGGCAGTGCCACAGGGAAGGTGAGAGCGCTCAAGGCGATACCATCGCAAATCTCTCTACTGTATAAATAAGGGAAATGTCGGTGAATATCTTTGGTTTCAGGGAAAAACTTTAACTTGTAGATTTATTCTGCAGATTAAGACTCAGTGAATTCTGCATGTGCTTTAAAATGTGTTAACTAATACAACACGAAGCACAGAGTGAAGGATTTTAATTGTTAACTTTAGATGAGGTTGAGATGTTGTATCGTTGTTAAAGTGTATAAAGGTAGGCGTATTTCTCCAAAGCAGAAGTATTTGCTCTATATTATCTTACAGTCACTGTGGGTGAGGGGGGGGGAGTAATTAGCAGAGAGGGTATTTGCATAATTCATAAACAAATGCAATAAACTAAGATTAGTAGAGGTTATTGTAGCATCAACGTTGAGATTGAAATAAACTGTAACGTAAATTAATTTGTGAAGATTGAAAAAAGAAGTGTAAACGATCCAGATAATGAAGGCGTTGGAGAACTACAGATACCTGAGCCTAACTTCACCCTCAGCACGTCCTGACGTAGTCACAGTTTGGGGGAGGAAACATTTGATTTGTTGATTCAAACAAAGAAAATCTCTGTTGGTTCGTGTTGGACGGATTAAACATATTTTTAAATTAAATTATATAAACATTTAGACATTAAATAATTTAGGCCTTGTGGTGGGTGGGTTTTTAGCTTTTCACGGATTAAAAGAAAAAGATGAATATATGAGGTAATGCCGACTCCCTGACTGGTTTTGAATGTGAGGATAATTTTAAGCAAACAGCTCACAGGCTGTGTGGGAGCAAACCTTTTGGAGTGATGTCACAGCTATAGCATGCTAGTTAGCTTAGCTTGGTCTGTGATAGCTTTGGTGTCATTTGGATGATACTGGCAGCATGTTTTTTGGTCTCAGTTAAGTCGTTTTCCTCCGAAACTCTGGCTGAAAGCTCAGATCCGATGTCACTGATCGCACCAAATGGAACAAAAATATTATATTTGTAAAGACAGCGAGTTAAATCTAACAGACTGACTCGTTAAATGAAAAACAAACTGGACTAAACAGGATGTTTTATGAGTCCTCGTGGCATTTACGCATCCTGCGTCTGCACATCGAGGAAAGGTCGCAGTAATATTGAGCACCACAGGAGAGTTTATTACTCTGCTTATGAGTCCAAACTCCCTCGACCTGTATTGCTCGACTCCCTTTTATAATGTCCCAAAATGAATGTTGTCCTTTCGCCCTGAGGTCCAAATACCCCGGCTCATGTAACCCTAACAGCTCACTCTGTATTTTCTTTTTTCCTGAAAGCTTTAAGAAGTTTAAGGTGTTTCACCTTTGACCCCGTCGTTCATGTCAGAAATTCATTATAAAATATCTTCCTAAATAACAGCACATCCTAACTCTTTCATGCTGCCCATTGTTGGGAATAAAATGAAGAGTACTCCTTATCTTACTCGAGCCAGAGACGAATCGGAGAAAAATCCACATATTACAGAAGTTTAGCCTCCACAGTTTCATTTGGCAGTGGCCACATTTATGATGTGAGAGGTAGCAGTGCATGCAGGGAGAATAAATCTGATAATCTGATCAGTGCTTTGGTCCCAGCTTTTCACAAACTAAGGTTGAACTAACAAAATAGGCAGAAGTCTTACAGCTGAACATCTGAGCTCTCCGACTGTGCTTTAATATAAACAGCATTTCTGCAAAGGAACGGGTGCAGCGAGCCCACCTTCTGCTGATAAATAAGAGACCTTGAGAAGTTGTGTGTCCGGCGGTCAGATAATCCTGCTGACAGACCACCGAACCCGGCCACAAGTCCGAGCCACAGACTGAGGGGGAAAGACAGATTTTTAAGCAGCATAAATTTAGATATCCGTCTGGCCGGGACCGCTCCAGAGCGACAGGGAGGCTGTAAATTTATGGGCCATCATCTGTTTTTGTGCATGTGTCCTTCAAGGTTCAAAAGCAGGACGTGGTAATGCAAGTCAATGAGCCCACCAGCCATTCACAGGAAGGGTTTTCAAAGCAAGCAAACAGTCGGGCCATTTGCAAAATGCATAAATATCAGGATATTTATGGGTATGAGCAGCAGACATTGATGTATAAATAATGTGTAACTGTTAATGTAACAAACAGGCTCACAGCTGCAGATCTGATGAGACACTTTTTAGGTGTGAAGTAAATATTGGAGTCATGATGTGTCAGATTTCCATATTTCCTTCGTCTTCCTGACTGACAAGTGAGCCTGTTGGAGATGGATGTGCAAAGTGGGTCCATTTTTTTTTTTTTTCCAGGTGAAATACAAACGACATATTTGAATATGTTGGGCACATCGTATACAAACAGTTTGCTTTTAATTTGGACTCTTGAACATGCATTCACAGATTTGCATATTTCACCAACAGGTGCAATGGACAGATTCATATATCTGCTAATTGGTGCTAACAGACTTGAATACAGCAATTTCACTCACCAAAACTGGAGCACAGACAGATTTTCATCAGCTAATTCCAACAGTATAAGTGTAGCAGAGAGAGTCGGGTTCAGTGTCGTGAATTAGTGGAGGTGAAATCTGCAGCTGCTTGTGTCGGGGGACCAATCAAGTCAACTAAGTCTGTAACTTTAAATGGATGAGTTCTTAAAAAGGGAGAAATTGACTCTACAAGCCCATCTTATTTGTTTTCTTTACTGCTTTATCCATTAGAGGGTTGTTGGAGAGGTGGGACTTGCAGAGCTTACATCGTACCAGCATTTATGCTTCTGCCTACTTTGTTGTTCAGTTTCACCACCAAAACACTAGTTGATAGAGTTTTTATCTTTGATTTGCTCCATTCTCTTCTGATCTCTTTGAAAAATAGTAACAGAAGAAGAAGCAGCTGTAAACGACGGCACTAAAAGGGCCCATCGCAGTCGCTGCAGACTGGGTCGAAGAAACATGTTGTTACATTTCTAACGAGTAAACATCAGGTTATGGCGTAGGGTTTCAGAAAGGCTTGCAGCTAAGACGTCCTCATGATTTGAGTTCAGTGTGAGCACGAAGCACGAAAACACCCTGGACATGCTTTCAGCTGACCTGCGAAATTTCAGCCAAACCATGCTGGGAATTTATGGCACACGGATATCGTCTCAGTTACGTCCATTAGGTTAACTTAACATCACGTCCTGGATGTTCTTCAGTGGTTGACCACGTCATTACCTGTTACGAGCTTTAATGCTGCCTTCATGTCTTTCTGAAAGATGTAGGAGACCATGCTTGTGCATCGGATCAGTGTCAGAGCTGATGAAGATGGATCTGTATCGGCTTTATATCTTCATATAAATACCTGCGTCCTCGTCTGTAGTCCTTCAGTGAGAGGATTATGTTTCCCGCCTGATAACATCGCCCTGCTTTCCCTTGAAAATTTTAACAATAACACACTCAGCCGCCCGCTGCTCTCCTTCAGGCCGCTCTCACAGCTCATTTAAATCCAGCTTCTATCATCACAGACTCAACTTTATTAATTTTTCTTATCTCCAAGGACGGCATCTCAGCAGCCAGACAGGCCTGCGCACACTCATCTGCGACCCCGAAAACGCGAGGCGAACAAGGGCGCAGCGAGGAAGATGCTGTCGGGCGCCTGATTGACAGTGTGGAGAGAGAGAGAGGGAGGGAGAACATGGCTTTCATCTGCTTGTCAAAGGGCAGGGAATTAATCAGCAGGGGTGAGGGCACTCTTTAATCTTGTAGATTACGTGCCTCACAGACGGTTTCGGTGTAGATTAAAGGATGGGGCGATGCCAGAGGTGAGAGTTACGTTGGTGGGAGGTGTGTTTGTTTTTACTTACGGCAGGAGAAAAGATGGAAGTAGTAGATGGAGCAGCAGCGTCTTGCTTAAGAGGTCTTGAGGGGTATGTTTTCATGGAGCTGTAGGGTCTGAAGAACCTAATTCTACCTCTGTACACGCCACTGGAAGTATAGGGTAACATATCTGATGAAAGAAAACCAAACCTGATGTGTTTACTGGCTTTAAATATGGATGTAAATGAGGAGGAAATACGACCGCCCTCTTATGTAGGTTGATTGGTGATGTAATCATTCGTACAGCTGGGGATAACATCCATCCATGAGTGTAGAGTGGTGCTGAGTGTCATTGTTTATTTTTTAGCTTTGAAATAAAATAGCAACAGACAGAAGGCCATGTTTCAATACCTCAACTCAAAGGCAACTTATTCTGCTCTACTACAGTTGCTTTGCATGAATCACTGTTCAAAATAATCCCTCTATGTGCAGCATCTCACCTGTTTCTGTAACTCATGGCAGCCATCGTAGGATTAACCTGCAGATGGGTGGGGCTTCCTTACCTTGCGTGACCTTTTCAGGATATCTACACTCTGTGACATCATGCAGATCCAAGAGTAGAAAAAAACGTGTGAAACAGAGTGGTTAGAGCAGTCTGAAGCCTGAAAACTGCATCATTAATTGAAACATTGTCCATGTTTAAAATGAGCATCAACGAGTTGAAGATGACGTGTGTGGCAGGAAATGAGGAAAACCAGAACAAGTAGTCTTTAAACCTTTGAAGTAACAGTTTTACCAAAACTGACTGATTGCACTAAAAAAACAATTTGAGGTCGAGTGGAATCGAATTAGCTGATGTGAAGCTTCGCCAATAACAATCAGCAGCAGCTACTTCGGCTGGTATCCACCTGTTAACTCTGAATTATGTGTAACTTGAAGCACAAATGAAATGTAAACGATTTAAAGCGCCCCTCTCTCCACAGAGAACTACAGTCATACTTTGTTGCAGGCCGTAAACATTTATTCTGTAAACTTGTCTGTGGGGACTGACTCGTTTTTGGAGGGATCCTCCAGAAGGCCGTTAGAGGAGGTTCAGTTCTTGGCTTCATTTTTCCTGGTTGGTTCTTCTGCTTTCAGTTTGTATTTTTTGGATTCCTGGTTCACAGGTGTTCATGTATCCAGACACTGGGCTGGTTTTGGAGCTTTATGTTTACTCACGTCTATACCAACCAAACTGGCACATTCCCAGGACTTTTCCCGAAAGGCTTTTCCACATTGTGTGATTTCTGCTGGGAATCTTTTCCATTTAAATGCCTCAACTTGCCAAGAACTACTTATAGCCCGTGTCCTGACAGACTGGTCCATTCTTCTAGATCATTCCTTTTAATCTGTTTTAGTTTCCATTTATTTAGTTATTTGATCAACTGTTGGTCCTCGTGCTTCTTCCAGCCCTGATCCTTCCAGACCTTTCTTCTCTGGAATTTTAGCTTTAGTCTTGTGGCGTCCTGTTATGTGATTAAAGGAACCACAAAGCTTTTATTTGTGGTTCTCAGGTTAATTTTCTTCTCATTTCTCACTGAGCTCCTGCTCTGAGATGATGTCAGGGACACTTTGAGGCTCTTCTGTTGCCAGGTTTTGTCTCTGTGTTGGATTACGTTTTCCAGTGAGCGCAGAGACCGGTAACCCGAGACCCTGTGGACAGACCTACATTAGGCCCGGCAGGGTGTCGTCTTCTGTGTCAGAACGTGGGGTAATCCCAGGTGATTGTAGACGCGTAGCTCCAGCTCGAGGCTCAGTGGCTGAGCATGTTGTCCATCACAGATGTGATGCTGATCCTGTGCCAGGGGAAAAGCATGAAAAGGTGAAGCTGGAAGGTTTTCTTGGTGTTTGTGAGGCGGACACAGAATCTACTTTTTGAGCAGACAGTCTCATTTTGGAGGATTTACTCCGAGAAGAGAAATCCATGCCTGCCCACTGAGGCTGTGGGATCTGTTTAGACCACAGTTGGGATAAACTGAACTTTTCTGCAATTATGCCGTCATTTTGTGGTAACGTGAGGAGGGGCATCCTGAGGAGATACAGGCAGGTGCCTCGAACCGAGGCTGACGGAGCCTTCAGCTACAACCGCTCCTCAAACAGACGAGGCCTCGTGAGCTCCGGTAGGTCAAACGCGACCTCACGTTTGGTTCTTTGATTTAACCAGCATTTCAATCTCCTCTGTTTAAAAAGTTTAATGATCATTAAACTTTTCTGAAGTAAAGAAAAATAAAGTACTAAACGAGACGAGAAGGACAAACACGATGCTTCAGTTCACTATAAAATTTTAATCACCGGTCTGGTTGGTTTCTCATTAAAATGAGACACACAGATATTTGTCGATTAGTCTCAATGTGACAAACGAGCAGAAAATCTCAGATCAACAGTTTATCGTGCTTACCTCTGAGCTCTGTGATCCTCCTGCTTTGGATTCCTATTTTCACTTCACATAAAAATGCAACCATAATATTTGATTAACCAAACACGAGTGCAGCTCTGTGCTGGCTGGATGTCAACCAAGAAAAATGATGTTAGTACTCAGGTGTTGCTCTGGGGCAAAGCAACTCTCTGATGACAAATCTCTACCCAACATGCAACTGTGAGTAAAACACATGCTACAAGCTATTTAGACCCACTGCAGACAGAAGTGGATTCAGACGTTTAGCTGCGATTTGCTGCGTCGCCGTGGTGCCTCGTGCTTTTCTGCATGACTCCAGCGGTTTGTCAGGACGTGTTAACCAACGTCCGCCCGCCTTTGTGTTAGTCGCTGCAGGATGATGGATTCCATCCTCTGTAATGGCCTCTCCTCAGCCCGCTCACTTTGTTGTGCCTGTTTGTAATTTATTTGTGTGTGTGTGTGTGTGTGCGTGTGTTTGAACGACCACCACGGTCTCTCCGTCTGAAGCCCGCCCTGTGCAGCAGTCGCGCAGCCTTCTCTGCAGCGCAATGCTTGAATTGATGCATCGCCTCTATTACGGTGCTGAAGTCATGATGCTCGAAACCAGAATTAGTTTTAATGTAATTTAAAGCTGCTGTCGTTCATTTTCTGCTGTTGGTGCCTCCGTACAGACGAGCTGAGCGTGACTGAACGCGGCCCAGGAAATGCAGTGAGATGGTAAACTGATCAAAAAAGGATCAGAGCTCAAAGTATGAGGCGAAGAGGACTGAATGTTAAAGGAAGCATTAGAGCTGTCAAGAGACAGACAGCTTGGCAAAGAGGAAGCTGAACACCGGAGCCCGGGTGCACTCGATTAGGCCAAAATTTGACCTCCTGCCTCCTTTTCCTTGACCTACGTGTGGTCAGGATGTAGAGAAATATCGACGGTGCTCAGAGGATCTGACTGCACGATACTTCACTCAGTTAGTCAGTTTCACTGAGGAAGGTTCCTATTTAAATACACCCCTGAAGGTCCCTGAGGGCGGAGCTAGTAGGATTATATGATAACTGCACATGTGCCTTGAGCCTCTCTTGAAACTAGAGTCCTTTAAAGGCTGACTCATTTTCACCCTGACCTGCTGCGGACGCTGGAATGAGAGGCGAGTTAACGAGGATGGAAAGCTGTCACACCACCTCCCCCCTCTGCAGCACCGTGTTTGGCCCGATCCATCTGCTGCCCCTGAACGCCTCGCGCAGGAGGAGCCGCGGCCTCCCAGGTGTTTCCACTTCATCCTCAACGTCTGCAAACACACAAACACACACGCTGTGTCTCTGCAAGAGCCCAGCATGTGCGCTTTTACATTCATGCATCTTCACCTTTTCAAGTGTGAAGGCTGTAAATAAGCCGTGTATAAGATGACTGCAGCGAGAGGCACAAACGCCATGTTTAATCTGAAGAAGCTTCTGATTTTACTCATTCTGGAGGTCTAACTGTCGATGTGCAACACTGTGCAGGTGGATATGAAAGTCGTGTCAGCTGACAGTCACAATAACGAGGCCCAAAACTTTGGTTCAGACATGAAAATAAAGATTTAAATCAGAATTAGCAAAGCAGGGACGTGCACACACTCATGTCTGTGAAAAACGTGACTTTGTCAGAGTCTCTGTGTCGCGCTTACGTGACATCCACACAGCTGGACCTGGTTTAACGGCGAGCAGGTGTAGAGCGTCGGAGCTGAATTCCATTAAAGCCGACAGGTCGCACTAAAAGACGGCCGCTCCCCCTGCCGCCCTAATGTGGCAGGTAATTGTAGGATCTGTAATGAACGCTTTAAAGTGGCAGCAGTGGAAAGGTTGCCTTGGCGACAGGTTGTTGATACAAGCCTTAATGAAGCTGGTAATCTGCAGGTTCCCCCGAGGACTGCTGTCTGGAGGTGTTGCGGTCACCTTCCATCTTATGAAGGGTGTCAGCAGCAGGGGCTCCTGGGAAATGATGTCCCAGGCCTGATCCCTGAAGCGGAGGAATATGGAGAAAGTAGCATTTCTGCTTTTGTTTCCCATAATCTGCCTTAAATGTTGGTATTTAGTCAATAAATGGATTAGAAACATCCTGGCAAAGTGTGATCCTGATGACACACCCACATCGCCACATCTGTCTCACTGTCAGTCTGTGGAAGCTTCTCCTCTTCTTCTTTTCAGGTGTAAAAGTTTTATAGCACAGAAAATTAAAATTAAGGCAAAGCATCACAATATGTTTTATTTACCTTATTCTGGGAAAATGTTCCAACATGAGCAGTGTGAGGAGGCGTTGGTGCAGATGTTTTTGGATCTTCTGATGGTTGTGAGTCAGCTGCCCGCGCAAAGCATCGAGCTTGATTGATTTTTAAGGAATATCAATAAATGACACCCAGTGTGGAGCTTCATAAGCTGTTTAAATGTTTCTTTGCAGCTGATGGGTTTAAATGTGCATTGAGCCAAATTTACACGTTGTTAATGCCTTAATTGATTTTTGGTTGTTTCCAATAGTTTTTCAAATTTAGTCTGAAGTTAAAAGTTAAAAAAAACAAAAAGTAACTTCTGCTCAGTCTCTCAGAATTAAGGTCAAGGTCTAAATTGTTATATTTTTATTATTTGAACACCATGTTACAGAACTGCTAAACATTTGTATTGCTTCCATAAACACCTTGCATTTATCAAACCTTTACAAATGCAGTGCTGTGCGAAACGCTTAAGCCAGCCCTTCTTTATTTATAGTGTGCTGGAAAAATGTGTGAAAAAGAACCAATGTCCAAATCAGAACTTTGAAGGGCTTCAGAAAGTTTGGAGAACAGCTGCTCTCGATCATTTTATCATTTCCAGGAAGGTTTGATTCCTTGGAAACAAAACATGAAGAAATGAGTGTTGGCTCGAGTGTGCACAGTGCTGTTGTCCTTCTCATGTCAGATGTTTAGCGTTGGTTCCCCTCGTACTAAATGTTTTGCCTCATTGATCGACTGTCAGAGCAGCGTGGCGCTGCCGTGACCTTTCGGCTGCGGTCTGCTGCTCCTCTGATTGCAGAAACGCTGACATTTCACTGATGACACTCTGCACTGACGGTCGAGGTCATCAGTCAGGAAGGGCGTTCACAAATCTGTGTGCACGTGAAGTTTGAGGCCTGTCGGGACAGAAAGATGATGATGTTTCGTGTTGCATTAGCCCCACGTTAGGAGAATTACTGGATAATGTTTGGAAAGGACAAACTCTCACCTTGAATTTACCTGCTTAGAAAGAAATGACCTTCGAGGGCTCTAAGTACGCAGTAGTTGAACCGTGGGTGAACTCACCTGAGTCAGATGCCCCTCGTGAGGACTTCTTCGACGCTGAGCCTCGACTCTGATGACTCATCACTTTTGTATTGACTCCCGGGCTGCTGCTTGTAATGCTAATTCATGTTGGTCAATACGAGGCGACCTATCAGAGCCAGCTCTTGACTTCAGAGTAAGTTTGGATTGTCTCAGCCGCTCGTCCACGAGTCACAGGAGGAAACGTGGATGTGTTTTACAGTCAGGTTCCATCGATCCGATTGAAAGCTCCACATTTCTTCCTCAGCTACTCTGACTTAAAAGGTTACAAGCTCCATTTCTTGGCTCCAGTTTTCGAGATTCTGTTGTCTGTGAGGCACGACAACAGCTGCTAATTACAGAAAGTTGGAGGTCAGGCTTCACTGATGGCCATTTCTGTCTTTGTTGCAGGAGTTTGTGGCTGCTGTGGGCCGCTGAGGCCGAGGTACAAACGCCTGGTGGACAACATCTTCCCCGAGGACCCCAAAGTAAGTACCTGCAAACACATTATATGTTTGTTGTCTCCCCTATAGGACATTTAATCTAATCGAATGCACAAAGACTGGACGCAGGTGTGACGTGACCTACACTGCCTAAAATCTACCATTAAAGTGAAAATGTTTTACATCCAGATGAGTAAAGTATCTGATTAGAGCATAGATGTTATTTTTACCTTAACACAGCTGAAACAGCGCTCCTAAAGACCTTTACTAACATTAACACTAGTTTGTGCATTCATGTGTGAGGCCACATGTGTCAGAGTTGCTCTACTGATCCTTTATCTGTTGCTCTGGGGAAGCTGGGAGGGTTTCCCAACATCCTCTGCTGTGTTTTTATGGACTGAGAAGTTTGTGTCCTGCTGGCATTTGATCAGAAACTCTGTGGTACGAAAGACAAAGGAAGCAGAAAACTTTCAGACTGAGTCTGTTAGACAGAAGTCTGTAGCTTCCTCAGTGTGTTAGCGCTGAGTCTGCTGCCCGGTTCTTATCACACTGTTGGGATTGCCGTGGAGACCCGGCGACACGTCCACCGGAGAGCTTCCTCGACACAACACGGAGATAATTGGTCGACCGCAGAGCCACGCATGAACGCTTCAGACTTTGATAATTCTGCCTATTAAATGTGACGTGGCTTTGATAACCAGACCACCACAAGTTGTTCTCACCTGTTTGATGCTTTGACGTGTGTTAATTAAAACGCCAAATGTGTGTGCGGTTAGTCCGGCGCTCAGGGGAGGGATTTTCTTTCTTCTTTTTTTTTCGCGTCCTCCCCACACGTCTTCTCAAGGACCTTTTGGTTTAAGCAAACATGTGCAGTGGGAAATCAAAATGCCTGAACGATCGAGACCTCGGTCAATTAATTATCTCTCACTGAGCACCCGAGGGGTTGAAAGCACTCGGGGAACAGCCGGTCTCAAATTAACTCCCCCTCTGCCCAGTCAGTACATACAGTATGTATACGTGTTGACTGCAGTACAGTATCGAAGTCCTGAGGCTCCTGAATGAGCACTGTGATGGAGAAGAATCTGAATCCGTACACCGGAACGCGCTCTCGTTAGTTTTAACGAGGCAGAAATGGACCCTGAGTGAAGAGAGGGCCGTGAGTACACTACAGTAATTGGACTTCTGTATGAATAATTTCTGATAATGTGCAGATTCAGTCTCTATAATGTTTCTGAGCACTGATCTGTGGTGCTCATTTGTTTGCATCCATGTCAGGGAAGCTGAGTTAAACCCCATCACAGTCCGCTGGTTTCAATGTCAGTGCCACAAAATGAAGTTTAGGAAGTTGAAAAGAAGGATTCAGATGACTTTGATCAACTGAATTAGTCTGACTGGAACTTTGACAGATTGATTTTTGTCCAGCTTTAGAGATGCAGGGTGAGGAGCTCGGGCTTTCTGGAAGAGCTCTGAGCGGAGAGCGTGCTGGAAAGATGTCTCCTGGCTGGCTTGGGAACGCCTCGGTCCTGAAAGAGGAGGCGGCTGGGAATACCAGATACATGTTCAAGTTTTTAAATTCTTCATTCTTTACGTCTGATAGAATTCAATCCGACGTTTTCGATCGCCACATCTATCCCACGTTTTTTAGTATTGTAAGCATATTCTTATTACTTTGTTATAGAACCGCAGACAGTCTCCATCATCGATGAGTAATGGCTGCAAATAGCAAAGAATATTTGGCTTCATCACATTGTGTGTAAAATAACACTGAAAAGCAAAATAGAATCAAAGTGACGTCGAGTTTCGTGTTTCGTCCGATCAGCAAAATTCAAACATATTCAGAGTACTGTGATGTCTTAAAAGGCATTGAGTTTACTTTCAGTCTTACGGGAAGGTTGTGATGTGTTTTTAGTTAAAACTGCAGTGATTTATAATCTGTGTTACGCCGTGCTTCATGTGCATGCATGAAAGCCAAACGGACAGAACGGCATCAGTGACAACAGATAAACTCTTTTAAAAAGAAGTCGTGGGTTGCAAAGTGGCTTGCAGAGGCAGTAGCGGCTGTGTGCAGGCTGAAGCAGCTTATATTTTACATGGACAGGTTCTTATGTAACTCTTTTCTACTCTGCTTGAGCACTCAAAGCATCTTCTACAACATTCACCCAGTCTCACATATTCACACAGGCACTTTTTTCTACGTCTAAATGTTTTCTAACGTTTACACTCTGAACGCTGCTGGAGTAACTCTGGGTTCAGGAAGCCTGCTCTACATGCGATGCTCTATATGTCAAAGTGCGTCATCTGATCCATCAGTGAGTCAGTGTTGACAGAAGATAGTTTGAGCAGGCTTTGTTTAAATCCTCTGAATCCTGACTGTGTTGTTGTTTTCAGGATGGCCTCAGTAAGTCGGACATGGAGAAGCTCACCTTCTACGCCGTGTCGGCTCCAGAGAAACTGGACAGGATTGGAGCTTACCTGGCCGAGAAGCTGAGCAGAGATGTGGTGCGACACCGCTACGGGTGAGTGGTGTTTGACTTGTGTTTTACCCCTGAAAAGCCAGGTCCTTCATCACCTCAAACGGCAAATGCTGTTAGCTTCAATTCATGATGCAGATTCACTGCAGTGAGACAGCCAGAGGAGAAAAAGCTGCACAGTTCCTATGAAACAGTGAGCTGCAAATGAATTTGCCAAAAAAATACAGGAAATCTGGAAATGACAAGAGAAAAAATGTTGAGTGGAAAATACCTGAGAATGTAGCATGACGTAGCAAAGACGTGTAAGGATGCTGAAGGGCTAAAACCAGGATGAAAACAGTCGCAGTCAACCCGGGATTCAGAAATACTAGGTGACATTTAAAAACACAAAGTGAAGGAGACTGTCCAGCCACCTGTCATTAAAACCCATCAGAAGAAGTGCAGTGACATTAAAGTCTCGTCCACTTCCATTTCTGCTCTGGAAAGTAATTAAAATGAGCTGAGAGACGGAACAAAAAACCTCCCTGAAGTATTTCTAAAAGACGACTGTCAGCACTGAATCGATACAGCGATTATAATGTCAGACTTTCTGTCTAAATTGGCTCTGATGTTGTTTCCCCGAGGCTGACGGTCAGAGAGCAGACACGTCTACCTTCAGCATGGCGTCCATGCGTCCTTACCGGACCGCTGTGTCCGCCCAGCGAGGCGACACGTTCGCATGCTCGGGTCCGTTACGTCAGCCTTCTCCTTCCAGGTGGAGCTGCTGTAAAGTTACATCATGCAATAATGTCCTCAGTCCACAGACAGCGCCCACTTTCAAACCGGACAGTAACCCACTCATTTTTGTGTATTTTGATCGAAACACATCTGCTGCACCGTCCTCTGTTCAGAACCAATCTCTCGTCTCAACCTGAGCTTTGCTTCTGTTTTTAAGTAGAGAAGAGCCCCAGAAAACTGTTCAGTTGGCACATTAATATGTAGTGGGTTAGGCAGGGTCTGGGTGTCTCTGCTTAGACCTCTCCCCCTATGACATACACCTGGAGAAAGGTTTCTGTAAACTTGCAGGTGTTGAAAAGCTCCTGTGTCATGAGTGTAAAGCTTATTGCTGTGTGCAGGAATGTGGTGATAGCCATGGAGGCTCTGGACCAGCTGCTGATGGCGTGTCACTCTCAGAGCATCAAACCCTTCGTGGAGAGTTTCCTGCACATGGTGGCCAAGCTGCTGGAGTCTAGAGAGCCAGACCTGCAGGTCCTGGGAACCAACTCGGTAAGACGAAAACACAGAAACACACACTTAAAGGTTTTTTTCTAGATGAAGGGAAAGGAGGAGGAGAGCATGCAGAAACATGTTGATAAAGACTCTGTGAACTGTGACCTTAGTGAAGCCAATTGATACAGCAGGTAATCCAGACTAATCTGTGGGTTATGTAAAAGATGAATGTGTCCAGCTTTCCTTTAAAAGAATCCTTTTCAGCATCAGAAACCAAAACATCGTTTCTCAGAGAAACTTTGCTTCCACTTGCACTTTCTTTCACTCTTTTTAAAAAACGCTGCGCAGGTGTCGTGCTCGGTCCACGTTCCACAAATGGGCTTACAGAGAAGAAGCGATAGCATGTCAGGTGACGCACAGCCTGTTTTGCATAGATAGGAAAAGAGGTAGCAGTTGGTGTGCCTTCATCATGCATGCAAACAGCAGCAGACGCTGCAGATGTTGGCTCACGCTGTAAACTGCATGCAATAAAAAGCCTCCACTCTTCTCACTTTGAGCTTGATTTTACTTTTAATCTCAGGTGGATACTCTCTTAGCAGCAACAAGGATTTTATTGTTAACTCTGCTTCATTCATGCTCCGTATGTTTTGCATCACAGACTAACCCACACTCCTCCAGATTAAAGCCACAGCAAGTTTTTTGACACACACAAAAAATAAGGTCATAAATCAAAGCAGGTCAAATACGTCAGCGGTTGATGTTGGCACTTAAATAGCTCATTTAACTTCTCCTCTCACAGAGGAAATTGTCGTGTAACACATCCTGGGAAAGACTCTAATTATTATTAGCTTCTAAGCCGCCAGCAAATGTCAGCCCCGTTTCTCCTTCCATGTCTTCTGAAGGTGAACCCGAAGTTTTTTCCTTCTTTTCCCTTCATGCCGCCTCCTGTTCTGAGCCTGTCTGTCGCCATTGTTGGGGCTTCATCCGAGCAGGAAACCGAGCCCAAGGTTTAGATGTGAAAGCCTTTGCATTATTTATGTGTGGTATTTAGACTGACAGAAGAGAAGAGCGGGTAGCCGAGTCGAGGGGCTGGAGGGTGCTCGCCGCCTTTAGGTGAGAGCCGTGTTAATTAAATTTTTCCTTACGGCGCCGGCTCCAAACGGAGACGTTTAATGTGTCCGTTTGGTTTTGTGGCGCAGCTGAGCAAAATGGAGCTCCTTTGTTTGCTCTGTTGCCTAATTATCAGTTTAATGAGTTTGTTTGAGACGTCTGCAGAAAAGCACCAACACAGAGAGCTCAGCAAATTACAGCAATTTGGTCAGAAGACTGTTTGAAACCAGCCGGCTGGCCTCAGTGGAGCCTCAGCGGTGTCTAATTACTTTTAAACGTCACACTTTTAGGGCTTGTTGTTGCTGCTCAGCAGCAAAACAGCTTTACAGTAGCTGACGAACTTCACATCCTTCATGATACAAGCAAACAAGAGCAAGGAGGTCAACTTTTAAAAGTCCTAGAGGTGCTTATGTTGAATGTCTGTGTTTTAAAACATGAAAATAAACTGCTATGAATTTTTGTCCATAACACCGACTCATCGTGTTGAAGAGCAGAAGCTGAAGTAATCCTAATACCAATTTTACCACAAAATGATGCAGTGAGTCAATCATGCAAGTCATTAACGACACGTTATGATTTGAAACGCCAGGACTGTAAAAAGATGATGCCTTTAGAGGAAATGCCCCCTGGTGGTGAAAGTTACAAAAAGTGTCTTTAATTCTTTCCTCCATAAAGAGGACATTTGACAACCTCCCCTGTTCCCTTAATCCGGTGAACCAAACATCTGGTTCCACGTGTTGCCAGGTCTGTTGTTTAAATACAGACATCTGTGGTATCCACACAAACATCAGAATCTCAGCTCAAAACTCACAAAAATACTTTCTGTGACCGCCAAACACAGAACAACAAACAATTAGAAGGCAGGTAACGATGTAAACACAAACACAATCTATCTTCCAAAACTTAACATCGATAAAACTGTGAACAACTCAGTGTCCCAGAGTGCTTCGAGAGCAGTTTCCCATCAGGCATCGACATTTTCTGGTGCCAAATTACAAAATGTCTTGCTATGTCTGTACTACAACCTCTGTAACTTTGCACATGTTGATTCATTCCACGTGTTGATTTGTGGTTTTCTGCAGTTTTTGGTCAACTGCAGCATATTTTCAAAGAAGAAAAGATTCTTATTATTTTTCTGTTCCATCCTCAGTTATTTTGACACAGTGGCATCTATTGTGATGCTTATTTACCTTCATACTTCATACTCTTCATACCAAGATGGTTTACATGGAGTTTGTGAGAGAAACACTCAGTTCATGTCGGGCACATCATTCTCGAGCAGGAACCACAGAAAGAAAGAGTTTTAATGAGTAGTTTTGACACGTCACTATATAGCTCAATAAAGACGAGGTTTGACGACCATTGGAACAGATTCCAGGTTTTTCCAGGTGTAGCCCTAGTGAGCTGTATAGGCAGAGATCATGCACATTAAATTCTGACGTCATCTTATTCTGGAAGCACACCTGAGGTATGACAGAAATTGCTCAGTTAAGAAAAGAGAAACAGAGATTTCCTCTAGCAGGCATCCAAGGGGCAAGAGTTAGATTTAAAGATAAAAGGGTGGGGATGATATGAGCTTTAGCTGCAAACCTCTGTTTTTTTTTCAAAGCCCCTCAAAAGCCGGCAAAACTGTTACTCTTACAAAACTTTGGACTTTGGAAAAAAACTTGGAAAACTAGTGAAGTTGTGCTCGTTGAGATATAATGAGGACGACGGAAAGAAAGGCTGAAAATGGACCAAACTTCAGTCCAGACTCTGTCTGACATGATCCATCGACAGCTCGAGGTTAGTCACTGCTGTGTGATTTGGTTTAATCGTTATGAAAAAAATCCCACTTCCACACTGAAACCTTAGTCGGCACAAAAGCGGTTCTTCAACGAATCATTCAAATATCGGTCTTCGGGACACCTTGAGCTCTGGGCTGTTTTTAAAACCCTGTATTTAAAAAAGGTGGAGAAGCCGAGAATGACGACTGAGTAGTTTTTAGGAAACAATTCATTTTAGCTCCTCCCCCTTAGCGCTCCCTTGTAAACTGAAGGTGGGTGGGGCCTCTGTGCCTGATTGCCATATTAAGAATATCCACCCTTTATGACATCATGCAGAACCAACAGTAGAAAAAAAAAGTTGACCTTGTACTTTTGTACAAACGTGGACCTTTTTATCTGAAACTTGTGCTTTGTCTAACATGAGCATCCAGCACTTGGCGAGGACATATGTTTGTCAGACAATGAGGGAAAGCCCAATAAGTCCATTGTAAGTTAACTTTGGAAACATTCGGTTGACTAACGAGCAAAAACAAACCATCGTGGGTGGATGTAGGTGATAAATCATCCTGTATATAAATAATACCAAAAAAGTTCCAATCAGTCTAACAGTGACATTTTCATTAAACCAAACAACATTTGTCACCTTTAATGTAATCATTTTCCTCCTACAGCCCCACTGGCTTTCCTATTTTTTACCGTGCCCAGTATAAATGTGTGTGACCGTTGTGTTCTGCTGCTGTCTGCGCTGCCAGGCGTTCACGCTTTACAAATTCATCTCCCAGTTAACTTTATCACAAGAAATTGGCAAACTGTGACGGCTCAAAGTGGAGCTTCCTTCACTCTATCTCAATGGAAGAGGCGCTCATCAGTCCAGACTCAGACACCGAGTCAGACACACAGGGGAGTCCATGTGTCGGCGATCTATAACCTGTGGAGCCAGATGTGCGATAGATGCAGCCTATAGCTTTATCCCAAAATCCAATTTTCCATCCTTAGATTTGTGTACAGTTTATGGATAGTAGAAAGTTTTGGTCAAGTTCAAAAACTATGTAGGAATAAGATTATTTTTATTTTCATTTCTCCAAAGTTTGAATCATTTTGACAGCCTGATACCTCCGAGACGCTCCCTAATCAGAGTCAACTTTTCTTGTTTATCGAATTCCATCTGTTGCTTTTCACTGCGATCTTTGTTGTCCTTCTCCTCTTGTGATTTCACACGTTGCGAGCACTTCGCAGATGGCCAGAGAAGTATGAGCTCCGTTTCTAACAGACGAGCCTTCGTTAGTCAACAGTACAGCCTTTGTTTCTTCCTCTGTCGGAGCCTTTAAGTGAAGCTCAGACCCCAATTTGGAAAAATACAACAGATTTACAAAAGTTAGACGTAGCAAAAAAAAAACTGGATATTTTTTTTAGCAGATTAAACAAAAAAAACTGCACATCATGCAACATGATAGGTGTAAAATACAGAAAAGTAACTTTACAGTGCAAATAACATCTAAATAAACATTTTAACGTTCAGTACCCACCGGCTGATCGCATGGTGAACTCGCGGTGACGGTAGATTTTTGATGAGTAAACCCCCAGTCCAACAGTTACCGGGCCGAGGAGTTCTCCATCATCATCAGCAGCAGCAGCTGAGTCAGGACTCAGGAGGAAGCAGCCGGTTATGAATCTGTCTACAGCTCAAGACGTCCCCCCAAGTTGTCGTAAACTTCCTGTGAACTTTCTCGCGGGGATGATGCTGAAATGTCACGTTTGATGAGGTTACAGAAAATTGAATGCTATCGAGTAGAGCTACAGGAAGTACAACACCTGTAATCTGCTTCGGCCGGCGAAACATAAAAATGAGTCAGCCCTGTTATTATGGGTTATCATCACTTATAATCAGAGCCGCTGCCAAAGGGAATACACGCTAATAATTAGTTCAAGCTTCAGTATTCCACTTCCTGGCTTGAGTCAGCAAACATTCAGCCTCCTCCCACTCAGACTGTCAAGCTGACACTCCAGCAGGTTCACCAGTGAACTCTCAGCCCAGGCAGTGCATCATCCTGATGACTAAATGTCAGACTTATGCACTAATGAATTAAAGACCCTAAAATCAGACGAGAGGCATCTTAAAACAGCACATATTCAACAAAACGTGGAGCATTTTTAATGCCACAAAGGACTTCAGACTCCTTTCTGTTAAGTTTGAGCTTGTCTGAGATTTCTGTCATGGTTTTACAACAATGCAGTGTGCATAGTGTGGTGGATATTACAGAGTATACCCAAACTAAAGCCCTTAAGGATGTCTTTGTGTGACGTGCAAACTCAAGTCGTGACCAAAGCTTCTCCTTCTACCTCCTAAACACGACTGTAATTGGTCTGTAAGTGCCTACAGCTTGAATTTCCTCTTCTGCAGCAGCACAGCAGTACAGTACCGTAATCTGCTGAGGGGAAGCCACTCTCCTGTGCGCCAGCTGCCGGCACAGCTCCTTCCATCTGAGCCATTACCCCCAGGAGAGGTTAGGTACAAAATGGGAGGAAATTACCGGTAGAACGGAGTGGTTTTTGTCACTGACGCTGAACTGTGCTGAGGCAATTTGTCGCAGTGGACAATGACAGGTTGGTGAGAGAGGCTCCTCGAGCGCAGCCGACTGAGCCGGGAGGAGGAGGCCTCTCTGGAGGACACTCGAGGCTCGTTTGGAGGGAGGAAATTACAGGCTGGGCCGGGGGGGGGGGGCTTCTCTAATAGTTATTATCATTGTCACACTCACTCCCAAATTAATCTATGTGCAGGAATGTGACGGTGCTTTGGGTCACAGGAAATGCTCTGACGTGTTATCGGTGTTGTGATCGAGGGCTTCTTTTTTTACTTTGTATCTGTTGTTGAGGTGAAAGGTCAAACATTTATCAGCTTGCTATTTTCAGGACTTCAGGTTCCTACATACATGGACAATATGTTAAAAATGGATGTCCTGCATTGGTTAGTAAAGCCTGTACTTGAGTGTTTTTGCAGTTGACACGTTGGTGTTTGGAAACTGGATTTGATGGGCGCGGACTCATCGGCTGATGTGTGATTGGCTGACAATCCGTTAGACAAAAATTAATTTAATGTTGTTTAAGTAAGAAACAACAGCTCGAGACCGTGAATTAATCAGAAAGGACTTACTGAGGTCACAGGGCCATTTTCCTCAAAGCCTTTTATAGAACTGCAAGTCTTTTTGCCCCCTGCTGGTCATTACAGGCACTTCCACGTTGGCTTCACTTTTCAGGCCTGGAAGCTTTTTGAGAATATTTATTTACTATGACGCCTCGAGGAGTGTACTATTCACTAATCATCATCATCATTATTATTATTATTATTATTATTATTATTATTATTATTATTATTATTATTATTATTAGTTATGAATAGTACAGTTACTACTTTTCAGAATTTCACAGAGCTTGTGTTCACTTTCATGACGAGCCATCATGTCTCACCTTTGTGCTCTCTGACACGCACAGAAAATTCAGGCTAATGAATGTTTGCTGATTCTTCCTCTGCTCTCTGCAGTTTGTGAAGTTTGCCAACATTGAGGAGGACACACCTTCCTACCATCGCCGCTACGATTTCTTTGTCTCACAGTTCAGTGCCATGTGCCACTCTACTCACGAAGACCAAGAGACCAGAACCAGGTACAGTCCAAACTCAGACATTTCAAACAGACCCTCTAATGACAAGTATACTATATTTATATTTATATTTCAGGCTTTTTTTTTCATCTTGAAAAACCTGAATAAATTAATATTAATTAATTTAATTATAATTATTTTTTTAAGGAATACATACAACTTACAAACTGAAACTGAAATTTATTTGAGAAAAATTGTCACAAGGTTCAATGAACATTTCAAAAAGTAGAATTTTCTGGTTATCTCATGGTTCAGGATTTAACCACGAAAACTCTGATTGCAACTCAGTATCAGGACTTTCTCATTTTCATTCATCTAAATTTTAGCAGGTTTTAATTTTGTTTGATTTTGTTTTTATCTTTTTTTTTAGTTTTATATCTTATGTGAAGTACTTTTTTCTGTGATAATGTGTTTTAGCTCTTTCTTTTTGACAGTTATAATGGGTTGGGCTGGTTTAACTGTCATTTGCCTTTTCTGACCCTCTGCCATCAGCTTTTATAGTTATTTCATCTTCTTCCCTTCACGGCATTGTTCGTGGAGTCCCACAGGGTTCAATTTTGGGCCTCCAGTTGTTCTTCATAAACACACATGCATTAGAAAAAATGGTTTAACTACTACAACAGTAACAAATGTGATATAAAATTTATTGTTTTCACCATGTATGGTGTGTGTGTTCATGTTTTAAGCTCTAATAGGCATAAGAGCCCAAAGGCTTGACTCACTTTTGGAGTTGCCATCAGAGGAACTGCAGTTTTTTGCTTCCCGTGACTTCATTTTTCAACCCTGGAGGTTTCTCCTGGTTATTCCAAGTCATCAGGAAATGTTGAATGACCCAGATTTATGTTTAACCAGATATTATTATAAGAACCTGTCGAAAAAGACGACCAGAGGACTCGAGTAAGGCTGCTGTTTTTACCAAGAAGAACAAACACATTCATTATGTCATGTTCTTTCTCTTTATTCTCACATTTTAAAGACCTCCACAATTCACTGCACTCAGGAGAGACTGAATAATGCTAAATTTAAAATATAACCATTGATTCTCAATCAAAGTTATGATTTTACTCCCCTGGAGCAGTCAGAGTTAGTGATTGGTTTCCTTTTTGTGTTCAGGCCGATTCACTCGAAGCTGCTTTTTTTGGACCAAATTAAAATCTGGAAGCAGCGAGCTTTACTTCTAAAATCTGGGCTTCACACTGCTACATCATTTTGGAGTATTATGAAGACATGTCATGGTGCTCCTCCACCGCTGAAAATTTCATGAACGACCTCTTTCAAACCAGCGAGGAAACAGACTTCAGCCAAAAGAGGGGCGGAAACAAAATCCCCAGCAGGTCCACTCTCACCCCCACTAGTATCCAGTGAATAAAGAATTAGAAATACGTCTTACTGATTTAGATTTTAGGGCCTTCTTCTGAGAGGGCGGGGCTTGATAACACCACCACAGGAAAGCATTGCTCCACCGGCCAGGTTGAAATATAAGGATCTGAAATGATGATGATGGAATGACGTGTTGGGAAGGCTCTGCGTAAATGAGGCAAAAACTACAGAGAAATGAGCTTACCTGCCTGCATTGCTACCAGCATCAGGAGCTCATTCTTCCCTCCACATTAGCAACAACTTCACTCACAGTAATGAGAGAATACAGCGGGAAACTGATTTGTCCCGGTGGGCTTTTAGCCGTCTTCAATCTTTAACGTGGATTTGATTTTCTTTTATCGTTCACAAATTCAGAAACGTTTTTATTGTGTAATAAAGCAGAAATCATAGGGATGTTTATGAGGCCTTTAAATTAGTAAGATTTCATGGCAGCATCACTCCAACAACAAAAATAACTTTGCCTGAACCTGACAGGTTGTAGTCTGACAGTTTATTCCTCAGATTATATCTCGGCACCTAAAGCTCCCTCGGTTATTTGCTGGTGAAGGTGTTATTTAGGAAACATTAGCAGTTTTATTAGGTGATGATTTGTTGAAACAAAGATGCAGCACAAATTTGAGACCGAGAGGAAAATGGCTGGTTGAGAGTAATCATTCACAGTCAGCAGTCTTTCGAGACGAGAGAAGAATATATAATGTTGCAAGCCCACAGGATTTGGAGCTGAGGAGAATAATAAACAGTCAAGTAAGCCGCGTGTAGTTAAGAAATATAAAGTCTTAAAAGAAACAAGCAGGAGCTGCAAGTAGGGAGAAAAAAGTCGACGCCGATCGACAGACTGTATATAAAAGACAGATGTAGTCCACGTGATGTTGCTCAGTGTTTTACGACGTCTCGCTGTGAAGCCTCAAGCTGAGTCTTTTTGTACCTTTTGAAAAGGGGACATGACAAGTCAGGCTTACGTAAGCTTACGATGTAGCTAATGCAAAAACTTAAAGCTGCACTCTTTCTAATGACTCTAATAAAAATACTGCAGTGCAGATTCAGGCCGACACCTTCCAAACTAGCAAGGTATAAAGACTTTGATGGACCACAAAACATAAAACACTATAAATACAATAAACGCAAACAAAACGAAAAACATTTCTGATTAAAACATGAAAGAACTCGACTCCACCAACAGCTGCTCCGTTTCCTGTCTGGGATCTTTGTTTACTTTGTTTAAGCTAATTTCTTGGATTCAGGTTGAGGGACGGATTACATCCGTTTTCAGACACTATCCGGGTCCAGGTCATGTAGGCAGCAGTCTTGCCTGAGATGCCCAGCATTGGAAATGCCTGAAACATCTCAGCTATGAGGTGTCCAGGAGGCGTCCTGGTTAGATGCCCACTGTCAGGAGCTCTACTCTGAGGTCTTCCTTAATGACAGAGCTCCTCACCCCCGTCTCTAAGGGAGAGTGTAAGGAAGTCCTTTTCCATCACTTGTATGTGCGATCTGATTCTTTCAGTCACTACTCGGAGCTCATTGTTCATTGGTGAGGATAGGAATATCGTAACATGAATTGGGGGCTCGTCCGGGATTTGAACCCGGGACCTCTCGCACTCCAAGCAAGAATCACACCCCTAGACTTTACCACAATAGAAAGGTAAAACATCCGCATTACTCTCTCCATCAGTGTCCCGCTGTGTCCTCGCCTCACCCATGAACACGACGCAGAGATTTAAATTTTAAAAAGAGGCAGACGTCAGGCACTCGCATTTTTACTGTGGAACTGAGAAACTCTCTGCTTGCGATCTTTATTGTAAGGAGGGTAAAAAATAGCTGGTTTGGCAGCGGCGGTGAGGCTGTGACACCACACAGCACGTTAGAAGATGCTTTCCCCGCCGGGGCGCCCACCCTCTGCATTAAATCAATACCTGGAGACTTCTGTCTCATTCACTGTGAAGATAACTTCCCTCCTCCAGAGTTTCTGAAATCTCACTGCAGCAGCTGAGACCTCTCCGAGCGACGAGGTGTCTGCACGTATTTGTGCATAAAAAGGCTCTTTTATCTCCATTTGTATGTACGAGGGTGTGTGCGTGATGGAGGTTGGTTGAGGGTGGGTGGTGCGGTGAGAGCCAGGGGATGCTGGGATTGTTTTTGAGTGTGCTCTATACCTCGCCGCCACCGCTGAGCTATAAACAGTTTGATTTCTGACGCTGCTTTTTTTTTTTTCTCCGTGTTTTATTATTCCACTCGGCAGCGTCGGCTGTAGGTGGAGAGGAATTCCCAAATAGGATTTCTGTGGCAGTGATTAGATTAGTCCTCAGGCGAGGTCATCAGTGCTGTTCTTTGTGTTATTGCTCATGGAGTCATCCGTGTCCAAAAACGAAATAGTAAAAGGTGAAGTCGGCCTCACTTTGCTCCTGAACATTTCTGCTGCGCAGGCTGTCGAGCCTCTTCTCAGGCAGAAAATTAGATTAAACCAAAGGTTTGGATGTTTTTCCTCTGAAGTGAGATAAGATTTAGAATTTCAGGGAACAACTTGGAAGGTTAGTCTTTAGTAGTGAGTTATTTGAGAGACATTTTCAGATTAAAAGCACGGTGATATTGTCTGGTAGCTGTTTGTCCATGACCAGGTAAAACTGACTTCACTGGGGACAGTGATGCTGGTGTTCCAGCAGTTTCCAGGTTACGTTAGCCTTAAGCCTGCATAGTTCCTGGCTTGTTCCTGAACATCCTAACCAAATTCTCTCGCCTGAGGGTGACAGTTTGCCCATGTCTGGAAGCAGACCCAAAGTGGTGACATATGTGAATGAGTTATATTTATGTACGGTCATTTAAACCGATGATCTTGGAATCCTCAGTTATTTAGAAATATCTCCCAGAGACCTTCCCAACCTGAGTAAATCTTCAAGGAGTTCCTCAGATTTTCCCGTTGTTCTGAGTGTTGGTCAGTCCAGTGAGTGCTGTCAAATCTTGTTTATGCTGCAAAGAGAAACTAGCGCCTGTAGTCGATCATGAACACTAACGGGAAGCTAATAGGTCTCGGCCTTTTCAAGTTAAAAGATATAATTTCAGTTCCACTTATATAAAGCTGTGTATATATTTGACCCTGTGTGGATTCGAGGAAATAAATTCAAACTTGTGCACCCAGATTTGTTTTTAAAGTCATTAATGGTGTGTGCTGTTCAGTGCTGCTTCATAGAAACCATTAAAAGCCCAAAATGACCATGACATTCCTGCCTGTGATGGGCGATGTAAACTTCTGTCCACAGCTGGATGTGTGCCTTGTTCTTCCCTTCCTCTGAGTCTCTCTAATCTCTGCCGTGTGTCCGTCAGGATCCGTGTGGCCGGGATCAAAGGTCTGCAGGGCGTGGTGAGGAAGACGGTGAACGACGAGCTGCAGGCCATCATCTGGGAGCCGCAGCACATGGACAAACTGATCCCATCCATGCTGTTCAACATGCAGGACAGCGAGGACCTGGACAGGTACGGCACACGCCAAAGCTGCCACGCACTCGCCTCAAACCGAAATCTCCCTGCCGTGCGTTGTTTTCCCGTGACTCATTATTCTCTGCCCTGAATATGGAACTGGAGCGATGTCTGTCTCTCAGGCAAATGTTTGATTTTCTGAGGTGAGAGCTATTTCAGAGGTGACCTTTTTTTAATGTGCCACACAGTAACACACAAAAACTGCCAATCAATTATACATGCTGAGCTGCTGCTTTTCTCTCCAGGCAATCAGCAAAGTAAACTAGTTTTCCTGCAGCATCAAACTTTTCTGCACACGCGGGAATGAGTGTTATTGTTATGAGGCCAGCTCTCATATCCCACAATTCAGCTGTGACCTTCACTAAAAAGTCTCCAATCAGACAGGATCTGCAAATCATGGAGAATGATTGAGGCCTCAGAGGTTTAAAGGCGCAGTGCGTCGTAGCTGCAGGGCTCTCTCTTAATGATAGGGTGAGACGTTTGGGAAGGACTCACAGTAGAGCCGACACTCCTGCATTGAAAGAAGCAAGATGAAGTGGTTCGGGCATCCACCTCCCGGGTGGGTGTTCCAGGAGGAGGCCCTGGGTTAGACCCAGTTAGGCTGTCCACTGTTAACCGAGAGGTTGAAGGATAATCGGGGCTTTTTTACTCCTTTAATTAAAGCTCAGGTTCAAAACTTTGGCACAAGCTTACAGACAAATAAATGCAGTGATCAAGAGCAGTTTCTTCCAGCTCAGGGTCTTAATCTCAGTCAGTCGTCATCATCTTTGCTGTTGCCCCGACTCTCTGGAATGACCTAAATGACCTCAGACGAACAACCTCAGCGACTGTTTCCAAATCTAAGCGTTTGGACACGTCTGATTTCTGTGAAGGTGTATACCGTCAGTTTTTCAGGAACCGGTTTATTCTGTTTTAGTGTAAAGCACTTTGGTTTTAAACGTGCTGTAGAAATCATTTGCTTACTTGGGTCTCTTGACTGGGAATGCCCAAATGCCCCCATGGATGAGCTGGAAGAGGGAGGTCTGTGTATCTCTGTTGAGGCTGCTGCCCGTGACCCCGCAGACAAGTCATTAGCTTTAAACTGGATGTCTGACTAAAAGTGTTGTTAGACTTCAGCTCTAGACTAATCCACAGGATTTCTGACAGGTCTGGTTGCTTATCATTCAGTCGCCATCTTTTCCTCGTACATGTGTGCTTGAGGCGTTGATCCACCTCATCCTCTGTTCACATCCTGCTGCTGTCTGCTGTGATCCTCAGGACGATTTTAAGCTGTCAAATCCACTCTGAGAACCAGCTGGACGTCAACATTCGACAACACAGACTCCGTCAAACCCGGCCAACGCATGAAGCATGTCGTAGCCTTGTCAGGATTAAAGAGGCGGTGTCACCGTTTTTTACACGAGCTATATCTGACAGTATGCTTCCTGCTTTGTTTAGAGAGGCTTTTATTGAACCGGAGGGACAAACTGGTTCACGCCACAATTTGTGTTTCTCTAACAAAACAGACAAAACGCCTGTTTTTCATCTGCAAAGTAGGAGGAGCTACTTCAGGCTCTCCTGTTTGCAGCATTAGAGACTCGGTAGAAAATTATCGTGTGACTCTGGAGCTGATACAAACAACAGAGATTCACAGACTCCAGATTCAATAATCAGTTGACAATTTTTGGTTCTGTGGTATTTAAGATTCTGCTGGTTTCACAGTGAGTATTAATATTTATGCTTCATAGCAGTTTAATGCAGCTCATTCTTCTGTGTGTGATACAGAAAGTATGAAACATTTGAGTTTAATCATAAAATAAAATAAAAACACAGCTAAAATATTAAATGATCTTCTCTCAGATTGTATTAACTAGACTCAAAGCATTTGTCTCACAGCTGTAGAATCGGTCCTTAGAATCACATTTTTATTGCTACTGTTTGTAGTCCAAGTCAACATCTGTCAACATCTGCCTTGTTGGTGTTAATGAAGCTTTCAAAGAAACTCTAGTCGGACTTATCGTTAATCAAATGATTCTGTCTCCAGGTTAAAGCACACGTCTCTGTTAAAGTAAAGGTTTTTTCTGTTATTGATAATTAAACTGAAAAAACTGAGCTGTCAAAAGAAAGGAAATGTACCAAAACCCAGAAATCGTTCACCAAACAAAAGACTAAATTTAAAAAAACACTAAATCACCAAAAACCCCACCCTCCTCTGCACAGAGCAGGAGAAAGCAAGCACGACACACACCTCACAAACAAAGGAGCGCTCTGATAGGCCACGCCCACACAGAGTCAACGTCACAGCAGCACAGAAACCTCCCAGCTGTTGGAAGGTCTGTGTTTCCCAGTAATGTTGGACCTGTTGAATAGAGTTAGTTGATGATTAATTCAATTCAGTTTTATTTATACACAACAACAATCACCTCAAGGAGCTTTATATTGTAAGGTAGACCCTACAATAATACATACAGAGAAAAACCAAACAATCATATGACCCCCTATGAGCAAGCACTTTGGTGACAGTGGGAAGGAAAAACTCCCTTTTAACAGGAAGAATCGGGGAGGGGCGGGGCCATCTGCTGCGACCGGTTGGGGTGAGAGAAGGAGGACAGGATAAAGACATGCTGTGGAAGAGAGACAGAGATTAATAACAAGTACGATTCAGTGCACAGAGGTCTATTTATATATATTTTCATGCCGATATTACATCCACACTTGATAGACTCCACAGCGCCCCTGGTGGCTGATCATTTTCAGAGTAGGTGTTTGAAAAAAGACTCGACTGTGTGTGACTTTCAGGTGGAATTTCAGCAGGAAACACAAAACCACCAATTATGCAGGATTTAAAAAACACAGTGTAGAGAAACTGAAAACATGATTTATGACGTCAGTCGGTCTGCTGTTGAGTTCCAGATCGGTTTTTGTACAATTCACCAGCTATAGTTGAGCATTTTTGGCAGAACTGTCTTTTGTGGCGTCCACATTAAGATGAAAGATCAAAATCCTGAACGTGCTTTTAATTATAACCAGTGACATTAAAACCAGTTACCAGCTTTCAGGTGTATTTGTGCCAAAAATTCATCTGAAGCTCATTAATCACCCGAAGAATCCAAAGATGGGATAAAAAAAGACGTGTCATTCGTTACAAAGTGACAGGCAGAGAAAAAATACTTGAATTTGTAAATGGAGCAGTGAGGGCAGGTTTTTATGAAAGGAAACAAATCTGTGCGTGTGTGTCACCTCATAACTCCATTTTCCCTCCAGCTTTTATTCCTTCCTAAACATTTCTCTTATCATATCTGAGCAGAGTCCCGGGACAGCACAAGATTTATTGCTTTCACAGTCTTTCATTCCTGAATGTATTGTTGGGTAAACGTGGAAGAGTAGCGACTCTGAACCCTCACACGAGGATAGTTTGGGAAGCGGTTTTGCTTTTGCAGACACTGTTAGCATGATCTGATTCGTTCAGGCTGATGAGGCGTGTCTGCAGGTTTTAAAGATCATCGTCATTAGAGGCGTAATATGATTTGGTATTTAGTGGAAAAGGATTCACCAACAGCTGCCAGCCAGGAAGCCTTCTCATCATGTTTTAATGCAAACGATACACTGTCATCATCTTCTGGGGCCTCATGAGTGTCGGATGGAGGCGTGCAGCACAATTTGTGTTAGATCTCAGATTGCGTTAGATTTCAGCCTTCAGTGATGTGTGAAAACTGTAATTACTCTCATTACATCTGTTTCATATGTTGAAGGTAGGCGTGGGCAATATAACCTCAAAAGTATATCAGCATGGCATCATTACATCATTTATTCATTTAATGTTTTTTTCAAATCATGCAAAAATATATCCAGGGTTAATATGGATGGTGTGTTATGTTAGTTGCTGGACTCTGGCTGGACTCTATCGGAGAGCCTTCATGTACTGGAAATCCCACAGGTCCCGACCGGCCCTCACTAAGGGGTGAGCTGGGAGTGGAAACACGATGTCGACCGCTTACTTAGGTTACATCATCGCTCTACAGAGATTCAGCGCAGAAGTCTAAATCAGGCCTGAGAGTTTTTTCCACCACGTTTGACCAGTGTGACAAAGAAAGGGCTAACAAGACCCAGAGCTCCCAGTTCATGCTGTTCTCAGTACTTTAGGGTAGAGAACCCCAACGATCAAATGATTCCCCGTGAAGAACCACTCGGTGACTGTGGGGAGGAAGAACTCCATTTTAATAGGAAAACACCTCATTCAGAACAAGAGGTGCAACAAATCAGGATTTATTCAGTTTGACAGGAACTTGGACATAAGATTCATGTTGTAATACCAACCCAAAATATGACCGTTGGTCACGCTGAGCAACCGAAGGATCTTGGCTTGTGTTTATTTGGTTGGTGCGTTTTCTTCTTCCTGCTTTCTAACAAACTCTTCCGGTTTTCTGTGTTTCTCGCTCTTCGTTGGACCTTTGACGTCTTTAACTCTGCCCGCAGCGCCTGGAGAGTCAGAATCCAAAGTAAATCCTGCGGTTGGATGTGCCGTAAATCGCTCGGGATCATCAGGTCGGCCGAAGGAATACAAACCTTCACCTGAACTCGAGCAGAGGAATTGCCGCCTCCCACACACCTCAAACCTCATTTTATTCACTCGGCCCACAAATCCAGGCTTGTATCCAGGTGAAGGAGGAAATCCCGATGTCGTGCTGAGGAGCTTAGTTCTGCTCCTCATCCCCTCCCCGGGCTGGGAGTGATGCTGTGCCTGCACAGAGGGGAAAATATTTATAGCAAAGATCAACGTGACAGAGCACAAAGCTTAATTCTGGTGTCTTTGTCTCGTTCTAATTCCTCACCGTTCTGCTCCTCTGTCTTTGAGACAGTTATTGATTTGTACGATAATAGTGCGTCAAAAATCTTTTCTTGTTTTGAAATAGTGCTTTGATCATTTGCAGACATTTTCTGTCACATATTTAATAAGAAAATTAACCCAGAACTGAAGTAGTTAAATTAAGCAGATGATGGTATCTCTTTCCTCTCCTTGCTTTTCCTCGTCACCCTCTCGTCTTTATCACCTTCTCTCCTGATTTCACCACCTGAGCTCCGTTCTGTAGAAACCTCTCCTTCCTTCTCATTTGTGTGGTTTCCATGTGAACAAAATGCTATTTTTGGACCTGTTTTTGCCTCCCTTTGACTTTTTTTTTCCTCCTTCTCTTGCCTGTTTTTTCTTTTCCTACCTAAAGCCCCACAAGAAGCTCGCTTCCTCCCTTCCAGCACGTGTGGAGGAATGAGAGCGCTGTGGCTGGTTTCTCGCTGCTGTTCGGACAGGTCGGTGTTCCTGTCACCCACAGGTGATGTGGGAGGTTACTTCCAAGCATTCAAAGCAGGATACCCCGGGGTCATTCAAGTTCATCTGCATGTGAACACGTATCTAATCAAAACTGAGGATCAGAACGGAGAAGAAAGAAGATTTCAGTGACTTTGAACACGGCACGGACGTTTGTCTGACTGTTTCCTGATGATCTGCTGGGACGTTCCTCACAACAACCTCTAAAGTTTACAGGGAATGGTTTGAAAAACGGGAAGTCACCAATGAACGTGTTACGCTTTTTAGGTACACTTTTAAGATTTTAAAGTTTAGCTTTAATTACTTATGTTGATCTTGAGATGAAAGTCTTCTGTTGAAGAAACGAGCTTTGTTGGACCACCCTGAACCACGGGTCTCTTTGGTTCTCATGTTTAATTCTGCAGTTTTATTTCCTGCTCCTAACAGTCCAATCACCAAATCTTATCTTCACCATTTAAATGGAAATGCACCTTCCCATTTTCCTGGGATAATTATTCTGCATATGTTCCTTCCCTGCTGTCCTGGGGGGGAAACATCTCTGCGGTAATGGCAGCGTTCGAGTCGTTTCTGCGACTTAATGAGCAGAAACCCCGAGTCGGATCTGAGGCTGGAAGTGTGCTCTTTGAAGGAGGCGAGGTAGGATGTGTGAGGTTAAACATGAAGGACACCTAGTTAAATATTTAAGTCTGACTCCTGCCTTTAATCTGTCCTTCTTGGCGTAGATTGACTGAACCACGAGTCTAAAGTTATGAAATCATGAACTCCAGCCACACTCACGTTACATTTTTCCTGACATACAGGAAAGAATTTCACCGCCTAAAGAGGATTTGACCTTTCTCTAAAGAAACATCATCACTATAGTGATAAAAATGATAAAAATGCTTTTTAACCTGTTTTTTAAAGTCAGTTTTAATTAATTCAAGCTAAAAAAATAAATAAATAAATAATAAAAATGGAATAGTTAAATAAACTAACGCAGTTGTTTGTTTGTTTTTTTACTTGACCATATGCAGATGAGTCAGTTTGGTAAAGTTTGGAAGAATTTAAATCTCTGAGTTTTTTAATCTTTGGGCCATTTTACTTGGATTACATGCAGCTGAGTTTTATTTATATAACACCGTTTCACAGCAACAGTTCACTGCACTTTATATCGTGAAGTAAAAACCCTGCGACGTTAGGGAGGTGCTCATCGGTTTACAAAACTCGTGACCTGTCCAGCTGCTTACGAAACATCTGCCCTATTCCCAGTGGGCTCAGCTTCACTGTGTGGTAGATGCCCAGTCTCTGACTCACAGTAAGGAATACAAGTTATTGATTTAACACCGGTATCAGATTGGTACTTAGCATCAGCAGATACCCAAAGCTAATGTGTCAGCATCTTACTGGAACAGGCTTCGTCTTTGAATTTTGGTTAATGTTCTTAGCTGCTGAGGGAATATTCATATCAGGCTCCAGACCAACTGACGAGCCTTCGTCTTGTAGCTGCCGTCCACTGGAAGACTCTGAAAGTCGTATAAAACACTGAAGTCTGGTGCATCCTCACATCTGTGTCATAAGTCAGGTTGGGAATTATTTGGGTATTACTAAAAATGGGGAATTTTGTTTAATACCTTGAATTTAAGTGAAACTCTGAACTTCGGCACAGAGGATTTTAAATCAGAATCAGAATCAGAATACTTCATTGATCCCTAGGGGAAATTATTTTTCGTTACAGTGCTCCATTATAAACAAACATTAACAAAGACAGACAATACGCTAACTAAGAATAGCACAATATATACAAGCATATATATACATAAGTCACTTATTGATAAATAGCTGAAAAGAACATGTGCAAGAAGGGTGTAGCTGTAAACAGTGTGTTAAGTTTTGTGTGTTAAATCGGACACAAAACTACAAAAAATGTCCTCGTGCACAAACTTGGATCCAACTAAAGATTTTTAGCCACAGACACTAAAGGTTTGTAAACAGCAGGGATTTCCCATCATGCTCTTGTTCAACATTTACATGGTGAGAAACAGTTGAACGCTTTAGCTGTGCTGATATTTGTGCAGAAGAAGATGGTGGTGGTGCAGAAAGTGAACATGAGGCTAACAACAATCATGTGTTTCAATGTCACTGTTTGCATGACCCAATCAAAACTGTACAACAATACACGTTTAATATTATCGCAATATCAAGACTAGAAAAAGGCCTCACACCGCTTTGACCTTTTCTTATAAAATGTATGACCAGCTAACACCAAGCGATCGAGAAGATGAGCCGGCCTTAACTTCAAATCCAAACTGTTGTTTTTCTATGACTCTGAAATGGTCTCACTCACTTATTCCCCCCACCAAAATAGTTGATCAGATCCAGATCGTGGACTACCGTCTAGTTTCTCTGAGGCTAGTTGCTCCAGTATCTTCTCAATTAACCTTTGACAAGAAAGCAGAATTCTTGCCAGTCCATCTTCCATGGCTGCCAAATCTCCGTGAAACCCGACCCTTTTCTGGGCAGGTGTTAAAATCCATGTGAAACCAATACCTGCATAAATATGAGGCACACGTCTGCAGAGATGTAGGAATGTGACAAATTTAGTTTTTGACAAACTGCCCACAAAGAGAGTCGTTTTTAATGTCGACAAGGGTCCCAAATGAAGACATCCTACTGCTTTCCCAGTTAGCTGATGTTTTAGTGTTTGTCTGCACTGGTGCAGACCAAACCAGAGTTCAAACAAAAAAAACAATAAACACGGATTAGAGAAAAGCAGCTTAGCAGCTCACGCCAAACCTGAGATCAACACGTTTCTTCTGTCAGCGTGAGAGCGGCTTGGTTAACGGCTGCTGCTGCCTCCGTGATGCCTGAGATGGTGTGGGAGCTGGATGCACAGTGGCTGTGTGAGTCACTCCTGATTAGCAGCATGAAACGAAACAAAACAACCCAACAAAGAGCCAGTAAGACCAGCATCATCTATACAGCAGCCCTATAACATCCTGCAGGATGGAGTTTTTATCACAGGATGTTGGTTTATTACAGAAAATAAGAGGAGTTGGGAGTAAAAGTTTAATTTTCTTGCATGCTTTGTTCATCAAGATGATTTCTCCAACTTTATTCTACTTTTCTGATTTTTGAAGAATAAATAAAATGCTAACATCTGTCTGTGCAAACTGACGGTTCAGCATCGAGTAGAGGGAAGCTTCTCTCACGAGGCAGTTAGCAGTTATTTGAGAAGTTTACTGGTGACAGTTTGGCTAAAAAGAGCTGGAGAAATAAAGAGTGGGTGGTCCGCTGAGGATAGTATCACCTCCCTGCAGGGTAATCATTAGTCATCTGTAATCAGGCACCTTATCATGTTGCTTTGTTCATGCCAATGCAATCACACGCAGCTCCATGCAATCACAGGAAGCATAGCTGAGCTGGAAACATGTGATGTGCATTTTATTTTTTCTGATAAACCAATTTTCTTCTGCTTTTCTCGTCGGCCTGCCTCGTTTCTCAAAATCTGGGAGGTCGAATGGAGGAAAAGGCTGCCTGGATTCATCAAAAATCTCTCCCTGGGGAGTTCAGACTTGTTTCTCCATGGATTGAAACATCTTCCAGTGGCAGGTGAACATTTGTTCTGCACTTTTCTGCCCATTCGGATGCTGACCTCCCTCCTTGGAGCAGCTCAGCATCACTGCGGTCCAGCAGCATCCTGTCAAACAAAATGTCTTTCTGCAGGGTCGGGGTTTGTCAGTTTAATAGTGTGACTCAGAGCTCGCCACTGAAACACAGTTTGACTCTGGCCTCTGAGGGAATCGCTGTTGTGCTTGTTTGTTTGGTTTTTTTCTTTCTTCTGATAATTTTGTCCCCGAACTCGGGCTCGACAGCATGTTGTCGGCTTTCTAATCGAGCCTCAGGAGGCTGCTGGGAAGCAGCGGTCAAGGGCGTTGGATACTCTTAATTGCGTCTTGGGGAAGGTGGACGTGTCCGGCGTGCAGAAACCAGAGAGGAAGGCGAACAAAGCCGCCTCCTGCGTCACGATTAACTGCCTGCCTGTGTTGCTCATCAGCACACACACCTACATACAAACACGCAAACACACTCTCTCTGCCACCTTGGAAACGACTTTGACCTCTAACTTGTCTTAACTCCCTTAATCTTCGTAATCACACCAGCTTCTCTGCACCGTTGTTTCTTTAGAGCACACTTCTTGATTAAATGCACGCACACAACAGAGGCCTCAGTACAGGACTGTGTACTCTATAAATACATCCATTCTGGCATTTCTCAGTTACTGACAACTGTGGAGCTGAACACAACGTACGAATGGAATCAGAATTTTTTTTTTCCTGATAAAAGTAGACGGTCATAACTTTGTCATTTTGACATGCAACTTTCTTTCTTTCTTAACCTTTCTTAACATTCAGTTTAGGAAGAGACCGCTGAGGGTTAAGAGGACAGGGAGTGAAGAAGGGAGTGGTCCGTGCATCAAGGAGGCTTTCCTTAGCATATTCACATTTAGCTAACCCCGCTGAAATCCAGTAAAGACAAACACATTGATCTTTAGGATGTGCTGATTGATTCACAGATTCATCTGCTGCATTGAGTAACCTGCAAACATCAAAAGCTTCCAGTAGCTGCTGGTTTACACATTAAACATAAGCTCAGAAATGAAAAGTAAACCAGAATTAAGGAACATGTTTGCATCATTCACATGAACTCTGTGTTTCATCTCATAGACGTTGATTTACCTCACCTGCTGTCTTTTTCTTACTCCTACTGTGTGTACAATAGTAGAACAGTAGGAGCAAGAAAACGATAATTGGTCTATTTTAATATTTTTGTTTGGCTCCCACTCTGTTAGAGGTACAGCTCTGCTAAACCACTCCAGTATCTGTTTCAAATTAAAAGCCCTCTAGAGCTTTAGTGGACAGAAAGTATTTATTTCTTAACCAGACTTTTACTGTGAAATCTGCAGAAAACTCCAGATTTTTCTGCTGATTTCACAGTGAAAGTCCTGTTAAGAAACGCCCAGTGTAAGAATATCTACGGCTGACAAAGCAACGTCTTAAGCTTAATTTTAAGAGAGTAGCATGTTTCTGTCTCCTGAACCCAAACAGGGAGCTGCTTCCACGGAGGCGGGGCCTGAAAGCTGAAGGCTCTGCCTCCCATTCTACTTTTGGAAACTCGGGAATCACAGAGCGGAGCAATATGGGGTGTGTCCTTAAGACAGCGGTCCTCAATCCCCGGTACCGGTCTGAGTCGTTTGGTACCAGTCCATGAGAGTTGAGGCTCGGGTGTGAAATTTATGGTTTTCAGGGTTTGTATCGTTAACTCGGTTTCCCTGGGTCTTTTCCCATGTTGTAGCTGTGAGTCTTATTTTGAAAAGAAATATGTATGGGTTACCATAGCGACCAGAGAGCATTAAGGGATAGAGAGGAGGATGTTACTCTCAATGTTGTTGGCGCATTTCAGGAGGACGCTGCTAATAAAGTTACACAATTACACAGTGAATTTGCGTTTATTATTATATTTACAAAATACCACAGTTTTTGTCTTGGTCGTATCATTTTATTTTGTTGTATTTATCCGCTACACCTTAAACCGGTCCGTGGCGCAAAAAAGGTTGGGGGACTGCTGCTTGATGATATGATGGGGCCTCATTAGTCTAGATCTGAATGAAGAAATCCAAGAGAATCCAAAATGGGAGAAATGTGGCCTGTCTTTCTAATCCCAGTTGAGTTTTTGGATTGACTGAAGCTCTTTATTATTTCCATGTTTAACCCCCGAAACGCCACCATTTAAAAAAAATAAAATAAATAAATTAAAAAATAAATTAAAAAAATACTGTGAGTAAACTTGTTTCAGACTGTAGGACATCACACATGAACTTTTCACATGTGCTATAAATCATTTCAGACTTTTCTTTTCTCGTGGAGGCTTGAAATTGAGTTTCTATCTGACTGGTTTTTTGGGGGGTTTTTGTTCTAGAATGTTTTAACCATTTTTCCTAAAGTGATCAATCATCAGGAAAAGTCCGGCTTCAACAAAGTTTCTTCTATTTCATTAAATAACAACAGCCCACCTTCTATAACATCAGAGATTTTCATTTTTGTCTCATTTCCCTGCTTCTAACAAGAAATAAGCATTTAATTTCCCCTGAACCGCCCGTGTGGGCTGTCAGTAATTGCATTGTTTCCCTCCTGAGAGCTGGCTGCCTACAGTCCATCTGTGACCAGGCTTATTGCTTGGGAAATGATTTACTATTGCATTATTTTATCAATATAACACATAACATGAGGCTCTCCTGGTCTCCGGCCAGGACTGTGGATTCCTGGCAGCTCTGCAGGAAATGACAAACTCGTGCAGAACAAGTTTTATGTCGTGTATTTAGAGTCCAGGACCAACGAGATAGCAGAAGAAACTAATTGGCGGCATCCTTCCTCCATCAACATGAAGCATTTGGAGTTTGTTGCTTAAAATAGGCCTGGGTTGTGGCTTTGTGAATAATAACTGTTCTCTCAGAAACAAGGCAGGATTGGTCTGCATTTATTAAAGTACTGCAACACCTCAGCAAACAGCGTTCGAGATGATTACCATGACCTTCCCCAGTCGTCGTAGTTACTAAATATTCAATATAGAAATCTTCAGAAAGTTCAATAATTCATGGTGACTTAAAATCCTGTCCTCTTATAAAGCGGTTCATTCGTCACACAGACAAAGCCATTCCCAGACTTTGGACCTTTGCGGCCAAGTTTGAAATGTCAAAAGTCTTCTGTGGCCCACCCAGACCCTGAACTCGGATCATCAGGTAAGCAGAAAGTTTAGTTTTTGATCATTTGATTCCCAAACAACAGCTTTAAAATCCAGTTTAAATTTGATTTTTGTCCACCTCATGCTGAGATGAGACGAGTTCAGGACCAAAAACAGGTCCAACAATATTAACTGGAACAACGACAGGTCATTAATAAAGCGCGTAGCTGTGTGTCAGTAGTTCAGTTTCTTTTTAAAATGTTAATATTTTATGGTTGTTTTAAACTACATTAGAAAATCTGAGACTACAGGCCCTCAAACTACACAGGTATTATTGTTGTTGGGTTTTTCTTTATAAATACAGGCGCTGTCTATACAAACGCATTTAATCTCAAACCAAATCAAGTTTATATCCACAGTCTCATTTTGTGAGTGTCAACATGGTTTCAATGGGGGGAAATTTGATGTAGTTCCATCTCTAAGAGCTTCGAGGGCCTGTAAATATTCACAGCATGAAGCTGAAGTTTTACAGGACTTTGTTAAATATGATAAAGTTATTGTACAAAAAGTCCTGCTGACTCTCAGGAGGTCAGGCAGGAGGCTCTACCTGGTCAGAGGTGGCAGATCTCAGATTTCGCTGGTTTTATACGGCATGATCCAAATGAGGAGTAAAAGGTGAGCGTGGACAGTATAATTTAGTTCAGAGCGCTGGATGCTAAACGCCATGCTAATCACATTATAAACATAATAAGCCAAACGCATTCATCCTTACTGCACACCCCTAACCAGCAGTGAACCTCTGGTGTCCACACGCATCACTACAACAACACGACTGTTTCCTGTTTGTGCTCTTGAGGCCGGTTTATTGGAGCGCAGGTGCAGGACAACCGCCATCCTCGGGGTTTCCAAATTTTTAGGGTCTCCTAAAAATCAGAATGATAAAATATCAACCAGGACCCCAAAGCAAAGGCAGGAAATAGAAATATAAAAAATGGTCAAATGTAACATCCATGTTGACCTTACGTGGCTCATGTACGTCGCTGACAGCCCTCTGCAGCATCTTCAGGACCGCGGTTACCGACCGCACCGCTTCACGTCAGTCTCAGTCGGCGCGTTCCTCAGAAGCAGGAAAGACGCTCCCTGCAGCGGTGCTGTCTCGGACAGCTTGCACACCTCAGATTTCACACCTCGCCCAACGAGCTCGAGCTTCAAATAAGTTGAACTTTAACCCTGTTGTCAGCTGACATTTCACAACAGGTCCAGTCTCATTACAGAGAAGAGAGCCCACGGGCGTGAGAGGACTCGCTTCTCATTGGCTGGAAGGTGACGTTTGTAAATTACAAAACAGGAATCCTCAACATTTCTTATCTCTCTCTCTTCCTGCTCTTCCACATCTCGGCCCTGCTTTAGACGTCATCGTCTGACAGCTCATTAGGATTACTTTTGTTATTTTCTGATATCAGAATTCCCTGAGCTGCAGCTGCAGCTCTAAACATTTCTTGGCGGGCTTACTGTCACCTCTGCAGAGCCGCACTCTGAAATCTTCTGCTCATTATTATTTACTCATTCTGCTGGGCTGCAGCTCCTGCTTCTCACACTGTTTTCTTTTTCTGCAGGTGACAGTGATCCACCAAAATCTGTCAGGATTTGAGTTTTGGCTGAAAAGGCAGCTCAGTTATTAAAGCAGCTCTGCATTCATGCCTGCAGAAAGCAGGTTTATTTATTATGACAATGGAAGAGAGTCGAGTTTGCTTCTACAAATTTATGTGTGAGTGAAAAAGGTTTATTTCAAGCAACAAATGGGTTTATTGGGAACGAGCAAAGGACTACAAGCTTGTTAAAATGTGTTATTAACCCTGAAGTGGAAAGTCTGTGTATGTTTAAGTGTCTCCAACACCTTTATTTTGTCTTTTAAGTGGTCAGACTCTTTCTGCAAACCTTGAATGTCTGCAGTTGTTTTCTGCTCCTTGCACAGATCTGATCACGCAGGGCAGCAGCCACCTCAAAGCACTTTCTATTGTAAGGTAAAGAGCCTACAATAATAGAAAGAAAACCCCCTATTAGCAAGCTCTTGGTGGAAGTGGGAAGGAAAAACCTCTGGCAGATCCAGGCTCGGGGAGAGGTGGCCATCCGCTGCGACCGGTTGGGGTGGAGTGGTTGATGGCAGGTAGACCTGCCTCTTTGCAGCTGTTCTGGAAAACCAGCAGAGAGGCCTCGTCTCTGCAGAATGTGGTCTCACAGATTGGCGTCTCATCCTCGTCAGATGCTAAATAACCCAGACTGCATCCGTTTGATGTGGCGTAGCAGCAGCTCTGCTCTGAGCTCCTCAGCCTGTCTCTAAGGCTGAGCCCATGCACTCTTCTGCTGCTTACATCTTCGATCTCATTCCTTAGGTCACTACCCAAACTCATGACTGTGGCTGCGGCTACCTGACCAGTAAATCAAAAGCCACTGCTTCCTGCTCAGCTCTTATTTTTTGCTTGTGAATGTCTACAACGCGTGGGACACAAGGGCACGGCTGCTGTTGGCCGTTTCTATAACTCTGTGTTTCTTCTCTGTTTACAGTAGTTTGATTTTTATCTGGTTACTGTTGATTTTATTACAGTTTTCCCCTCCAGAGTAACACCGTAATCCTCAGCCTTTGAAGGCTTGCAGCGTTAGTTTGCGATAGCTGACCCATCGGACAGGCAGCCGGCCTGAACGCTCAGTTATTCAGTCAGTTAATTGACAGAAACCTCGATGATTCAGCGATGAGCCAATCAAAGTTGTTATTTCAGTCCTGACTTCTTCTCGCTTTTCTGATGTCACAGTGAAGGAAAACCTGTTAAAATTTGTTCCTTGCACAGACTTTGCATTGTTTCTGTTTCCTAATGTAGACTGTCTGCGCACACACACACACACACACACACACACACACACACACACACACACACACCTACCTCTGGTTGAGGCAGGTCGATACTCTCATTGATTTCTCCTTTTTTTCCAGCTGCTCTGATTGATTCTTTTCAGATCTCTTCTCCTGTTATTCTGTACTTTTTCTTTCTTCCTTCCTCCCTCCCTTCCTCCCTTCCTTCCTCCCTTACTCATGCCCTGAAAGCTTCTCGCGTCGTTCCTCCCGTACAGATTTTTGTGTTCGATATAATAAATTGATTCTTGGTTGTTGTTCAGTCATTTAAACTTTAAGTAAATAATTTGCTTCCTTGTTTTCAGTCCAGCTTGTTTAAGGTGTTTGTGTTTCTTCTTGTAAACGGTCGCCGGGGGGGGCGGGGGGGGGAGATTTCTCATTTTTCTTTCTAAACAACCTCTCTGTTGTTGTTTTGCTCTCTCTGGCAGGGCGGGGCACCCAAACACACCATCGGGGGCGGGTCAGGATGGCGAGGAGAACCCGTCAGCGCTGGCTGAGAACTGCTTCAGAGAGCTGCTGGGCCGAGCGGCCTACGGCAACATGAACAACGCTGTGCGGCCCGTGCTGGTGTGAGTACCTGAAGTATCGTATACTCGCCCCTTTACTCCTGTCGGTGTGTGAGGATTCAGACTTACTATCAGGTATGAGAAGCTCCCCATAAGTGTTCCAGATCTCTTCCCCGGTTTATTATCAGGAGTACGGTGGATCCACGAGTGTTTCAGAAACGGAGCATTTAAGTCTGTCTGTAGTCTTTTATTTTGAAAATTGACGGGCTTCTCCCTGCTTTGCCTGTATTTGACTTCCTGCCTCCTCGTCTGCTCTGTGAGGCTTGAAGATTGAAACGTGTGTGTGTGTGTGTGTGTGTGTGTGTGTGTGTGTGTGTGTGTGTGTGCGCGCATTCCTGGGGTTAGAACAGAGATCTGATTCCCAGTTTAAAAGAGTGAGATAGTGTTACCAGCTTTTTTCAGTATATGCAGTGTTTGATCCAGAGTTTGAGCAGCCGTGCTGAATCCATGCGGCGCTGCGGTCTGTTATTGATTGGAAAAATAATGACAGCATCTCTGTGTTTGCTCCACATCGCCTCAGCGTCCTCGCGTTCCTGCCGCCTCCTCGTCACTCCGCGGAAACACGGCAGATTTATATTACATGTTGGGTTCATGACACAGAGCGGAGGAGAGGTGACGGGACGCCAAATAAATCCGCCATCAATAAGCCCACACACACACACACACACACACACACACACACACACACACACACACACACACACACACACACACACACACACACACACACACACACACACACAGGTTTATATATATCTATACTCTGGCTTTCTTTCATTTTCTCTCTCACACCCTCTCTGACTCCCAGCACACAGAGGAAATTAAATGAGCTCTGTTATCAGCCGCCACGTGAATGCTGCACACCGCCTCCAGCCGCTGATCATGCCCCCCCCTCATCAACCCCTCCTGGGACTCTGAGATCCTCGACGCTGCTCCTGTTGGATGCACCGGCCTGCTACTCGGCACTGTTCACCTAAATTGGACAATTACCGAGCGAACGCTGAGCCCGCTGAGGTTTTCTCTGTTTCTGCACCGATGAGTGGAGGCGGTTCTTTTATCCTCCGCGGCTCGTGCAGTTATTTAAAGTAGCTGTTTAGGTTTTTGTGTTCAGCAGCCTGGCTCTGCAGGCGGTGCTGTCAGTTTGGTTGGTTTAGGCTGGGCCTCAGTTCCACCTGCGATACAGACGGATGGATTTTATAAAGATGCCAAAACAAAGAAGAACAACAGGAACAGTCACAGTTTATACATTTATATAAATATACTTTTTATTAAATCACATCATGTTAGAAATGCAAAAACAAGCCATGCGTTACTGCTGCTCTGCCTCTGTAGATGAGTTCTGAGCAGCGTCCAGCCTCAGACCATCACATGCATGTTTCTACATTTCATCACAGGAAGTACAGAGCTGCTGTCAGCCTGCAGCAAAGTTGCCCAAATCAAAGATGATGGCAAACTCAGCTGAGAGTTTATCTGCACATGCACAGCCTTTACTGTAGCTTTAGAGTAGCTTTGCAGCTGAATAGTTCAGTTCAGTTTAGTTTGGTTTTGCTGGGAAAACTGAGAATAGTTTTAATTGCCGTTACAGCAACAAGTGTTGCTGCTCAACGACTGCACCTCATTAAAGCAGTCCACGCTGCCTGGGCTGACCACAAACTGAACAATCAACTGGCCCAGTGAAAAAGTGCTGTTAAAGTATCTTAGTGAAGATGGATGCTTTTAGATCTTTATTTTTTAATGGGTTGCTTGTTTTAAAGTAACACTGTATAAAACATGATATGTTACATTTATCAGTTGTGACAAATCAGTTTTTAAGAAAGCTGAAGTTGGGGAGGGTCTGCATGCAGCCACCCTTGGAAAAACCCAGAATCTGCTTTAATGGTCATTCAGTTCAGTTTTATTTATTCAGCGCCAAATCACAACAACAGTCACCTCAGGGAGTTTTATATTGTAAGGTAGATTCTACAATAATAGATACAGAGAAAAACCCAACAATCATAAGACCCCCTGAGCAAGCACTTTGGTGACAGTGGGAAGGAAAAACTCCCTTTTAACAGGAAGAAACCTCCGACAGATCCAGGCTCAGGGAGGGGCGGGGCCATCTGCTGCGACCGGTTGGGGTGAGAGAAGGAAAACAGGATAAAGACAAATCAATCAATCAATCAAAGCTTTATTCGTCACATGCAGGTTGCCCTGCAGTGAAATGGGACCCCCCCAACCTTATACATAAAACACAGACATTACATGGGGATACAGGTCGGAGATTGGTAGCATTAGAGAAAAAACATTGAAATGTACATTACAATGGGAAAGTACAAGAGGAAAAAAAGAGACCCCTACTCATGCTGTGCTTCCATGGTAGGACAGCATGAGAACAGGAAACAAAAAAACTCCTCTGCACAAAAAGCACATGAATGTCCACAGCACAACATTATGAAGGACATGACAAGCCACGGGGATGGGTGGGGGGTGAGGAGTTATCCGAAGCGAACACAGCAGCCGCCCTGCACAGCGCTATCATTCCAGCGCGGCACATAGGCACATAGACATGCTGTGGAAGAGAGACAGAGATCAATGCAGAGAGGTCTATTAACACATAGTGAAGTGGTCATCAAACCGCGTCTTTATTGATACGCACTGAGGTGTCAGGACTGATCATTGAAGGTCGTCAGATATGAGTTAAACTCACAGGCCGGCTGTGAGAAAAGAAATGAGCTAAAATCATTTTTCGCTCTTCTTCTGTGTTTTTATTGTTGTTTCTTAGCCTGGAGTCAGAGCGACGACTGTTAATTAACTGTATAACCGCTGCTTGTATTTTCAGACGGGGGAGCGAGCCTCTTAATGCTGCCATTAGCAGTTAATTACACAATACCACTGTGGCTGTTTGACATCTGCAGGGCCTCTTCAGGAAGCGAGCGGCAGCTTTTCTCACCTCTCGCTGGTTTCATGCCTCAGAGCTTTTTCAAATAAATACTTGAGCGCTCGCCGTCCTTTCTTCTTCATTTCTTCCCCCTTTGTTCTTCCTGAAACATGACCTCAGGCTGACCTCACATTCGTGACCATCTCATCAGTGACCCGTTTGACCCCGGATCAGTTTCTTTAAGGGATAAAATGCATCCCGACCTGTTGCAAACCCGCATGCATCAAAGATGTGCTCGATGTCGCATCGAGGGTAATTTGCAGCGATGGCGCTACAAACTGGCCTCTCCCGTCTTTCAGACTTTTCTTTCTTTCCACCCTGGCTTTATTAAACTGTCTCGGTCTGTGTGAATCAATGTGGCTGTCTGTCTTGGAGGAAAATCACTTTTCTACCAGCAGAACACAATCACCAGGAGGAGGAAAAGCTTTAAATAGACGCTCTTCATTTTCTGTCTCATTCTGTGGGCTGTGAGCTGTGCCTGACAGGAAATGTACAGCTTAGCAAATCTACATCTCTGCTGTGGGGAAAACTCTCTTATTCCCAGGTCTCCAGCTTCTGTGTTACAAACACAATTCTGTTTTTTTCTCTGAGATTATTTAGGCTTTAGTTTAGAAGAACAAACACCTGGAGCTTATTTGATGAAGACCTCCACCTGCTGCTGGAGGAGCTCAGATTGAGCTACGCAGGAAATGTGCAACAAAACTATCAGCCTATGAAGCTCAGATCCTCTGCAGAGCTGCTGAGAGGTTTCACCTGGACTTTAAGCTCTTCTATCAAACATTAATCAGAAGGGTTTTTGCAGTGATGGAGGAAATATTCTGGTCTGTTAAAGTCTAAATAAAAACACTGATATTTTTGTTTTAGTAAAGTATATATGTAGGAAAATGGCTTTTCAGATTTAGTTTGTATGATGCAATTAGATTGTCTGTGAAGGTTCTCAGTCATCCAGGTCATCGTAGTCTAAGGAGCTTGGAAAGAAAAGCTTCTTCAGTTCTGAAGAAGCTTCTCGGATGAGAGGTGAAACGTCTTCAAGCAACTTTAAAAAGTCCAGACGCTTTTCTTTCCTTAGAATGCAGTTAGATTATTATTACTACTCCGGTGGCATTTAAATCGTCCTCTTTTATTTATCCAGGTTAAATTTTCATGGACAGACCTGTCCAAGTTTTACTCACTACAGGCCACATTCACCCATTCACATCATGCAGTAAAGCATGCATTGGTGAAAACAGCAGCGCCATTTTACTGCATCACTATAAACAAACATCCCTCCCTCTTCAGGTCTGGGGCCTATCAGCTGTCATAGGGCGAGAGGCAGGGTACATCCTGGACAGGCGCCGCGTCCATCTCAGGCCTAACACACAGACAGATAACCATTCACACCTCAATTTACAGTAACAAGTTCACCCCGTGCATGTTTTTTGGACTGTGGGGGAAGCTGGAGCACCTGGAGAGAACCCGTCCATACAAACATGCAAACTCCACCTCCACAGCACCACCATCTTGCTCCAGTATGAAGTTCAGTTTCAGGCTGTTCTCGTTCCTGGGGTGTTCAATAACACTTCTGTCAAAGCTGCTGGTGTTTGCAGACACAGGGTGTTCTTTGGGGAGAAAGGTTCGTCACTCCCAGCTCAATATTCATCAGCCATCACGGTTAGCTTTGTGAAGAGGTGCTTTTTAACCTGAATCACCATCTTTTCCTGACTCTGAGCAGGTTTCAGTGCATAAAGCTTAGCAGTGAGTGAAAGTGAGTGGAATAAAGGCAAACCACCACCTCTCACCTGTGGAATATAAGACCCACCCTCCCTACATGCAGTTTGAAGTCATCTGAAAGTAGCCAATAGTGTCACGTTACAGCGAGGGAAACAGTGAAACATGAAGTCAAATAAAAGGTTCCTCAGTCTGCAGTTCCTCTAATGTCCACTTGAGGCTGCTTCCAGAAGCGAGTCAGTCCCCACAGTGCGCTGCTTCCAGGCCTGAAAAGTGAAGCCAGCACAAAGGTGCCTTAAACATGCATTCTGTTTAATAGCCAGCAGGGGGCAACACATGGTCGCAAAAACACTTTCAGTTATATTGAATTCAATTGGAGATCTGAGCAGTTAATCTAGTAAACCGTGGTCGCTATTAGAGTCAGGAAGGAGGATTATCGAGGGTACGTTCAAGAGTAATCAGTCACAAGCTGTCTGTGGTGCACTTGGTTCTCCACCCCTCACCTGCTTCACAGCAGGTCTTTACGAACCAATCAGTGACGTCACGGTGGCTGTGCCCATCTTTTAAATACAGTCTATGGAAAAAACAAATAGAATCAGCAATCACCCAGTGCCTCCTCATACACCTGTCAGATATACCACCACCCCTCCGTGTCATCATGTGTGACGACCAGAACATGAACCACTGATTACAAAGACACCCTGTGCTAAACAGAAGCAGTCAGGTGGCGTCACGTTAGCCTCTGGGATAATAAAACTGCTGACTGAATGGGCAGTTTATAGAAAGATTAATAAATAAAATTACTCATTTTTAACGGAAGCAAAGCTGTCAAATAATTTTAGTGAGGTGCAAAAAGCACCTCAGCTCCTCTGAATCATAAGGGTTGCATGAAAGAGAAGTCATACCCAAGTAAAGTACCTCATTTGTGTGTAACTAGAAGACTACTTTAATACTTGGGACACTTTAAGAGTTTGTTAGTTCACATTTTTGTTTTCGAGTAATTTGTTGGATTGTGTCACTCAGGCCCGTCTTCACTCTGTGATGCCTCCTTCCTCTCTGTTGACACCCAGTCAGAGCTCATCTGAGGTCTGACACTCGACACAGGGTGTAAGCCAACTGCACACACACACACAGACACAGACACACACACAGGCACACACGCACGCACACACACAGACACACACACACACACACACACAGAGACACAGACGCACGCACACACACAGACACACACACACACACACACACACACACACACACACACACACAGACACACACACACTCCTTCAGCCTCTAATAACCAGCCTTTAACACTGCAGCAGTGTCTCATTCTCATACTTCCAGCTGGTTATTGTACTTTGTGTGTTCAGTGTCACCTCCGGCTCTGACTGACTCACTAGCGTTGTGCGCCCCCTGCAGGTCAGGCGATGCCGCCGAGCTGCTGCAGTGTCGGAATAATCCAGCCTGATGATGATAAAGATGGTTTGTGTTGCTTCTCTGTGTGTAAAGCCGCTGAGCAGAAACATTTAGTCCCTGTGAAATCCACATGAGGTGCTGCCGACGTGTCTGAATGTGTAAGGCTGAAGCTTGGTGACCTGATGGAGGTGATTCAGAAACACGACAACAGGTTTTAAAGATTCAGCGGTCATATTTTATTCAGCTCAGCATTTTATTCTCCAGTAGGCTTTTAAATATTTTACCGTGCAGGGTGATAAATACGTGAGGTTATGCTTCCCCTGCGTGGTTATTTGGAGACCAGCGCGCCTGCCGTAGCTGAAGGTGGGGTTTAAACGCAGCAGGTGGAGCTGACTGACTGATCGGGGGCTGCATTTAGTTTTCTGGGGTTAGTTTGTAACCAGCAGCAGAAGAAATGTTTCATAAATCTGTTGGTATTTCATCAATCAGTCTGCCAGTAGTGATTAAAGTTTTACTGCACAGGGGGAGCAGCGCCACCTTCAGGCAGGGAAGGAAACACAGCAGCATCCTGCAGTGTGTCCTCTGACTGGTCTCCTCAGCAGTGGTTCTCTGTTATAGCAGCTTCTCATTTATAATTAACAGCCTGTAGCCTTTCTTTTACTCGTATATCACCTGTTTCTAACCTGCTGGGACCACACACAGAAATCACACGTCAGATTTTCTGGTGTGTCTGCAGAGCTGCGACGCTCTCTGAATAGCAAATACATTCCCCCCTATTACAGCCTCATTCAGAAAACCGACAGCCTGACAGCAGCAGAACAAGACTGAAGACTCCCATTAGTGCAGTCCACTCTTTAATTTTTCTCTCGATTGAACAGCCGCCGCGCTCCCGGCCCGTCGTTCCTCTCTGCGCCGCTCTCTCCTCCCACGCTGCTCCTGCAGGGAGGAGGACGGGGGGCGCGTCTTCAGACTATAAATAGCAAGCAAGGATTGGGGTTAACGGAGGGGGTGGAGGAGGAGGAGATTTTGGGGTGTTTGGATTGACGTCACGGTGGAGAACTGTTCTCATGATAACGGCTTCCAGTCGTCCTTATCGCTCTCCCCTTTCTCTCTACTCCCGACTCTCTTTCTTTATGTCTGAAAAGCATGATTACTGTCAGACCGCCGAGTCACCCTCAGGGTTTCAGGCCTGTACGTTCAGTTACCCGACATACTTAAATGGCTCTTTTTTTTAATGCCTCGTTTTCAGCAGAGGTGGTAAATTCAACATAATCAGTCAGATCTCGGTGTATCTCGTCACATGTTCTAAAATGCATACGTGGCTTTGCTGTGTAGCAGGCGTGGTTATTGTGGCGTTGAGCTGCAGGCAGGTGTGATGCAGGACTGTTGGGTTTAGCCGGTCGGTGCACCAGTTCAGCCTTGCTTACTGGACTGAGCAGGAAACCTGTTTGTCCCAGCTTTCCTGTCTCTCTCCACTGTCCTTTCACAATAAAGGCTGAAGTTTCACTGTGTTTGGGAAATCCTTACCTGTCCTGTTTGTTTCTCTAAGGTTTGGGTCAGAATGAGAAAAAACAGCATCATCCGGGGAATGTCAGCCTGAAATCGGATGAACATTTTCCCCATATTCCAACTTTAACATCTGTGATTTGGACTATTTAAAAAATATTATATGCATTATATTCCAGAAGCTGTAAAAGAATTAAACCCCTCCTCCAAACCTGCTGTCAGAGACTTCGAGCATCCAGTGTTTGGTCATCTTGAGCTGCACTGCTGAGAGTCACAGCGACCAGAGATGAACTGTAACCATCTGAAGGATGTAGCTCCGTAGGCACACGGAGTTTTCTGGATGATGGACATTTAAAATGGTCCCTCAATAAACTGATGCCAAGAGAAAGAAAAAAAAAAAAAAGTAAAATCAACTTAATTTCATCACGTAAAGTTGTTTTTATTTGTTTGGTAAAACTAATGAAAGTAGAGACTAAGTAGAGTCTGAGGAGCTTGGAAAGAAAAGCGTCTGGACTTCTTTACGTTTCTTGAAGACGTTTCATCTGAGAAGCTTCATCAGTTTTAAGACTAGGTGGAGCGATTTAAGCCCTGTGGTAGTGTCCCTAAGAGGGTTGTGGACCCCATATTGATCCTCTACCTAATCACATGAGCCCAAGGTGTGAAAACAGGTGTAGGTCACAATCAGCCAAGGTTTCAGGTGAGCTCATTTTGAACCTAGCCCCACCCTATCATGTGATTTCCTGAGGTCAGATGGCCCAGGATGTGAGTGGGCGTTAAGGCGTCTGGGGAGGGAACTCAAAACTGGATTATAGATGGCAGACAGTTGGTGTCGTAAACCACCGCCTCTGTTCAAAGATGGTCGCTCACAGTGGACATAGATGGCTTCTTTCACTCCTCTTTCAAACCATCTGTCCTCTCTGTCCAAAATGTGAACATTGGCATCCTCGAAAGAGTTGACCTTTGACCTTTAGATGCAGATTAACAGCCGAGTCTTGTCCCGTGGAGGTGGCTCTTCTATGTTGTGTGTTTATGAAGTGGCTGTTTGGTCTCTCCGATGTAGAGGTCTGGGCATTCCTCGCTGCACTGTACAGCATACACCACGTTGTTAGGTTTGTGTTTGGGATGAACCAGTTTGTGTCTGAGTGTGTTGCTGGGTCTGAAGTAAACTGGGATGTCGTGCTTGGAGAAGACTCCCCTGAGTTTCTCTGATAAACCAGCTACACAATCAGAACAATATTGTCATCCCTTATCAGAAACTTCTGAGTCTGATAAGGGATGACAATATTGTTCTGATTGTCCTGCTGATTTTCCAACTAGAGAGAATCAACAGTGGTCCATGACCCTCTTGCAGACTCTTCACCAGTTGTTCTTAGAACTGAAGAAGCTTCTCTGATGAACACTTGCAGACGCTTTTCTTTCCAAACTTCTTAGACTACGTTTGCCTGGATGATCGAGAACCTTCACAGACATAAAGACCTGAAACTGTCAAATTCCCGTTGAAGTGCATCTTTCCTCTGGGAATTTATAGAAAAATCTGTGATGGTCAGGTGGCGTTGATGAACTGATGTGTAATGACAGAGTACGGGTCACTCAGCAGGGCTGGAAACAATCCCTCCATCTTTATTCGCCTTGCTCTCACGCAGGGCCGCGGCGTGGCCTTTGACAGCTCTCGTCTGTTGTCACATAATCGATCCACGCCTACAATACGAGCCTGTAAATGGACTGCATACATAAAGATCTCCTTTGGACTTATTGACCGCTCAAAGCGCCTTACAGAACAAGCCACATTCACCCGTTCGCACGTCGTCACACGGCGCCGTTTTATTTATCGATCCATGTTGATGAACATGAATTTTCCAGTTACGGAAAACTCCCACTTGATGACAGTCGTAGCAGAGCCATCTTGAATCATATGAACAGATAAATGTGCCTCACAGCGATCAGAGTGTTGATGTAAATAAGCGGCTACTGTTGTGCTTCATACAGGGAGGATATGAAGTAACGGCCATAAAAACAGCAGTTTGCACTTTGAGCAGCCTCCTAAATGAACCTGATACCTGAGCAGACACAAACCTGAGCTGATAAAGACGAGCCAGCGCTCTAAAGATAGAAGATAAAAGTAGCTCTAAAGATAAAGCAGAGATGGAAATCTTCAAGTGGCCGTCAGAGGAACTGCATCTCTCCACGCACTCTGGTCAGCCCTGGAGGTCGCTGCTTAGTTTCTATAAATTCATCAAATACCAGAAACACGATCTAAGCTTTATTGTCTGTTTCTGCAGATTAATGTTCACGTCTCTTTCTATAAGCTCTGCACGCTGTGAGCTGTGAGCCGCTGGGCGAATAAGCCGTCCTCCCCGCGTGTTTGTGTGTATGCAGATATATGCGATAAATGAGTTTACCTCGCTCCCACTGAGGTGATTAAATCTGCTGTTATCGATCGTTACGCTCCTCTTCCTCACCTTCACACACACCCACGCGATGCTTCTTTAAATCTGTGACCGTGTGTGTGCGAGCCTCTGCGACTCGGTTCATGTTTAAGCACATACGTGTTCACGGCCTGTGTTTTCCCATCTCGGATCAGAGGTGGGATTAGTCAGATTTTCCTGCATTTTTGTGCTTATGCGACTGATCCTCCTCTGCATGATCTAATTATAATCTGTCTGTGTTAGTCTGCAAGCAGCACATCATTCACTTACACAGCTGGGCTGTGATTCTGACATGAAGGCTGATGATGATTGTTGTTGCTCATCACTGAACCACGATGAGATTTAATTTGCAGACGCTCAGCAAAGTCTAACATCCACTGACTAAAGTCAGTGATGAACTTTTTATTTTTGTTCTTGTTACTCTTATTTGTTTTTGTTGTGTTGTCGTTCTTCATTGTTACACAATAAAAATGTTGAACTGACTCTGAATCTGTGGCTCAGAGCAATGCAGCATTATTATTACTCTTTAAATAATTCAGAGCAGCCAAACAGCAGAGAGGGAGATCTGACAACAACAAACATGAGCCGGCCGTCAGTCCGGCTTCATCCCGAACTCGCTAACAGGACAACTGCTGTAGCAGCAGGAAGGATGAAGGAGCTCCGGCTATTTCTAAAGACACAGAGGGACAGGAGAGAGTTCACCAACCTCTGAAAACCCCTGATGGATTATAATATTAGGATTATATTAATTATAACACTAATATTGACGTTGCACAGATTAAAAATCAATACTCATTCATGCAGCCGAGTCTGTGTGCCATTTCTGGATTTTACTGTCGTTTTAAAGATGCAGTCTTTGCAGGGATGCTCCTCAGAGTTGGGTCAATCGAATAATCACTTTATTTTCTTCTTCCTTCAGTCACCTGGATAACCATCACCTGTGGGACCCCAACGAGTTTGCAGTTTCCTGCTTCAGAATCATCATGTACTCCATCCAGGTACGGTGCACATCCTGTGACACGTAGGTCGAGATGGAAGGGGCTAAAAAATTGAACTGATTTGATCTGGAAGCAGTCAAAAAAAACAGTGCAGCATGTAGTCGAGAGCTCCGCTGACATGCCGAGTCTTTAAAAAGGAAAAGTTCTCTCTAAAGCAGCTGCTGGAGATGTTTTAAGGTCAAGTTCACATCCAGCAGCTTCCCAAAAACTTCCTCGATGTCAAAGGTCGCCTTCTGAAGTAACTGTTTTATTGCAGTTCAGCTGCACAGAGAGAGGTCAAGAAAAGGAGACACAGCCAGCAGGAAATACTACAGACCGCTACTTTTTAATAACTGAGATGCTTCAAAAGAAGAAAAAGTCTTTACTTTCACCTGTTTGTTTTCTATGAGCGGATTATTGCTGCTGCAGTGTGTCCAGTTTTACAGCCACTGTAAGATGTTTGCTTCAGTGGAAATTTGCTGGTTTATTAGCAACAAATGAAAGAACACTTTGTCTAGTATCTGCATTCAGCAGCTAGCTTAACATAAATCCTGCTTCAGCATAACAGAATCAGCCGCACCTGCTCAGATGTGCACTAACTGCAGAGACTGTAAACTTTTTTTATTTAATGTTAATAATTCTGCAAGAAAAAAAGTGATTTATTCGATTAATGTATGATAGTAAATCACATAATATGATTTTAGGATTTAATCATAAATGATTATTGCAAACTGAAAAATTAAACCAGTGCAGAAGTCTCACTTAGCCGCATTCTTTCTAATGGCCAGCAGGAGGCGACTCCTGGTTCAGAGAACTGTCATTGTAGAGAAATTTACTGGAAAATGTCCCAAATTTTAACTTGAACATATGACATAATTCAACATTTTCTGATTAGTTCATGGTCTCGTTTCGTGGTTTTAAGTCTTATTAAATCTAACGTGATGCTCATTTTGTAAACAAAGGTCGCGTTTAGAGTAAAACAGATGATGATCAGCGTGTTCTTTACAGCGGACCTACCTGCTGATCGATACTGTTCACCGTGGTGCGAGTGTGTTGTTTCCCGCTGCTCGTCACGTCTGGTCTAAAAACACGGCCCGCTCTAGTCTATAAGACTGGGCTTCAGAAGCTGCTCCATCATTTATATACAGTCTATCTGTGAAGTTGACATTCACCATGTGATCGACAGCAAACTTTATATTTGTTCCAAACATCATTTGAAATCCTCTTTGGCTTTTTCAGGCTCAGCACTCGCACCACGTGATCCAGCAGGTTCTGAACCACCTCGACACTCACAACAAGAACACGCCGCGGGTCAGAGCCGGCATCGTCCAGGTGCTCCTGGAGACGGTGGCCATCGCCGCCAAAGGATCTGTGGGTGAGTTTAAGTGACGGACTGCTTCCCTCTGCAGGAGGTCGTGGAGGAAGATGTCATCACCTCTCTGAGGTTTAAAAAATGGTGTCATTAGCTTTACCACTGCAAGTCTGCAGATGGCCATAACGTGTCAAACTCAAAAACAACATGCTGGTAGAGGCACAGACAGAGAAGGCGTTAATGTAAAGAAAGAATCTGACACAGCATTACCCAGGATCAGAATTAAATACGTGCATCCATGCAGGGTGTTGGGAAAACACAGATTTCTACTTTTCCTTGAAGTTTGGAATAATTATGTGTGCATTCTTATTGGCTGTTTTGTATGACGACAAAATGTATTTAATAAGATCAAAGATGGCCACCGTGACTGTTCTCACTGGCTTGTGGACATTATGAAGCCTCGCCTTTAGCTTGCTTCTCTGCAGCCAGAGAAAGCTTATCAGTTTTAGAGGCGGCCTCAAGTGGAGATTAGAGGAAGTACAGTTTTTGACACTTCCACATCGATGTTACCTTTCTAGCTCCGTATGTTTAGTTTAAAACCATAAAACCAAAAGACAGTGTATATATAGTATATATTAATAATATTTTCCTTTGACAGGCTAGAAGAAGTAACAAGTTCTGTTTCGTATGTGCGATTATTAAGCCGAGGAGAAAATGTCACGGTCCAGATGAAGCGTTGACATAAACGCCTCCCACTGAAGCTCAAACTAAGCTGGTTAGAGATGAAAGTTGTTAAAAGACGATCTGCACTCTTACTAAATAGAGAGCTGAAACAATCAGCCGATTAACTGATGAAGACAAAAATGACCTTTTTTCTGTTGTTTGTTTTCAGCTGTTTTAAGATGTAAGCTTTGCTGCGTCTTCCTCGGCTTCTTACCTGTCGGGACCACGTTAGTGAAAATGTGTCTTTATTTCACCTGAACTTACAGTTGTGTTGTTTATTAAGTTGAACAGAGCATTAAAAGCAGGCGCTGGGTGGAGGAGGGTTGCAAAGCAGCTTGCAGATTCTCAGCAGCTGTTGACAGGTTGAAGGAACTTAAATCCTAGGCTTTATATATGAGATTTGTCATCGAGTAAGCAAAACTGACTCTTATGTTATTGAAATTTTGATCTTTTTAGACTTTTGAACCTTGGAAGAAATTAAAGTTATGCTACAAGTTTTACTTTGTTACCCAAACTTGAAGAAACAAGTTTGAATTTGAGGAAGCACAAAGTAAAGGCAGAAGTCGGCGATGTTTAAACAGGTGCTCGAGTGTTTTTGATGTTGTCACGTTGTGTCTGCTGTCCCGGGGTTTCATTCTGCTTGAACGTTTGTAGATGCTAATTGCCTGATAATTAAATCATCAAGAAGTTTTTCACTGTTAGGAAGAAAAGAAGTCAACAGAAAACATTCAGATTACTCTGTCCCACTGAGGTGTGAAAACAAATTAAAAACTTGAGTGTATTTAATTGAAGAAAAGCTGTAAGTAGTAATTATTTTTACTGCCTCTTCCTGGAAATAAAACCCAACCTTCCTCCTGGGTAGGAATGATCCAAGGCTCCAAAAGAAGTGACGTGTTCACCTTTGAAAGCGAATACACGATTCCTCCCAATCTGTGGCTCGGTACGGTATGACCCTGTGCTTGGATTTAAACTGAGAGTAGAGCAGCTTCTGCAGACTTCCCCCCTCAGCACACACTCGGCGTTAACGAGCATTCTGGGTAATCACAGCTTTCACATCTCAAGTTTTGTTCTCTTTATAAAAAAGGTTAAAAAAAAAAATAGAAGTAATTAATTTATTTGAACCTCTCGTCTCTTGAGTTTCTTTCCCCTTTATTCCTCTTTTTATCTTTTACCAGCAGACGCTCATAGAGCTCTTAGATGATGATGATGATGATGAGGAATACACCACCAGATACTTCCAGTTCAACTTTAACGTACACAGACTGACCAGAACCAGATCATGTTATAATCTGATGTAATGCAGTAACACTGCAGTGACTGGAAGGGTCAGCTTTATCGTCAGCTTCTGCAGCATTTTGTGATATTTGTCTCTGAGATTTAGGTGTAAACAGCACTAAATAACAGTCATACTGTCAGCCTTTACATAGGCAGCGTCTCCCAGTTAACAAGGTGAGCACCTACGTCCCAGTAATACCAGTAGGTTGATTGCCCTGATGCTGTAGAGGTTCTGCAGGGTTGGCTCGAGCAGTAATGTTTATTTAGGGTTTATTACAGGTTTCTTCACAGTGCGCCCTCTGTACATATTCTATATATTTCTTTCTGGTCACTCTGTGTCACGTGACGTTGGAACAAATCCACAGAGAGTGTCTGAACCGTGAGCTGAGTAAACGGGGGAAGCTGCAGACGCGCAGAGATCACGTTGTGGTTGTGTAGCTGAGTGTTGGTGGTATGTAGAATAGCACCGTCGTGTGATGCTGTGAGTCAGTCTGTGTCAGTAGATTAGAGCCAATGTTAGAGATACTAAAGGTAAGTCAGAATGTTTTGTTGCAGATAATTGTTTGCTCCCAGACTGCTAGAGAAAGTGAAACATAGCCATTCAAAGAATCCTGATCTGTGAGATTTACAAAGATGGATGTAGCTACTGTGATGTCACCCACTGGTTTGTGAAGTCCCGTTTTAAATCAAGATGAGCGTTTCCACCGTCACCATGAAGCTGGATGTGATGACAGACGGGCAGTCGTCAGATAATCCTCCTTTATGAAACAAAGCATTGCAGCCTGACCCGTGTACTGGCAGACCATTAATATCAGCCACTGTTAGCTATTGGCTGATCTGCTGTATTGACATTTATGGCAGCCAATAAGAAAAAGGTAAAGAAGCGATGGAGAAACATCCTTCAACCATGTTATAAGTGCTGACATTGCATAGTAGGCCACTAGAGGGCACTCTGCAATTTCTCTGTTTGTAACGCCACAAACAACAACCAGCTGACCTTAATCGACTAAATAACAACTCGTGACAAATATTAGGGAAATCGATTTGCTTCATGTCGGAAAGAAGAAAAAAACGTCTGTTGGAATATTAGATTATTATATATCTCCAAATATATTATCTGACCTGCTACATGTTTACAGGACCGGAAGTCTTTTTGTAACCAGTTATCACCCTCTACTGGCCATTTATAAAAGTGCAAGCTTAAGGCACTTATGCATTAGCTTCACTTTTAAGTCAGAATCAGAATACAATATAAGGAAATTATATAAAAGAAAGTTATTAAAACAGGCGAACACTCTAAAGTACTAAGTAAACGAAAAAGTTAAAGTAAAGAACAGAAGCAGGAGCAACAGAAACAGGCTGCACGCTGGTTGACGTGTTAACCTTCGAAGTCCATCTTTTATAGTGTTTATGAGCTTGACTCACTTTTGGAGGCGGCCTCAAGTGGCCACCAGAGGAACTGCAGGACTTTGGCACCTCTGTAATGTTGCGTTTCATATTAATAATATCTGCTAAAACTTAATGTAGCTTTATATTACCATCTCCATTTGTTGTTTTTTATTTTCCTGTCCAAGTTTATTTAAAGTTTATCTGTTTTCCGTCTTCTTTAAACGAGCGAGTCCCTGCTGTGCCAGGAGCAGCCCGGGCCATCGTTCAGCGCTGGCTTGTAATAATCTGAGGTGTTGCTTTCTGTGACAGAGTGAATTAGGACTGCAAAGCAGAGCCTGTTCCTGTGTATTTTGCTGCAGTTCATGTCGGATATCTGCAGGTTCAGCTCCACCAAAAATAGCTCACGAGACAATTTTAAGTGTTTAAAGCAAATATGTTTTCTTCTCATTATCACAGCAGCCTGGAAGCTCTCCAAATTATTTATGTTTTAATTGGTCTATTGGTAACATGGCAACATCTGCCTGATGGAAAAGTATTTAAAATTCTTACTTCCCGAGTTTATCCATGAAATAAAAGTTAAGGTTTTAGTAAAAATGTTTTGTCTTATTTTTAATGAAGCAGTCAAACTGTATATTTCCCCTGATTATTGGTTAAATACCAGTCAACTGTTTTATGTTAGCTTAAGGGGGCCAGAGCTAAGCATGTGTGGAGCAAACACAGCCAGAGATCAGCTGGGTAGAAACGAGCGGACCTGATGACACAGGAGGAAATCTATCGGCGCACATGTTACACGTGTGTCTCCTCGACACTCATTCAGTCTGACGCAGGAGTGTCGATATGTTTCAATTTAAGGACGAAGGTTGTTTGAAACTAATGGAGACTGTTCACATCTTGAAGGTTTCAACAGCTGTTTTCTACAAAAATGTGGCCGCTCGGGTGGAGCGTGGGATTTATCCAACGAAGGGAAGCAAATCACGTAAATCTGAAACCTGAAATTTGTGTGAAAACCACAGAATTTTATTTACTGTGAGATTCTGACCAGTCCGTGTGTTTTTGACGCTACTGAGCCGAGTATGTGAATGGCTTCAGCTGGGTGAGGCTGCAGGTATTTATCAAAATCAAAGTTTGTGACTCTCAGCCACTCGTGGACAACAAGCAGTGTCAGCAAAACCCCAAATTGCATTTAGTGACAGCTGACTAATACATGTTTAAACGACTCATTAAAGAGCCCGACCCAGGTGCCTCCAGCCGCCCTGTTTATACAGATGTTTCTACAACATCTGCCACTGGCCTTCAGAATAAATGAACACTTTGAGCCACACCAGGTGCAACGAAACAGGCCCTGTTGTAGGATTAAATAATCTTTCTTTCTTCACCTTTTTGTGAGTTTTCCTATGCAAAGCTCCTACAAAGTAGTTAAAAGGCCCGATACAAACAAAAAATCGAATCCCGTCTGTTCCTGTTTACGAAAATGTCAGGCTAATGTTTCCTGTGCTGTTCATTTAACCTGCTCGCGTGTGTGATGGCAGGGCCCACCGTGCTGGAGGTGTTCAACACTCTGCTCAAACACCTGAGGATGAGCGTGGACTTTGAGCTGGGCGACAGCTCGAGGAGGAACTCCGCCTCCAGCGTTTCGTCCGTCCGCGGTAGAGAGAGCGAGGAGCGGATCGTCCAGAACGCCATCATCCAGACCATCGGTACGAGCTCCTCTATCACTCCAGAGTGTGTCTTAATGAACATGTGCCTGCATGTGTTAGTAAAGATCACCTTCAATGTCAACGTTTTTATTTTTGAGTTCTGACTCATCTTTGTCTCTCGTGGCGTTGCTGCCAGGCTTCTTCGGTGGAAATCTGCCAGACTACCAGCGAGCTGAAGTCATGATGTTCATCATGGGCAAAGTGCCAGTGTACGGGACGCCCTGTCACGCCTTGGACACAGTCAAGATTGGGTGAGTCACACATTCATTATCCAGAGACCCAGGGGTTCCCTTGTGTAGCTGCAGCCAGTCAGCTCGCAGCTTTGAAACGCCGCCGCTGACACAGTGTGCAGCTAAGGCGCCGATTCTGCTGGTCGCTCGTCACAAATGGAGCTGTGCTCACAGGACTGTACTGTCAGGAGCAGGTCCTCCTCTTTGCTCTGGAGTTTTTCATGAAGCTGCTGAGAAAAACAAAGACGAGACTTCCCTGCAGCTAGATGATGATGACGATGACGAAGATGATGATGATGACGATGAGTGGATTTTACTGTCACAGCACAGTTTAAACTGTCCCGACATCAACTGCATGGGTCCATTAAAACGATGTGATTGGCTGATACGTTTCGTAGTTCAGCTGTTGATTAAAAGTCTTTTAAAATCATTTTTATATTATATTTTATCCTCAGAGACCAAAAGCCAGTCATTAGGTCAAAACATCGCTTTTCAGTACTTTAACTCTGTTTGTGGTCCTTCAGCAGCACTGTATGAGGTTTGGGCTGAACCTTTTTATTCAGGTGGTTTCATGGAGTGAAAGCTGTGCTGATTTTTAGCTCAGCGCTGTAACGTGTAACACTGGAAGCAGTTTCTACAGAATAAGCTCGCAATTTTTTCTCTCTTCATCAAATCTTTCTCTTAATCTGTCCTCACTTCACCTCCTGGACACCCCGCGGTGCACCCGTCCCTGCAGCCAGAAAAAAGAAAGAAAAACAAGCTAATCCCTCAGGCGAGAGTGCAAGGGCAGATAATCCCAAATCAGACGAACGCCCTCCTCCTCCTCCTCCTCGCAGACCTACAGGCACTCGCTCTCTCTGCTCCTTTTCGGGTAATTTCTCTCTGCAGCTTGTTGATGCTGCTAACAGGAGGTCTGACAGTGTTTCACTGTAAAAGTCAACACTGAAGCTATCCTGCTGCTGCTTACAGCACCTTTACTCTTCTTCCTCACGTTGAGTCTCCAGACTGTGAAGAAAACCACAGACTGTCTGGACGTCAGTGCGCGTTCATTTTGAAGCTTCAGGTTTTGTGTTTCGGCTGTTTGGTATTTTATAGGCAGAGGTGAGCACATCTGGACTGCATGTTAAAGCTATCACCTAATGCTAGCATAAATGCATCGATGCATCATGAAGTTTTCACTCTGTGAAGTCTATTTAAAAAACACTGAGTGCGTTCTCACTGCCTCTATGTGATTTCAGAAGGTGAGTATTACCTCAGAGCCACACTTGATTAACTGATCCTCAGAGAGTGTTCACACTTCTATAAACGTTTGCTGGTCTGAACCAATCGTGTGTTGACAATGACACTAATAAATACTAAGTCACAGGTAAAATACGGTCATTTCAGACTTCTTGGGTGTTCTGAACCTCACAGCTTTCTTATTTGTCATATAGTTGCTGTAAACATGTAACACGGCAGCCTGTGGGGACTGACTGGCCTCCGCTCTGCTGTACTGGACACTGTGAGTTTGCGGTCGGTCCTGACGGGGTTTCTGTATCTTTTGTGTAACGCAGGCATCAGGGCACCAAGCGGATCCAGACCATGCTGCTCAGCTCCCTCATCATGGTGAGTCCTCTGTTTGTTCCCTCTGTGCTGTTTGTGAGAGGGGAACAATGCGCCGTTAATGGGAGCGAGACAAAGACGGCGGCGTACAAAAACCTGAGCTTTAATAATGAAAACTAAAATAGCGCACAGTCCCGCCCACACCAACCAAACCCCAAAATATCCACGGATGAAAATGCTGGACGTCCTCACATTGAGTCATGTTCTCTAAATTTAAAAACATCAAAGACGTGATTAAAGTTTCCATCGTGAAGTGTTTCTCCGTCCTAATGACACGTCTGCAGTTACATGAAAGTCATACTCGTGTGTTTATTATCGGCCATGTTGGAGCTCTGGCTGTGTAACACTCGAAGTCTGCACGAAGTCGTTTCCTTCTCCTTCATTATCTGCTTCAGTGAGAGACCCTCATCTCCCCGAGACGAGGAGGCACAGGTGGCACCAACATGCACACACACACGTGCACACACACACACATGCACACACTCTCACGTGCCCGCTCCTTTCCCTGCTGCACCCTCGTGCCCGCTCTCTCGCCGCTTCATTACAGATGTCTGTCCTCGTCTCCCCTCGTCGCGCCGCCACCTGCTTCTCAGAGCAGCTGGAGGAGGGGTGAAAGGTCAAAGTATTTATAACGCCATGCGACAGCAGATGGGGCTGAGCATTATGAGGTGTGTGTGTGTGTGTGTGTGTGTGTGTGTGTGTGTGCGTGATTTTGCAGACTGCTGGGAGAAAACCCAGATGTTTCAGGGTTTGTAGTCGGGGTGAAAGCAGGGACTCACCCAGGCTGCTGGGAGTCACAGACACAGGGTCTACTTTTACATAATGCTTGAATGAAGACACGATATGTCCGTCCTCCATTTTCACGAGGGGTCGGAGGTTATCCCGTTGGACACAGGGCGAGGATCAGGACGCAGCTTGGAGAGGTTGCAGGTCCATCACAGGGTCGGATTATTAAATTAGAGTCATTTAATAACTACGCTGGTAAATTAGACCACAGTGCACATGTACGAACACCGAGTGAGAGGAGAACCAGCTGACATGCTCAGTTCACCCTCTCACCTTGTTTGAAGTAGGTGAGTCTCCTTCATTACAGATTTCTGCATCTCTGAAGCTGAATGATCATTCACAGCGAGACTCAGCAAAGTTACACTAAAGCATCTCATTTGCAGCAGCTGCTAACAAACCAAACGCTTTGAATGTTAAAAATTCAGCGAGTTGTGATGGTTTCTACTGCGTATACATCTGTGATGTGCATGTATTGCGAGGCCCTGCTCTGGCTGATCACATGGTCCACGTTACACGTTACAGTGATCAGTGTGGCATCTGCATGCGTGTCTCTGACAGGATAGAATTTTTGTTAAAAACAGTGTACTGTTTGTCATTTTGTGCCTCGACGCGCTCTGAAATCTCACGCAGCAACAGAGTGAGGCGTGCCGACATGGAGCGTGATTGTGATAACGATCAGATTTGTCTTCGGCTGTTCACACTGATCGAAAATGATCACGTCAGAGTCACAAACGGTGGGAAAAGTAAACACTGGCACACGCTCAGCTGCTTGTGAACGTAACCTTTAAGCTCTGCCGATGAGCTGTTTCTCCCTCTGGGTTAATTGCTTCACGCCGCCATGAATCTCACCTTGTCTTCTCTTCCTCAGGTCACCTCCGGCTTCAAGTCTAAGTCCATGGCGGCGGCTCTGCCTCCTCCCTTCCTGGACCCCCTCTTCTCCATCTCTCTAATGGAGGACAGCGAGCTGAGGCAGCTGGTGTTCGAGATCCTGCACAACATCCTCGACCGCCACGACAACCGCGCCAAGCTGCGCGGCATCAGGTAGCGCATCGCTCACGGTATTTACACGAGCCCTGCGGTGCTAGCGCCAGGCTTAACGACGCTCTCGTGTCCGGCTGTGTTACAGAATCATTCCTAATGTCTCCGCACTGAAGATTAAGAGAGAGAAGATTTCCAAGCAAGACGTTGCATTCATGAAGAAGGTATCATAATCCCGCTGAGGGCACAGGTTCTCTTTTCTAAAGAAATACTCTGTTAGATTCTCAATCTTTTACTGCTGACCTCATTTAACTTTAATCGGCCACTGGTGGAGGGAAAAATGTGACACACAGCACAGAACAGTTGGGAAACGCAGTAATCCAAACTGCCAACTGGAAATTACAAAATAAATGTATATTAAATTAATATATAAATTAATATATAAATAAATATATATATATATAAATATATATTATATATATATATATATATATATATATATATATATATATATATATATATATATATATATACATATATATATATAATATATATATATATATATATTATATATATATATATATATATATATATATATATATATATATATATATATATATAAAAAAATAAAATGCATCTCAGAATATAGAATAGGACTTTTAAAGGATCTGATGATGCATAATTATAGCCGATTTGAGCACTCAGTGCTTTCTTACTACAAGCCTCATTCTCCCATTCACACACACTCACACATACAAGGACTTTTTCACACCCTCACACAGGAAGTTTGGGCTTCAGTATCTTGCCCGAGGATACTTCAGCATGCCGGGGATTTAACCACCAACCTTCCAGTTGGTAGATGAGCTCCTCCTGAGCTACAGCGGCCCCGACGCTGGGTCCAAATATCTTTGCGAGGTGATAATTTAATCATAGGCTGTATAGATACTGTATAGTATAAACACTGTAGGGTGCCAGTGTACAACTGGCTTAAATCTGCATTCTTTCTTGTGGCCAGCAGGGGGCAGAAAGTCCGGTTTTTAGAAAGAAGGCAGATTTTTATCAATTAAAAACATGAAAAAAATCGTTGTTTATCTTTTTGTACATGTTAACAATATCAAACAAGAAAAGCTGACAGCACCGTGTGGAGCGATGTTTCTGCTACATGTTTGAAGAGTCACCTGTTATACTGGTGGTCATTCTTTAAATAAGAAGAATACAGGGGCGCAGCCGCCTCATTCTTCTGCTGTCCAGATATTTGCAATGGGCAGCCAATCAGAAGAAAAGTAGGGGGAGGAGCTAAAGCAGGTTATTCCAGAGAGAGAGATTATTGTAACCCGGGAATCTTGGAAAGCTGCTCAGGCTGAGCCGTAGTGAAAACATGGAGCCAGGTCTTTGGAGCTTATTGACCTGGGCGGCATTTCCAGAATGAAGCCCCGCGATTTCACTCGTTCACCTGTGAATCACACCTGAGCCGCAACCTTTTCCCAGACGTCCTACAGCCGCAGGAACGACCTCCGGCTGTAGGACGGTGTCTAAGGTCATTAATGTGTCTAACTGTAATTAATTAGCAGTAAATACAAGTGTTTGTCTTGAGCTGTGGAGTTTATAACGAATGCAGGCAGCCAGGCTCTGCTTTTATATTTGTTTCATAAATCCCACTCCAACAGCGGTGGGATATTTTTATCCACATTTTAATGGGATTAATCATTTCATTGGCGTTTTCGTTTGCATTTTCAGGGACAATAACTTTTTTCATTCATCCGCAGTGGAGCTGCTGTGATAGATGTTCAGGGCGATTAATTAAGAGTTTAATCCGCTGGTTATTTTTTTACTGAGAGAGCCGTTAAGTTCTGCTTATTAAAATGTCAAAAATTGTCCTTAAAAATCGCCGTCATGCATTTTTAGAGCCCAGAGCGCGTCTGTAAATGTCTGCATCCATCTGATAACAAATGTCAGGTTAATATCGCAGAAGATAAAAATGAGTCTTTACAGCCGGAAAAGAGGAAATGTTGATATTTTTTTACTTTAAAGAAATGAAATTTTAAGCTAAGCAATAACAGCAGAATGAATCTAAAACTACTGTAATATAGTTACGTAGTATCCCCCCGCGGTCCTCAGCTCGGTGTCTGTTATTACCTGATGGTCCAGAGTCAGCGTCTCCCACTGACTGTGTGGGTCACGTGACTCTGTTGTCATCAACATCTGAGAGTCTGCACTGGAGAACATGGACCGTCATTAAAGTGAACCCACATGCTGTAGTTTACATTTACACCACCCCGAGTCCCCGACTCCTCCGCTGTTTCCTTCTGTTAAACAGCACTAACAAAACACGAACGCAGGTTTTAATCAGCCAGAGTGGCTCTCAGAGAAAAATGACTTTTAAAAAGTTTTTTTTTTTTTTAACAGTTCGCATATTTCTCTTCCTCCTCTTTGTTTCTTTCTTTGCTTCTGGTTCCTGAAGCATGGCCAGCAGCTCTACCGTCACATCTATCTGGGCTGCAAAGAAGAAGATAACGTCCACAAAAACTTTGAGCTGCTCTTCACCACCCTCGCCATTCTGACCATCGAGCTGGCCAATGAGGAAGTAGTCATCGACCTCATTCGACTCGCCATCGCGCTGCAGGTAAAACCGAAGAATTCACATCTGAAGTTTCTGCTTCTTAGTCAAAGCGAAGACAAAAAGCAGTTTCGTCTGGTTGTGTTTGGAAGCTCAGTCAGAATAATCTCATCATAAGTAGATTTTCTGGCTCTTTCTGTCACATTTACAGTTTCGATTAAACTTTACATCCATAATTCCCAGAGTTTTATCTAAAATCTAAAAATAATCTGCACCCATCTGTAAACCCTTGATTCCAACACTCAGGAGAAAGGTGAGGGATTTTCTTCTGTTTCTGATTTGTTCTGATCTGGTGTTGAAGTCTCGCTGAGCTCGATTCCTCATTAACAGCTTCCATAACTGTGGCTGTATCTCATTAAGCGGGCCTGACATGGGTTGCAAAGCGGCTTGCAGCTAATGAGCTGAGGCTAAAATAAGTTTTAAAAAAGTACATCTGAACATCTGATTTGTCATAAGGATGTGTCAAAGGGCGTCAGATGGGAATTTTAATCTAAATAATGTTTATTTAACACTTTTCATTTATTTTTACCGTCTCTGCATCACCTGCAACACCACAGACACCCAAAGAACCATGTGACAGCAGAGATGGTGGTCAAAGTTTTTAAGACCAAACCTTTTGATGTTTTGATCAGATCTGACTGATGACATGTACTTTATGTTCTGGTGACACTGAAATGAGTTGAGATGCCTGCAGAGTGATGGTGTGTTCTTAGAAGGCAGCAACTTTACAGCAAATCAATGAAGAACAACTCAGTTAAGAGTGACACAGTCCCCAAACATTCACTCAGATATAATGTAAAAACATATCTTATTATAACTTGAATGCAGTAAAATTAGACGAGTCATGAGTGTGCAGTGTTTCCAGGTCACCGGTATCAGGTGATAGTGGAAAAGTTTTATCGCCGAGGAGATCAAATCGTCTGTTGAAATGGAAAAGCTGTGGCTGTCAGTGCCGAGGTATGGAGTAAACATCCTCAGTTACATCCCTGTTTTGGTTTGGAGGGTTTGTGTTTAACCTCGTGTTTAACAAGCTCTTCACGCTCCACATTATGGTGCTTCAGTCTAAAGCACCCTCGATGTGATTATGCTATATTTTTGGTGTCAGGTGTCATATTTAAGTGGCTGATGAGTAGCTGTGCTGTCATTTGCCTTTATGTCATTAGACCGTGAGAACCCACGCAGCTCCAATAAAAACCTCCTGGAAGTGCAAGAGAGGTGTGAAGGAAGTGTGCACGCTCGCACCAACACACACACGCATAAGAGACACACACGTGCACACACACACACACACACACAGCTTCAGCTTGTTTGTGCATCACGCTGAGATCTTATCATTTCCAAATGTCACAGCACTGTAGACATGATGTTTGTGCACACACACACACACACACACACACACACACACACACACACACACACACACACACACTCTGTGAGTGCTGTGTATACCTTTGTTTAATTCAGGGAACTTTTGAGACATAAAAGTATTAAAAAAAGACTAAAAGGAATTTCTGCTCTTTTAGTTTCTTTGTCATGCAGATGGTGTTTCAGACAGGAAGTGCTTCATAGCACAAATTCATGAGGACGCATTTCTGTCAAGTTTCTCTTCAGTCTGGTTTCTGTCACACGTGTCAGTTTCACAGTCGCCTTGAGAAAAGTTGGCGAGTGTTTACAGACAAGTCAGCATTTTTGATGCGATTTACTGGCCACTACTGCAATCTGCTAGTTACCAAACCAGTCCCAAGGTTTCCAGTGCAGCATCATATACCTGTCTGTAACCATTCCACACTCATGACTACCTCCTGCAATCACTCGCCAGCCAGTTTTAGTGCTGTAGTGTTTGCGTTTAATTTAATGGCCACTGGGGGGCGATACTGGTGGTTGGAAAAAGACTTCAGTCTTCTAGACATCGATGGTAAAACGTTCCTCCAGCCTGACCTCTGTAAACACTTTGACTCATGAGTTTATGGTCACCAGTTTCAAGCCAATGAGTGTGCGGCTTCAGTCAAATCTGATGGTCACATCTTGTTTCAAAGTGTCAAGATCAAGCACTTAACCCGGTCTTGTGTCAATCTTCATGCTACAAGCTTCCCTCGGTGCAGATACAGACTCCTTTAGGAGAACCACACACCTGCACAGGTCCTTTCAGCTCGATGGCTTAGTTCGAGTGAAGCCAGATATTTGTCTTCAGCTTCTCCACTTAGTGTTTTACCTTTCATTGGCATTATTACTGTAATATTTTTTGGTAGATTGGGTGGAAGCTAAAACAAAGTCACACTCGGTGCGTCACAGTCTTCACATGATTATTAATACCACATAATAACCAAGAGCCGCTGAGACACACCACAGACATGTGGCACGGTGTATGTAGTCTGCCTTGTTTGCTGTGTCACCTCAGGGTCGTTACCTTGACAACAACCTTTTTCCTGACAGTGTGTGAAAATAGAAGATCCGTGTTCGTGTAACCTTAGAGAAATGCTGCTGCATGCTATAACCCTGCACACAGATTAAAGGGGAGTGTATGCAGGGAGTACTGATGCTTCCTCGACCAGAAACAGAAGCTGAGCTGCTGGTTTGTCCCCACTAACACAGTTTTTGCAACTGGTTTGTGCAGGAAATGGCTCTTACCAACGACGAGAACCTGCCCATGTTTATTCGCTGCGGCATCATGGCGTTGGTGGCCGCGTACCTCAACTTCCTGAGTCAGATGATTGCCAACCCGCCCTTCTGCCAGCACGTCAGCAAGGTGACTCCTCCCTAACATTACTGAGGATCAGAGCAGCTGGCTCTCATTCCCACTTTTTGTTTTTACTGCCATTTGTTGCAGAAAATACAAAAATATGATTTATTCAGTATGCTGATGATGCACCGCTGTTTTCTGCATGTTAGCTGTTTCTTCTTGTTTACGTCTTTCTTATTTGAAAATAGTGTAACATCATATAATCAGCTGTTCTCTGTCCAGGTTATTGAGTTGAGGAACATGGATGCTCCTTACCTCCTCCCAGAGCACATCTTCAGAGACAAGTGTCCGTAAGTGCAGATCACAGCCTGAATTTGTTTAGTGAGAAATAATCCAAAGCCTCGAGTTAGAAAACGGCTGTGAAGCCTCATTGTTTCATAATAAAACCGAGCTGTAATAAGTGTGGCAGAGCTGAAGGTTAAAAAGTTTGAAAATGTACGAGAAACAAACTCAGGAGTGAAGGAACGGTGCTGCTTCACTTTTCAAGGTTGCAGATAAATTCACATATTCAACTTCTGGGATCAATAACTCATAAAAATATTATTAGAACAACAGCAGCACGTCTTTGCATCGACAGCATTAAGACTGACAAACAGCTACTCGCTTCAGTTCAGTGTTATTTATACAGCACCAAATCACAACAGCAGTCACCTCAACGCTACAAGCTGCTTTTCATTTAAACGGTCTGTGCTCAGACTGGGACAAACTGGTCTCTGTGCAGCCAGCTGTGAGATGCGTGTGCAGGAACCCTGATATCAACTTGTACAGTGTTGAATTACAGATGAGAACAAATGTGACCTTTTTTGCAACGTTGCTCTGAGAAGTGAAGCTGTGCTGTGTGTTCACTAAAAACACACTTTCTTCTGAGGTTTTTCCTCAGGAAGTTTATTTTGTGTCTTGCGTCTTTTCTTCCAGGCTTCCTGAATCTTTGGACAAAGAGGACAGCCAGCTGTACTTCCAGACGGCCGACATGGCCGAGTGTTTGGCCGGGCCGGGGTACAACGCAGAGCGCCTCTCCATCCCCTACGTTCCTCAGGTCACAGGTACGACAGTCCAGCCTCCGTTAGGACGGGGAACATCATGTTTATATTTCTTCTTATCTAAGAAAACTGCTGAACTGATAACTGATCTTTTTTTCTTTTTTTTTTTTACCTCATTGGTTGATTCATACCTTTTTCATCTTTTCAAGTCTGCCTCTCTCACACCTGTTGAGCAGCCTTTTGTCCTATTAAATGCTTTCTCAGATACCAGAGACGCATTCTGAGAAAATGTGCCTGAACTGATTCTCGGAGCATCTAAAATATTTCCTTTTGATGGAAAAGTGTAGCTGTAAAAATCCACCGAGTTAGACGATGGTCACATTATGCTGTTATCACTTAAAGAGGAAATACGATAAAAGTGATACAAGTAACCGATTTAGAAGGAAAGTCAAGAGTCGAAAAGGTTCTAAAAAGTCAGATTAAAGGATTTAACGCGCCCGCTGTCCGCTGCTACGCCGTGTGCTGTATTTTTTATTTCCCTGCTTTCATACTCACCGTGCCCTCAGAACTGTTTGAAGCTTTGTCGGATTAAGAGCTTAAGGAGTTGTTCAGTGAAGAGAAAATAAAGTTTAACCAACTCTGTGTGCGATCAGCTTTATTAGTCCGAAGGCTGTCGCCGTCTCCATAATTTAAAGGTTTGTTTCAGCTCAGAACAACATGAACCTCTGCAGGAGTTCACACGCACAACTTTCTTTAAAAGCACTTCTTCAAAATGTCGCTTGACTTCAACCTTGAAGTCTGCCCACGTCCAAAACAGGCTCGGGAATAGTTCGTACTTCACACGCTCTTCCTTTGACCTTGTTTAGATAAAACGAGTGGGAGGAGAAAACTGATAATTGTCTAACAAGCTTTTGTTTTCTTCCCTCTGCCATGCTGTCATGTCCCTTCAGTTCTTTACACAGTAGGAAAAATCATCCACAGGTGCAAGCAGACGTCCAGAGGTAACCAAGGCAACCCTGTGAGGCGTGTAGAGATGTGTAGTCACCTGTTGTAGCTGGGTTTAGATCAGCTGACACATATTTGTACAAAACCAAAGGCTTCACTTTGCAAAGTTGGGTGAAATGAAACTCGTCACGCTTCAGACGCCTCGGTGTTGATGAGGAGGCGCAACGATGAAATTCTCCCTTTGAATCGGGCCAATTCTCAGAAGGTCGTCTTCTACGATCGTCCCACGTTTCCCACTCACCTGTGGGAGACGTTTTATTCTTTAATCTTATTGGTCTCGTTGCCTTCGAAATGGTCACTCCGACCATGGGGACCAGGTCTGCGAGCACTCGGTGGTGCAGTAAGACAAAGTCTGCCATCAGTTATGATGAAAATGAGAACTGTTGCTTACAATCAGCAATCAAAGAAGTTCAGTGTAATCAATGCAAAACACCAGTTTTTGATTGCACATCTCTTTCAATGTTTACAGCTTCTTTCTGACCTTCAAGTCTCCGAGTTAGCAGTGATGAGATGTCAGTGTAAGCAGCTCTCCACACTCTCTGTGGACCCTGAGATCCACGTCCTCAGGCCCCGTCATTCACACACACTTCTCAAAATCTCAGGACTGGATCACTTTGTTATTACAAAAGTCAGATACAGTGAAAACTCTCGCAGGTCTGATGCAGCCTCCTCCTGTTAGCTTATTCTGCACTGCTGACTCACCCAGTGGACTCGGCAGAGAAGGAGAGCGAGGCTGCTGCTGTGGAGAGCAGCAGCGTGCACACATTTCTACTGTGTCGCTAAAGCGGCTCGAAAAGAGGCCGAAGTAAAGCAGAAAAATGCTGCGTTAGCAACAGTAAGGCGAATGGAGCCTGATAACGGCTGCTCTGGGCAAGAGGTCAGACAGGGTGAGGTGGCTTTAGATCCACACGGTGACAATTTCATTAAGGCGCAATTTATTTATCAATCCCAGAAGCACAAGTGATAACAGCATCAGTATAAAAGCAGTGTCTGGAAGGCTGTGGCCCCCCAGGAGGAGAGGGAGGGATCAGCTCACACAGACTTTCCTTTCATGGTGCGAGGAGCCGCGGATCAGTGCCCGGTCCTGCCGTGATGTCACAGCGCCGAGCGGCGTCTGCGTGCTGATGAGTTTACCCGACATACAAAGTGAAGCCTCGAACTTGTGTTTAAAAAAACATACAAGAAAAAGAAATATCTTTATAAGTTGGGTTAAAATTTGAATTTGAAAAGAGTTTCAGAGATTTTCTTTATGATCTTTAGTTTTCTTTATTCTCAGACTGTTTTTTTTATTTTATTTTATTTTTTTAATTTATGTTTCATTTTTTAGAAGATTTTTTCCCTAATTTGTAAAAACTCAATCTCAGAGTATTTCTTCCTCATTTTTTGTCATTAATTTTTTCCCTGAAGTTCACACAGTTTTTCCACAGGATCTTTTTTTTTCCAGAGAATTTTTAAGTTAATACTAATAATAACAATAATAATAGCACAGCCTTACATTTTTAAATATTGTGAGTATGAGAGGACCCGGGGTGTGTAAAAGTCAGCTGATGTTAGCGGAGGTTTGGAGCTGTGACGGTGAAGCATCAGAGTCTGCAGGAGCTCTCGCTCCGCTCATTCTGCTGCTGCTGTCGTCTCAGCAGAACGTGTAGAAGAACAAATATCTGGGTGTAAATCAGGGTCTCAAACTCACATGAGCTGTGGGCCACCGCTAGCACCGTCATGTCATGTGACCACTTTACTGTTCATGCAGTGCAAAAAAACAACAAACAAACAGGAAAACACCCACAAATATTTCCAAAAATGTAGTGTTTTTGTTTTTAAAATGTCTCACTCTCAACTGAAACCTTTTATTGAACTATCAAATAAACACAAACTGCAGACACAAGTGTCACATTAGTTTTTGCATGTTTGTGCTCTCTGCTCATATTAAATCATTTTTTGCTTTTTAAAGAACTTATTGTAACAACAAACAAATCCTCCCTAACAAAAAGTCACTTCTTGGGACAAACTGCAATATTTTTCTTCACGTCAGTATACGACCACGAGTAGGGGTGACGTGTGCCCGAGTGGCCCCCGGGCCGCGAGTTTGAGACCCCTGGTGTGAACAGTTTAAGTGTTTTTCACACTGAGCAGAGACCAAACTTGGAATTCATGAGAGCATTTTGACCCCTGCAGAGAAACTGGCCCTGACCTTTAAACTGCTGAGCAGCTGTAGATACGTCGTTGAGGTGCTTCGTTGTTTCAGAGGTCGATGTCGTGTGTAGCTGTAGATTTTCTCACTATGTGATTTGATAACTCTGTGAAATGTTTTGCCTGCATTACTCGTGGACCTGTTGCGGTGAGTACACATGCTGCCACGTCTGTGTAGAGCAGTTTACCTGTAGTGCACTTAGTGCAGATTGTTTAGGTGTGTGGAGCTTCAGTTTGCAGTATTAACAGAAAACAGACTTTTCTTTAAAACCAGTCATGTAGGGTGTTATTAAAGGCATGAAGAACGTGATCATCATTAAGCAGTTAGAGCTCAGAGAGGAGAGTGGGTGGGTTCAGTGGGTTCAGCACTAAGTCAGATGTTTTTCATGAGGGGCAGAAAAATAAACTCCTAATAAGGACAAACCGGTGCAGACCTGTTGGACTCCACCAGGCAGGCCTTTCACACAGTTCTGGTCCTGATTTTATGGACAGGTCTTCTTTGTTCGTCCAAGCTGTGCAAGGTTTCCAGCTCAGTTTGGTGGCCTCAGTATCACCAGGTGGAGCAGTTTGCAGCTGAGTGTGAAGCTGTGGGTGGATGGGCTTTGTCGTAGAGATGGAGGTCGATCGTTCAGAGGGGTCTGAGAGTATAGCCTCCACATCGAGGTGAGGTGTTTCAGGCATGTCTAACTGAGAGGAGGCCCCAAGGCCGGACCCAGGACAGGACTCTGGAGAGACTGTGCCTCTTGGCTGGCTTGGGAACACTTTGGGGGGAGGATCTGGACCAGATGGATGGAAAAGAACGAGGGACGGATGCTGCACAAGTTTGCAGGTTGATCCTCAAGCATCAATCACAGCATCTCTTTAATTCCTCAGTCTGTGCCGGCTGCGCTTCAGTAAGAACAAATTGATTCAGACTGTAAATGTGGCGAGTGGGACCTTAAAATCAGTGCATGAGGCCTTTAAGAGGGAATCCAATCTCTTGAAGTCCGGCAGGACCGGGCTGCATTCAGGCTCAGGTGGTCAAAGTTTCCAGAGAGCGATCCCAACGAGGAGCGATGAAATCGTGGCTTCCTGTCACGTCGGCTCAGTTCTGTGTGTTTGATCACCGTGTGAACAAAATCTTAAAGCTCCAGCGGATCAGCCCCAATCAGATCATTTTCCTCATTAGTGCCCGCAGGACGGCTGCTGAGTCAGACCTCTGCAAAGTTCACAGCAGAGGTCGTCGTGCGATTGTAAAGAGCTGCTTTCTGTCGCTTTTCACACCTCGGCTGGTCCGCTACCTTTCTGACCTAATCAGATGCCCTCACAGCTCAGACAGTAGCTGCCCTTCTGTGGTCCTTATTTTCCCCTCTGCTGGCGATGAATACACAAGTACTCGAGGTCGGTGCGTTCGTCCCCTGGGAACGAGTTTATCCCTGCGGGATCAGGCGGATTTGTTCCTCGTTGTATTAAAGTGGAGAAAAAAGATGGCGTTTGGTGTGTGGGAGCAGAGATGTCACCGCTGTTGTCAAAGAGGCGCAGATTACAGGAGCTACCTGGGTTTCAGTAATGTGACAGCTTCAGTAAGCACAGTTTATTCTGAAATCGTTCTGCTGGAAAGAAACGACTTTTACGTTTACGTGACACTAAAACTAGAAATGTTTGTGGCTTTTTAAAGCATTATGTGGTGTGAATCTGTCATCCTGCAGATGAAGACCGTCTGACCAGGAGGAAGAGTTTCGTGGACACCGTCTCCCTCCAAGTGGACATCATTTCCAACAGCCTTCCAGAAAAGGTCTGAGTAATCTTCTTTAAAGCAGCGTGTGGTCCTGGAGGGAAACGTGAGGTCACGTTTGTGTTTTTGTGTCCACAGTCCCAGCTGGCTGAGGAGATCACGTTTGAGACCCTGAAGAAGGCCATCGGTAAGAACGCGTTCACTTCCTGCTGTTCCTCACGTTGACTCTGGGTTGCTTTGTCCACCAGGCAGCCATCTTCAAAAACGCTTCAAAAGCTCTGATTTTATGACGTTTCAGTGAAATTCTCACCATGTAAAAGGACGAGAAGCTCGTCTTGCGGAGAAGAAAGAGCGCTCACAAATCAGCGCATAGTTAAGTCTCTGTTATTAAAGCAGCTTTGTGTTTGTGGTTTGTTTTCAGACACCACCGGTTTGGAGGAGCAGGAGAGGGAGAAGAGGCGCCAGGTGATGGAGAAGTTCCAGAAAGCGCCGTTCGAGGAGATCGCCGCCCACTGCGAATCCAAGGTTATTAAAAAACAAAACAAAAAAGAGCCAGAAATCAGAAAATAATAATAAACTGTCAGTGCATCAGAAAAAACACCCAAATAAACTCCTGCTCACTTGTTCCAGGCAAACATGCTGCACGACCGGCTCGCACAAATCTTTGAACTCACAATCAGGTGAGTCCGTTATTTATTGATTTTTTATTTTAAAAGTTGAATTGTTTGTTTGCAACGACTTTTCTCATTTTTATATGAATTTAGACAAAAACCAAAGAAATTGTTGGTGTGGTGACATTTACACCACATTAGAAAAGCTTAGGCGTGATCAGAAAAAGTCAAACAGACCCAGAACACCTGACTGAACTCTGGCTGATCTCCCGTCGAGCTCGTCTCCTCGGCTCTGCTTCCAGCGTCCCGTCACGTTCTGTCCTCACTGCTAAAGCTGCCTCTGTGATTTCACCACAGACGGGATAACTACGAAGAAACACGTGTTAGTTCTGTTTGAGGAGAAACATCGAAGTCCAAAGACGTGTTTTTACCACTGTGGGTCTGCACCCTGAGCTCCTCCCACAGGCTGAGACCGTGACGCCCTGAAGCCTCGTTCAGAGCCACCCGCCGTCACCACAGTATTCTCCTCAACAAACAGATGTTCGGTCATTTTTGGCCCAGATGTGGCTCCAAGTGAGTGTGGCTGCCTGAGCCCAGCCGCAGGTTCACCTGATCTGCAGCAGGCTTCAGGTGTGTCGAGATATTTGGAGCGAATGTGGCTCATGAATAAAACACGACCCAGTGTTTTTAGGCTTTGCTGTGTTTGTCTGACATGTTCTCACAGCTTTTTTGATTGCATCGTCACGTGAACAGAGTACGACACCTGCAAATAACGTGCACTTTTCCTCATAGTCATGCTTGCATTGCTAACACGGCGGCCTGTAACAGTTTGAGTTTTCTTTGAGTTGCGGGTCGTTCCCCTCAGTACTGGAAAGGAACTGCTCCTTCAGTCATTACCTGTTGTGTAGTTCTCCTGAGTCACAGCACTGTGAGCGTGATTAGACCCAGCTGTGTGTGTTAGCTGGGACGTGCATGTATGTGTGAGCAGAACGGGACTGTCGGAGCGCTGGAAGCAGTGCACAGGTGCACACGGAGACGACTTTTAAAGGGACAACAGCCTAATAATCAGGTTAATCAGGTGGTTTTTGGTTCCTAAAGTTTAAATTTGTGCAGTCCATCACACGTCTGTGACCAAAACCAAACCAGTTTTTCCTTCTAATTAAATATCTTGTTTCACACCCCGTCACCAGGCCTCCTCCCAGCCCGTCCGGAGTGGTTTCCATCTCAGCGGGACACACCCAGCATCAGTCCGTCCCCGTCTACGAGATGAAGTTTCCAGACCTGTGTGTCTACTGAACGCACACATCCACAAACCAGCTCACACGCAACATTGAAAATGCACAGAAAGAACAACACACTCACATCTGCACTCCAGTCTCCTCTGTTCAGGTGGCGGGGATGCCGTCAGGGACGAAGTTTAAATCCTCTTTCCCGTCTTGACTCAAACCTGCGTTAATCCACGCCGCTCCGATTGGCTACACTTTGTTTCCTGACTCGCGTCCCTGAAGCCAAACTGAACTTTTGAGTCACCAAGAACAAAAAAAACAAAAAAACCCATAAACTGCTTCCACTCTGGGGTTTTGTGTATTTCAGACGTTGCTTCTCTGTTCCAGTCCAGCCAAAGCTTCACTCCTTGTACATACGCTCTCTTAAAAAAGCAGCCTGAGGCTCGCAAACGCAGCTCCTGCCTCGTAACAACTATCTGTCTCCTGTCAGTAGCCGTCGGTGCCGTCACTGATTAGTAGGAATGTGCAATATACATATATATATATATATATTAGCCGTCAGCTATGAAAACTGAAATAACATAAGTGGTGGTAGAAAGCAGTTTAGTTTCAGGCTCACTGCCCCTCGGCTCTTCGCTCTAATCTTCAGTCTTTGCTGTTTAAGATAAAACCGTATCAGAAATGACTTCAACAACCAGCTGAGTTCTTATAAATAAATTCAATGACAGCAATACTCAAACTGCTTGGCAACGACACTCAAAAGCTGAAGAGTCGACATTTGGACGAGTAGAAATGGGCTCGCTCGTGTTTGGTGATGACGCGATTGTTTCTGAGAGGCGTGAGTTTGTAAGAGGAAGGTCACTGAAGAAGTAAAGAGTGGTCATCTCCATCAGCTCCCACCTGAGACTGTATACTGCACATACTACTACTAGTAATAGTACTACTACTAGTACTGTTACTAGTAGTAGTAGTACTAGTACTAGTACAGTAGCCACAGGTGGACAAAATCAACGGAGACTGTATAAAAAAGAGCCACCGAGACATCAGCGTCTAGTTTTGAGCTCCACATTTGGAGCCTCAGTGTTGATGTTTTGGATGATGTCATAATGTAGTCACATGATCAGAGCAACCACGTCTCCTGTATCCAGATGGATTATTAAAAAAACAGTTTTTTAATCTAATCAGGCTGTAATCATGTTTATTTCTGCTGAAAGCTTCAACACGAGAGTCTGTGAGGACTGACTCACTGCTGGAGTCGCCCTCGGGTGGCCATGAAAGGAACTGCGGTCTTTGGTGCGTCCATATTGGCAGCTTAATGTTACTGTAAGGAGGACGTGATTTACAAACTGAAACTACAACCTGAGCTCAGTGTTTGCCGTTGGGTCTTATTGTCAAAGATTTCAAACCTTTCAGATATGGAAGCTATGTCCATCTTTAATATACAGTCTGTGGCTTTGGTGGTCCTTAGAGAAGTTGTTGTAAAGTTTCTGTAAAGTTCTTGTGGCGGGGCTGATGATTTTAGAAAGAACTCTAAACTTCCTCTATTAAAGATTTGGGGTTAATATTCTCAGAGATTGCAGTAAAAATATCACAAAAAATACAAATGTAGCATCTTTTAAAGAGTTGAAGTTGATTCCTCATGTATGAAACAGTGCAGTTATGATCACAGTTACTGGCCTGTGTGGAAGTAAAATCAAAGCTACACGCTCTTTGTTTGTAATATTTCCTGATATGAGGTGGAGCTGCATGCACCATGTTGGCTGCAGATCAATCTGATCCAGCTCCTTGACTTTGCGCTGTAGTCCCTGCGCACGCCTGCTTTCCATGAACGAATCAGCTGCCTCGCAGCTTTGTTGGCAGCCTTAAAAAAAACAAAACAAAAGCTGCTTCATTGCCAAACACAGAAGTTTGATTCTAAAACGTCTCAATCTAAAAAGGCTGTTTGTATCCCGTGAGGAGCCATATGGTGGAGTTTTTCATTCCAAAACGAAGCGACCGGCAGCATCAAAGTTAACCTCCCCGCTGAACGCATTAATATTAATATCCATCTTCAGCCCCAGCGATACAAAGCACTGACATTTTGGAGGATTTAATCATCCTTGCATTTTCAACAGTTATCACAGCGCCGTGATTTATTTCCAAAACAGGGTACAGGAGGCGCGCTGGGAACAGGAGGATTCATATGTGGCGCAGCTGCAGCTGTGATCTGTAATAGCAGATGGTTATCAGTGTTTTCTTCTGATCTGAGCTCAGCGTGGGAAGAAAATCCCTCCAGTTGGAGGAAGATACCTGCTGCCTCTGTTTGGTGCGAGCAGCTGTTGGAGGCTGAAGGTCGGCGCTTCCTTTCACTCAGAGCTGATCGGTGTGTTCGGCTCGCCGCGTCAGCGAAGGAGAAATGAGTTTCTGGAGCGCTGGTTGTGTTTCTGAATGAGAGATGCTGGCTAAGCTGAAAGTCTGTGTTTGGCATCACCAACACGAGCCTCACAAATCTGAGAAACTTTGTTAGTAAATGTGTGTTTTTCAGCATCGGGTCGAAGGCCAAGCAGTTTATTTGTGAATGTTTGATCCTGGATACGTGACAAGTGCAGGTTTGGTGCGACTGTCCTGATCACATCGCAGCGTCACATCTGTACAGTTGAGCCCGTGCAGCTGTTTGGACGTGGATGCTTTAATGTGCAAGGCCGGGGTCACGAAAGCTGCAAGACTTGAAGCAGAAGAAATTCAGAGATGAAATGTTGGCTGCTAACGGAAAGTCGACATAAATACTGATGCCAAATTTTTAGGGATACTTTTTCTTCTTTGCTTACACTGATATTGTAATTTGTGTACTGAATATTACAGAACATTGCGTTGTCATACCATCGTTATGGTGAATTACTCTATACTCCACTTCCTCTGTCGAGCCAGCAAAGCTGCAACAAAAACAAGAATTTAAGATTTCAATTGATTTCCCATCAGTTCTTCTTCTGCAGATGGAATTTTAAAGCTTCTCAGGTGTGCTCGGGTACCTTCTTGTATTTTAAACATGTTCAGTGACCCAGGTTTGGGTTAGTGTCCACTTTAACATTCGGGTGTGCCAAACAGACAAATTTCAAAAGTTAGAGCAACTTATTATAGAATTTCGACTGCCAGTGGAGGTGGAGAAAAGAAGCTGATTGGCACATGATGTCAAACAGTGTTACCTACATGGTTGCCTAGGGAACCGGATATTCACAAGTAACCAGCTGTCACCGTGGGCAACAAAGCGATGCACTGATGGTTGGATTGTGTCTGGGTACAAACTTACTACAGGCTTTTAAAGGTTCACGACCAGCATTAAGGTGATAACGTCTCCTAAAACGTGACCCTTACCTTGCACATCAAAGCAGTCCCACTTTACTTTCCTTTACCTTCACGGTTGCTGACCGTTCATCTACTCCGATTGCTTCTTATGTATCGATAACCAGCGACAGAGTGGGTTTGACCTCTTAACACCCACCGGGCACCAGCGACCCGGTCAGGGTTTTGTTGTAGCCAAATGCCAAAAAGGCACGTTTTTGAGAAATTGAAAGGTCCTAAGGTCTTTAACCAAACCCTAACCGGATATAATCCAGTGGCTGTTTGGAGGTTAAATCTTCTGTTTTATAAGTATTACATGTCTAATCATTGTACTGTGTGAAACATAGGTTACAGAGGACGTTTAACTGGAAACGATGAGCAGAGCAGCCTGAACAAGAGAAAAGTCTCTCTTGCTGTTTTTTTTCTGTGCAAATCTACGCAACATAATGTCTTAGCTTTAAACTCTCATGCTTTAACATCGTAGAATCATAGCTTTTAAAAAACATGCATTATATGAACTAACTGCATGGCTCTTTAACTTCAGTCATCGTCGTTGATTCCCGAGGGACGGGACTGGGATCATATGCTGAAACAAAATCTAAACGAGCTCCTTAACGGCCGGATCCTGAAGTCGGGCTTTAGAGAAAAGTCGGGTTTAGATGTGGCTGGAATACATGATATCTTCCTCTCATGAATGTGTCGTTGCAGCAGTATATATATACATATATATCATATATTTTTGTACATTTTATGCATCACGTATCATTACATTGTTGCCTAGCAGAGATTTTAGAGGTTGGGAGATTTCTTCTAAGACGAGGACAAAATGCTGAATTCTTTATACTCGTGTATTTTTTTTGTTGTTTACCTCGACGGTTCAGGTTTCAGCGGGATGTTGCAGTGTGGGGGAGATGGTCTCGTTTTTATTTTTTCAATTGTAGATTCTATTATATCATTTCAAAAATAATGAAAAATGAATGAATATTATATGTAGAGCCAGAGGTTGGTTATTTTTGGATAAAGGAGTAAATCAGTGCAATCTGCTAATGTTAAGATCCAGATTTATTTTTCTTTAAGTGGCGGCTCAGGCTCAACCTTCAGACCTGAAACTCTCAGACGGTCCCGGTTGAAGAATCAGCTCCAGATTCACTAAAATCATTTAAAGTTGGGTCCACAATAGTCGGAAAACTGTGTATTCCCATATGTGACCTCGTTCCTGACAACGCTTCTAAGCTCCTCCTACGTTTGAAGACCATCTCTTGGTGGTCTTCTCCTGGAAAACTCCTGTAATCTGCATGAGCCTCGAACGTTGGTTTTTCTTTTAATCAAGATGCCCGGTTGTCCCATCTGTGCAAGCATTTAACCCAATTCCACCTTCAATTTGCCAGAGGTCGGATGAATGTCCTACAAGAATTATACTGGAAAAAAAGTCCCAGCTTTTCCCAGATTTAGTCAGAAGCAGCATGAAAAGATGGGTAGGGGTTGCAAAGCGGCTTGCAGATGCTGCTTCAGCCTGTAGGCAGGTTCAATGGCTTAAATAACACGACCTCATTTAAAATGTCTTTATTTAATGTGTAGAAGCCATCAGCTGATCCATCAGGATGGTGGAGGAGCTCGGCTTCGTGGCCTGTCTGAATTAATGCTAAACTTATTGACAGGAAATAACGCCTACAAGGGATCGTAACCAAGCGCTTGACATTAATTCCGACTTTTAATTTTGATTCAACAGCACCAGCATTTCCACAGATTACTTTAAAACTCGTATCTCAGTCAAATCCGATGTTCACTGGAATTAAACACTCATGGATCTGATTGGTTTTTTCGTATACACGTTCATCGGTAGCGGTATCAGTAAAGCCGTCTAAACCTCCATGAAGACGTTACAGGATATAACTGAACGATCATATTTGTGGGTAGCGGAGGACCTCACCTTCAGACGGGTTTTGTGAATCTGGACCCGAGTCTGTGTTTCTGAGCCGAAAAGTTTAACACCGGCTGATGTGAAGTCTGTAAATGATGTCGGAGAAGTCGGTCTGCGAACGAGCCGCTCGGCTACTTTTGATAAATGGACGGTATGTTCAACCGATTCAGCTCAAGCAATCATTCAAATAGTACCAGCTGATGTATTAATGAACTTTAAAGTAAAAATGCTGAACAGTTAATAACCGTTACGGTAAAATATGATGTTGTGTTTGCACTTTGATCACTGTGTACCTGGTACTATAGCAGAAATAAATCAGCACCGATGTGTGTTCGGTACAAACGGATCTTAGAAGTATTTTTGATGAAATGATCTGTGTGGAGCTGTGAAAAGTTTCCCTCCTGATTGGTGATCTGAGTCCACGTGATGAACTCTTCACCTTTCAAGATGGATTTTTTCCAGCTGCAAAATGTCAAGAACAAAAAAAAAAAAAAGCTTCCGATGAAGATGATGTTCTTTTTATGTTTCTGATGTATTTTTGTGCCAGTTTTAGATTAAAGGCGTTGCGTCCGTGTTCACAGTGACAAACTTGCTATAGCTCGGCTTTGTTTCAATCACACTGATGATTTTAACCACTAGATGGCGCTGAGGCTCCTGCTGCTGGTTCACGCTTTCACCTTCTTTTAACTTTTCATCTCAGTGAGAAAACTACAGCTACATGACCTCAGCTGCTTCTGGAGCCTCAAGTGGACATAAGAGGAACTGCACTTTTCCCAAACCTGGATTTGCTGTTTGCACAAAGATCCAGTGAGTCAGGAAATATCTGAGTTTAGATTATCTTGTCACGTTTGATTAATTTGGTCTTAAAAATTTAGGGATTTACTGAAACATCCGAATCTCAGTTCACGATCATGTGAACAGAGAAAAGCAGGAAACGTAAGAAGCTGGAACCAGTTTCATGTTTTATTTTCCATTTTGATTCATCGACTGAACAAAATCATAAAGCGTTCAGTGCAGATTTTCTGTGAAGCTCGGCAGCAGCAGAGCCTCAGCGCTTCATTACAAAGCCTCTATTGAAATAGAAAAATGTGCATTGAGATTAAAGTGTTTCTATCGAAGCTGTTGAGTCGTTGTGTCTTTATTACCGTCGGCTCTCTGAACCGATCAGAGGAAGAGCCCAGAGAGGCGTGTTTGCCGTCATTTATTCAACAGATTCATTTAAAAAAAAATCAAAGTAAACAAACTGATTTTTTTTTTTTTTTTTTAATCAAAGATGTCAGAAAACGTTGAGTCCAGCTTGTGACACAGCAAGGCCCCAAAATGACATCACATCACGTCTGTCACAGAGAAGGAATTCGTTAGCTTCTATTTTTCCTCCTCCTCTTTCTCTGTTTCCTCCTCTTCCTCTACTTCTTCTTCTTTTCCACCTTCCTCCTCCTCTTCCTCTCCTCCCTCTTGCTCCTCCTCCTTTCTCTCTCCCGGTTGCTGGCCCTGGCCCTGCCCTGCACTCGGCCTCAGGTTCTGGTTTTGAACCCCGCTGAGTGTCAGTCGCTCCCCGCTCTCCTCACTGGAGGCAGCAGGAGAAGGAGGGGGAGGGAGAGGAGGAGGATGTGTCACGTCTCCGGGTGATCCAGCAGAAGGAGTCAACTTCTCGTTGTCCTTCAGGTCGGAGCTGTCATGGCTGCGGAGAGAGATTTGACGTTAGTGGATCTGAAAACGAGACGACTGTGTTAATTTCATGTTGTTTATGTTCTTCTAAAACTTCTTTTAAATTTCTAAAGAAATGTAAATGAGAAAAATGAGGAGCAGTACTGCACGGAATATAATAAAATTAGATTTTATTAAAATTATTTATATAATTTTCTTTATTAAAAAAAACAGTGAGATCTTTATTTTGTGGATTTCTGACGTTAGCGTCTGTAAATCTGTTTTTAAATGATGTAAAAGTGGAAACAAAGTAGCAGCTGATAAAAGATCAAAGGATCAACAAACTGCTAATCAGCACGGCACTGACAGGACGAACTCTGTGTGGGTGTAGAGTTTGTTGAAGCTCCATTCGATTACATGGAAATATTGGATAAATCTTTATTCTAAATGTTATTGATTTGTCATCTTTGTAGTTGTTTCAATCATCACCTGACTTTCGGACACGTCTACCTGCTTTTCCTGCTGTAAATAAAAAGTTCACCTGTGAGGAGGTTGCTGAGGTGGAGGTGTGTTTGCAGCCGTGTCCTCCTCACTGCTGGCGTCCCCGACCTCCATGTCCGACTCCTCGCTGGACTGGGGGGAGAACCTCAGAGGTTTGGGGGGTCTGCTGGCTCGGCGGCAGGGGGGCGTTGGCCCGTGGCACTGCGGCGTCGGCAGACTGTGGTTAAAGTGTGCGGCCGCCATGCACTCTGCTGTGGTTTTGTCGCATACACACTGCAGTTTGTCGCACACAGTGACCCCCTGACCTGAGCAGAGTGAGGAGGGATCAGATGGAGAGGTCAACAAGTGCTTTTAGAGGTCTAGGAAGTCAAATATGATGATGAGCTTTTTAAAAAAACCAACATCATACTGCAAAACCAGACTGTCCCAAGGCTGCTGTACCTGGAGGCACAGCCAGGCTTTATGACAGGGAAGCAGGGAGAGCTACCACCAGTGCCCTCGCTCCTCCCTTCATAAGAGCAGGAGAACATAACAACACTCAAGATGCCAAACAGGAAGCCGAGCTGACTACACACATCATCAGGTCCCAGCAGCTCTAATTTATACTGCAGGGGAAAATAACTCATGGCTCTCCAGTGATTTGGTAATACCCATCTTATCTGGTAGCAAAGAAATTAATTATGGCTAAATGTTGGATACACCAGCAGAAACTCAGTATAAAGTTTCTATGAGCTGCAGGACAAAAAACACGAGCTTTTCAGAAAACATGAAAAATCTGCAGGAAGACCAGAGAACCTCCCTACAGAGGAAATCATTTCTGACTCGATGTCAAAGGTAAACCGTGTTTTTTTTCTTCCACTGTGGCAGCTGCAGGTTAAATATTTACATTAATATGAGAATCAGTTGTGAAACTGATCTGATGTCAGCAGTGCAGCAGACTTGGGTTTCGAGGGATCTGCCGTACTCACATCGTGGTTTTGCGTTCTCACAGGAGATCTGAGCCTTGAGCTTCCTCTCCGGCCTGCAGCCCATCGAGCTGATCTGCTTCAGGCAGCAATGGTGGAAGAAGCAACACCTGATGGAGAGGAGCAGGAGTCAGTCTCAGGGTCTCTGCAGCACTCGGACACTTAAACTTTAGACCAGGGGTCCCCAGTCCCAGTCCGCGAGGGCCGGTGTCCTGCAGGTTTTAGATCTCACCCTGGGTCAACACACCTGAATCACATGATTAGTTCATTACCAGGCCTCTGGAGAACATCAAGACATGTTGAGAAGGTAATTTATCCATTTAAATCAGCTGTGATGGATCAAGGACACATCTAAAACCTGCAGGGACACCGGCCCTCATGGACTGGGATTGGGAACCCCTGCTTTAGACCATCACACCATGAAAGTAGGAAGGACCTGAAAAGCAGCAGATGTATTTGTGGACTGTGATAACTATCGCACTGTTTTGGAGAATCGGGTAACCCTGACGGAGCTGTCGGGTCTTCACGGACAGTCCCGATCCTTATTCCTCGACACAGCTCACCTGTCCAGCTGATCCAGAGGCTGACTGCCGCCCTCCTGTCCGCAGTAGCAGCCGTACATCTCGTACTCGTGCGGGCAGCGTCCCGTCAGGCAGTGGAGCATCTCCCCCAGCGCTGGCATCTCCCGTCTGGACTGACCGTCGCTGGCGTACACGCTGAAGGAGTGACTGCATTCTGCTGGGAGGATGCCAAGATCTCAGCTCAGTCATCAGTGAAGAGCTCCACTCAGACTTTAGAAGTGCAGCTATCCGTGGTTACCTTTGGTGTCTGGCTGCAAGTGTATGTCGGTCAGCCCAACAGACTCCAGCAGGGACCAGGCGAAGAACGGCACCGCCCTCCTCTGAGGAGTGAACCAGTCTGCCAACAGAGAAACGGCACATTTAAAAAAGCGTGACCTCCAAGCACGAGCTTCAGAAGAGGACAAAGCAGCACTGCACAAATACAGAGTCAAAGATGGTTGATATTTACATGGATCTGTCGAACATAAGTGCTGTGAAATAATACAGAAATAAATTTCAACCGCAACTCCCGGCTGGACTCACGAGTCGCCTGAGTTCGATAATCAGATGAGGAGTGCTGTTCCACATTTAAAGCGTTGTAGCTAATGGTCAGTCAGTAATGGATGAAGCTCCACTCAATGCGTTACCATCCCCTCACATGTCAGCCAGCAGGATCCTTCATTCCCACTGGCAGGCGCTTCAATCTTTCATCTACTTCGTTGTAATTTTGCCAGTTTACAAATTGCTAAACTTTGATATTCAATCGTCTCTAGGTGCTACCACACTACGAATCATCTTGTTTGGACGGCCTTAAAGACATCTGCAAGAATTAAAGACTTCACAGTAAAAAAGCATGGATCTACTGATGTGATTTTAAGGTGGATGGATCTACTGATGTGATTTTAAGGTGGATGGATCTACTGATGTGATTTTAAGGTGGATGGATCTACTGATGTGATTTTAAGGTGGATGGATCTACTGATGTGATTTTTAAGGTGGATGGATCTACTGATGTGATTTTAAGGTGGATGGATCTACTGATGTGATTTTAACATTTATTGCATAAATGTACAGAGCTGTACCTTTATGCAATACCAATTTTTACCATAGGATGGCACAGCGAGTCCATGTGAGTCCGCAGACAGTATAAAAGATGGACGTAGCTACGGTGACATCGCCCGGTTGTTTCTGAGACTCAAGATGAGCGTTCGCACCATCTTGTTGAGGAGAAGCGGGTCTGCCTGTTGTACCGCATGCTCATTGGCTAATGACTTGTGATTAACAACTCGTTAGCCAATGAGCATGCAGTTTCACACCTCAGCTAATCTTCCATTTTTAAACGTAGTACAACCAAGATTTACTAAATTTATTTGCAAAAACATGAACCAATCGCCATCTGGTGGCCTCCACATAGATTGCAGGTTTAAGGTACTTTTGCCTTGGCTTAATTTTTCTGACCTGGAGCTATGTCCATGTTTTATACTGTCTTTAGTTTAACCCTGCAGTCATTTACAAACACACTCTTCTTTGATGGCGTCCTTGTTAAAGGCAAAGGCTTTTCAGGAAATGAGCGTAGCGCTAATAAGAAATATCAGCAGAGTAACGACACACCTGCTTGTAAAACGCTGCCCATTTCTGCTTTTTTGTAATTAAAAACTCAAATATTAGATTCAAAGTCGTGAGTGTCAGTTTTAGTTTTCCTTTTTATTGTGACTACTCTTCTACATTTATTGAACTGCTTCTGCACAGCAGTCAGTTATTCTGTCTTTTCCACAGTGTTAAAAACAATATTTTTACTGTTTTTATACCTCTGAGCTTAAGAAACCAGTGTTTCAGCAAATTTAATCTAAAAAAAGCCTCATTCTCAACCACAACAGAAACCAAATCCCATCAGCACTTAGACGTTTGCTGTGTGTTCGTGTGTTTGCTCCTTTGGGGATCTTTCTCTTCCTATTACGCAGCTTAGACCTCGATATTATTAAAATAATGTTTATTGTTCCTGTCAGTTATGAGCCTGGCTGTCATTACAGGTCACAGATTACTTAATTTAACTTCCATAACCCTTTGAAACATAATTAACTTTATTGAACCCCTGAGAGAAACCTGCTTAATTTATTCATTTCGTCTGAATTTTCATTTAACCTGTCGAGTCAGAGAAGAACGAAGAGGTCAGACAGGAAAAAGGCAGAAGGCCTCCTGATGGGGAAAATGTTGCATTTAATGAAGTTTAACAAACGTCTGGTCAGACTTTACCGTCCGAGTCTTTCTCCCGCGAGTCGTCCTCCTCTCCTCCTTCCACACTCGGAGGTTTGACCGTTGTCGTTCCGGTCTTTTCCTCGGATCCAGCCTCGCTGGTGGAGCGTGGCGGAGGTTTTAAATCCGCTGCTGTTGTGCTTCGGGTGTGGACCTCCCAACGCGGTGTGACGGAGGTGGCCGGTCTCCTCTGCGTCGTCTCTGCGATGGTTCTCACTGAAGCCGCTGATGAAGATGTGGTTGTTGCGGATGTTGGGAGCGTTTCACCTGAAACGACAGAACGGTAGCTGTCAGCTTTCTGCAGGAATCCCATCGCGCAGATTTACTCTCACTGACACTTTGAGGAGCACGGCCCCTCACTGTGAGAACGTGATTGAATGCGAGGGCAGACTGTCAAACAGTCATGGGTTCCGAGCGGTGCCTCTGCACACACATGTAATGCTGCTGCTGTACAGGAAGCTACTCTCACATTCCCATGATTCCTCTCTGCTACCAGGCCTGATTTGGTCGATCTCACATTCAGGGTCATCTCCTCGTGCACCTCTGGTAATCTGTGGTAATCATGCTGGCTGTCTTTAGTTCTCTCCACAGACGTCCTGTTAGGTTCTTTTTACTCACACCTCTTTGAAGATGCTGAAACTACTTCGGTCTGTCAAAAAGCTGATCTTTCTCTCACCCCAACCGCTCGCAGCAGATGGCCCCGCCCCTCCCTGAGCCTGGTTCTGCCGGAGGTTTCTTCCTGTTAAAAGGGAGTTTTTCCTTCCCACTGTCGCCAAAGTGCTTGCTCATAGGGGGTCATATGATTGTTGGGTGATTTGGCGCTATATAAATAAAATTGAATTGAATCGAAAATCCTTCTATAGTTTTTTATTTTTGGAAAGAGGACACAGTTGACACCAGAGTTCAGGTCATCAGTTTTACCATAGAAAATGATTTAATGGCGTACAGTGAAACCTGCGTTGCCCTGGTCACACTGAGAAGATGGTAAACAGAACACAGACAGCTGAGGCTTTTAACTTTCTGATCTCGTATATCAGATTGTATAAATAAAACTATAAATGTTTAAAGCCATACAAATTGAAGTCCATCTCCTGTAGTGGGTGGCGTTAGGAATCTGAATTACTTGAACAAAATAATCTCAAACTTATGAACAAGCCTTAGATCCCTCCTGTAAAATCAGCGACCCAGCTACCCACTGCACCCATGGTGTCACAGTTCTGCTAATCTGACACAAAGGTTTGTTTTTTTCATTTCTTTAAAAAAAAAAATGGAGCACAAACTGTAAACATAATGGAAGAAACAGAAAATGTAGAGTCCAGTAAATGAGCCTAAGAGGTTAAAGGTGAGGGCTTATTTTAGAATAGATAAGTCTAAACTTTGACTGGCAGTTACTCTGATGGATAAAGTTAAGCACTTCTAGCTAAACTGGAAGCTGTCAGTCTGAATCCACCACAGAATCCGTCTTTAACGGGAAACTTGGAAATCTTCTTCAGTGGACCGCCCGCTGTTCTGGGATAAAAGCAAAAATCTCAAAATTGTAAATCTGAAAACAAACAAAAACTATTTTTGTGTTGAAATGCGACAGAATAAAAAGAAATGTGAGAAAACGTGCTGTGAAGATCACCCCGGAGGCTTTGTGGCTCCCCTCGCTTCATTTAAATATTCCTCACACATCACCGATGAGCCGGCTCATGCAGCTCATGCAAACTCCTGCAGATTGAAGTGATCCTGACACTTCATGCCACAGATGCAAATTTCAAAGATGGTGCAAACATGTCATTAAATTCTCACACCCACAGGTCGGCTTAAATGCTAATTCATCCCCATAGGGGGGGCGGGGCGAGCTGGGCCTTTCTCACCTTGACTCTGAAGACTGAAAGCAGCAGCAGGAGGAGGAGGAAGAGGAGGTGTGGCGTCTTCCTCTGATGAGTCGTCAGGAGGGGTGGTGGTTCTCGCTGGTTTGGTTAGTGGGAGCGAGCTGCTGGTTGAGGCCTGTGTTGTGATCTGTGGGCCTCACTCCCTAATCAGCCCTCCTGACCACTTACACTAAACTTGGAGAGAGCGAACATCGACTCCTGCCTGAAACTCCAGCAGAGGCTGTTTGAGCCTTCAAGTATTCTGCAACTGAGCCGGTTTTAACACCTGATAGCAGCACATCAGGTGAGCAGAGCGACCATGAGGATGCTCAGTGGGTTTTTTTATTTCCCATCACCCACCGGCTGTGACTGTGGGGGGTTTTACTGTAATGCATTATTCTATTACAAGAAACCAATCACGCTGTGGTGCTGCCACGTGTGCACAAAGGTCTTTGACGGCGGCAGCTGTGTGGTGGCAGGCGTATCACTCTGCTTGTTATCGTAGGTGTGTACCTTTAACCTTGTCTTTGGTTATTTAGCCTGTAACATGAAGCAGCATGTTGTGAAACATGCAGGAAACACTGATTTTGAACTTTGTTTTGGGGCAAAGTTAACAAAACGGGGAATAATTTTAATTTTAATTTTAATAAATTTAATAATTTTAGTAATTACAGCTTTTATGTTCTCTGTACTCAGTGATCTGATCTGAGCCTCGTTCTGCCACAGAATTTTTTATTTTGTCACCAAGTGCTGCTCATCATTGTTGAGTTATCAGGCTTATTTCCATGATATTTCCGGGTTTTTACCTTAAATATTAAACTAGATGACAGTTTTATACACATTAAAAGCCAGAAAGTCTGTCGCTCTGTGGGTGATGCAGCTTTGCACTTTCTGACACTGTGGAAAAGATTCAGGGGAGAAAATAGCTGCACAACAAAGACTACGCTGTGTGGGGGAGCAGGAGCTCCCTGCAGCTTTCCACAATGCCTGATTTTCTTTTTTCCTTCAATGAATCGCTTTAAAGGCTGTGGATGAATATGCTGGTGACGGGGTCAGCTGGCCTCTGCTGCTGTCGCAATGATTGCTGTGTTCACTTTCAGTCAAATAAAAGGAGGATTTTTTGGGAAGCTGCAGGGAGCTCGCACTGCTCGCTGTGATATACACTGATGTGTATGCTGACAGCTTGCTGTGTTGTTACATTGTGAAATTTTTATCTTTGATATTAAAGTTAAACTGCACCTGCGGTTGGACCGAGCACTTCTGGCATGTTAAAATAGCATCGTTTATGTTTGTCTGCACGAGCAAAGGACAAACTTTTGTGTCATAACTTAAATATTTTTGCAAATACAATCTTTAGTGTTGCTTGTTTTAATCGTTCTGCAAACCTTTCACCACCAGAGGGCAGCGTTTTAAAGATGATTAGATGTGTTTTAGTGTTTTTGTGCGTGCACTAATATTCTTTAAACTTGTGATATTTCTTTTTATCCCTGCCTCCGTCTTCATCAGATGCTTTGCACCATCTTGTGGTTCACGCTGGTATCACACTGAAGTACAGCCCAGCTTTAGTTCAGCTTCAGCTGACATCTCTTCAACGTAGGACACAAACGTTTTGGACATAAAGTCACGTCGGCTGTTTCTTTTTCATATTCTGTTCGCTTCTTGTAGCAAACAGAATATGAATACCTAAAAATTGCCTTTATGTTCACTTTGTCAGGTTGAAATTGAATTGTTCTGTAAACGTTACAGTGGCGGCAGTGATAAGACACCGGGCTTCAAAGTCTACAGGCCCCACTGATAATCAAAGTCTCTAAAACATGAAAACACTTCACACTGATTATTTTCCCCACAAATCGCACGTCGACTAAACCACACTGGCTGTTTCCCATCTTGCTAGTTCTCCTGAAATTGTAAAAAACATAAATGTGTGTTAGTAGGAGGCTGATGTTTGAGAAAAATTGCTGAAAACTGGGGAAGTTTCACCAGGAATGAGGACTAGCAACATGTGGAAAAAGCCAAAGTAAGAAAATCTGCAGCTCTGCAGAGCAGCCCTCTGCTATCTGCAGCTGCCTGATATCGATCATCTCATCCAGCCCTCTCCCAGAAAGCCAATGAGCAAACATCCTTGAATGTTTCGCTGTACATTAAGGTCAGATTTTTCCTCCTCTGAAAGTTTCTGTAATGAAATGCCTGCTTGTTGCTAAAGAAAAACAAGCTGACCTTCAGCGGGCCTCGGAGAGCTCGTCTCCTCTCTGACACCTCCCTCCCCTCTCTCCTGTGAAGCTGGAGGTGTTGCTGGTGTTAATGTGAAGCTGACACCTCCTCCACCTTCTGAAGAGAGCGCAACACAAAGGCTGTCAGAAGTGAGACGTTAATGCAATCCACTTGATTAACGCCGGCATTAAAGAAAAGAGCTGGAATTGGTCTTTTTTCTTCTTCTTCTTGGAATTAAAAATATACCCGGTGATTTCTGAGCGAGCGAGGCCCGTCAGACACCTGTCAAAGCCTCGCTGCGTAATTGCAGACGCCGAGGAGAGGAAAATAACCACTTGAATAGTTACATGTTTTTTACCCAGCAGCGGGGTTGTGACACTCGATCAAACCATTTGGCAGCTCTCGGTGTGTGTTTGGGAAGCAGCGGCGAGGAAAGAGTCTAAATCTGAATCACGTCTCTTTTATTTGAAGGACAAAGACTCGCGGTGAACTGCCTGCATCTATTAGAGTCACACCTTACTCCTCTGTGTTGTACAACTTAAAAACCCACGGAGGAGTCGCACAAACTCATTTTATTACATGAAAGGACAAACTGTATTTAAAAGATGGAAGCAGCCACTGTGACATAGCTCACTGATTTTTGGACTTTGCATTTTTAACGCCTCACTGTTAGCATTCTGAAAAACTGCATATTTTCATAACAAGTCACCATAATTGTATGTGACAGTGGCTGCTAATGATGACAGCTAAAGCTAACTAGCTAGATTGGTCAGCAAGCTACATCCATAAACTGTAAACTTTCACCTCCCCTGTACATGTGTCAAGGTTTAATCCATTCATAGAGACCAAAACCATTTCTGCAGCAGTTTGTGAATATGTTTATTTCTGCTGTATATGTCAGTCTACAGCGACTGACTCAATTTTGGAGCCTGCCTCGAGTGGACATTAGAGGAATTGCAGCTTTTGGTATTTTTGCTTAGGCTTCATTTTTCAGCATACATACTGTATGTCATGTGAAATACCAGGGGGTACTACTCCATCCTGATATACGTCGCAGTATGCAGGACAGAATATCCTTGCTGGCTATTCGTATAGCGAGAGGGTCAAAGTTTAATATTATGTACCATTTTTATAGACCGTGCATGAAACAGCTGATATAACTTCATAAGCGAAGCTGCAGAATAGCTCAAAGGAAAAATATGCAGTTTAGAACTAAACAGCTAAAAAATGAAGCAAATATCAAAAACTGCATTTCCTCTAGTGGCCACTTGAGGCTCCAACAGTGAGTCAGTATCCATAGAGTCCCACGTTCACAATAAGAAATAAAGATGTTCACAGCTTGATACAGAAAACAGTTTTGGTTTAAACAGTTGAATTCCTCCTTCTAGGAGGCCTCGAGGGCCGGTGTCCTGCAGGTTTTAGATGTGTCCTTGATCCATCACAGCTGATTTAAATGGTTAAATTACCTCCTGAACATGTCTTGTAGTTTTCCAGAGGCCTGGTAATGAAGTAATCATTTGATTCAGGTGTGTTGACCCAGGGTGAGCTCTAAAACCTGCAGGACACCGGCCCTCGAGGTCCAGAGTTCCCCCACTCCTAATGTACAGGTACCACAGGTCTCTTCCTGTTGAAAGGGAGCCCTTTCTCCCCACTGCAGCCAAATGCTGCTCATAGATGATTGTCTGATTGTCTCGTACTCTGATAATTGTTGGCAGTGGCACTTTATAGATAAAGCTGCCATTTCTGTCCCCCTGTGACAAACTGACCTGTGTGAGGAGTTTTCCTTGTGGCTGACGCTGTTGTTGCTGTTGTCATTGTTGTAGTTTTGAGCACATCAAAGACTGAGGATGAAGAAAAGAAACATGAATATTCAAACTTCCCAATGAGTCCAACTGAAGTCTTTTGGGACTCTCAAAGGCCTGATTTATTCTTTAGTTCCTGTGATACAGTATGAACACACCGAGCTCACCAGACTCCTGCTCCTCTTCATTGTCCTCCTCCTCTTTCCCATTTCCTTCCTCCTCAGATGACTCAGAAGGACTCGTGTTGGTTGTTGTTGAGGCTAAGATTACACCTGTTAATAAGGAGGCAAAAGAGCTTTATTTCAGTGCTTTCTTTGACTTCTGGTACTAAGACAAGAGTCTCACACAAGCTCAGGGCAAGGGCAAAATACAACAATCTCAATCCAGCCAGTAACATCCTGCAAAGAAAAATTCCCAAACAATCCACAGTCACGGGAAATCAGAAAAATAAAACTAAACAAATAAACCAAACTACTTGACAGCTGGTTAAAAATTCATGTTGTGCTGATTTTTTCATTGTGAATCAATCTCCTGTCTCCACAAACATGTTTTGAGGGCTCAGCATGGCTGTGCACCGGGCCTACGAGGAGCTCTGCAGTCTGTTGTACATGTGTACCACCACCAGAGGGCAGTGTCATGAACAAACAGTACACTGTTCCAAACATTTGTATCTTTAATTATTTCAAGAGCTTTAGTTGTGTATTATTAAATTATTTGGTTTGGCTTCATTGTAACTTTCTCATATGGACAATCTAATCTACAACTCTATGGGGGGTGGGGGTGAGGGCGGTGCCACCCTAAGCCCCTGCTTTGACCACACCCCTGTCCTTTTAATGCTAAACCACGTTTTGCATCGTCTATAATTTGAGATTAAAAAAAAAAAAATCAACACATCATAAAAGGATAAATATTTCTTCATCACCTGTCTCGGCTGATTCTTCCACAGCCGCTGATGTCAGCTCTCTGGGAGTTGTAGTTCTCGGAGGAGTCGATGGTAAAATGTGATCGAGCGGCGCTGATGTTCCTGTTTCATTCACCTCTGTGATTTCAGCAGCAGAGCTCAGTGAAGAGGTCAGCTTGGATTCTGCTTCAGTTGGCGTCTCTTCACCATGAACGCGCAAACCTGAATCTGCAAGAGATAAAATTATAACGTCATCACATCACACAGATACTCTGTCTGTATTTTTGAAGTCCTCTTCTGCTTCGCTTGCCTTCGGTGTGCCACAAGGTTCCGTTTTGGTGCCTTTGCAGTTTCTATTCTGTTGTTTCTGCTCTATTAAAATAGAGGGTTCAATCATTTTCCCCCACTTGTGAAGAGAAAACAGAAACAGTGTCTTCTTGCTAAATTGGCTGAATCTTCTTTCAGGAATCTTAATTTCCTGAAAAAAGAAAATTTAATCTTAATTTTTGACTCACCTTTCAAACAAAAAGGAGTCTTCTAAGTATTCAGTTACACTGGCTCTCCAGTAACTTCAGAGTCCACTTTAAGATTCTGATTTAGACTTTTATCACCAGCATACATCAGTACGCCAGCAGGTCCGTGAGGTCATGTGATCAGGGCTTACTGGCCTAAACTAAACTGAACTAAAGCAGGAAGAGGGTTTGCATCAGTCCACAGACTTCCTTTGAAATCGGTGGTCTCTTTTAAAAGTTTTTAAACTTGCGGGTCACTTTATCAGAGACCCAGTTGGAACAAACACACACAGACGCTGGCGTTTAATCAGGTTTCAGAGCTCCCTGTGGGCCGTGGGGCTGGAGGCCGCCCACAGGTGTGGAAGGAGATGACCTTGAGGGGGGAAAACAGCCACTTTTAATCAGTTATCCTTTTTTGAGTATTAGTGATCTGTATTGTAACTGCACCTTGAATAAATACTTTAGTTTTGTTGCAGATACAGTGTCAGAGACACTAATATCCATTTAAAGTTTGACTTGATGAAGTTTGAAGTCTTTCTTTTGTGGCACTCCAAAGTGAGATTATGATTAATGATTAATAATATTTCTGCACATAAAAAGCCATTTTAATGAAGGTTTTTCTGGCACCCGAGAAAGTTTCCTTTCTTTTCTTTTTTCCTTCTGTCCACAGACAAGAACACATTCCTCATTTAGAAAATCTTTTATGAATTAGACACCGGATGAATCACTGCTCAGTTATGGGATCATATAAAGAACATCACGTCACTGAAATAAAAAGAGCTACTTTATATTAAGCCCGAGGCGGACGTTCGTTTTTATCAGTCGTGATCGAGACGCCGAGTGTTTCTGGCTCACCCCGGCTGATTGCTGGAGGATTGTGGGTCATCTGATCCCCATTTATCTCTTCCTGCTCGAGTGCTTCCTCTGTGGCGCTCTCATTCAGAACTGTAAAAGCAGGAAATGTCTGAGCCAAGTGAGTCATCGAGCAGCAGGAGTCGAACAGCGGGGAAATTATTTCTGGTGTTTTGGAAGCTGTCCGCCGGTCAGCATCTAGCAAATGTAATTTGCTAGAAAAGTACTACAGAGAGGATGGAGGGGAGACGGTGAGGTAACCGTTACCTTTAGAGATATAACTCAGGTGTGTCATCTCTGCCTCTTCCACCTCCGCTGCACCTCCTGTGCCTTCCTCAAGCTCCTCTGGAAAGATGAGAAATATTAGGATAACACCAGATGGTGCCAAGTTTGGGAGCCGCTCTAAAGGTTACAACACAAATCAGCCGGTGCAAAACGATGATTGAACCTTTCTAAACTTTTACCCAACGATAAAAGCGTGTCTTGTGTTTTAGTCACAACTAACCTTATAAAAAGTCTACAATAAAACTAATTTCCATGTGTGATCACACATGGCCCTTGTTTCCGTGTTAAACCTGTGGCCCACGGGCCAATTAGAGGTCATACCAGCAGGCATCAGCGGTGCTGGAGTGCTGAGGTTGTACTCCACGGCCTCGGTGTCACTCTGGTTATCCACCCTGCCTGTTGTTACTGCTGAGGAGACAGTCACAGTTCATTCACCATTCACCTGTTTGAGATGCAGGTAGATGTTTTCTGGCTTTATTTAATGTGTGTGTCTCATTTTTCTTTATTTACTGAATGAAATGAATGAAATGCTCACACTGAGGCTTTAAAAGTGTGGAAACCAAAAGCCAACGAAGGCTAGTTCCATCACTAAAATAAAGAATATCAAAGCTTAATGTTTTCTGTGTCGTCTTCTTAGAACGACAGACTGATAGGTGTATGTAGCTGCTAGCTGCCTGCTAAGCTTCACTCTTTACTAACCGGAGCGACTGAACTGAACCTCGTAACAGTGTTCGTGCTATTTTTAGGCGATTAGTTCTCACACATCAGATCATGATCTGATTTCATGATCAAAATTGCTGTTTTCCTCTTGATTAAAGACCAAAACAAGCTTCATTAGGAGCTTCTGATTGTAGACGTCTGACCTTTAAATGGCAGTGAGTAAAAGCTACCATCAGACTACATTGTTAAATCTGTTTTATCAGAAAAGGAAATCTGTTTCCACTCCATTAATTCTTAAAGGAAGAGGAGGTCGGTCCCTTTTGTGAACACTCCGAGTTTGAGGCTGGAAGCATCTTAAAGCTCTCCAAGTAAAATCTGAAATTTCACTTTGTTCTGCTCTGGAGACGTGCAGAGTTGTAGAAAGTGAAGCGAAGCATAAAAACAGGAGTTTTACCTGCTGACAGGAAGAACGAGCTGGAGAAATTAAAGCTTTCTGAGGTGTTTTCTACTGGGAGAACATCTGCAGAGAAACAGGAGAAGTTCAGTCTCTCTACAGAAATATACACTCGAACAAAGGAACAATGGAAACACATTAATGCGCTAACGTGATGCTTCATATCTCAGTTTGGTTTTGTGTCGGCAGGATCAACGTGAGCCCAATATTCTCTCTTTTATCTTCTTTGTGATCAGAAACTTAGTCCAAGGATGTAAGCACTGCTTTACAGATGTAAATCGGTGTAACTTATGGACCTCGACGTGCTCCTGATCCTGTTCAGTTCTACAAGACTTTCAATCTGCTGTTGACATCAAAGTAACAGATCAAGTGAATTCGAGCTGATCTCGAGTTCAAACAGAGTGGGTTCAGTTTCAGAGAGCTCTCGGGTTGAAGTGCGTGACAGGCCGTCATCAGGTTTAAAAAACCTCCCTCTGAACTTTTCTGCTTTAATAACCTTCTTCACTTCAGATTCTCCTGATTCTGAGGCAGCGAGCAGCTCGGCTCGATAAGACATCTCTATCTGGACACAAACGGATGAAAGTAGGTCTGAATCACTGGTTTCTTTTTCTTTTAGCTGGATGTGGGCAGGAAGCTGCAGCTTAAACATCCAGAGGTCATTGTTTTAATTGGCTGAGGTGTGACTCAGCCGTCTGCGTTTCTGCCCAATCAATCGTTTTCTATGATGTGACATCGCCAACCCGTTTGGAAAGTGATGCGCCGTCTCAGGAACGCTGATGGTGGCGCCCTCAGAGTTTCACACAGACCTACCTGCTGCTCTGAAGACTTCACCTGTCTCCTCGACGCCACCGAGCAGATCTGAAACACACGATGAAACTAATGAGAAACTCAGACCGCTGTTAGCTGCGAGCTCTGTCAGACACACCGGAGAGAAGGCAGGACTAATGAGCTCACTGCTCAAATTTATTAAATCAGCCTCGCTCAGAAGGACAGCGAGGCCGAACGTACAGCAAGAGTCATGAAGAAAGATCTTCAAAGAGAGCAGAAGTTTTTTTCCTCACAGCATCAACGATTCATCCGGCTTTACGTCAAGAGACAGAAACACTGAGACCAAAGATCCACAGGGAGTGGAAAGTTCTCCAAAATGTTCTGAGACCAAATTAAAAATCTGTCAGAAACGAAGAAATCAGTCTAAAGAAACCGGTGCCAAAGTAAGCCTGGACGTTTCTGAAAACAAAGTAACCATCAGAAACCAAACACATAACCATGTCTTAGCAAATAAACCAGTAAAAACCAGAATGAAACAAGTTTCTAAACAAGATTTTAAAAACAACAACTTCACCTTTGATTGTGTCAAAGATCAGAAACAGACAAAGCAGAAAACACAACAAGAACACGTGAATGTCACTGCCGGGCAGAGATGGGCAGTAACGCCTTACTGTAATCCAATTACTTTTTTTCAAGTAACGAGTAAAGTAAGGGTTACTAGTAACTAGTAAAAAAGTAATTAGATTACTGTTACTTTCCTGTAAGCAAGTTGTGTTACTAAACTGTGATTCTGTTTGTGAGATTGTCACATGACAATGATGTACGAGCGTACGACGTTTGTGGCAACAGCAGACGTGTGCAGATCAACAATGGATTGTGCGAGAGAGACCTGCTATGCAGCGTTTAAGGCTTGGAAGTACTGACATTACTTTGAATTTGATTCTGTAAAAAGTGTTAAAAACATTAGCGTCCGCTGTTCACTCTGCGTGGGAAGAAAAATTAAACTTCAAATCTGAGCGAGCAGCGAGCACGCTGCCACGGGAATGTGACATTCACAGAGAAACCCCCGGATCCTCCCACTGACATGACCGCTGTGGGCAAACCTCCACCCGCCCCACTCCTGCTAAACAGGTGAAAATAGATTTAAGAGCGACAGGACTCAGAGCTGCTGAATCTTTGATTTTATTTATTTTTTGCTGTGTTTTACTTGCATCTATTTGAAAGAGTGTAAACACAATATATTATTTTATTTTATATGCTGGAATCTGCAGAAAATAGGTTTAAATGTTAAACAAATGTCTTCCAGTCAGACTGTTGCATATAATTTAATTTTTGCTTGATGCATAAAGTTAAAAGATTAAAAATCATAAAACAATTTTTAAAAAGAAACTTTTTCATTTGATTACATTTAATATGATGGATTATTCAGAAACAATAGAATTGGGCTGAAAGGTCTGTTGCTTTATTACGTATTCAGGTTGTGTATCGTGTTTTTAAAAAGTAACTAAGTAACTAATTACTTTTGAAAATAAGTAATCAGTAAATTAACGAGATTACTTTCTTAGAGAAGTAATCAGTAATTAGCAACTAATTACTATTTTCAGGTAACTTGACCAACACTGCTGCCAGGAAACGTCATAGATCTGTGTTGCTAGGCAACGACACAGTAAGCTTTGATGTTAAACTCTCGCAGATATAACGTGAAGTGGAAACACTGTATATAAACAGCAGCAGCGAGACGAGCGCGCACTCAGAGTTAAAATAACGAAGTCAAATTAAAATCTTATTTTATTGTTTTTTTTACTTGCAACAGTTGTTTATTTTACAGTCAGGCTGTTTATGACTTCATAGATTGTTTTTCACCATTTCATATCATCATCTGATTGGTGAATGACTGCAAGACACATACGATGCATCCCGATTTATGCGAAGGCGCACTGAACCAGAGAGCCCGGCTTCACTGCTGTCGTGTTACGACCATCTCCGACTGCAGCTTTAGGATCCAGATCGAGCCAATTTTAAACCAAGTCTGGAAGTTTGATGCATGTTAAAGAACTGTAAAAAAGGTCTGAGTTTACGCCCAAAGAAAAGTGTTAAACACAAACCTAAACCAGGTTTTAAATGTAAAAATAACTCAGCTGGAAACAAGTCAAAAAGCTGGATTGTGAGTCTGGGTCTAACTGTGTGGGTGTGCAGAGGAGCTGCTGCCAAAAGAACACCAGACTTAATTGGATGTATCCATGTTTCTCTTTGCTCGCTTGTCTGAAGCTACCTGGTGACTGAAAACTGTCAGTGGTGCCTCACTTTACTGTAAGTGCCTCAGACTGTTTCCACAGTGAGTTTGCAGGACATCGATTCTTCTTTTTTCTCCTTTTACAAACTCAAACAGAAGCTTCACCAACAGTGTGTTCAGTATTTTATTGCACCGAAGACCTGTCTGCACACGATTTATGTCTTTGGAGTTATTTTTATATTACCTGTATTGATCAGTGATTTTGATCCACTCTCCTCCTCGTCCTCCACAGCACGAGTCATGGATTTGGTCCCATTTTGCCAAACTGGTGCCATTAAAGAAAGCCAGATTGAGTTTCTTGCTTGTAATGCAGATGTACAGAAAGCATGCACTGGTTTGAGAAACACTGAAGGAAGCTGAATATAAATTTTCCTTATAAAACATGAGTGAAATGACTAAACATCCAAAGGAACCAAAAACCGTAACCAGATGTTGGCTGTGGAGACGACTTCACTTCGTCTCACCTGTTTGATTTGTAGCTGAGCAGGACGTGTCAGCGAGGCCTCTCAGCGTTGAGTTGTAGGGGCTCTGAGTCATGCAGTCGATGGCGGCTCGGTCGCATTCACAGAACCTCTGCTGACACAAATCAGCAGCATCTTCAAGACAGAAAGAGCCACAGACATTAGTACACTGTACTAGTGCCACAGTCTTTATTTACTCTGCTGTGTAACTGTGTCGGGTTCCAAGAGTCTAGACACAGAGCAGCAGGTCAGTGTACGGAGGAGTCACTTTTGTATCGCTTCTTTTCACTTTGTACAAACTCCGAGTGTGAAAATGATCATTTTTGGTTCCACTGTGAGTAAAACTTGTTTTTTGTTGACAGGGAAAGTCTTGTGATGGTTCCCAGTGTGAAAGCAAACAAGCACATTTCCCAAAATAAACCGCAAGTCTCACCGCAGCTGGTGTTTGCAGCTGCTGGACAGCTGAAGTTGTACGGGGCGAGCGGCAGCTCCTGCCTGCAGGGGGCAGCGTTCTGGTAACACAGCCGGTGAGCCTCGCAGCACCTGCAGACGGAAACGGGAAAAAGAAGAAGAGATGAATAACATGACGAGGGTCTGATCAATACGCGAAACACAACCTGCTCAGTGCAGGGGTGCTTCCTGCATGTGCCTTTCACAATAAAAGCTCTTCACATATACACTTATAGCTGGTGTTTGCAGATACGTAGAGGAATATAGTGGCTTATTATAAAAGTACATCAAAGCAATCGAGTCTGGGATTAAAGTCTTTGCCTTTTTTTATCTGAGAAATAGTCATAATTATTTTTATACTTTCTACAATATGGCACCAATGAAACAGAGGCTACATGTTCTTTATCAAATACACTGATTAGCTTCACAGAGATGAAGGAGCTATGTTGCTAATTTTGTAACCCATGAATAAAAAAAGTGACTTCAGCTGTAAATGTAACATTAAAAAGAAAAAGAAGTCATAATATTTATGAACATTGTATTTAATTCAGCTTGGACTAATGCTCTGTCAGAAACAAGCCCCTCCCCCTTTAATCCAACCCTTCCTTTTAAGCGACTTTTTTTCTGATTGGCTTCTGGCTTCTGTAGCATCCTATAGCATCCTATAGCATCATACAGATCCAGGTTAGGAAAAAGTGTCTAAAACTGAGTTTTTAGCTTAGCCTGCAATTTTTGACTTGCTGGAAATTGCTAGGTTAGTTTTAGCTAAAGGTTAGCTTTAACAGTAGAAAACGGTGGAAAGTCTCCCAGAATTTTTTCAACCATCCCTGAGTTGCTTATTCCTCTTCTTGATGGCTTTGACAGACCTTAAAGGTGTTCAGCCTGAGAGATGTACTACAGTAAGTACATGGTTTCATTTATTATTCCAGTCCACCCTAAAGCTGTTGTCTCTTGATTTGGACATTTCCTGTACTGTAACTCCTGTGAGGGATTCCAGCATAATGAATAATATTTTCCATGGTGATGGGAGGGGTGGTCAGCGAAGACTCTCTCAGTCTGCTTCACACCTGCCTGCCTCCAGCATTTGAATTCAATTATGGCGTATTTTAAATTCAGCAGCTGCTGTGACCGCAGTCCCGCTGCAATCTGAGGCTTACTTACACGTCCAGAGCATCCATGGGGTTTCCAGCTGCCACATATCTGCAGGAGCAGCCATAATCTTCCAGGTCACGTGGGCAAATCCCCGTCGCACAGTGCAGCTTCGACACAAAGCTCAGCATGGAGGGGAAGTTATCGAAGACCGAGTGTATCCAGGTGAAGCGCAGCCCAAGACAATCTGCAGGAAGAGACGACGGAAGGTGAATGAACAAACACGCCGAGGCCGCGAAAAGATCGCACCTGCAGAGATTCTGTAAACTTTGAGGTGGAGAGCATAGCGATTTAATCATAGATGATCCTGTTTGCAGGTAACTTAAGTCCAGAGAAGCACACAGGGTGGAAGATTGTTTGGACTGCAGATCTCCACATGCAGGTACAGTGCTGATTAAGACCATAGAGGCGCTGAACATCAGAGCCTCTCGACCTCGATGTCAACAACGGCCCACAATGCCACAGGAAGTCGACGACTGTTGTTTGAGCTATCCAAGTCGAGAACGCTGCTGCTGCTGTAGATCCATGAAGGGTTAGGAGATTTACACAACGCCGCTTCGAGTCTGTATCTTTATCACTACAATTAAGTCTCATGTTGTAAAACTGAAGACTCAGTCCTGAGTCCATACTTCATTTAAAGATGCAGCACAGGGGGTCCACAGGTGAGGACAAGACTGATCATAACGCAGACATGTCACCATCAATGTCTATTTTATAAAGAAATGCATGACACAAATGACCACAAACAGCCTAACGCCAGCCTGGTGCTCGGCAGGAGGCTGGACTCACTTAAAACTGTGGCAGAGGGGGGCGATGGACTAAAGTAGACCCTCTCTCTGTGGCCTCCTGGGTGGGCACAGGAGCAGCAGATGGCTCCTCTCACTGTACTGTAGATCTGAGCGCTTCGGGAGGTCCTTCATCCCCACAGCAATAAGAGTTTGTAATGCCCTCTGACCCCCTCTCATACACATTCTGCCTCCAGTCCTGTTTTTGTCTATTTTTATCCATCTATCTGTTCATTTTATTAACTAATGTTTGCTTCTGTTCTCACCAGTCATGTGATCTGCCTCCGGGTCCGGACAGAAGATGGAGCCGGCGGAAAGCGCTGGATAAGAATAAATAAAACGATTAAGGTCATAAATGTAACCTTTAAAACACCAAAGGTAAATGTTTCCACATCAGCACACACAAGTCAAGAAACTAAAGGAGACATAACATTTCTGCTTTATATGTTTAACAGCTAATCTGACACAAATATTTATTCAAGCTTTGAAGGCATTTCTGACTCTTTAGTAATTAGTAAATAATTGGTAAATGATCCTTATCATAATCTTTGAGTCAGCAGGTAAAAGTATAGAACTAGTTTGTATTAAATGGATCCTGTATGATGTGCAGTTTTACAGAGGGACTCACCGTTTGGAAGAGCAGACAGCAGAAACATCCACGTCAGGAACATGACTCGTACCTGCGTTCAGACGGAGAAAGATTTTTTTCATATTCAACTTCCTGTCGGGTGCACAAGCTCATCATATCAGACCAAATCCGATCGGGCTTACCTGTCTGATCGGGCTTACCTGTTGCTCCTGCGTTTCTAAAAGCTACCAGGCTCCTCACCTGTGGAACCAGCTCCCAGTGTGGGTTTGGGAGACAGACCCTCTCTCTACTTTTAAGAATAGACTTCGAACTTTCCTTATTGATAAAGATTATAGTTAAAAATGCTGTTTCTGTTGTATGGACACAATTGTAATCTTTAGTAAAGACAACATGAAACATTAAGAAGAAAATCACGTGAAAAATGGTTTCAGCGACCGAAGGTAATCCCACCAATCTGTTACAGCACTGTTGACAGCACAGTCATATCACCGCAGCAAATATGCCAGCTTTAGATCACATTCACAGTGCAAACCTGGTGTGTGTTTGATGATCATAATCAATAATCAAAATCGAGGTAAAATGTTCAATTAATCGTGATTTTCATTTGAGGTCATAGTATTGACCCTGATTTATCCCCTAGTTTTTCTGCAATAGGCTCCACTCTCACTCGAAATGTGTTTATAGATCACTACCTGCTCCCTTAATCCAATTAAATTAAATGAAGTCAACATTTAAAAACCAAAAGCTGCAGTCCCTCTTATGTCCACTAGAGGCTGGCTTCAAAAGTGTGTCCAGTGTTCAGAACAGAAATAAACAGCCTGGTTCAAAAACAGTTTCGGTTTCTGTGGGTAGTTTAACCCTTCGTAACCTCTGTACCTGTACAGGGTGACATTTTTGCCAACCTATTTATTTGGATGCTGGTAAGGTTTAAGTTTAGGGGTGTGGCCACGTTGATTGACAGGTATCACTGAGTACTTGCAGCTGCTAGCTGTGTGCTGGGCCTCATTTACACTACTCTGAATCACTGGACTAGATTTCACCACCATATTTCAGCTGTCAGTGTACTTGTAATGTTGTACGCTACATCCAGTCGAAGACGTTTCCTTTTGGTGATATTACTTTGGTAACCAGCAGATACTGGTCTAGCTAGACACTGCTAGCTAAGCTAGCTAGCATTAGCTGATAAAGTAGCACTCCACTCTGAGGCAAATATGGTCACTTCTGCCTCTGAGATACCAACATTTTAGCAACACTGAAGATACAACATAAATCTGATATTTCATAGTGGGCATCTTTTATATACGGGGTATCATACTGAGCATGTGCGGAGTCAGTGTAAGCACTCTAGCTTGTTTCTGATTGTGGAAATTAAGATTAATACACTCATCCCCGATCTTGCTTCCTGAAACAGGCTCGAATAAACGATAAATGTAAATTTCATATTCTGATTTGCATGTTGCTGTAATTCTCTGCAAAACCAGAAGAGGTCACAGTTTGAAGCTTACTGAGCCGCTGCTCTCAGCAGCAACGACGCTGTGATTCCTGCAAACGCTCAAAGCTGAGGATCATCGACCAAATCACAGCAACAAAGTCATCAGGTCACGCGTTTTTACAAATACGTAACATACACCTGAAAATACTCTGACATCACCCATTACAGCGCTGACTCCCACACAAAAACAAGGACGACGACGCTCTCCACTTTCTCCGCTCAGTACTTCAATGTTTCTAACAGCTTCAAACGGTTCGGCCCACCTGTGGCTCCTGTCCGCTCGATGAGGTGAAGAAGTGTGTCATTAACGTTATTAAAGCCTCAAGCATTTTTCACCAAGAGCAGGGAAGTGATCAGTGCCTCTCAGGAGGTCAGCTGTCTCATTATTGCACTTATATTTAATCTTTATCCAAGAATTTCACTCGCATGTACTGTACCAGTGTACCTGCACATGTGACGTGACAATAAAAGTGATTTGATTTGATTTGATTTGATTTAATGCGACCTCAAAGCAAGAACTCTGCACATTAATGGATCCAGATGACACTGACGCGTCATTTTTTTATGATCTATGGAGTGATATCAATAGAGCAACAACAATGATGAAGGTCCCTGCAGCAGAGAAACAACGAATGCTGCATGCTAATATGCACCATGGAATCCAGGAAATGTTTCATGGGAAAAGCTGCTGTAGTATACTTTTGCATCTGATCCTATTCCCTTAAAACTTTATTTAATCTTTATTTAAAAGCAATTACATGTTTCTTCTAGTATTAAGGCGCACATATTCATTTCAAAATGAGACAAAATATTTACATGTAGATTCATGTTTGAGGTTTTAGAGGGCAAACTCGTTTTGTTATCGGTACTCTCATTTAGTTTACTGAGTAAAATCAGATGTTTGTGTCTTTGAGGGGATTAATGAGCAAACTTCCTCTAAAGATGTCAGAATAACTTCATTATTGGCTTTAAAACTGACCTGATTTGTATCACTTGATTTATGTATATGATGTTTTCTGCACTAATGCCAAATTTGCTGTCTCACTGGTCACATGACCTCCAGGGCAGCATGGAGGGATGTGAAGAAGAGTTTAAGGCCTCAGGAAAAGAGAACTGTGTGCTTTGCTGAGGTGGGTCTGCCATGATGAAACTACAAAGTGCTGAAGATGGACCACAAAAGGCTAATCTGACATATTCGTTATTGTTTCATGCAGGTTGTATAAAAGAAATCCACTGAAAAATTTCACGTCATTACTAAGATTGTTATTTTAAAGAAACAGGAATAAATAGTTTGTGTATACATTTGTGGTTTACATACACTCATCATGAGCATGAATGTCTTTGAACTGTTCTTTTTCCAAGGTGGAAAGGTTGCACAGCATATAACTTTACTGCATTAAAAAATAATCAAGGATTCGGTTTAAATGTATTTTGTTTGGATTAGGAAAAATCCGAAAACTCAAATCTTTTAATAAGTGGTTCTAAGGGTTCTACAATGTCTTGACATTGAAACAGACTTTACAATGCCAAGGTCTATTAACTTCTCTTGTGATCCTGATTGACTGCAACTGGCAGTTTCTCTCTTATTTTGATGTTTCACCACTTTGCCAACATCTGGAAGAAGACACCGTCACCCTCAGATGAAAGTCTGGATGTTCAGGAACTAACCAGGGCTCAAGCGAGATTTCCATCGCCATGGACCGAGAGGGTGCTGACCAAGAAAGAAGCCCCTGCTCCAAAATCGACACAAGTTTGACATGAATTTGCAGCTCCAAGTTTTATGGTCAGACGAGACAAACACAGAGTTATTTGGCCAAAATGATACGAACTAAATCTGGAGAAGTAAAGGTCTGGCTTTCAAACCTAAGAGCATTGGTGTCAAACAGGGTGGTGGTAGCATCATGCACTGAGGCTGCTGTGCTGCCTGTGGTACTGGTACACTGGACAAAGTAAATGGAAGAATGAAGGAGGAGGACTACTTATAAAATCTGTAGCATCACCTCAAATCAACAGCTAGATGGTTGAAACTCGGACAGAGGTGTCCAGGTTTAGGTGTCCCAACAGGACGAGGACTGTCCTTAAAAGCTGGGTCAGTCACAGGAAACCAACCAGTTTAAATGAATTCCACCAATTCTGCCAAGAAGAGCGGTCAAATATCCAGAGTTATGCCAGAAGCTTGCTGATGGATAGCAAAAGCATCGGATCAAGGTGCAACTTCATAATTTGATCAAGTATTACTGATGTGTATGTCTATATTTGGATACATACTTTTGAGAAAATCTAAAATAAAATCAAAGGTCTTGTTTTTTTTAATGTCATTAAAGATGTATGGTGTTCAATCACACCATGACATTCATGCTCATGATGAGTGTACGAAAACTTCTCAATTTCTTTAACATTTCCTTAATATTACCTCTTTACATTCTTTGCAGTATAAAGCTAAAAACCCATCAGTTAATCTCTGACTACAGACTGAAAATGCTTGATAATATTAGCCTCTGTTAGCTGTGATAGCGATCAGAGGCTGAAGGCCAGAGGAGCTGCAGCACTTTGCCGTGGATTTTTAAGCTGTCTCACATATCCAGTGATCAGAGGCAACGTTACGCAACGATAAGTTGAGCGCTTTGAAGACTTTACATGAACGTTATCCTTGCCTGTTACACTCATACGTCTTCACTTTATAGCTGTGCTGTTTAATGCTGTGTATGCACACATGCACACACACTGACCTAACCAAAGAAAGATTTAAACAGGAAGCAAAGAAACTCTTACCTTATTTGTGGAGCGTCGCTGTAGAATTTCTGTTTAAGCATTAAACTCTTTGCCACGTTCAGGAGCGAGACGCAGCTCGGTGGGGAGGAAGCCTTTTTAATGCTTGTTTTCTAACAGAATAAACTCTGAGCTCCAAAAACTGTTTATCTCTCTGGGGCTGGAGGGTGGGGGGGTACCTTTATCCTGTTCAGGTCAGCTCTTATTGGCTATCAGGTGATACCTGAGCAGGAGCTTATCGTGGTTTATTTCCATGCAGGTATTTCAGGCTTTAGCAGAGGTGGGGTCCTGACAGGGGGACCCACAGAGTGGTCTTTGTCCCCGCAGGAGGGCTGGCTCTGTGACCTGGGGTTCGACCTGGACTTATCTGATCCTCCTGGAGTTCAGATCAATGATGACCTGCAGGGAGGAGGGGTGATCGCCGTGGGTTTAATAACAGGGGGCTGATAGTGGGGCAGTGCATCTGTCAGGAGGGACGGCAGCAGCTCTGTTCAGAGGGAGGAGAATCTTTTTCCTCTAAAGCAGCTGGTTTCAAATTCACTGAGAGTAAACAGTGTGAGAGTCGGTGGACTCTTCATGCATATTCATGAATATCTCTGAAAATTAAACAGAGTTCTGGATCGAGGCTGCTCCAGTGAACTAAAACTAGACTAAAAAACGATCACTGAGCTCCACGTGTAGTCCTATAGATAACATCCTCTGTCCAACTTTCTTCTGTTGTTTGCTGTATTTCATTCTGTTTAACTTTTTCCATATATATGTAATCAGTTAAATCTGAACCTACATCATCTTTATGGACAAAGACAACTGGAAAACCAAATAAAGAGATTTGAAAAAAAAAAACCTGAAACAATAAGATGTGCTTGAAAAACGAACTACAATCAAATAAAATGCAGAGAAAACGTCTCCAGTTTGAGTTTTGTGGAGCAGATGTCGACTCTGGGTTAAAGTGTTTTTACCTGATCTGAACTTCTGAAATCTGACACCTGACAAATACCCCTCAATAAATAAATTAAACAATAAAACGAACTGAATCCTCTCTGGAAGCTGACTAGAATAATGATGAATACAGAAGTATAATAACTCTGTTCTGGGCGTTTCAGGTTTTATGGATATGTGGCTGTCATCTGACACTCCAGGCTTTTCTTTGAGATCACGCCTCGGACTCCAAGCCTGCCGATCCACAAGGATCTTGATTAGATCAGATTAATTTGTGATAACTGACAGTAACAGAGAAATGTCAGATTTTCACCATTTTTATGCTCGTGAAGAGTCAGGTCTGGATCGACTCCAACAGGCTGAAATAATTCCCACCTCTGTCCAGACGGTTCAAACCTCTTTGACTAATCTGAACAAATTAAGGCTGAACGTAGATCCAAAAACAAGCAATGAGAAAAAAATACAACAATTACCAGATGTTTATTTAACAGACATAAAACCTCAAACCCTACATCTGTTTCTGGGTTTCTACAGCTTCTTCTTCAGATTTCAGACTGTTTTCTCTGCCTCACAGTCTTCATTTGATCTGAGGATAAACAGTCCAGACTTAGTCTGAGGGTTGCAGATTTCAGAGTCCATTATTAATCAGATTAGTTTTTATCTTTTTGGAGATACAAAGTAAATGAAATCACAGAGTAGATAAGGGGGATGAATGTGAAGCCGCACCGCTGTGTGAGCGTGTAAACAGTTTCCAAACCCGTGCAGATGCAGAAATCTGACTCAGATCTGGCCTCCGTAATCTGTAATCTGCTGTAGTTTGTGATGATGAGCGGCTCTTTGTTCCTCTCCGGTCACAGTTTATTGCACATCTTTGTCAGGCACCTCTGTTTCAGGTCTGTGGAGGAAAGGTTACAGCCAGGTCACAGAGTTTTACCACAAAACAAAACCAGCTACGGCGAACGTTCCCCTCTGGTGCCCCCGGATTACAATCCACGAATGATCCGTATTTTAGTGTGTGTAAGAGAAACAAACCGAGCTGCTGGCTGTTTCCACAAACACGCACGAGCAGAATCACGTGAAGGATTTATTACAGTGCAGGCAACCATAGCATACCACCTTAAACAGGGGTCACACTCCTCAAAACACCCTTTGTTCCTGTGGTCAGCGGACACAATAGGAGGAGTATGAAGAGCTCTGAGCTGCGATCTCAGCCTGAAGGACGTCAGCAGGCCTCCCAGCTCAGGCAGACATTCAAACTTTGTGTCATTGCTTCAGCGTGCGACTGACTGCACTTTTTACTCGTGGATCAATCAGGCTGCTGATAAAGATTAGACAGACCCAACTAATCACTGCTGCACTGTTGCATTATTATCAGCTGCCAAATATTTACTCAGTGTTGCTGCGCTCGAGGTGAGTCGAGCGAATCTTTAATGAGATCTACCACCAGCATCAGCCCTGCACAGATTTATCGTCTCTCTTCTTCTTTTTTAAGTATGACACATGTTCACGAGCTGCAGCTCTTTTCATACCTTTGGAGAGATTACACACTAATGATGTCTCTCTCCACCCTCATCTCCATCAGCCACTGTTCAGGGTGTAGAATAAAAGTCAGTCAAAGGGAACCGGCAGCTGCTGGCAGCTCTTAAGGTGGAATGTTTTCTTGCATCATAAATCTATCACTGAACACGCCTTAAATATTGATATGACCACTCAAACCCTTTAGTTTGTCTTAATCCTGACATCAGCAGTGATTGGTCCTCTAAGGCTGCCGGGGCTTTCCCATGATGCACTGAGTGTTTCTTCTTCACTGACTCGTCATTCTCTGTGTTTATACACCTCTCTACATTTAATCATCATTTATTATTAATCTGTGGCTCTCCCGTCTTCCTCCCCTCACCCCCAACCGGTCACAGCAGATGGCTGCACCGCCCTGAGCCTGGTTCTGCTGGAGGTTTCTTCCTGTTTGAGTTTTTCCTTCCCACTGTCACCAAGTGTTTGCTCACAGGGGGTCATATGATTGTTGAGATAATGTTGTGAGCTGAGCTGAATTAAACAGAATTAAGAAAATCCTAAACCTCTTAAAATCCTCCTTCCCACTAATAACAGTTTTTGCCACTTTATCTTCACTGGGATCAGGATCCGAACTTAAAGGAGAACCTGTTAGAAAACATCATGAAGTTTTGTCATGAGCCCGACTGTAAGGTTCAAAAAGCTTTAGCGAGCTCTCTTGTTTCCACACTGGTCATCTCCAGTCCAGGAAACACAGCAGCACATTTACATTGAAGCTTGAAATCACTTATCTGAAGGAGCTTTTTGAAAATTTGCGATTTGTCTTATTAAAGTATTTAAAAACTAAAAGATAAAGTCACTTCATTTGTGAAGTGCCGTGAAGTGACTCGTTCTCCACCTCCGATGGAGGCATTCAGCCTCCGTGCATGGATCCCCACAGGGCTTCTCGATCACGGAAGAAGCCACGATCAGAATGATTTTGTTCAATAATCGTAACTTCATGCATCGCTTCATCATCTGCTGCTTTTATAGTCCGCGTCAGGTTGTGGGTGCAACAGTCTAAGCAGACATTCTTCTGCCTCCCCACCTCCTCCAGCTTTTCCAGAGAAACAATCTCTCCAGTGTGTCTGGGTCTGCCTGGGCGTCTCCTCCCAGTAGGACATGAAACACCTGACCAAGGAGGCACCCTGGAAGCATCCTGGTCAGATGCCCAAACCCCCAACTGGCTCTCTTCATAGCAAATGAGCATCAGCTCTACTCTGAAACCCCCCCCAGACACCAGACAGAGGAAGCTCATTTCTGCAGGACGTATCCACCATCTCAGTCTTTCAGTCATCACCCACAGCTCGTGGCTGGAGCCGAGGGTGGGAACGTAGATCGACCAGTAAACTTTCAATCTTCACTTTGATGCTTTGAAGACAGCGAGAAAGTAAACAAGAGCCTGAAACACTTAACTTCCTCCACACAGGGAAGCAGCTCATCCCCAGCGTTTACTGAGCTTAAAAAATACATTTTAATTTCAAGGAAATCCAAACTTTCTGCAGCACCCGTCGTTCAAGAGAAGACTGCAGAGAGTCCAGAACGCCCCCAGTGACGGGACTGCAACGACATCACATGACTTTTCACGCTTATTTTGTAAAAAGTTGCAACATCGTGTTTGATATCGTCTGCCGCTGGGATTCTGTGATGATCCACTAACGTTTAATTATTAATGATCAAACACGCTTAAAGCAAAGGTCTCAAACATACTGAATAAATGATCATTATATGAAACAGATTATACTGACGACGCAGAGCTGCCATCTTGGACTTCCATGTTTTCTTTCATTATTTTCTTTAACCTCATCATAAAATAAGCATTATGTGGAGAAATGAATGCAATCTCGCTTGAAATCTTACCCATAAAACTCCAATAACTCTGAGTTTGCTCTCCATAAATGAGCCGCAGCTTCTGCGATGTTGTGCTGTTAGCTGAGAGTTTTTAATCTTTGCCTTCACTGCTTTTCATGTCACTTTCTAATCAGGTTTATCGGAGTCTAAAAATAAACCTGGAGGTCTAATGAGAGCCGGAGGACTGAGCTGACAGGCCTCTCGACGGCCTGCCGCTGGAATCGTTCGGCGTGTCAGACGCCTGGAAAGAGGCGACTCTCTCCACAACCTCTTGAGCCCATTAGATTCCTGCAGAGCTGCTGCTCTAATGAGCTCTGATACGGGCCGACACGTCGCCATCAGCACAGGTGAAGGATGGAAGCGAGCTCCCCAATTATTTCCGAAGTGCTTTAAATGCACCAACATGGATCAACTCTCGTACCAACCTTACTGATGAAGCAGGAAACAAGTAATTATAGAACTACAAAATGACCTCATCTTTGAGGCTTTCATTTCTCGGCCCTTACTCGTCAGAAACTCTGATTTTCTCCTTGTTGCTATTAAAAGGCCTACACAGACTGTATATTAAAGATGGAAGCAGCAACTGTGACGTCACCCTCTGGATCTGGAAGTCGTCTCATGTGAAGCGTTTTCATCTTGGTGTGTTGAAACACGCGAGGCGCTTAGAGGACCTGGCGCCCTTCACTCACCTCCCTGTGCTGCTCTCGGTGCAGGTTCGTGGGTCGATGTCTGCATCTGTTCACGTTTTACCTCTTTTTTGATAACAGCTCAGCGTCCATGTTTACGATAATTAGCCACAAATTCTTAATGAGGAAAAACGGCTCAGCATTGTACTTAGCACGGTGTTCTTCTTCAATGCGTTCTACTTTTATTTGCATATTTCTCACTCAGGTTTTTTCATTTTATGTTTCCTTTCTTAATTGCCGTCATCTTGTCCTGTCATGTTTTCATCTCATCTGATTATTTTAGACGTGCAGCACTTTGTTTTAAATCTGTTATATAAATAAATTTGACTTTGCATTATCATTGTAGGGTCCTCACCTTGCGACACGGTGAGGCGACTGCTGCTGTGATTTGGTGCTATGTAAATAAAATATATTTTTATTTAATAGAACACTAAGGAGTCAAAAATCAGTGGGTGACATTTCAAATGCTTCCTCCATATTTCATATACAACTAGCTGAGAAACCAACAAAACAACATTTACACTTTTTGAGCAGGACAACCATTTTCTCATAGACTTCTATACAGTCTGGGCTTTTCTGCACGCCCGGGTGTCGCTTCCTACTGGCCATCAGAAAGAATGCAGACATAAGCCACGTTTCAGAACTGGAAGCTATGGCCATGTTTCATGATGTCACACATCTCCATCAGCAGCCACAGAAAGCTTCTTTTACGTCTTTCGCACATCCAGTAATTCTCTAAATGCTGTAAGACCCACAAACGGCAGCTCAGATGCTTTGAAACCAACCACATCCCCCCAAAACTGCACGAATGGATCTGACTGAGAAACCGAGGGATTCTGCAACACGTTGGTCACGCGGTAAGGCAGGACCTGATTTATATTCTACTGGAAGCTAATGCAAACCATAGTTTACAAAATTATCATCACATGGTACTTAGAAGACCTGAAACAAGCAACTGAGAACATAAACTAACTCAGAATTTACTGAGGTCATAATTTGATTGAGCGGATGAGTCGCCTCCTGCTGGCCACTAATAAGAGTGCAGGGGATCTCCTCAGCCCTTCCCAGGAAGGTGGCACGGATGCCCCTCCGGTGGTACTCCTTGGGCTCTCGCACTCTGGGTCCTCTGGATGTCTGGAGCCTGGATCTCCTCCATGCCTGCTTCATGCCCTGGGGGACGGGGCTATGGGCCTCCACACCCTCTAGCAGATCGTTACATGGGAAAACCTTTTGTATACAAGCGCGTTGATCCACACAGGTGTGCACACGGGTGTTCACTGTTCGTAGACATAAACTACACCTTTCTTAGCTGCTACTTCAAAGCACATTGTGCGCTGTCTATCCTGCGTGCTGCACAACAACTTTCAATATTTAGTATTTACTGCTGTTCACACTTAGCTAGATTAACGTGATGGTGTTGTGTTTAGTATGTTGCTTTGTTTTTGTTTGGTTTTTTTTGCTTGTCTTCTCTTCTTTTTCTCTCAACAGGTGATCCAGGAGATTTTTTTTTTTTCTTTCTTTCTCTTTGTCTTTGTAAGTGCCCTTTCTCACTGTCCCTTTTCCCTTCTGTTTTTCTTTTCCTTCCTCTCTTTCTTTCTCCCTTTCCTATCCCCCAGTCATGTCTGTCCCATCTGTAACAACTGAAAATAAAATAAATAATAACAACAAAGTTTGATCAAATGGACCAATACGGCAATGCCATGATGATCCATTTGGCAAAATAAATCCATTTGGTATCCTTGTTGGTCTTCAGACAACAATTCTGACGGCTAAAGAACCAAATGGGACAGACAAAAAAAAAACAAAAAAAAAAAAAAAAGAGTGCAGGTTTAAACGACATGTTGGAATACCGTATTTTTCGGACCATAAGGTGCACCGGATTATAAGACGCATTAAGCGAAGCAACTATTAGCGTTCATCCTCCAGCTTCACTGTTTATGTTGTGCTAACATAGCTGTGTCGCTAGCGATCACGTAGCACATCATTATAACCAGCTAGCCCAACTTCAGTAACCCTACAAACGTCACTGCTGTTTAGTTTTCTGTCTTCATTTATGCTGGAAGTGATAGCAGAGCTGTACACTTTAATTTTTAACATGCTATATCATTTTTAGGTGGAAACTAGCGAGCTAACTTCCCGCTAACTTCTAACTCTGTTACATTTAATAAATCCTGTTTTCATGGATGCCTGGATGTTAAACTTAATTGTCACACCTGGTAAAGCAGCAACGCTGATTCATTTTATTAAAGATGAAAGAATTTAGACAGTTTTTAACTCCCAGTGATGTTGCAGTCTTTCTTTGTTTTTGGGACTTGAAGCAGACGGAGTTTAGGACCCAGATTACTCCACGAGGCTCCTGACTACGGTAGCCGTAATGCTCCGACAATCCATCAAGGCATGCGGCTTTGTAGCTTACCAAAGTCGTACTAAAACATTTTTGACAGATTTTTGAGCGCCGTGTAGCACATAAAATGGGTTCGAGGTCAGTGAGCACAACCAGAATTCATACATAAGGCAAACCGGATTATTAGGCGCACTGTCGATTTTTGAGAAAGTTAAAGGATTTTAAGTGTGCCTTATAGTGCGAAAAATACAGTAAGTTAATCTATGTTGGTCTCCCTCAGCTGGGTAACATTGCTGTTTATGTATAAACTATTTTCTTTTACAGCAGCTGGGCTCCACGGTGGAAACATTTTGCTGCATAAATAAGAGAAATTTAGAGTTGGGTGATTAATCTTTCATCTTCCTGGTTCACAGCAGCCTTTCATTTCTAGTCGGCGCTGATCGCCGCTTTAATCAGTTACAACTACAAACGAGCGCACCCAGACTTCAGATCAGCTTCAGATGATCAACAACGATTCTCTGAGTAACAACGGAGCAAAATTAAAGTGAGATTTGATTTTTCTGTTATCTGTTCTCGGTCAGCAGAGCTTTGTAGGGTAAGCATGAAAATTGTGAATGTTTTTGTCAGCCTGGTGTCATTAAATGCTTTCTGAATTAAGTTATCACTGTTATCGCTCCCTGTTTTCTCCTCTTTGTGAGCAATTTCTCACCATGAAACACAAAAGCAGGCTGAGAGATCCTCTGGTAATCACTCCTCGTTATTTCTCACTCGAACATTAAAACCCAGTAAAGGTTTGAGCTGCTGCTTCTTCTCATCTCTGGCAGATCCTTCCACACCCGAGGAACCCAAACAGAAACCCCCCGATCATCCTATCCATATATTTAGGAATATTAAACATCCCTGGGTTTTCCTGCAGTGCTTAGAAGAGCACAACATGAATACTATCCTAAACCATTTTCATCTTCTATCACAGGGTGACAGCACTGCTTTAAATGCACTGATATGAAAAACAGTTCACCGTTTACACCTAATAAGATCACATCTTTCCTGTAGTTCCAACTCCTCAAGCCATAGCCATTATTTTCTATGTTAAACTTACAGCTCCACATGTTTCTTTTATGCCTCATGCTGATACTTGAGTAACTTTGCATGAATAACTGTATAAATTAATCACTTTAAACTCATGCTGAGCCTCGGTGCAGCTACTGACTCAAACCAGCAGTTTTTGCTCCTCCTCCTTTGAGCCAATTTTCTCCTCATTGGCTGCCCCATAAAGTGGGTGTGGTTTTCATACTACAAGATGACATCATACAGAGCAAACAGTAGAAAAAACTATCTGATCCATCACATTCTCAGTGTTTATGAGATGAATTAAATACAGACGGTTTAACTGAGACTCAGTAATACATCTAATAACTTATCAGTGCTCTGCAGCTTCAAACCAGCACCTTCAGGATTTGGATCAACATCAGCTGTTTTAACTGAATCCATTTAAGAAACACGGATGACGGCGTTTCTCAGACTGCTTTAAAATCATCTGTCCATGAATCGTTCGTCACTATGAATGTCTTTATGTTCTCACTGTGAAAATGTCTATTTTGTATTACTTTCTTTCCTGTTAGCTCAGGTATTTTGGAGGTGCATGTTTTCTTCAAGTTTCTTGGACAAAATCTAAACAAACTCCTACAAAATCAATAAATAAAGGTTAATCTAATATACGGAGGTGAAGGCAGCAGAGATCCAATGTTTTGGCTGACTGCATATTTTACAGAAATATTTTACCGATTTGAAAAGTTTACTCCTTTTCTCTTCAAACATCAATAAAATATGCAGTTTGCCCCGGGGCGACCAAACTCCTTCATACTGCTGTATCAGGCTGAAGCGCTGAGTTTATAATTTGCTGCTGCAGGTGTTTGTTTTACTGAACAGGGAGTCTAGAGCATCAGAGCCCTGCAGGTCACGTGCAATGTCACGTCTCATGCTGTCCACTTACTTCTGGAGAAGGAGACCCTCCTGACCCGCCGACACACCTCAGAGGTGTGCTTTTCATACCAGAGGTGGCTGTCGTCACAGTACCTGCAAGACAAGGTGACAGCGTTAAGAGACGACCTCGAGCTTCTGCTTCAGAGTCAGCTCGGCATGAGTGGGAACTTCAGCTTTAAACAGACAGAAATCAGGCTTGTTTTGAGCCACTGAAGGATGTCCGAGCAATTTCAAATAGATAAATATACATTTTAATTGATGATTAACCTGCAAACAAATACAGTCTTTACATGAAGGTGATCACGGTCTCTGATCTGTGGCACACCAAAGCATTCCCAAAACAGAGGGCAGACATAAATCTCTCCAGGATGTCCTGAGTTTGCCCAGGGGGGTCTCCACCAGGTAACACATGCCTGAAACACCTCACCTAGGAGGTGTCCCTCTCAGGTGACTTCAGATGTATCAAAAAGCAAGAAAAAAAAGGTTTTGGCAGCAGGGGAATTAAACCACCAGGACTTCCATCCCTGAACGCTGCCTGGCCCACAGACCACTTCACCTCCACAGCCCGACCTGCTGGGCAATCGGGCCAAAGAGCCACAGCTGTCTGGCCTCTTTCTCTGACCCGGCCCCAGCAGGGATCCTGGGGAAGGTAACTCGCTCTTTTTTTCTTCATAGGTTTGTTTCACATCACTCGTATTAAGAGCTGCAACTCCCAAACCAGGAGAATGGCACAGGCATTAACCCTCATACAAGCACCTCTGACGCCGCAAGGTTACACCAGGAGCCCAGTGATGCCCCGGCCCAGATCTGGGAGGATCTGGGATGTCAGGCATGTATTTAACCACGTGGGGGCCAAAACAAACTACTGAGTATCATTTTGAGTTGTTGCAATTTATTAAAATTTCGGCCAAATAGACTGGCCTGTCGCATCGTTTCACTTTGATTTTCAGGGTTTTTTTTAAATCCAGGCCTCTGCAGGATGATAATCTTTGTTTCCATCAAACAGCATGAATAACACATCCAGTCCTTATCAGTGTACATATCCAGCAGGTTTTCCCATTTTCTGAGCAGTGCTCATTACATTGAGAACACAAACAGCTTCTTTTTAACATTTGCTGCTGTGAACTGTCACGAATGACGTCAGCCACTCATTCTTGTTAAGAATACTTTAGAAAGCTTCACTCTGTGTTCTCTGCCTTACGCTGCCTGGGTTTGGTCACCTAATGAAGTGCAGCAGCTGAGAGAAATAACCCGGGCGACACTCTGAGCACGAGCACAACTCAAACCGCCGTCTGCAGCGGTGCTGTTGTGAGGCAGCAGGGGGAATTTGCCGACCTTTTCATGCGCGTCTTGTGGCTGAAGGGTCTGCACAGGCACTGGGAGAAGAACTTGCACAGCTCGAGGACGCAGGGCTGCAGCTTGTGGGCGCCGACGGTCGTCGTGACGCCAGGGACGGACTCGGCGCTCAGCTCGGGCCTCCTCCAGGGACAGCCTCTCAACAGACAGAGAGAAGAACGTCAGTCGTGAACCGGCTTAATTAATCTGTGTGTTCTGCAGGAGAAAATCAAATTAGGAGGTGATGTCCACAGAGAGAAGGTGATCGTCACATTAAAGATAATAAACATATCGTAAATTAACCTTTAAAAGCTCACGGAAGCAGTTTGGAGCCGCGTCTTAATCACGGGTAACCTGCTGCAGCTTCACGGCTCCTGATTATCATAAAATACACATTCAGATGAATTTTAATTGCGTGCTCGTCCACATGCTGCACGTTTTTGTTCGCCTTGCAACCAGGATCACAATGATATCAGGAGGAAAAATCTTTTCCTATTCAAATTTAAACCAACAACAGGGATGTTTGGTCGCTGGTTTGGAAATGCAGCACAAAGGATTTCATCCTTGGAGCGTGATTAACGTCAGCTTGGCAACACAACCAAAAAGCACGCACAGAATCTGCTTTTCATACATGGGACATTTTAGAGAACATATTACAGATGGTGTGATGACGTGCACACTATTGTCAGTGTCTCTCTGATGGTGTCATCGGAATAGTTTCCAGCTGAATGAAGCTACAGTCAGTCGGGAAAATTTCAAGAAAGTTTCTTGAAAAGCTAAAAAACCCAAGGCTGAGGACACGAAGACCAAGAGTTTCCTCTGCAGCAGGGGCAAAGTTCAAAGTTCAAACCTCCATCTGCTTCTTCTCCATCACCACCAGCCGCTACACTCCGGGGGGTCCCGTCTTACCGCCTACTGCTGCTGGGGCTCTGCCCTGCGATGTAGCTTCTAATATTTTATAACTCTGTGCTTAAATAAATTATATTCAGTTCTCAGAGTCTGTCTCCTTATTAAACTGCAGTCACTGAACCCGAACCATCGACCGATTCTGGAGCATTTTTAATGCAAACATTCAAAAAGTCTGTGCTTCACTTTTGGTGAATTAAAATTCAGGTATTGTGTTCGTCTTTCACTTCGCACTAATTAGAGGATAACTGTGAGTGTGCAGCTCGCTATAATTCAACGATAACTCAGCACGCCAGCCTCTAGTTCATGTTCATGGTCACCTGTGGCTCTGAAACATGGAGGTGGTGAAAAGCTAAGGTCCCAGCTGCTTGGAGCTATTTAGTTACATTTGTAACTTTGTAACATATTATAATATTAAGTTTACTTAGTTACTGTTCCTACTGTCTTGGACCACATAATTTCCTCTGGGATTAATAAAGTATTCTGATTCTGCCACACCCATCTTTTATTTACAGTCTATGTTTCCATGGTGACACACGGAGCTGTGATGGTGTGGGAGGGCTTCCAGGCAACAATGAACCCACAGCAGCTTCCTGCAGAGACACAGCAGCACATGAGGTTTGAGGGTCACGTGACTGACGAGCTGCTGAAAACCTGACGTGAACTCATGAGTTCAGCCAACAAGTGCTCAGTTTCTCTTCTTCAGTTTTATTGTACAGAGGAGAAAATCAAAAAGAAAGCCTTCAGTCAGCAGGTGAACTCATGCAGCTTTTCATCTCAGCTCCTGTCTCCTAATTTACTCATCATTTCATTTTAATTTGAACAAAAATAAACACAAAAGCAGCAACGACCTGATCTACAGCGTTCATTCCTGAGTGTGTGTGTGTGTGTGTGTGTGTGTGTGTGTGTGTGTGTGTGTGTGTCAAACATCAGCCTCCACAGGCCGACACTCAGACGTGTGCAGCTGGGTGACAAACGCTCATTTCACTGCACGCTAATGACTCGCTGACAAATTGCACAGGATGCTCCGGCCTTCTGTTTGTTGCTAGGCAGAAATCAGAGGAGGGGACGGGAGCTGGGGGGGGATTGGGGCAGCTGTTATTTGCAGTGTGGTGTTACTGCCATCTAGTGGCTGTGCTGGGAAAGTTAAAGAAACACAGTGAGAACCTCACAGGTGATCTTAGATATCTTAGGAGCCACAACCATCAGGTGCTGCTCTGCATTAACGTAGCTGGAGACACCGGGCACATCAACAGCAGGCGCTGGGTTTGGACTCGCTGCTGGTAACAGATCGGAACATTTCTGTAACTTTTCTCACTCATTTGTTGGTCAAACTGCAACAATCATGATTACAATCACCTGTTTCAGTTTGCTTCACCGTCACATTATTTCCCCCATTCCTGTCTCTTTTTGGAACCCCAGAATGGCTGTGAATGAACAAATGACACAAAGTGAACCAAACAAAACCTGAGATATGCTGAATCCATGCTGCTGACGTTTAGATTAAAACACCAGCGGCTGTCAGCCTCCTTGTGGAGACACCTGTGGTATCAATTTCAAACTCCTACATCACCTTGTTCTCAACTTATCATATTCACAAGATTTTCAGAAACCTTGACCACTGATTTTAACCTTGGGGTCAAAGTCACTGAGATTCAAACTTATCAGAGATTTTTAATAGATACACCCCTGGTATAGATGCATCTATGTCACCTCGTTCTCGTGTTGTTGCATTCAAACACTTGCGTGTCCATGACGCCCGCCCGTCAGGACATGATAATCAGCTGTTTACAGCTGAGGTTTAAAAATCCAAGAAAATATAGGAAGGGTGTCCCAGCAGGAGGGTCCTGGGTTTGAATCCAGCCCAGGGCCTTTCTGTGGGAGTGTGTGGGTTTTCTCCAGCCTCCTCCCACAGTCAAACACATGCAGTGAGTGTGAATGTTGCCTCTGTGTGTGCCTGTGACACACTGGTGACCCGTCCTCCTCCCTGCCCTATGACAGCTGGGAAGGCTCCAGCCCCGCGTGACCCTGAACCTCATAAGCGAAAGAAAGTGGATGTTTGTTGTTTTGTTGTTTTTCTACACAGTCTCGACTTTATCTACTATGGGTCATATTATTTATGCAAATTATACTATATTCAATTAGTGAATGTGCATTTCACATATTTTAATCCACCATTTAAGAAAATTTGTCACATAAAATTGTCTTAATGTACGTTAACGACTGTGGAAACTGTTAGTTGACATTTGAATCCGTATTTTTTTCCTCACGATGTAATTATGGAATTTCATAACGAGCTCCTGGTTTACGCTGAGAGCAGCAGACAGATAAACGCTGAACGCTTGGCCTTAATTTGACTTTAACCTCTGCAGCTTAAAACCCATCAAAGCTTTCGCACAGGAGGCTGCGAGGCTGCGTTACCATGGTTACTATCTGCAGCATGGCTTCCCGTGCTCAAAACACACACACACACACACACACGCACACACACACACACCTTTCTCCAGGCTGAAATTGAATCAGTGCCGCTGGCGTGTCCAGAAATGACAGAGGAAGGCTGTGATGTGATTAGAGTCGCTTTGTGAGAGCAGGTCAGTGGGCGGAGTCAAACTGTGGCTCCAGTGATGTTACACAGGTCTCCATGTTTGATTCCCTCTGTGTACATTCATCAATAACTACATAAAATCACTTGTCTGTCCTTGTGTTTCCCAACAAGCCGTCATCATAGGTCACAGTGAACCCGTCGCCAGCTTTGTCTGTCCAGCAGGTAAAACTTGCTGCAGTTCTGAGAAGCTTCTCAGAACTGAAGAAGCTTCTTGGATGAGAGGGGAAACGTCTTCAAGAAACTTAAAGAAGTCCAGTTGCTTTCTTTCCAAGCTCCTTAGATTTTATCTCATGTACATTTTCGGTTTTATTTATATTTTTATTCTGGTTATTTGCCACATTTCATCTTTTTATTTTGCACAACTAACCAGAGAAAACACACAAGAGCATCTTCCTCACTGCTGAAGCTACAAAATAATTCATATTGGAGATTATGTATCTGAATTTCAGGAGCGGGACCACGCCTCCTAACACGCTCCTTCCAGTTCTCATCTATATAGGTTCCCCCAGTTCTGCAAGCTGATCATTCTCGTGTATGTGCCCCACCCTCCCTCCTTGTTCTCCATTCTTCAACTTCTTCACTTCTATTTAGTACATGGGGATCAGCCCAGGAGCCATCGTCAGTCCCCTTCAAGGCCATTCCCCAAACCGCAGCTCAATTCATGTCAAAGCATTCACCTTTACCTACTAAAACGCTGTCAAACGTGGGCCCAGCTAGTGAATTAAAATATCTGAAAGAACAAATCGTTTACCTGGTTTCTCTGTCTCGGTTGGCTTGCTGGGAGTTGTAGTTCCTCTAACTAGAGGCCCTGTAGTCCTCCTGGGCACCGTGGGTCCTGCTGAGGCTCGCACAGGTGAAAGTCTTGTGGGATGAACTGTGGATGTCATATGCGGGGGTGCTGTGCTCGTAGACGCCGGCGTCCGGATCAGACTAACTGCTGGTGAGAAGGTTGAAGCTCTGCCCGGTGCCGTGGGTAATCGTGGTGCTGCTGTGGTTGGAGCTGCAGCAGTCGGAGCGGCGGTGGTGGTGGTTCGCTGTTTTAAGGTTGTAATTGATGCTAAAGTTGTTTTTTCCTCCGTAGTTCCACTCTGAGAAGCTGCCACAGTGGGTGTGGTCCCCCTTTGTGTTGTTACAGCTCTTGCTGTCGTGCTTGGTGCCATGGGTTGCTGGGTTGTCTCCAGTGTTTCGGCTGTAGCGTAACTCTGAGGCATGACGGTCGTAGGCTGCGGAGCTGCTGTGAGCGGCTGAGCTGTGGTGATCTTCGCTGTAGACGCAGCTGCTTCATCCACAGCTGCTGGTGAAGCTGATAAACCAAGAAAAAGAAATAGGCTCAATTTTCTGTCTCCACAAGAGTGAAACCAGGACGCAGCCATCATGGGACTGGAAACAGAACCACGTTTACAGCCTGAGTCAGCAGACAGGTAAGGCTTAAAGGTGTCCCCGACTCCACCTCAGCAAACTGGACCTCTCCACTGTGTCCATGAAATTTAAACTTTTAACAGAACATATGCATGTAACTGTAATCTGTATGCAGTCATATAAACAGCAAAAAAGCATAAAAACAAACAAAACTACTTCATTAAACTTCACCAAAAATGAACAAATGAATCAGAGACAGACAGTGGGAGCATCAGTGCTCAGATCAACATTGAGTAAACTACACGATTAAAACAGGCTCGATGACCACAGAAGACCACATGAGGGATGCTAAAGAAAACACCTTTACAGGAAAGAAACACGCTTAGAGGGAACCTGTATCCAAGCACAGGGAAGACTTCACAGAGGTTTCAGACTGAGATGTAAACCAGTCTCAAGGACAGAGCGCCAGATTAAACTCTGATGTTATAAAATGTAATAAAAGGCAGAGCAACAATGAACTTATGAAACTAAGATCAACCTGCATCAGAACCACAGCAAGAAAAAAGTGCACAGGAGGCTCGAACAGGTAACGACGTACATCAAACGACACTGGCTGTAAAACAGTGTGACGCACAGACACGCATGACTTTCTTTAGCCAATAACTAATGTTTATTAATCATGTGACACGAGACTCGATCACGGAGAGACACACTCTGCTGAGATTCACGGTTCAATAACATGACAATGAAACGTGTGCTCGTAACCGACTATTCCAGCCACTCAAAGATCCGTCTTTTGGTCTTCCTGGTATTTGTCACACAAACAATTTCTCCTAAAAATTAAAACCTAGTATCTGACTGACTTCATTATATTTTTAAAAACCTGAACAATCTCTTTTATTTAATATTCATTCATGCATATCCTTTTAACTGTGCTCCCACTTCTTTCTTTTACACATTTGGTTGTGAACATCAGAGATAAACCAGCTTAATCCTGATCAAACTTTGGAAACCGAGTCTGGCCCGAACTTCCTGACAGATCGAAGAAGAAGCCAAACGCTGAGCGCCGGCCTCCTGGAGAGACTCACCATGTGCGGTTGAATGGACTCTGCTGGTTAGCATGGAGCTCATCCCAGATGGAGAGATGTGACTCAGATTCGTGGGCAGTTGGTGCCATTCTGAGGTTTAAAATAGACAATTTGAAGAGGAGAATTAAGCGGCTCTTCGAGCGTCTGGTTGACGACAGCAGATGCTTGAACGGGCTTTTTAAAGGTCCTGATGTACTCACCGACGGGGAGCCGGAAGGAGATGTTAGCTGGTTCAGAAAGACGAAGGAAAGATCAGTAAATGTAAGCGGGGAAAAGGAAAGTGATGAAAAAGAAGATATAATGATCTCTACACTGATCTGGTGCTGTTTGTTGTAATCTGCCACCTGCTGGTCATCAATGAATCCATCACAAACCAGTAAACAGACCTGTGTGCGGTCCTTCCACGATGGTCTGGTTGAAGAGCGGCGTGATGGAGCCGACGTCCCACAGCTCAGGCACCTCTCTGCCTGGACGAAACACAACGTCGCATTCAGACAGACACCTTCATCAGCAGCATCATCATCAGCCCCATCTTTGATACCACGGATGTCAAACTCATTTTACAGGGAGGACTGCGAACAGCCCACTGATCCAACGTGGGCCAAACAGGGAAACTCCAACCAACATAAAGTTTAATTACACATTTAACCCTTGTGTTGTCCTCGGGTCAATGACCCGTAGGCGTATGGCAAACAAGTGTATGGGAATACAGAAAGTTATTTATTTTACAAAGCGGTCCAGTGGTCCAGATTGGAGTCTTTGCCAGGCCGAATCCGGGCCCTGGGCCTTATGTTTAACACCACTGCCTTATACACTATATGAAAGATTTTTCAGGTATACTAAAGGAGCATTTATAACATTTAGTCATATATTTTATCTCTTTAATCCAGGCCTCGAGGCTCGGTGTCCTGCAGGTTTTAGTTGTGTCCATGATCCATCACAGCTGATTTAAATGGTTAAATGACCTCCTCAACATGTCCTGCAGTTCTCCAGAGGCCTGCTAATGAGCTAATCATTTGATTCAGGTGTGTTGGCCCAGGGTGAGCTCTAAAACCTGCAGGACACCGGCCCTCGAGGCCTGGAGTTGGGGACCCCTGCTTTAATCGCTCTCTGTGGAAGATAACGAAAATCTTCCCCACCAGGAGGCGCTGTTTCACCAGTTGACATCAAATTTTTTGGGATCGTGCTGCTGCTCTTTGACCTTTTGAGGGCTCTTTTTACCCCTCCACAGGATCCTTTGCTGTGTAAAGGTGTAAAAAAAATCATGTTTTGTTAATGTTTACTTGATATCTCTTTAAAACCACACATGGAGATAAAGTCACAGTGACTGTTTCTTCACATTCTGCTGAGAGCTTTGTTTCATTTTTAAATCTTTAAAAACACAAACATTTACAAAAAGTTCCTTATTTTCAACCTCATCTTATCTGATCTTAAAGATTTTTGGCTTTTAAAAATGCTTTACCATGAAATAAACCAAGGGAGAAAATAAAAATCTAATACACACAAAGGAAACACCCTGTTGGCTCTAATCCTACCCAACACATTTCTTACTGCTCGTTCTCAGAACAATAAAGACTGAGCTTTTAAAAACTGCCTTCAGCTTATAGTTTCACACAGCTATAATAAGTCTGACGCCTGAGCAGTGTTTTATTGGCTGGACCGGGTGTCAGTGGGAGATTAAACATAGGTCAGCAGCATTAATAAAAGGTTTCTACTTTCAGACCTCTGTGGGGATTTAAAATAAGCATGCAGTGTCATTTCCCCAGGCCTCAGACCTTTACTCAGGACAGAGGAGGCCCACACATACCCATCTTACCGGCCATCACGCAGATGTAGATACAGTCCGAGTTATTCCTCTGGCTCACTGAGACACAAGCAGACAACATGCCGTTAGCCAAAGACACAAACACATCATATAAGGTTTCATTTAAATAGCGTCCACCACCTGAGAGTATCGAGGAGGATTTAAAGAGCTCGTGCAGGTAACTTGTAGAGTTTCCCATCACATCCAGCAGTATGGCTGTAAAGTCTGATGGGAAACAAAAACGAGTTTAAATGCAGGAAACTGACGAAGCGTAACATGAGGCCGAACGTTCGAATCCTCCTGCCTGTTAGGTCATTGGTCTCGTTTGTGACGCAGTAGCAGAATCGCCTCCTGAACACGCTGCTTTCTATACTTCTCACGCTGGAAACTGCAAAACACACAGAAACTGTTCAGAGAGCACAAAGTCATTCAGGGATTCAGTTTAAGACGTGTCAGGACGACACGGCCTCCAAACATCTGTTGACCTGCTTCTTTCCAGCTTGTTAGTCTCAGCCTCTGCTAGCAGAGCTTTGTATGATTCACAGTTTAAAATAATCCTCATTTATCTTATTCTGAGCTTTGATGCAGTTCATGCTCCGCCTTCAACACTCTATTTTAGCTCCTCCCCTTTAGCTGAGATGAACATATTACGCATGTCTCCTCTTGATGACATCATACAGATCCCACAGCAGGAAAAAACTGTATGAATCTGTCCATACACTGACCTCATGGCTGGGTGGATGACAACACAGCCACCACTGGAACAGGAGATACATGACAGATAATAAACCAAGTAACAGAATAAATCCACCTTAACAAATTTTGGCAAATAAGATTATTTCTGTAATATGTCAGGAGACATCCTCGGTGCTTTATTTTGCAGTTTTGAATAAAATGATGGGTTCTTCCCTTTCTCAGCCTTCAGCAGTCACCAAACTTCACGACTGACCCTAAAGGTAACAATCCAACATGATTAAAGAAAAAGTCTAATCTTAGAGACGTTTAGCGTGCGGTCCGTTGTGGTGTAAATTACTACACATTTACACCACCAGATGGCAGTATAGACAAATGCAGCCTTCACACGCGTTACTCTTTCCTGTCTGCAGCTTCGGAGGAAGCAGACGTTTGTAAGGAGAGAACATTTACTGTTGTAGACCAACAGGGTGAGTTTGTGCAGAGCCAGGGAGCTGTAGGACGTGACGCTGAGCAGAGAGAAGAGCTGCCGGGAGCCTGAAACACAAAACAGCGAACACGTGAGCTCACACAGCCTCAGATGCATTATTACATACAGGAGAGCAGCGTGTTCACTAATGAAAATGATTAAGGAGAAAGGTGCAGGCGGTTATCACTAATCAGTAACAACGAGAGGACAGGGTCGACGGAGCGACCTCATCAATCAGCCTGAAAACCAAAATCAAAGTTAAAATGATAAATTGGGCTGAAGGGAAGCTGCTCTTTGAGCGCACTGCTCCTTTAAATGTTAGCTCCTCTCTGCAGTTAAAAACCAACAAAAGTGTGACTCTCTGGTTCAGACATGAAAGACGTACGGCGACAGGACAACGTACCCGAGTGGCTCGAATTTATTAAAGTATTGACGAGCGGCGTGAGGTCGATGGCAGCGGGGTCGATGTGCTCTGCCGGGATTTCTGGGAAATAAAAGCAGAGCGTGAAGTCAGCGGGAGCTCGTTCTGGGTGTAATCTCCATTATGGAGACAGCAGCATTAGCAGAATGAGCCGGTGTAATTACTGGATGTACTGAAAGGGAAAAAAGTGACAGTTACCCAGAGGAATGGGTGCCCGGGGGGCGGGGCAGTTATTTAAACAACACAAGGTCAGTGTAACAGTTAGTCTAATCGGCATTTCACTGAACAGATTTCAGATCCAACCCAGAGCAGATTGACAGATGTTAGCTGATGACTTCTCTGTGAAGTGTGTGTTGGTGGTGACGGTATTTACCGTCAGACAAACTGCTCCTCGGGCATGTTAACAACGTCTTTGACTTTCAGGGTTTCCGCTCAATAAAGTTTGATTTGGTTTTAGCTTTGGACTGAAGCCTGATAAATGGCATATTTTATGCAAATTGAATGAGTTTTAGTTACAAAAAGGAGAATTTTTTCACATATTTCTTAACATCAACCAACTTTACTCTCCATCCATGACCGCTGCTTTTCCGGGTTCTTGTTGTGGCAGCAGCATCCTCAGCAGAGGCCCAGACCTCCACCAGCAAATCCGGGGAAACACTGAGGTGTTCCCAAGCTAGCTGGAAGATATAATCTTCAGCAATTTCCCATATGGAAAAGAAATAGAAAAAACTTATAAAAGACTTGCATAAGATGTGGCCTACTTCATATAGTGAATCATATAAAGCTTATATGATTTACTCATGAAAGTGGCCACTTTCTCATTACTTTCATATATTGTTTTAGTAAGTATCCAAAACATACAAGTTTCATTTATATAATTTTCCAAGGGATCTTATATCTGTTTCCACTCTTGTATGCTTTTCATACAAGTTTCACACAACACAGATACAAACTTTATAAAATTTATATATATCTTTTCCATATGGGTTGCCAGGAACTCCTCACCGAGGGGGTTTCCAGGAGTTAGATTCCCAAACCAGATTAACTAGCTGAGCTTCACCGTTTGGAGGAAGCTCGTCTCAGCTGCATCCTTTCAGTCACTACCCAGAGCTCGCGGTCGTTCGTGGGCGTAGATCGAGGAGTAAATCAATAACTTCACTTTCACGCTCTCTTTTCACCACAACGGATCGGTCTGTCCATCTCCTGCTGTTCCCCCCCTCACTTCTGAACAAGACACTTAATCTCCTCCACTTAGGGCACCAACTCGTCCCACAGTGGGCGCTCCACCCTTTCCCAGCTGTGAAGCTTGCTATTCATTGACTTTCTATCCATCCATCCTCTTCCACTTATCCTTATCAAGGTTGTGGGGGGCGCTGGAGCCCATCCCAGCTACCAGAGGGCGAGGGAGGGTATACCCTGTGTTGTTGCAGGGCTAACACACAGAGACACACAGACATGCAAACGCCAGACAGAAAGGCCGCATCCAGAAAGGATTCGAACCCAGGACCTTCCAGGTGTGAGGCGACAAGAGCTAACCTCATTAAATTAATATAATCAAATATCATCTGGTTAAAGAAACAATATGAAAAAGAAATCTGACATGTTCAGTGACTCAGTCTGTGCTGTGATGCCAATCCAGAAATTTTTCATTATTCAGAAACTTAAAACCTCAATAAACTTAATTTCCTGAATCTGGTCGGCCAGTCGAGATCTTTAAAAGACATTCATATAAAAAATACACTGAAGCCGGTTGTGCGCGCCTCCACATCAACTGTGTTTAAGGTTTGTATTTTTGCTAGGTGAGCTCATCTGTTCTGACACGCCGCGGCGACACGGCGCTGCAGTCAAAGTACTTTGTGTTTTTTTTAAGTTTCTTTGTCGAGCTGGAAAACAACACGTTGAAACGTATTTGGCAGCCACAGTATGTGAACAAGCAGAATGAGAACCAAGGAGGAAAAATACCCGTGGAGTCAGCAAGGTCTCTCCTGTGCCTGTCCTCCTGCTGTCTGCAGATCAATGCTGGAGGAAAAAAACAGCAGTTATTGCTATTATTAATAATTAAACCAAACAATAGAGCCTTTATAGCCTCGGCCTACCTTGGCTCACGAGCAGAAGTATTAAAACTGCAGAAACACAGATTATGAAAGAGAAGCGTGGATGCTGTGTGAACCTCCAGGAGCCTGCCATGACTGCTGCAAACACAAAAACACAAACAGCATGTAAACATTCACTCTCAACATTAAAATAAAGCTTTTAGCGGGCTACATGGTTCGCACAAGGGCAAAGCCACCAAACCCCGTGAATCTGCATCTCATGCAAGCTGCAAAACTCAGCTCTTAGATGAGAGACATGTTGCTCTGTAGAAATCAGCCTCACACACAAACAGATCAGAGCCAGGAGTTACCAGATAAAAGCTGAATAGATTAGCATCATCATCATCATTGTCACATTAGTGCTGGAGACGACGTTAAAAGTAATTACTGTAACACTTTGTAATGCAGCTGACTGTGTAATTACCCTGTAACTGAATGAATTTCAATGCATTTTATTTGAAATTACAATGTAATCGAATACTGAAAGCTAGGTCTATGAGAGTAAGGCTGTAACAGGGTGTAGGTCGGGCTTTTACAGGAAACAAAGAAATAATTATACTGTAAGTAAATGTAAGAACACTGTACTTCTACTGTAAGTACAATGTACGTACTTCCAATAGAAGTACATGAATCCACTCTATAATACAACCCCACAGAGTGGAGCATATTTATGATGTAAGATGTGCAAATAATGTTTGTTTTTCTGCAAACTTACCATGAAACTGTGCACTACCTCGAATTACTTACAGTATAATTATTTCTTTGTTTCCCGTAAAAGCCTGACTTGTTGTTGACACTCTGATTGTAGTGTACATACCTTTAAGTATTTGTAAGTAAATATAATTGCATCATAATTTTAAATCAGAAGCATTGAAATTCCATTTGATTACAGGGGAATTACGGCCTTCGTGGCGGGCCACCAAAACAAATAAACTAACTCAACAGAATGAGGCCATAAACATCTGTGTATAGCTCGGAAAGCTAATAACTGAAGCTGAGTTGGGGACTGGCCGTACTTTCATGTAATACTAATTTCAACCATTAGGTGGTGCAGTGAGTCTAGATAACCTTTATTAACCAGGTAAATGATGAAACACACATTCCTTCTGTGAAAATGCCAAGTCTGTGCAGGAAACAGAGAAGAGGCTAAAGAGAACTACAGAAAGTTAAAGATCCGGAAACATCTGAACATCTGGTGATGAACGCTTCGGCCAATTAAAACACGCAGATCTTTAAACACATCAGCCTCTCTCTGTCCTCTGCAGGTAAACTCTGTGCCTCCATCAGACACCTTTGGAAGAGTGTGTAAAAGAAAAAAAACACTTCCTGGTCCTTCACAGTGACGTCACGATGACTCTATAATCCCACCAGTGGACCCAGTGCTCCCCGCAGAGTATCGGTAAAGATTTTCAGAACTTTTACATTAAATTTTCTTGGCATCTAATTTGTGTTTTGTGCATTTAAAGAAAGCCTTCCTCAGTCTAGTCGCTGCATTTCTGTACGTCTTTAATTTACAACCTGTGACTCATCCATTCAGAGCAAGATAAAGTCACACACATGCACAATCACAGGTTTCACAAATCAAAGTCAAAGCAGACTTTTTCTTTTCAAAGTTAACCGTCTTTGTTTCCATAAAAAGAGGAAAATATATCATTTTTACAGCACCAGCATTAAAGTTCACAGCGTTCAAACTTTCAAAACTCTAATCCTTCGATAGTTTGACCTGCCATATTATTATTATCATTATTATTATTATCATCATTACCATTATTATAGGCTCCCAGCTAAAATAAAACCAGTGAACACGTCTCACCTGCTGCTTGAATTCACCTGCAGCCCTGCGGAGCCTCCACCAGCCTCCACCCTGCGGTCACACACCGGCGGTCAGATAACGATTAAACGACGCCTGTTTTCTCCCCTCTGAACATCAGCGGGCTGACAGCTCAGCGAGCTCTGGCTGCAGGCCGGGTACTGATCCCAAACCCACTCCTGCAGCTGCACTGCAAGAAATATCCAACTGCAGGTGCTGCACTACACTGCCCCCCAAAGGCAGAGACAGGAACTGCAGGAGGCTCAGTGACAGCCTGGAGTTCGACTTCATGCTGTTTGACAGTGATGGGAACAGAAAACTGTATTTCAGCAGGCCGTTTTGACCATGTGTACATTCCTAATTGCTGCCACATGATTGGCTGGTTATATATTTGTGTTAGGGAGCAGTTGGACAGTTGTTTCTGTAAAGTGGCAGGTCAGTGTATATTTAGTCAGTCAGACGTTTCATGTGAGGCCAGGCTGCTGAGTGTGGCCTCTCCTCACACGCCTGTTGTTTTCATTTAGCACGAGCTAATTCAAGCTCTTTTCATTTATTTGGTCCAAGTTCCACGCATCGCTCAGGCCACTGCAGATAAGCTGCTGGAACTGTGTCTGAATCACACTAGCATACAGCCACCTCACTGAAACGATCCTTACGAACACAAAACTTTGAACTTCTGTAAAAGTCTAAATCATACCTGAGATGTTTCTTCAGTCACACTATATGAAATCCATCAGAATTGGTACTAAACCTGAGTCTGTGGAGAGTTTATTTTTAGAAGGACATTTCTTACAGTGTAGGTAAGTGGCCATAATAAGCCGCTGGAGTGACATACGAGCCGTGGGGAAGATCAGTGAATGAGAGGAGTGAATGTGAGTCTTTAATGCCAAGGGATCGGCGGGCACTTTGGCCATCCTGGCGTTCACATTCAGGCACGCAGCGGTAACTGGCAGTCAAGGCTGCTCAGGGCCTGGGAACAGCCGTCCCCGGGGAACAGAAACACAGACTTTTAGCACATAATTCTAACAAGAACGAAATGACATGAGCTAATGAGTGAAAAACAAGCAGCACATGTGTCCGCTGACGTTTGTGTTCTGGGGTGGAAATGTTATAAAGTAAGAATCCTAAAAATGAGTAAAGAGCATTTTCACAGAGTAACAGCAGCGACAGCCGGAGCCTCGGCTGTGAGCGAAATAATAACGTTCATCTGGTTTTTCAGCCAGAGGCAACACATGAGGGTCAAGCCTGAGAACAAAAACACTGCAAAGAGACAAAACAACTCCAGAATGAAACAAAAACAGACATGTGCAAACAAACACAACATAAAACACAACAACTACGAAAGAGCGTACACGTAAAGTAAAAGCCACATAAACGCCACAAACTGATGCTAAAGAAGGGATGGAAAATAACTGCAAAATAGAAAAGTGACAGCTAATAATGGGAACACAAAGACTCACAACACACAACATGATGCACACAAACTACAAAAGCCTGCAAAGCGATCACAAAACTAAGAGACATCAATGCAAAAGAACTACAAAGAAAGAAGCAAAAGTACTGCGATACAACTAAGAGACGGGACACATAACAACCAGAAAAGTACACAAAATCACTACATACGGACCTCAAACAACTACAAAGGGCCGGAGACATGCACAGCTAAGCTCAGACACACATAAGGACAAAAATAAGCCAATACAAAAAGGCACACGTTAACTAAGACGACATGCAAAGCAGCTACATTATCTCAAATATTACACAGTGGACACACAAACACTGCAAATGCACACAAATCTACTCCAAAGACACACAGCGTGTCTGCAAAGGGCTGCAGGACATTTAACAACAGCCATTTGATACCAAGGACACCAACAACGAGTCCACAGGTGCAGAAACGATGCAGCCTGAGTGATTTCAGCAGCATAAATCCATCTCTGGTTTAACGCTTGCAGGTAATAACCACACCATCTGCTTTCAGTTCAATGCTTTATTATTAACTGGTGCAATTGAAAAGACAAAAAAAAAATTAAAAAATCAAGTAAGAATACATTTGCATATTATATCATCAAAACAAAATATCCAAAGTGGTCTAATACAGAATAGAAATGGTAAGTTTATTCATTTTTTTCAAACTGGTATGAGAAAAATGATGCACAGCTCTGAAGGCCACTAGTGTAAAGTTGTCCAAACTTCCCTTAAATGAAACTTAAGAACAACAGAACTGTTTCTGACCCAGAAAAGCTGCCGTCACCAACCAACACAGAGCTGTCAGTAATCTCCCAGACGTACGTTTGGCTTTTGTTTTTACTGCGTTTCGGCTGCATTTAGACGTCGCTCCTCTCAGATTTTCTTCTTGTATTGTTCCTGTGGGAGAAATACAGGAACTGTACGGCCCAAGACTCTAAGCAGAAGTGATTTTATTTATTTATTCATTTGCTATTTATCAAGCACCTGTTTGGCACTTTTACAAATATATTCTTTTTGTTTAGAACCTGTGTTCTGTGTAATGGACACCAGGGGGCGACTCCTGTGTTTGCAGAAGGACTTCTAGTCTTATAGAAACCCTGATGAGTTTATAGCTTTGGTTTCTAGTTTCAGGTCATACAGAATAAAATATGTGGGGTTATTTTGTAAATCACGTTCAGTGAGAAGCTCATTGGCTGAGGACTCAGTCAATTACAAGTTGTCAGCCAATGAGTGTGCAGCTTCGTCCGTCACACCTGGCTTAACTAACCAGCGAGTATCATCATCATCCATGTTTAAATGTCAAACTGTGAGAGATGGCTCTTACTAACCTTCTTTAAAGCCATGAGATGACTTCTTTTTAAATTTAGCATTTACAAGATATTTATCTCGTTCACGAGACTGCTAACTTTTGGTTTAAAGACTATAAAATTGTGTCACATGTGTTTCAAACTTCATGCTTCACCACAGCCACAAACAAAATGTTCAGTTTGTGTGAAAAAGACAAATCTGAGTCTTGATCGGCCTGGTCAGTACGCTGATGGGAGAACAATGAGGAACACCAGGTTTGGAGGTCTGCTGCAGTTTTCTTCCTGTTAAAAGGGAGTTTTTCCTTACCGCTGTCACCAAATCCTTGCTTAAAGGGGGATGTAACTGTTGTGTCTTTACCTTTATCATTGTTGTGTTTTGGCATTATATAAATAAAACTGAATCAGTTTATTTTTTACAAACTGCTGTGAGACTGCAGCATGTCCGTATAAAACATGCATGCAAGGCTTTCTTCTTTGCAGAGCAACGTGTACAAGGGCCTGACATCCACTTACGAGGACATTATACTGCCACTGTTCTATCAAAATTTAAAACCATGTCCTCGTATGTGGATCTCATTTTCATCAAAAACAAAAACCAGGTAATTATTTGTTTTTCCATTCATCAGGTACCAATCAGCCCAAATATCAAAGAGAAATTAAAAATGCATGCCATGAAAGAGTTCGGGTCTCAGGAGGAGATTAAGAAGATTTTTGAAAGACAGTTTGAGAGTCACACCAAAACCCTGCAAATTGTGAGGTTTCATCAAACAGCAAAAAAATACCAGGTTCAATATTTCAGTGTGGACAGCGTCTCTTCTTCCATTGTTGGTGCTTTTGCCCTGCAGCTGCACCCCCAACTGGAACTGTAAAAGCAATATCAGCTGCTGTTTGGAGGGGTGGTTTTTGAAGAGAGAACATTTAGTACCCACCAGCTACTGCGCTGATTTTCTATCAGTCTTGGCTCCGTAGATCGTGGCCGCTGAGCAATAAACGCATGTAAATGCAGCCCTCCACACAGCTATTACCAACAGCTTTGTGGTGCGTTTTGACAGCCATAGCGAGAAAAGCACAACCAAATTAAAAGAACTGCATTGAAAGAAACATCTGTACTGTAAAAGGCCAAGGCACAAATAATTTGTAGCAATCAAAATGTCCATAAAATTACAGGTTATGCAGAATGTGCCGATCAGTGCATTGCTTGGTATGCAGTTACAGTGAATACAACCCTAACAGAATAATCACAGCGAGTACTATTGCCCTCTTAACTACACAGATGCCATAAAGTGCTCCTTTTCATTCAGAATCGATGCACATGCAGACGGGTTCACACACAGAGAGCTGAAAAAATAAATGATGCACAGTGTAAGAGCACACACGCGTGCACACACGCGTTTTAGAGGACAGAAATGTGGAGAAAATGATCGTTTTAGGTGCACGTGTGTTTCGATTTATGGCTTTGAATGTAGGGGAAAGGTTCAGATTCAAGCCAATAAGAAACACTCACGTGATCGATTATTTGCTATGTTGAGCACTTTAAAGTGAGTTTTCCAGTTTCTCCAAGACTTGGCTGCTACAACAAGTACAAAGTTGAGCCGTTTTTCTTTTCAGTGTTTATGTGAAATAAGTTAAATATTGTAATCCCAACACACAACACTGATAGCAGGAGTGTTTCCACACACAAGACTTTGTCAAAACCTACGTTTGTGGAGGGATTTTAAGCCTCTTTGGCTGTTAACACTAACTCAGAGTGTACTGTTTAAAACAGTGTTAAAGGAGTGCTTCATACAGGACTGTTCCTCAGAATCACTAAATGAATAACAGCTGCAATGCAAAGAGTGCAGACACATTGGTTACAGTGTTATATGCCAAAACACACTTTCAAACTGAAATAATCCTTCATCCTCAAAGTAACAGATATTAAACCGCTAAAACAATAAAGTGGATCTATTCTGCTCATATTTTACTCTTGGGCTCTTTGAGAGTAGCTTTGCACAATTCAAAATAATCCCCCTTTATCTTCTATCAATGAGCTCTCTTAGCTCCTCCCACTTTAAGACAACTTTCCACTGATGGGCTGCACCTCCCAAACAAATGATGTTAACAGCAGGTGGGCGGGGCTTACTGTGCCTTACATGGCCATATTAAGGTTATCTGCTCTCCATGACATCATAAAAACCCAAGCAGAGAAAAAAAAAAGCAGCATTAATTCACAGGGATTCGCCGTCCATACACTGGCAGAAGACAGAACGGATCCACTTTAAGATATTTAACCATCACATTAATTCACCATTATGTGTGTTTGTCAGAGTCTGTGTTTTGGAGGTTATGCAGACAAATGCAATGTCAAAATAAATAATAAGGCTGAAGTCTGTACTGTGCACTGATGCCTGAAAAGGTGATTTTTGAAATGCAAGTAAAAAAAAAAATAGCTCTGAGCTGTCACACAGCGTCCCCCCCTTATTGTCAAATAATGAGCACATGTGTAAGCTTTAAGCCAATCATGATCACCCGAGGTCAGCAACTTCAGTTCATCCCATCACACCGATTCAGAAAAATAAAAAAGACAAATTGACGACAAAGCCATGAGCACATGAGAGAACATCAGGTTGGTAAATGTTTAATTCCTCCAGTCACCTCGTCAGCTGATTTAACCCTCTTCTACAAGCCAGAGAAGCAAAGGGCTGATTCACAGGGCAAAGTGATGGGACGAGTCACCAAAACCCATTCAAAGTGGCTCTTGTGTCCGCTTACAGTATAAAGTAAACGGAGACACATAAAGTAAAATAAGCCTGGTGCAAAGTGTGCAAAATTGGTTCAACTTCACTGGAGTGACTCATAGTTTTGGTTCTGCAGGTTTTACTGGAGTTCCTCGCGCCTCAAATCTCCTTAATAAACATTATTGAGCAGTTTTGTATCAGAGGCAGCTGTTTCAACAGAACATCTGTTAAAGTGAGTGTTCACCAGCCACCAGTTACATCTAAGGATGAGGTGACCAACACTTCCCAAAACCATAAATCTGAAGAATTTAACTTTTTTATTTCCAATGAACGGTGACCAATGGATGTTCCAATTCCACTCCTTTTCTTGTTTGCCCAGGACAAACTGGAGTTTAACCACTTCCTGCTTGAGGTGAAGTGGTTTCTCCCAAAGACGTGACTGGAGAACGTTTTGCAGGAAAATCATACTGAGTAATAACGTGGCCACTTACAGGACAAACCCTTCACTACAAAACAGCAACACAGTATCACGTTCAGACATCGTTTCAAACACGCAAGACGTCTTTAATTCACGTAACATGGATTTATTTTACTTACTGTGAAAAGTAATGCTAGCAAGTTGGTTTGGGATACTGAAGATGGCTTTGGTCAGCTCACACTCGTCCTTAACAAGTTATTCAGTCACGTATTTTATTTAAATAAAAATGGTTCTGATTTGGTTTTACGGAAATTTAGCTAACCTCGTTTCAGAAACCATAAAAATCATCTCACGTATGGGAGATTTATTGGTTTTAAGGAAACAAAATAAATGTAACTGTAGACAAAACGACTTGTTAAACTGGGCCATCTGTTATATATTGTCACCATGCTTGATATGAACAGTGGCTTTAGCAACTTGAATATCTTAAATTTTGGGAATTCCTGAGAAGAACTTCAGGTTTTTTGTGTGTAATCTGACATATTTCCATTTTACTGTTAACTGCATTTGCTAGCATCACTTTTTCACAGCATACTTCAGCGTCTTGGAAGACAATTTTTTTTCTGTTTTGACAAATTTTTACAAAATAACAAAAGTTCATATTAACAGTAATTTGCCATGAAACTATAAATGTACCAATGCTGTCGTTATGTATTCCCAGTGAGACATTCGTAAACTGATTCGTGTCTGTAAATTTAGAAAGGAAGCCATTTGTAGTTTGTAGTTTCAAATGGAAGCAGTGTCACTAACTCACAGAATACTTTCTGTAAATTAAACTTAATGTGCAAGGCAACAAAAGCACAGGCTTGGAGCGAGACTGATCAAACCTCAACAGAACAAGACGACTGAACTTTAGATATAACGAAGAGAGCAGAAGTGAACCATTACAAACTTTCTGTGCAGCTGAAACCGTGCTGAATCTGTAAATGAGCCAAAAAGCACCACAAAAACTACAAAACTGCATTTTACAAAAGCAGGACCGCACTCTGAGCTGGTTTTAAGAAAAGACGAAGCACTACAGAAGGAAACGGAGCCGACATTCAAAAATCCCGTGTGCCGTGTGAGGTGGAGATGAAGTGACGCTGAAACACTAAATAAAGAATGACAGCGTGGAGTCATTCTGAACGATGCTTCTTGCTTCAGAGGCACAATGAATGAACGTCTGCAGGGATATTGTCATCATTTTTACATCTAAATGTGGTGACGTCTGATGCCTGTGTTCATATAATATAGCGCTTAATGACTTTAATTTAAGGATTAGAGGATAACAGGAACTCTTAACAATACACTAAATAGATAATAATAATCATAAGGGTTTGGTTCACCTGGCTAATTTCACAGATGGTAGGTGGATCCACACCAGGCTTCTTTTAACCTGCTGAGACGTTTTACTAAAACCAAACCAACAGTTGGTCCTCTAGCCGAGGCTGGCTCCAAATAAATGCATTTAATTTATACTTTAGAAGATTTTTCTAAGATTTAAAGTTTTCATGACTGCCGCTAACTGGAGTCACTGAACTGGATCTGAGGACTCTTTGTGCTGTTGGCGTCTTCGGGGGGATTTTTATGGGAATTATCTAAAAAATATTACAGTTTACTGTGAAATAAAGACATCCAAGAGGTTTGTGCTTCAGTTTTGGTGAGTGAAACTGAGATTTTATTATTCTAGTTATTAGCACTCATTAGCAGAAATCCGTGCCTGTGCAAGTCAGATTTACTAACACAAGCACCAACTGGGTTTTGGTGCCGGTACTGTCAGTATATACAAAGAGATCAGTGAATACCAACTTGTCTGCAAACACTCACCAAACCCTTGGTCGTCCAACCTTTTGGTGTAGCAGTAGGTACATCTGTGTGACCAATTTCACCAAGCAACAGCAAGTAGTGGGTTGCCAGAGGGTTGACAACAGGTCTAAACATCATCTTAAATGTATTTTATCCAACCGTGTTCAACAACAGTTCAACACAAATGATCTGGCTGGTCATCACGGACACTAAACCAAAGCTTTATCCATTTAACCAAGTTAAATTAATGCAAGATAAGTTCATCATGATTTTTAGGTCAGAAGCAGTAAAAGTGAACAAAGCAACGAACTGTAGAGTTGAAGCCTGGTGTGGAAGTCTCCTCTGTCAATTAACTGTGAAGGTGCCTGAACATGCTATAACTGTGTATTAATAATAATTCATGTGTGTACATATTGTGAGATATTACATTCAATATCAGTGTCGTCCTAAGTCTAAGGTAATAAATGCAGTTTAGGCCTATACGTGGTCGTCTGTAAAGCTTTTTATTTGCAGTAGGTGGTCAGGTCTGGCTTTGTGGTGTTTTCATTTAAAAAATACCTGTGGATCAGTAACAGGAAGCTCCGCCTTCACGTACCTTTATTTCTCTTTTCAGTTTGAGGTTTTTTGTGTTCGTAACTAGACATTCGAGTTGCTCACAACACAGCACTGAACTATACAGCAGTTTTAAAGTTGCAACAATTAAAAAAAATACTTAAATTATTAATTGGAGTGTAGAAAAGCTAAATTCAGTTTGCTAATTTTAGGTGGTGTCCTTGTTGTTCTCTGAGCTACAGCATATTGGTGCAGTTAGAACTTTCATTTTTCAGCCACCATACTGGATTTATTGGAGCTTTGCAGTAGAAATCGCACCTAAAATTTAGTAGAAATTATTGTTTGCTTTCCTTAATTCATATTTAAGAAGCAAAACACCGCTACAGAATTTTCCTGGCTGTTCTGATTCCCAGAGCATTAAATAACGTCAAAACCGTGTACGTGTCTTTCACTAGTGATGTTTGATGGAATGCTGATATGTCCAACTCACCGTTTTTCATAGGAGATGATTTGTAGTGTAAAGAAGCACATCTGAACCCATATCAGAGCTTTTTGTAGCTGGAGCAAAGATGTTTTTTGAGCCTAAACTTATCTTCAGGGCCTGATAGGGATTACCTTAGTGAACTGCAATCGCTGGCTAATAAACCTGTAATCTGGCACCTCTTCTGTTGGGTTCTAAAGGTCTTTAAGCTGGGGTGTTTTTCTCTTGGTGACCAATTCTGCCAAATGAAAGACACAGATGCGGTATCTGACAAAACAGCGTTATCCAACACCTGGGAACAAGACTGCCTCAAATTTGTTGTGGTTTATTTCGATGTAACATGGCTAATAATTCATTATTGCTTGTTTTTTTGTTTGTTTTGTTTTTTTTGTAAAGCAACTTTAAAATAAGAGTGAAAATTTTAAAAAGGAATCTGAAGACTGTCCCAGTAACCACACGTCATCACGAGTATCCTAATGCACACTTACTTGATGAACTTCCAGTATTGTTGGATCTTAGGCTACGTCCACACGTACCCGGGTATTTTTGAAAACGCAGATTTTTCTGTGCGTTTGCACCTTTCGTCCACACGTAAACGGCGTTTTCGGTCACTGAAAACTGAAATTTTTAAAAACTCCTGCCAGGGTGGAGATTTTCGAAAACTTTGAAAACTTTTTTGAAACTATCATGTTTCAAAAAAGTTGAATTTGAAACATGATATTTCCTGCAGCAAACGGTAGCCATACTGGCTTTACAACAAAAAGAGATGGAGTAGTCAACAATGCTCTTCTGAAACTCAGACCCACAGTCAGGCAATGGATTTATACTATATTCGTAATGATTATGATGTAAGTCTATCCTTCCACAGTGTGACTTCAGGTAAGCAGGAGATAGCTGGTTTAGCTAGCTTGCTAAGAGTCGTGGTGTTTACTGTTAAATTGTCATCATAACTGTACAAGAATTTATCCTTATGAGTGTTCATAAAATGCAGCGATCATAGTCATATTCAAACATAATTTCTGCCAATGATCTGACTGGGAATGATTGATTTGAGGCCATCACACAAAGAAGAATCGGACCGTAATGTTCGCAATAGCCAGTTAATTGTAACTTAGCTACACTGCATGAATCTGGCATCAGCTACAAAGCCATTTAAAATGAGTAGCCAACCTAGCACCAGGTTTACCTCCTGAACGAGCTTACCTTATACACTCCAGATAATATTTAGCTAGCAATTTGTCTGTGTTAGCAACCTAGTGTTAGCCAACATTTGGCCCATCCCCAAAACAATACAAAGGACCTGCCATCGATCCATTTTTTGATGGCAATGAAAAGGTGATTAGTAATGAAACAGAAAAATCAAAAGTAAATTATATAAATGCAAATGTGAGCCTATTCATCTTCATTTTGAGTAGTTCTTCCCATTTGATAACTTTTAAACTACGGGCGATCCAAGTTTACTCCAAGAAAGGATGGATGTTTTCTGGAAAGGTTGACCACAGAAAGTTATTAGAAATATTTACAAACTTAACTTTGGAGAAATGTGCATCAAGAACAGATTGTGTTACTTCAAGACCACAAATGTGAGTACTGGGACAGACATATTGTGCCTCCCTTTATGTAGGAATCTTTTCTTTTTAGTGCTGGAAATTTAAGCCACTATTTTTGCATTGATGTTACGCTCTGAATACTAATCAAGCAGAAGCAGAACTTCACAGGTGGTTTATATCCCTGAATTCATGTGCCAACAAAGCAGCAGAGATTTAGTGTTTCAAACTCAGTCAAATTTTCAAGTGGATAGTCATTTCACACAAAGTGGTGACACACAATTTGAGCACAGTGGCGTGAAAACAAAACACTGAGACCAGAAAAAAAGTCTGGTTTCTGGACAGAATTGATCCTCAGAGACCTTACAGAGCAACGTGAGAAAAGCAGAAACGGTGAAACATGACTGCCAGCAAACTAGCCAGTGTTTTATTACCAAAGTCTGTCTCTCTCAGTTCTCTAACACACACACACACACACACACACTCGGCAAACAACGAAGAGACAGGAGACTTTTGGTTCCAGGATCACCTTCTAATCGTCAACTCCTACAGTGGTGCATTATCATGCAAACCATGCAAAAAACAATGAAAATGTATTCATATAAAAAAATAAGTGTTACAAAATGGCATAGCAAGTATGTGTAACCATTCGTTCTCTTTTTCCTTTTCCTGACTACACTAAAAATCGCATGCGTTACATGCAGTGCGGTTGGCTTTGCAGCAATAAAGCTTTTGGGTGTATATAGTATGTATATTAATGTTCTTTTTTTATGTCAGCTAAACTTTTGCGAAGAGTGCGCTGTACAGAGTTTTACTTTACAAACGATGTGGTTTCCCTTTTTCTTTTTTTTTCCCGGGCAGTCTCGGTGCCATGGCTCTCTGACTGCACCGCGGACGGCATGATGAGATCTGCGGTGGCCTCTGAAGGTCGATTATCTCGGATAAGACCCAGCTTTACTCCCCAGACGTTCAGTCCACAGCGGTGGCTTTGACCCAGGGCTTGGGTTTAGAGGCTTGGGTTGAATTTAATATCTTAACTCAGAGTGGTGGATATCTGCGCAGAATTTGTTTCCTCTCAGGGTGGCATGGTCCACACAGCGTCGCCGAATCCCTCCCCAGTGGAGGAGAGAGGCAGGGGCCCCCCGCTTGGTGTGAAAGGGTCCGTGTCTGTGTCTGTCTCCCCCTCTGCCAGGTAGCTCGGCCTGGGTCTCGTCCAGCCGGGGTCTCCGGGCGCCAAACCGGCCCCCATTGAGATGTTCTCCCCTTCCCGCTCCCCAGAGATGCTGAATCCACTGGGCGAGCGCTCCAGCTCCTCGTGGTTAACCGATAGCATGGAGAGCGGTGAGTCACCGCCTTGCCCCCCTGTGGTCCTACCCAGTCCCACTGACAAGTCCTGCAGGGAGCTGATGGGCAACACTGTGGGACGCTCGGTGTAAGTGGGGATGATTGCTGAAGGTGGGGGTTGGGGTTGAAGAACTGAAGGGGCAATGCCTACTCCTCCTGCCAACCCCACCCCTTCTCTGCCTCCTCTTCCACGGCCATAATAGGGGTTCGCCTTGCCGACAGGCACCTGGTACGACATGTGTGGGAACGCCTCGGCGTAGTTGAGGAAAACCCGTCTGATCTCACCGTTTGCCGTAGGATTGCAGGTCTCCAGGGTCATGCGGGCAGAGCCGGCAGAGTCCACCTGCAGGTGCTCAGTGTGCTGGATGTGCATGTCCACCAGGAAGTCCAACTTCTTTTCCATGTCCTCCACCTGAGAGAGATACACAGTGGAACCAGTGGATCGCATAACAGGTGTGTTTTCTTACTAATCACCTTGGCCAAAATGTATGATGTAAAGAAGTTTTAGTAACTCCTTCATCACTTTAGTGAGGTTTGATAAAACCTTTGCAGACATTGCAGATATGAGAGATATAAAATATCATGTAGATTCTTTTACTGATATCTTGGTGTTTTCACAGTTTAATCTTGGTAACCTTCCTAAAGAAAAGCATTAATTATGAACCCTGCACCACCACTAATAATGATGATAATGCTCCAGATGCAGGAAAGAAACACTCAGCACAGGAAAGACGAGCAGAACAAAATCATGAAAATCTCTTTTTTAAGTCTGGTCCAGTTTATCTTGTTAAGTGTTAAACAGCGGATGATAGTTCGGTGGTGGTGAAGGTTATAGACTCTTTTTGTCTTGCTGTAGAAGTCACTGCATGCTGCAGATTTGAAATCAAGTAAGAACTGCAAGTGTAATCGCATAACATTTAGTAATATTTGCTACAGTTGGGCCAAATGGGATGAATAGATCTGCTGTTCAACGTCATCTCCAGCTGAAGCATATTGTTGACATTTTCAGAGGGTTCTCTGACCCTGACAGTGCAGTGCTTTGTTTTATTGTAATCAGTGTTTCTGCCAGTGTTTCTGGTCTCATCAACACAACAGTTTTTTTCTAAATAAGCACATTTTACAGCATTACATTAAACCCTAGATTGTCGCCAGATGTCTCAACATACAAAACCCAAGGGTAACATGGACAAACCATTTTATCTCAAACGATACAAAGAGGTACATTTTTTGTGAAGGAACACCTTGGTAGAATATTTGTCTTTAGTAGTTTTAGTTGTTACCTGTCTCTCCACCCTGACAAATCTGCCCATCATGCTTTGGTCTTCCGCATCTGGCATGGATGTGGCTTTGGCTATGTAGGACTCATGCCTGGAACAAAGGGACACTGAGTAGATGTGGACTGCACAGACATTTGTTACGAAAACTAAATAACATAGTTATAACCAACCTTTATACTAATTTGTAATTGTTTTACAACATTTTAGCCATTTTAGAACTCTGTAACAGTACCTGGGTGACTGGTTGGGCGGGTAAGTAAAGGGCGTTTTCTGAGTTTTCTTGTGTTTTGGGGTGAGAGGAGGTCCAGGGGCAAGAATCATGTCAATCCTTAAAATAAAAAACACAATGAGCACAAGGAAAAGAGAAAATTTGCTTCATTCAAATTGATCAGCCTTGTGTGTGAAAGACTAACTCACCTTGTCTGGAGGTATTTAATTCTACAGAGCATGTCCAGGTGTCCAGCAGAGTACTGCTCGATAACATCTTTGACATCATAAGGCCTCAGAGTTTCCTTAAACCGCTTCTTGTTCAAGAGGAATTGCATGATCCTGTGTGGTAACAAACACTTCAAATGAAAACACCACCATCAGGCACAGTTAACAAACGTCAGCTACTATACTTAACTTCATTGTATATACGCATGTTTGTCAGGAAACAGGAATGCAAGAATCAAATAAATAAGAAGCATTTCACTGGTTTAGATTTTAATATTATTAACGTATCTGATCTAAACAACACTACATTTACTGGCCCTAATGTTTGTCTGTGGTCTTTTACCCCTTTTCCACTGACACAGTGGAGCCACCAATGACCATGGGAAGAGCTACCACCAGAAATTCATCAAATATTGGTAGATTCAGTCCATATTTCTTTGCCCACACCTACTCAGCACAAGTACTGGCACCATGTTAGTATTAAATAGGCTTGAAGTGGAAAACTAAACATTGATCCCATGTTTCTATTAGTTTACCTACTGGGAGCCACTAATTATGGGAACTGAACCAGTGCAGAGGCTGTGGAGTACAACAACAAGCCAAAGCCTCATCGCTTCTGCTCAAAGTCAAACAGTTAGCTGAAAGGTTGAATAGAAACACACCAGAGTCGATTCGTTGTCCAAGGAAGAAGTACCAAAGACAGCGTAACAGTCTCATAGTCTAAAAGCGCTCCAAGGTTAAATTGTTACTTTTAACAGTTTCACTCAAACACAAATAACTTCTTCATCCATTGTGACTTTTGTCTTTTCTGTAACAGGTGCAAAATGAACAATAATAGCAAAACCAATCAAGGGTAGCCTATATTTCTGCTTACCCCTCGTGATTTTTATACTATTTCCAAGTGGCATCTGCAAAACTCTGCGAAGCATCACTGCAGTATCAAGCTGGAGCTGTGAGTAAGGTAGGTATTACCATATGATTCCTCTAGACATGTTTTGTTCTAGTCCAGGGTCTCCTCTGAGGTGGATATTTCCAGGAAGCCTTTAAAGTTACCCAGACACTTCGGCTGGATCCTTCAAATGCCAGAAAGCAACACTACAACCTCCTACTGGATCCAAATGAGTCCTCATGTATTAAAGAGCCATTTCTTTTGGTCTTTACCTTAAGGCTCTTCTTCCTTGTCATAACAGTTCGGAGCAGTATGCTTGACAAGCTCATGAATAACCAAAGCAATGCACCATTTCTTTCAGCATTTAAATGTAAGTGATACCGCTTTACCTCGAAGAGCTGTATGACATCAGATTTGGAGCTGCTAACACTTAACAGCTTCACAACAGGACTCCACAAACTGATGGTTACAGAGGTAACATCTGTCAGTTACGTGTAATTAATGTCCCCTTCACAGAAATCATGTGTGACGTTTTCTGTCCGGTGCATTATAGTAAGCGCCCAGCGTCTCTCAGTCCTGCCTCGCTGCCACCCACTGAGCTCCAGTTTTTGTCCTACAGATCTCCTACTTTCAGAGTCAGCTACTGCTGCTGCACGAGCTCCAGTGTTTGGCAGAAAGTCTTGGGTCCTGAAACTAAAGCCCTCCAGATCTGAGCATCCTATTCAGAAACCCATTCAGCACTGATATAATGGAGTGGAAGGAAGCAGCACTTTCACAGGGTTAATCACTCATCTCGCAGGCCCTTGCACTAGATTGAATTCCTGCATTATGTCAGCTGTGTGGCCTATAGATTTACCAGTGCACTGTCAGCATGTGTGAGTTCTGCCACACTCTGTGGTTTGCATAGCTCACTGTGTTGAATTTTGATTCCTGCAGAGTTTTCTGAAAGCACATACAGTGAGGACCAATCGTACTTATCATACTGTGCAGAAAACTGACCAAAAGTTGTTACTGATATTTTAAGGCGTAAATAAACATTTTGAATTCGTTACTACAAAGTTCTGTTTTCTGTCCTGTCAGTTTGTATAGAAGGTGAAAAAGAACTGACCAGTCTGTAAGTTTGGATTCTAGCTAATCCATGTGATTGCATTTAAGCGTTTTACAGCTAGCAGGTCACTGACGACCTGTCCAGGGTTTTATGAGACTTCATAACAGTTTCCTTTCTCCAATCCAACAGTGATGTGTTAATGTCCTGATACAGTCAGTCTACATCACTGACTGGAGACAAAGCAACCGGGCAACCAGAAAACATTTCCTTGTTCATAACACCCATCTGTGTGTCACAGTATAGTACATTTGTCTCTTCTTGTCAGTATCAATTTATACTCTTTAATTGATTGGGTCTAAATGTAGTAATACACGATGACTTTAAAGGACCACAGAGCACAGTTCTTGACCCTAACCTGACGGCCCTGATGACCAGTTTCAGCGTGGGGATCATCTCCTCTAGGAGGATGTCAGGGGGGAAACCCCGTTCCTCTAAGGCTGGATCTGCCACACCTCCGGCATCTGAGACAAAAAACACATTATGAATTTTGCATTAGTGAAAAAAAAAAAAAAGGATTAGACCTATATGGAAAACAAAAGCTCTCTGAGCTATCCGTGCTTTTTTGGTTTCAAACCTTCAGAGCTCTGGCGGAGTGTGTTGGCCTTCATTCGGAAGGCAGTGCGGAAGCGTTCCCGGTTAGTGAAGCCGGCAGGTTTGGGCTCCTTGGAGGGACTCTCCTCGATGGAGTCTGCGTTACCCGTCAGCTTCTTCACTGCCACCACAGACGGTCTTGAATTAGGAAGGCGAACACGCTCAAGTAAACTCAGTTTCTGGCTGAAGAGGGACAAACAAGAAAACAATACAGTATGGACCAAGAGAAAGCATGTGATATAGAGTACCAGCACCAGCAAGTAAAGTCTTACACATCACCCAGCAAGGGGGTGATCAGACACCAAAGAACGTTCAAGAAGCAAAGCAGGCAAAAGTTTAGGCATTGAGAATATCGCTATAAGGGATGTTTCAAAACCTGGAAGATCCACTGTAGTGAGCAATGGCAATATTAATCTTTATGAAAGGTAATGTCAAGATGGTAGAAAATTATAGAGAAACTGAAAAAAACCCAGTGATCCCCCATTAGAATAAATGTTGCAATGCAAAGCTTTTTGATCACTTTGTCTGCTTTATGCACATCAAAAGAAATCTTGATACTCAGATTAAAGCTTTTCTGATTATCACTCAATTTCTGTTCTCTTCATTTTCCCCAAACTTTACTCGCGAGATGGCTGCACCTCCCTGAACCTGACTAAGTCTGGAGGTTTGAAGATGTGCTAGAAGTTTCTTCCTATTAAAAGGGAGTTTTTCCTTCCCACTGTCGCCAAGTGCATGCTAATGCAAATTTTTCGCACAATCAGTTTTGTTTTTGTTTTTTTAAAAATATAAGTTCTCCTTGGTCTGCTGACGTAACGTAACAATGCAGCTCTCCTGGCAGAAGGAAGACTCAAAGAGCTGAGAGGAGATTGGTCTCCTTTACTGTCCAATGGCTGGCAATATTTGGCAGCACAAAGACGAGAGCTCCCTGGGTAAAATAAGACTCCTGTGCCTTGGAAGAGGGAGAGAGGCGGGGTAACCGGAGCCGACAACAGCCCAAACAAGGCCTCTGAAACGTGGAGCGTTCTCAGCGACTTTGCTCCCACAGCAGACACACAATATGAGCCTCTATGTGGCCTCGAGGCAGAATAGGGACGGCAGATTACGGCGCTGAGAGGCCGCAGAATAGGAAGCTTTAAAGGAAGAGAGAATCTCTTTCTGACTGCTCCTCGGCCGAATAAAGAGCAGAAAATGAGATGTGATTATCCCGTGGATCTCTGTAAATGAGGCAGCGCAGCAGGCGAAAAAAATGATGCTCCTTATCTCCCACAGCTCTGCCTTCCCAAGACACACATGTTGGTTCATAATACCTGCACAAAGCTGCGGGACAATATTAAAAGATAATTTCAGTTATTGCAAATATGGATCTTATTTCCTGGTTGTTAGGATAACAAAGGGACATGGGTGGGAATCATTTCTAAACCATTTTACTTGGAGGTAAAACTGAATCTACTGATTTTAACAGCTTGAAAAAAGCAGGGTGTGTCGCACACATGTTCATTTATCCAAATGTGTTTGGTTGAACTGGAGGTTTTTCTGTTACCATTCTCTTGATCAGTTTTTTAGTCTCTGATACTTGTTTTTTATTAATGTCTCTGAACACAAAACTCCGGTTTTGGAACAAAACAGCCTCAAGCCAGGAACACAGGTAAACGTGTCCATCGTGGTGATCTCTTTAGTCAAGTCTAGATCACCAGGTGAGAAGTTTCCAACGAAAGCCGAGGACAAAAGCATCTGACTCGTGCTACGACTTAGATCTATTAAACCAACAAGTCCATGTATCCAAAACCAGGAGACAACCAGCTGCCTTCGTGTTCAGTTTTGTGTTCTAACTGTCGGTAAACTCTTCATGTTCTTTGTCTCGGTTCGCTGTTTCCTGCTTCCTGTTATACTTTGGTAGCTGGTTGTGTCTTACGTTTTGTATTCAGCTTTACTTCCTTACCTTGTTGTTTTAATTTGTTTCAGCTGTGTCTCGTCACCCTCCTACATCCATTTCCTGTGTGAGCATTAAAGCCCTGCCTTTGCCTTTCGTTGTTGTTGACATCCCCGTTTATTCCCTGCCTGTTTCTGAGTTTAATGGATTTAGTTGCCCTTTTCTTTTCATGGACTTTGAAACTATTCA